>NC_054469.1:165985860-166621357 GCF_017639515.1 Carcharodon carcharias
CTCCCATCATTGCCCCTCTGCCATTTGCTCTGTCTGATGTCTGTCAGCCAACCAGCGCAGACCTCTGCCACCTGTGCAGAGGTCATTACTCATGTCAAGACCCAAAGCTGCTAGATCCTGCTGGGCCATGTGCAGTCTCCCCCATTGAAAGTCAGCAGCCTTCATCAGCTATGCTGCAGCTACTGAGGTAGAACTGTGCAGGAGCACTAGAGGTCAGGCAAAGGCACCTGTGAAACAGGCCCACAGGGGAATGAACAAAGTAATTAGTTGAGTATTGTATGGAGTGTTGGATGTGTTGTTGATAAAGTTGGTATGCAATAGTTGTTTTGTGGGTATTGTGGCTAAGAAGAGAGTGTAATGGTTCATCATATAGGGATAGTAAGGTGGGCAAGAGCTGAGTAACAGGAAGCTAGGCTTTTTTCAGTGAAACCGGAACCTGATGATGAGCTGGAGGACAGCACACAAGGACATGACTATGCTGATTGCTCTTCTGATCTTCCTCCTCCTCTGCTACCTCCTCCTCCTTAGGCTGCAGAAGCTCTGGTGCCAAGGTGTGCACCCTGATAATTGTCAAGTTGTGGAAGATGCAACAGCGACCATGATTTGGGACACCTGGCCCATTGAGTTTTTTTTTTCTCTTCTTTATTCCTTCATTGTCGGTGGGTGTCGCTGGCAAGGCCAGCATCTGCTGCCCATCCTCAACTGCCCTTGAACTGAATCATTTGCTATGCCATTTCAGAGGGCAGCCAAAAGTCAACCACAGTGCTTTGTGTTGGGAGTCTCATGTAGGCCAGACCAGGTAAAGATGGCAGACTTCCTTCCCTAAAGGACATTAGTGAACCAGATAGGTTTTTCACAACAATCGATGATAGTTTCACAGTCACCATTATTGACACCACCTTTCAATATTAGGGGCAGAATTTTATGAGTCAGTGAGCGGGTGTGGGGCCTGTTTGCCGACGTGTAAAATGACGCGCGGTGGCATCGGGGGGAACGCCCGCTGAACTGTCAATGGCCAATTGAGGCCATTGATATGGTCAATTATGTAATTAAAGGACCTGCCCATCCAAGCTTAAGGTTGGCGGGCAGGCCAGAAGCCCGGGCGTGAACTAGAAAAAACAGGAAACCTCATCCACGGGCTGGATGAGGTTTCATGTAGGCATTAAAAAATTTTAATAAAGATTTTGTAAAAAATATGAACATGTCTTAACTCATGTGACATGAGGGGACATGTAAGAGAAATTTTATTTTTCTATTTTTATCTTTTTTACATGCACAGCTAATCTCCCTGAGGCTGCACTTAGCCTCAGGGAGATGAGTGCACTCTTTCATGTGCATGCACAAAAGAGTGCACTCTCGATTTTGGGATTCCTCACCCCACCCACACAGGGAGCGCATAGCGCTTCTTGCAGACGTCACGCTGGGCGGGCCTTAACTGGCCCACCCACGTAAAATGGTGGCGTGCCTCAATCGGGGGCACCCCTGTATGCACCCGCCCATCAACCTCCCCCATAACAGGGGAAAATTCAGCCCTACTATTGGAGTACTGGAGGGCTGTCATTAAGCTGCCCAGGCAGTGGAACTTTTTCTTCAACACTCTGATGTCTGTTCAATGATATTCCCTGTAGCAACATTCATTTCACTGTATGCGCACTGGCCATGCATGTTGGGATTGAGAAGGGGCGTCACCAGCCAGGGGTAGAGCAGATAGGCCAGCAGCCACCTTCTGGCTCAACGCAATGGCTGGAAGGCAGTTGGAACTGTGAACTGGTGCAGGTTGAAAGCTTTGTAATCACTGCCAGGGTAGCAGATGTTCAGCAGCATAATGTTCTGGCCATGGTCGTGTACCAACTGCACGTTGAGTCAGTGATATCCCTTGCAGTTTCAATGCATCTGAACCAAGGGAAAACCTGCTATTCTCGCAAAGCTAAGTGCTCAAATCCTGTTGCTTCTTTCTGTTTAGAGAAAAGACAATAAAGCTCTCCTCTTGGTGTATAGTCTCTGTAACCTCCCAGATGCAACGATGGATGTGCATTATAAGATGTTTGCAATGCTACTTGTTTCAGCCTGGAAGGGTCCACTGGCATAAAAATTCAGGGCCAAGATCATTCTGATGACCACTGGCAGTGTCTTCCTTCTCCTGTTCTGAGGCTGCAGGTCTGGGCCAAGAAGTTCCACAACCACTGAGCACACTGCTTCTGGATTAGTTGCAGGCAGTGAAAATGTTGCCTGAAGACCCTCAGTGGATAAGGCCTCCTGGTGAGGCTCTCCTTCTCCTTTCCTCGTGAGCAGCTAATCTTCTCTGCTGCCTCCATTCTGCCTCCCTCTGATGCTGCAGCCCAAAGGCAACTGCAGCAAAACCCCCTTGGTTGGGAGCAAGTGACTCAGGGGTCTATCAAGAGTGCACAATGCCTTCCCAACCCTAGCACTATTTCCTACTGACTTAACCAACTTTTGACAACTCTTCCCAAAACCAAACACCTCTAGCATCCCTGCAACAGCAAGTAGATGGTCAAAAGTAACTAACCTGTAAACAGAATCGATCCCTTTAAATCCTTCATGCAGCTGAACCCCTGTTCAGATGTGGGTATTTAAGAAAGGCTGTTAACTAGAGCAATGCAGTCCAAAATGAGAGTACATACATCAAATTAGTATTAGGTGCTGATGGATGGCACGATCTGCCTATTCTGCATATTTCCGGCATGCAACCCAAAAACATGCATAATGGACATAGGGCAAGCCAGGCCACGCTGCCAGTTATCATCTCACCTGGCCCCCACAGCAACAAAACTGTCGGTGCCATGAGGCCCAATTTTGCAGCCCAGAAATGTAATTTTTAGCCAAACATCTAAAAGGGGCTCCCTGGAAAATAATTGGTTTAAGTTTGAAGCATTGTGCTGCCTTGATTTCTGGATACAGAGTGTGCATTTATGTTGGCTCTGTAATATAACTTTCCTGATTGCATTGATTGAAATAATTTAGCAATACCTGTTGCCTTAATATTAGCAATGGTTGTTGTGAATAAGTACTTTAACTGTCTTTATGCACAGCCAATGACTCTTTTGTATGGAGGTGAACAGTAAAATGTGAAGCAATTTGACACAGCTTCTACATGACACACAATAGCACATTTAACATTTTCTATTTGATTAAAGAATTATGCTAATTGAACTGTCCCACCAACTGACTTGTTTACTTAAGATGACGATCAACTGTTAATCAATTTGCTGTAAGAGATTGCTTTTGAAAGATTAATGTTGATAATGGATGATTTAAAATGAACAGAACTGCAGTTCATATGCACTCAGAGATGAGTTACCGTTAAAACAATAGCCAAATGCCTCTGAGATCAAACCTACAAAGTTGAGGGCCTTAAAAATTCCAGGAGCCACAAATAATATCATTTCAATTAACTATACAATCTTGTGACTCAGTATGGGGTGAACCTTTCTGCCCTCTGAAAATCCTATTTGAAGGAAGTTAAGGCACTAAAAAGGCTTAACACTGAAGTTATTCAATAAAAATATATGGCTAATGCCTTTATAAATGATACATTTTAAATGCTATCTAATTACTCTTTTTCTTAATTCAAGAATATGTGTTCTCCATTGTTACAAATGAAATGAGTTTGTTTAATGCTGTAACATTGACAATAGAAAGAAAGAAATAAGTTGAAAAGAATACAAAAAGGATCAGGGAGCTCTTCTAAAGCAATTAAATCCAGATTTAGAAAGTTAAGCTGCTAATTATCAATTAAAACTGCACTAAGTAAAATTTCTGCAGCAAGATGCCTCACAGTTTATAGACCATTAATAAGCAGGCCTTGCCAGCTTTATGAATTAGTTAATCTTCTTTTGTCACCCACAAATGAATGTCTCAGTTCTAAAGTACTGCATGTATGGTGCTCAGTGTGAAATCTTTATTTTTAAAGGCACAACATTCTCTGCTGTTAACAGGAGCATGAACTATTCTTCAAAAGAAAAAAACAAACTAAAAATATAGATATTTTCTCTGTTAATCTGAATAACATTTTGGATTGAGATATATGATATTTTCTATATGGAATCTTCTGGAGTATATTCACTTACCTTTTGGGATTAAAGCTTTTACTTAGCTGTAGCTACAGGAGGACTTTCACTGGAACGCGAACCTGGATGGGCAAATTGTTGTGAGCTTTATTATATGCAAAGAGACCAAATATATCAATGTTTTTGCCATGAGATGAAATTGATTATGATAAGCGCATCACAGTTAATGTGAAAATTTCCTTTGACAACATATTTTTTTTGCTTCTAAAATACATGCACACACACAAAAGAGAAAAGAATTCCCTGATAGGAAATCCCTCTTTCACCTTAAATCTCCAATCTCTCTCTTTCTCTCACTGCCTTGTTTTTACTTCTATCTTATTTATACCATAAAATAATCAGTTTTCCTTTGAGATTTCCTACCTTTTAAACTCCAAATACACTGCGCTATCTATTTTTCTCTTCCTATGCATACTTTTCACTTTTTTTAATCCATTCATGGGATGTGGGCATTGTGGCAAGGCCAGCATTTATTGCACATCCCAAATTGCCCTAGAGAAGGTGGTGGTTCTCAAAGTGCTGCAATCAGTATGGTGTTGGGAATACAAAGATTTTGCCCCAGCAAGAATGAAGGAACAGCAAGTCAGGTTGGTGTGTGACTTGGAGCGGAACTTGGATGTGGTATCTGCTGCCCATGTCCTTCTAGGTGGTAGAGGTCACATGTCTGGAGGGTGCTGTTGAAGAAACCTTGGTCAGTTGTTGCAGTGCATCTTGCGGATGATATACACTGCACCCACTGTCTGCCAGTGGAGGGGGAGTGGATGCTTAAGGTAATGGGTTGGGTACCAATCAAGCGGGCTACTTTGTCGTGGATAGTGTCAAGCTCCTGAGTGTTGTTGGAGCTGGACTCATCCAGGCAAGTGGAGAGTATTCCATCACATTCAGACTTGTGGCTTGCAGATGGTGGACAGGCTTTGGTGAGTCAGGAAGTGAGTTACTCACTGCAGAATATTCAGCATCTGACCTGCACTTGTAAGCACAGTATTTATGTAGCTGATCCAGTTAAATTTCTGGTTAATGATGACACTTGGGTGCCGAATTCAGCCATACTAATTCTGTCAAGAGGAGATGGTTAGAATTTCCCTTGCTGGAGATGGTCATTGCCTGATACTTGTGTGATGTGAATGTCGCTTGGTGCTTATCAGTCCAAGTCTGAATGTTGTCCAGATCTTGCTGAAAGCAGGCATGGAATTTTTCAGTGTCTGGGGAGTTGTGAATTTGACTGAATGCTGTGAAATCATCAGCAAACATCCCCACTTATCCTTATGATGGAGGGTAGGTCATTGATGAAGCAGCTGAAGGCAGTTGTGCCTAGGAAATTGCCCCGAGGAAATTCTGCAGCAATGTCCTGAGACTGAAATGGTTGACGTCCAGCAACTACAATCCTCTTCCTTTTTAGCTAGGTGTGACTCCATCCAGTGAAGAGTCTTCCCCTGATTCCCATTGACTCCAATTTTACTAGGGCTTCTTGATGCCATACCTGGTCAAATGCTGCCTGATGTCAAGGGCAGTCACTCTCACCTCAGGAAATCAGCTCATTTGTCCATGTTTGAACCAAGGCTGTAATGAGGTCAAGGGCTGAGTAATCCTAGCGTAAGCTAAACTGATCATCAGTGAACAGGTTATTGATGAGTAAGTGCTGCTTTATAGCACGGTTCAAGAAAACTTTCTTTTTTTTGATGACTATTGAACGTAGATTGATGGGCAATATTACTCAGATTGAATTTGTTCTTTTTGTGGACAGGAGATACCTCAACAATTTTCCATATTGTCAGGTAGATGTACTGGAACAGCTGGGCTAAAGACATGGTTAGTTCCAGAGCACAAGACTTCAGCACCACACCTGGGATATTGTTGAGGCCCATAGCCTTCGCTGTGCCCAGTGCATTCAGCTGTTTCTTGATGTCACACAGAACAAATCGAATTTACTGAAGGCTGGCTTCTGTCATTGACATGGCATCTGGAAGTTGAGGTCTGAGCTGTTTCTTGCACCCCCTCTCCCACAACCACTTCTTGCCACCGGATGCAGACATATGCACCCAATGTAAAGGGTGTATGCCCACCCGAGTTGTGGCCATGCATACAACAGGCCAAAGCTTGCAGCTTGAAGCACATTTCCTCTTCAATGCTAACCATTTTCTATCAGCTTGTTGGAGAAGGCCAGGACCTTAGACAGGTGAGAAGAAAGAACATCAGAAGGAGGGAGAAGGTTGAGAAAGAGACTGGAGACAGGAGATCGGTGCGGGGAGAGGAGATCGGGGGGAAGGGAAGAAATTGGAGGGGAGAGAGGAGATTAGAGGGAAGAGAGAAGAGATTGGAGAGGGGTGAAGATCAGTGTGGGACAAGGAGATAAGAGAGGATGGAGAAGTGGTTGGAGAAAAGGCAGAGGAGATTGGAGCAGGGAAAGGAGTTCAGAATGGGGACAGAAATTGGAGGGGGAGAGAGAGGAGGTCAGGAAGTAAGAGAGGAGATCGGAATGGGGAGAGGAGAGATCAGGGGAAGAGAAATGAAGCCTGGGGAGGGAGAGAGTTGAGGAGATTGGAGCAGGGAGAGAGAGAGAGAGAGATCACTGGGGGAGGGGGGGTGGCGGGCAAAGAGAAGAAATGAGAGGCAAGAGGAAATCAAGGGGAAGAAAGGGTTAGGAAAGAAAGGGGGAGTTTGGAGGAGGCGTGGAGGTCAATGGGGAGAGATGAGGGTATCAGTGAAGAGTGAGGAGATCAGAGGGAAAGACAGAAGATCAGCTGGAAGAGAATAGAAATTAGGGAAAGGGGGGATCGGAGGGAAGAGAAAGGATAGCAGAGAAGAAAAAAGTTCAGGGTGAGGAGAGGAGATTTGAATGTGGGGGAGAGAAGATCGGAGAAGGAGTTAAGATGGAGATTGAAGGGAAGAGAATAGTTCAAAATGGGAGAGGAGATTAGAGGAGTGAAGAAGATGAAGTGCAGGGAAAAGAGAGGAGATTAGGAGGATGTCATGTGATTGAAAGGGAGCGAGGTGAATGGAATGGGAAAGGAGGTCAAAATGAGGAGAGGAGGTCAGAAAAGGGGAAGAGAAGATCAGAATAAAGTGCATCAATAGTGAAGTATAGAACCAATGGCAAAGTTTCTTATTTTTATAGCTATGATATATAATTAAATGCAAACTTTATATTTACTTTATAATCTCTCCTAAAGTTAAAGAGGAATATAAGGGGATTTTGTCAACTATGTGCTGTTCCCAACAGTGTAACCGGAAGTGTGCGCCACTTTTGCTCTGATCTTCCTTTTCATGCAATTATAATTAAAATTTAAGTGCTGGAAGCATGCACAAAAGGCATGTGTGATTCCACAGCGTGGGATGCTTTTCAGTGGTGAAACCAAAACACCCGGATACCAGGCCATTACCACTTCACTCCTCCATGCTCCTGACCCCACCCTCTGTCCTCTCCTGGATCCCTCTTCCATTCCTCTATGCCCTAACTCCACGCCACACCACCATCCCAAATCCCCCCACCTCACCAATGATTCATCCTTGCCGGTCCAAGCCTCCATGCAAGCTACCATTCTCCTGCTCCCCCCAACTTGTGCTATAGAAGTAAACAAGGAAAACCACTAGATACAACTGCACAAAGCCAACTGCTGCACACCACCTTCAAACAAATGTGAACCAGGTTCCATGAGATTCTCATGCTCCACTGACTTTATCTTGAAGGTAGAGCGTAAATAAAAAGTTTTATGTTAATAAGTATTCATGGTATGCAAATGTATAACAAGTATGGACACCTTAGGATGGTGTGAGGCTTGACATGCTGCTGACTTTAGCTCTGCTTCTTAAGCTGCCATTGGGAAATCGAGACTTTGCATCCTGCTCCATTATGTCACCTTACGTGCAATGTTTCCAGTTTTTCCAGCTTTCCTAAAATACCCCCTTTGTGTTCTTTTTGGATATGTTCTACGGACAAAAATCTAAAAATTTTGGATACCTGCACAGATGGTCATGCATCTTGCTTTGTTAAATTGTTGGCGAATGTGTAGAAACTCAAGCAGTACCACTAAAAATAGATTAGCTGGCCCTTCATCTTATTGATCATATGCGGGACCCATGTCATGTGCAAAATGGCTGTGCATTTACATATTGAACATAGCAATAGAGATGGGACTTCAAAAATCATTGTAAGTAAAATGATTTGGAATGTCCTGAGCAACAGGATAAGACATGAATGAATTGTTTCCTGTTAAGCTCTTTATTTCTAAACCTAGTAAATGCACATTAGCATGCAACTAATACTTGAAGCTCACCTGTCCAGCTTTCACTAGTCACGAGCAATCTTTTATTTATATAGCACCATTCAAGGCCGCAGGCCATTTCAAAGTGTTTCAAAGTTAACAAAGAACTTTTGAATGTAGTTACCATTTTAATGTAGGCCAACACAGCAGATAATGTGTGTGCAGTTAAGACCTAGGAACAGCAACCAATTAATCTATTTGAGTGATATTGATTGATGGATGTTGGTCACGATACCAGGAGAATGCTCTGCTCTTCTTTGATATTACCATGAAACCTTCTGCAGTCACCTGTGAGAGCAGACGGAGATTTTTATATCTCCCTCAGTGTAACACCTAAGTATCAGCCAAGATTACCCGATAAAGTCTCTGGAATAGGACTTGAACTGACAAACTTCTGACTCAGAGACAAGATTGCACAGGCTAACACTCAAGAAGAGGGAGAAAAAGATACACAAATAAACACCAGAACAATAACTTGCACGTATATAGAACCTTTAATATAGAAAAACATTCCCAAGGGGTGTCTTCGAAAAAAGAGGCTTCAGAGAGGTGTTAGCTTGGCGTAACCTTGCTGTGTTACGTTTCTTATCCTCTTCAATGTTTCTGCAGAATTTGACATCTTTTGAAAATTTTGGTCACGGTGTCCTTTTCTACTGCCGTTCAACTCAGTATGACTGCTCTTTGGTGACCTAATTCTGAACTATCTGAACGCACCTTGTTTCAACAGTATTCTAGCTTCAAAACTCTGGTTTCACTGTCTCCTGATGCATATATGCTTCTTACATGTAAAAATTTAAAATAACTGAAAACATCTCGCATGGAGCTGCCTCAGGGAGAAGAAGGATATATTGAAAAAATTATTAAGCAGCACAAAAAAATTAACGTGACTCTGACTCTGTCACATGAACAGCGACATATTTTTAATTAAAAATTAACATTTTTATTTGATTTTGGAAACCTCACCCCGTCTGTGGATGAGGTTTCCAAAAAATGCAAAGGCCGCTTGGCCTTTGCGCCTGCCTGTCAACCGTTAAGTTGAACAGGTAGTTAAAAATTCAGCACAATTGATAACTTAATGGCCTTAATAGGCCTTTTAATTGTCAGCGGATGCACTCCTGACTCTGGTGCGCGCCCGCTGACTGATCTATTGCGCGATTGTGCATTGGTGTCAGCACACTCATCCAACACCATCGCACGACATTTCACGCTTGGATGGGTCGGGCGCTTGCCCACCCAAATCTAAACATCCTGCCCTATGTGTTCAAACTGTGATATGGAGCACACAATTATATAACTAAGAGAAAAGAGTGCTACCACCTTCCCCAGATGACACATTACGTTAAGTTGAGTGTTGCAGTAATCAATTATTAGAACTTCATGTTTGTTGTTCTTAAACTGGCTGTTGGGAGATGCCCAAGAATAACAATCCTGATGTAAAGTATTTGGATGCAGAAGTATAAGTTCAAAATTTCCAGATTACACCACACCGGGGGGTATAATTAATACTGAGGAAGACTGGATCAAAATATAAAAAGACAATAAGATACTTAGTAAATTAATTTCAATACAGACGAATGTGAGATGCTGAATTTTGTAGGAAGAAGGAGGACTGTTTGGAAATTAAGCATATGTGGACAAGAGAAGCAAAGGGATCAAGTTGTATAGATACATATAAGAAATGGAAAACAAAAACAGAATTACCTGGAAAAACTCAGCAGGTCTGGCAGCATCGGCAGAGAAGAAAAGAGTTGACGTTTCGAGTCCTCATGACCCTTCGACAGAACTAGGTGAACCTCAGGGAGGGTTGAAATATAAGCTGGTTTAAGGTGGTGGTGGGGGTGGGGGGGTGGGGGACGTGTTGGGTGGGGGGAGAGAAGTGGAGGGGGGTGGTGTGGTTGTAGGCAAAAGCAGTGATAGAAGCAGATCATCAAAAGATGTCACAGACGGCAGAACAAAAGAACACATAGGTGTCGAAGTTGGTGATATTATCTAAACGAATGTGCTAATTAAGAATGGATGGTAGGGCACTCAAGGTATAGCTCTAGTGGGGGTGGGGGGAGCATAAAAGATTTAAAAATTTTTAAAAATAATGGAAATAGGAGGGAAAAAGAAAAATCTATATAATTTATTGGAAAAAAAACAAAAGGAAGGGGGAAGAAACAGAAGGGGGGTGGGGATGCAGGAGGGAGGTCAAGACCTAAAGTTGTTGAATTCAATATTCAGTCCGGAAGGCTGTAAAGTGCCTAGTCGGAAGATGAGGTGTTGTTCCTCCAGTTTGCGTTGGGCTTCACTGGAACAATGCAGCAAGCCAAGGACAGACATGTGGTCAAGAGAGCAGGGTGGAGTGTTAAAATGGCAAGCGACAAGGATGTTTGGGTCATTCTTGCGGACAGACCGCAGGCGTTCTGCAAAGCGGTCGCCCAGTTTACGTTTGGTCTCTCCAATGTAGAGGAGACCACATTGGGAGCAACGAATGCAGTAGATTAAGTTGGGGGAAATGCAAGTGAAATGTTGCTTCACTTGAAAGGAGTGTTTGGGCCCTTTGGACGGTGAGGAGAGAGGAAGTGAAGGGGCAGGTGTTACATCTTTTGCGTGGGCACGGGGTGGTGCCATAGATGGGGTTGAGGAGTAGGGGGTGATGGAGGAGTGGACCAGGATGTCCCAGAGGGAACAATCCCTACGGAATGCCGACAGTGGGGGTGAAGGGAAGATGTGTTTGGTAGTGGCATCATGCTGGAGTTGGCGGAAATGGCGGAGGATGATCCTTTGAATGCGGAGGCTGGTGGGGTGATAAGTGAGGACAAGGGGGACCCTATCATGTTTCTGGGAGGGAGGAGAAGGCGTGAGGGCGGATCCGCGGGAGATGGGCCAGACACAGTTGAGGGCCCTGTCAACGACCGTGAGTGGAAAACCTCGGTTAAGGAAGAAGGAGGACATGTCAGAGGAACTGTTTTTGAAGGTAGCATCATCGGAACAGATGCGACGGAGGCGAAGGAACTGAGAGAATGGGATGGAGTCCTTACAGGAAGCGGGGTGTGAGGAGCTGTAGTCAAGGTAGCTGTGGGAGTCGGTAGGCTTGTAATGGATATTGGTGGACAGTCTATCACCAGAGATTGAGACAGCGAGGTCAAGGAAGGGAAGGGAAGTGTCAGAGATGGACCACGTGAAAATGATGGAGGGGTGGAGATTGGAAGCAAAATTAATAAATTTTTCCAAGTCCCGACGAGAGCACGAAGCAGCACCGAAGTAATCATCGATGTACCGGAGAAAGAGTTGTGGAAGGGGGCCGGAGTAGGACTGGAACAAGGAATGTTCCACATACCCCATAAAGAGACAGGCATAGCTGGGGCCTAAGCGAGTACCCATAGCCACACCTTTTATTTGGAGGAAGTGAGAGGAGTTGAAGGAGAAATTGTTCAGTGTGAGAACAAGTTCAGCCAGACAGAGGAGAGTAGTGGTGGATGGGGATTGTTCGGGCCTCTGCTCAAGGAAGAAGCTAAGGGCCCTCAGACCATCCTGGTGGGGGATGGAGGTGTAGAGGGATTGGACGTCCTAGGTTGTTCGGCCTCTGAAGCTGGTGCCTGCTCCCCCATTCCATAAAGTCATGGCTGATCTTTTACCTCAGCTACACCTTCCCATATTTCCCCTTGTTTCCCTTGATATTCAAAAACCTATTGATCTGTGCTGAATATGCTCAACAATTGAGCATCTGCTCTCTGGGTTGGAAAATTCCAAAGACTCACGATCCTTTGAGTGACGAGACTGCTCCTCAGCACAGTCCTAAATCACCATCATCTTATTCTGAGACTGAGAGTCCCAGTTCTTAGCTCTCCAGTCAGGGGAAACATCTTCCCAGCAACTGCCCTGTCAAACCCATTAAGAATTTTTCAATGAGATCACCACATTCTTCTAAATTCTACAGAATATAGACCTAATCTATCCAACTTTTCCTCAAAGGACAATCCTTCTCATCCCGTGAACCAGTCTGATGAACCTTTGTTGCATTCATTCTAAGGCAGGAATATCCTTCCTTAAGACCAAAACTGTACACACAGATCACTAAGAATAGTGATGGCGGTTAATAAGGGCATTAAAAAAGAGCAAGCAAAGCATGAGTATTCATTTCTATCTGGATAGAATTTAAAAAGCAGTGAGGTATGTTAAACTTGTATAAAACCTTGGTTAGACCACACCTGGGAGTACTCAGCATATTTATGATCTCCATATTGTATATAAAAAAGAGGGGCATTAGAAAAGGTGCAAAAAATATTTACAAGAATGATCCAAGAAATGAGAGGTTATATCTATAAGAAAATGTTAAACAGGCTGCCATTGGTTCTCTTGAAAAGAGAAGGCTGAAGGGTGATTCAAAAGAGGTCTTAAGATTATGAAAGGGTTTGATCGGGTAGTTATAGGGAAGAGGTTTCCACTTTTGAGGAGACCAAAACTAGGGGTCATAAATATTAAGATAGTCATGAATAAATCCAGAGGAAATTCAAGAAAAACATTACAACCCAAAAAGTGTTAAGAATATGAAACTCTCTACCATAGGGTATAGCGAAGGTACATCGACACATTGAAGCAGAAGCTAGATAAACACATAAGGGGGAAAGGAGTAGATGATTCTTCTGTTAGGATTAGAGGAAAGGTGGTGTGTGTAAGAACCAAACATTTTGTTATGTAGCCCTCTCTGTTGTCCCTTCTGTTGGAGAGGTGTAAACAAAGTTAGTTCAAGAATGGCTATCTGTTGTTGAACATGCTTAGTGCAGTACACAACAGAAAAATGATGACTGATGATGAGGATGGCATGGAATTATTTTTTACACTTCATTTGAGAAGTTAAGGACTGAAGAACATTGTGACATACTTTTTGGAACTTCTAAAGCTGATTTTGAGGAAGGATGAGTGATTTGAAAGATGACTCTGTGTGTACCCTTTGTATCCAGGTACACAGTGAGTCAGAACAGTAGGTAATTGAAAGGAAATGGCACTGAAGGCATATTTGGAGACAATGGGGGAATTCAACCCTAACAAAGAGGACTGGAGTAATTACAAACGAAGGTTACACATTTGGCTGAAAGCAAATAAAATAGGAGATCATGATAAAATAAATATATTCCTCATCATACTGGGCCAGGTGCTTTTGAGGTGGTGTCTGGCCAGCAAGACCCAGTACTATGGACTATTCTGAAATTAATAAAATCTGGACTCATCTAATGGCATGACTAAGAATGAAATTGCACTGACAGTTGTATTCTGTGAAAGCAAGTAGTTGCCAAATGAGACTATTGCAGATTATGTTCTGGGATGGTGTAAGTTTAGATGTCAACCTTACAGATATGCTTGTAGGAGGCCTAAGAAACAATAACATCCAGGCCAAGCTTTTGAGCAAAGGCAATAAGCTGACTTGGGAGGAGACCTGCAATGAGACCACAGCTGTATCAATGGCAGAAAGAGAGTTGCAATTGCAAGAGAGTTCTTTCCCTGAGCCAACAGAGGAGGTTCATTGAATTTCAGTGTCAGGTCTAAGGCGGACAAGAAAGCCACCCGAGTGATCATTGAGAAATACTACACCCGCCTTGGCAATGACTTCCACACCAACAAGAGGATCTGCCATCATCCTCAGCAAGAAACTTCGCAACAAATAAAATAGCAGTCAAGTTCCCTGTCTCAGAGCCAGAAATTTAGATGCTACCATTGCCACGGTAGCCACCAACCATTTAAATGCCCTCATTTTGAGCCAAAGTGCTACACTTGTGGGAAAGCATGCAGGAGTTGAGGAAATACTGGTGCTTCAGGTTGTGGTAAAGTTCCAGGTCACAGCCGTGCATCAGGTCAGGGTGGTGGTAGATCAAAAGTTAGTTCAGGAGTTTGGGAATCCTGAAATGCACATATGATAAATATAGAAACAGGAGTTGATGTTTTGAGCAGGAAGATCAAGAGTTGTACCCAGTCAGGGAGCAAGAAAAGCAGCACATGGAAGATGAGAGTAACTGGGCTGACAATAGAATTCCAACACTCATGGTAGGAATGAAAGTCAGAGATTCACAATTTACATCATCATCGATACAGCTGCAGCAGTGTTAGTTATCTCAGAAGGAAAGTACAATACGTCCCTAAGTCACATTTCCTTATGGTGTGAAACTGACCAATTATTCCAATAACAATATTCCAGTGTTAGATGAAGTTAGTGTTACAGTGAAATATGATGATGCATCCTATGACTTGACACTAGTAGCAGTAGGAGAGAACAAATTCTCCCCAATATGAAGGAATTGGCTGAATGTGAAACAGTTAAACTAGGCCGAGTTATTTACAGTAGTGATCAGTAAAAGTATAAAAACAGAAAATGCCGGAAAATCTTAGCAGGTCTGGCAGCATCTGTGGAGAAAGCAACAGTGTTAATGTTTCGAGTCCGTGTGACTCTTCTGATTTTATTTCAGGTTTCCAGTATCTGCAGTATTTTATTTTTTATCAGTGACAGTATCTCTGTCATTGAGGAAGTGCAAAGAAAGCACAAAATGGTCTTTAAGCAAGGAGGACCCAGTGATAAAATTAGTCATTACAAGGCCAAAGTTAAGATAAAGGACAATGGATAGCAGACATTTTGCAAGGCTAGGCAGTGCCTTATGTACAGTTAGAAGCTATAAGTGAGGAGTTGAATATACTAGAAAGAACAGGGGCAATTAAGAAGGTGAAGAGCAGTGAATGGGCCACGCCCATTGTGGTAATTCAAAAAGTAGATGGGTTATTCTGATTTGTGGAGATTATAAGCAAAAAGGTGATTGAGAATGATACAGACCCATTGCCTACCATTAAAGATTTGTTTTCTAATTTAGCCAATGAAAAGGTGTTCAGTAAGATAGATTTATCAATTACGTAATTGCAATCAGGATTAACTGACAAGAGCAAGGAACTGCTTATGTTTCATACACACAAAGAGCAGAATTTTTCTCTTGTCGGACGAGTACACGCGTGACCTGAATGAGAAAAAAGTAGTGCGCAATGAAGTTGGACGAGTGCAAGAGGCGGCAGCGGGCCCACCGACAATTAAGACATCTATTAACGCTCTTAATTAATTAATTCAATCTAATTTTTGCTGCCTTCCAACCATTTGGTTGCTGGGCAGGCGAAAAGGCCAAAGTGGCCTTTGGACTTTTTATGAAACCTCATCCATGGGCGGGATGAGGTTTCCAACAGGAATTAAAAATAAAATAAAACTGTCCCTGCTCATGTGACAGAGCCACATGGGGGGACATGTTTTTAACATTTTTTAAGTTTTCATTTATGTTTTTAAAAATCTTCAGTTCCTGAAGCAACTCTGTGCTTTCAGGGGTCTTTCAGTAAGCACACCCATGAGCAAGCTTCCAAGCTTGCCTTCCTCCCGCCCCCCACCTAGGCAATACTGAGGCTCCCAGCGTGTGATTCATGCTGGCTGGCCGTTAATTGACCAGCCAGCGTGAAATCACGTCCGGGGCCCGATCACGGCTGCTCCCAGGCCTGCTTGCCGTGCCCACCTGACAAGGTAAAAATCCTGCCCAAAGTTTGTACCAATATCCGTAGTACCCCACAAAGTCATGGATCAGGTACCAAGTGGGATGAAAGGAATGTTCTGCTTCCACAATGACATTCTAATTAGCAGTGAGTGCTCAGCGTGACATACTCATGTCACGGTATGCCAAGAGGAGGCCTCCCCACTAGATGAAGAAGGCCTGGACGGAGGTGGCTGCACAGGTGAGTGGGCATGATGTGGTGCACCACACGTGAATCCAATGTCAGAAATGGGTCAGTGGATGGTAAGAGTGCAGTGGGCAGATGAGAGACTGGGGGAGTGTACAAGGAGGGCAGGGTTGCGGCACCTCCAATGAGAAGTTCAAATCCAGAGTACCCATCACATGGTCACTCACAGTGCCTCAGTGAGGCACGTGTCCATTTTAGCAAGCAACCGTAGTGCTTGCACAGACACTTAGTAATGATGTTCTTAACTGACATATTCTCTTTCTCCCTCAGAAGTGCCATCCTCACGATGCCTGGCTGACCCCGAGGAGCCCTTCCCTTCACACCAGAGGAGGAGCTGCCAAGAGACGTATATGTATCACATCTGCTCTCTGCACCAAGCACCAATGCAGATATAAGCACAACAGTGGGCTATAGTGTGTCGACTCCATTTGGAGTGCACTGCAGTAAGGGCACATCACAGTTGCATGAGGAGCTGGTGGAAGCAGAGATTGTCCAGGGCACTGACAGTCAGAGGACTGCTGGAGACCAGGACCATACTGAGTCTGAGGCGGATGACAAGCCTCGGGAGGCATCCAACAGGCAGCAGATGCTATATGTCCAATGGGATTTGTGGGGAGATCAGGCAGAAATCCATGAGGGTTTGCATGTCATGGTCTCTGTCATGCCGGAGTCCATGCGTAGCGGCCGCCCTTCTGCCCTTCTGCCAGTGACCCCTTTTAAGGCTGCGATGACAGATGAGTGCCCAGCCATATTGCTGGTTGTACTCTCCCAGGCTGAGCTTGCTCAGGCCTTGCTGGCCAGAGGGTGACCACCAAGGTCATCAGGGCTGACACGACAGCAGAGTCAGCAATCTACCTCCAATGCTGCTGCCAGCAATGGGGGACACCAAGATGTAGCACTCGCAAACTTAAGTTAAGGCACCATGAGCACAGGATAGGGATATCATGGGTGACATGTGTTCATTTCATCAGTGGTATGTATTGTCTTATGTGACTTTGGCAACCATATTATATCGAGTTCCTTGTTTGCAAGTCTGGTAAACAAATAAATCTAGATTTTGTTTCAATGCCCTGAGTGTCCCGCATATTTTACATAGGTGCAGACCTCATCAATGTTTTATGATAGACGGCAGGGGCAGCAAGCTTTATTAAAGAGGTTGTGAGGTGACATTGCGATCAAGGCGTTGCCTCCTCAGAAATGTATGTGACGGAAGTGGTGCCCTTGCACTAAGATGGAAGCCAAGCCTTGCAGCCTAGTTGAAGGAGCGCTGAAAGAAAGCCTCCCTGGTGTCCCTGCCTCCCTGAAGGTTCCTTAAGTCTAGTTTCTCACCTTCAACCTGTTCCTGCCCAGGCCCCTCATCAGATCCATCAGTACAGTCATCCACTGAGGCCTGTGGAGCTGTGTTGGTATCCTCATCCTCGAGTGGGTCCCCTCTTGCCAATGCCAGATTGTTCAGAGCGCAACAGACCATGACGATAAGTGATATGTCGTCTGGAGGATAGGGAGCCCCATGAATGGTCCAAGTAATGGAGCCTCATCTTTCATAGCCCAATGGTCCTCTCAACCACTGCCCTTGTGGAAGCATGACCTCGATTGTACCTCGCTTCCGCCTCTGTCCTAGGGTGCCAGAGTGGCATCATGAGCCAGCTTTTCAAGGGATACCCTTTGTCACCCAGCAGCCAACCATCCAGCCGAGCTGGAGCCACAACAGCTTTGGCACCTGGGAGTGTCATAGGATATATGCATCATGGGAGCTGCCTGGGTACCTTGCACAAACTTGCAGGATCTGGATCTTGTGGTCACAAACTATCTGCACATTCATGAAGTGGTAACCCTTTCTATTCACGAAGGCACCCGGCTGACTCGCTGGTGCCCTGATGGCCACATGAGTGCAGTCTATGTCACCCTGGATGTGGGGAAACCCAGCAATAGTTGTGAAGCCTCTGGCTCGCTCAACCTCGCTGGCTTGGTCCATCTGGTAATGAATGAATGTGAGGACCCATCTGAACAGAGCATCAATTACAAGCTTGACGCAGCCCAGGATAGCTGATTGGGATGCTCCACATACATCACTGACTTCTGGAAAGAGCCGGATGCATAAAAATTGATGGCTACTGTGACTTTTAGAGCCACTGGCATTGGGTGCCCGCCCACACAGTTGAAAATGATCTCCAGCCCAATCATCTGGCATAATGATGTCATGGTGTGCCTCGCGAGGCGGAGCCCTCAACGACTCTGGACCTCGGACATGTTGAGATAGCTGGACCGCTGCCTGTACACTCTGACAGTAGGACAGTGGCATCTTCTGTGGTCCCGTCTGCCTTGCTGTCCCTGCTAACCCCCTCCGCCTGCATCTTTCACACCACAGGTCTCTCCCTGCAACACTGCCTGCGGACACCTGTCCTCCTGTTCCTTCTGCCCCTCTCTTCCTCCTCAGAGAAGGATCGCCCTAGTGGAGTACACAATCCCCATCTGCTGAGATGCAGAGGGCACCGCTTGTGCATTGAAGGCCGCACTCTGCAGAAATGTTCCAACAGAGTTGACAAATGCAAAAGAGTCCTCAGAACAAAGCTAACAAAGCAAATACTTCAGGAGAAAGCAGAGGAAAAGGTATGAAATCGCAACAATAATGCAACAGGAAACACTCACCTGAGCTCCTAACAACTCACACAGCCAATGCTCCTGCCCCTTTTATCCTGGCCTTGGATGAGAAATGTGAAAAAACGGGACAGCCGCCTGCCCCTGTTGCCCGTGTGCCAATAGAAAAATTGCACGGGTGATGTAAAATTTCAGCCCTTTTAATTGCCTTAAGTAGCTGGTTGGTTGCTGGCAGGCGAGCTACTGACTTCCGCTCATGCCCACCGATCATAATATCACACGAGTTGGGGATGATGTCGAGACGCATGCCCGATGTCATCACGTGCGATTTAATGCTCTTCCACGTCAGCCCCTTGCCCGAAACAAACACAAAGAATTCTGGAAATTATGTTTTTTGTTAAAGACATACTGGTGTTCAGGAAAACCTTTTTTTACTTGTAAGTCACTCTGGAAGCATTGGCCATATGTTTTGGTTGTGATTATTAATAAAAACAAGTGTGCAACCCAACTTGTTAAATTGTCAGGCATTGTTGATGTTTGTTTAGTCATACTGGCAAATGGAATATAATGTGGGAAAGTGTGAAATTGTCCATTTGGCAGGAAGAATAAAAGAGAAGCATATTATGTAAATACTGAGAGATTGCAGAGCTCTGAGATTCAAAGGGATCGAGGTGTCCTACTGCATGAATCACAAAAGGTTAGTATACAGGCACAGCAGGTAATTAGGAAAGCTAATAGCATATTATCATTTATTGTGAGGGGAGTTGATTACAAAAGTAGGGAGGTTATGCTTCAATCATACAGGGCCTTGGTGAGACCACATCTGGAGTACTGTGAACAGTATTAGTTTCCATATTTAAGGAAAGGTGTAAATGCATTGGAAGTAGTTTGGAGAAGGTTTATTAGACTTGTACCTGGAATGGTTGGGTTGTCTTATGAGGAAAGGTTGGACGGGCTAGGCTTGTGTCCACTGGAATTTAGTAGAGTAAGAGGCAACTTGATTGAAACATATAAGATTCTGAGGGGTCTTGACAAGGTGGATGTGGAAAAGATATTTCTTGTGGGAGAATGTATAACCATGGGTCACTGTTTAAAAATAAGGGGTTGCCCATGTAAGATAGAGATGAGGAGAAATGTTTTCTCTCAGTGGGCTGTGAGCCTTTGGAACTCTCTTTCTGAAAAGGTGGTGGAAGCAGAGTCTTTGAATATTTTTAAGTAGAGGTAGATAAATTCCTGTTAACAAGGGGCTGAAAGGTTATTGGGGTAGGTGAGAATGCGCTGTTGACGTTATAGTCAGATCAGCCATGATCTTTTCGAATAGCAGAGTAGGCTCAAGGAGCCAAGTGGCCTAGTCCTGCTCCTAATTCATATGTTCGTATTATATTCTGGGGATTTATGTATGTGTACCAGCTTACATTTTAATGGATAAGTTGTTTTTTTTTTTAAATGGGGAAGGAACGTAGCAAATTGCAGGGTCTGAGCTTTTTGTTACTGTGTTTTCCCTGCTGCCCTCTCTTTTGGGGAGGCGTAAATGAAGTTAGTTCAATAATAGATGCTAGTTGTTGAGCATGTTAGTCTTACTCAGCACAACACACAACACAGTGCAAGGAGGCTCATGTGGAACAAAAACAATGGCCAGGGTGGCCAACTTTATGGGATCATCCCATAATTAAAGCAATTGTCCCATACCCTGGGTTGTGTGTTGCTGGGACGCTGTTTTTCCAGTATTTCAAACCTTTAAATTTTTTGCATGCATAGTATGCATCTATGCATCTGTACTGCTCCCGGCTGCCTGATCTTCATTCTCCCTCCATCCACCCCCTGCCATGCTCACAGGTTCACCAGCAATCCCCCTCCCAGGCTGGTGCTTACAGGTTCGTTAGAACCTATCTGCCCATGCTCAGAGGTTTGTCAGCACCCTGCCACATGCTTACACGTCCGCTAGCAAACCCCCAACTTCTCCCCACTCCTCCACTCTCAGAGGTTCAGCAGCAACCCCTGCCCACTCATACATTGCCCAACACCAAAGTGTCCCTTAATTTCTTCTGTGAGAGTTGGGTCACCCTGACAATGGCATGGATCTGTGGGGACAAATGTTCTGTTTTTGTCCTAATTCTATCTTTCTCCAATTTCTGTCATGAAGGATGTTCATTCTATGCTTTGTGTCTCTCTATGGTGGATGACTTGAGGATCGAATCCACATTCCACTGTTCTATGGCACATGCATTGGTTTTGCAGTGCATTGTGTCATGGGGCCATCTATAATCAAAGAAGTCTACAACAGGAAAATTTGCACATGATTAATTGTCAGACAGCTTATCCTCCAATTTAAATGGGCACTGTCAACAAAAAAAACAAAATATGTATGCAATTAAACTCTTGTTTACAATAGAAATATGATCAATTAATCCTCACCCATAGGAAAATTGAGTCTTGGAGTCAAGTGCGTTATGAACAAGGTAAGAACAATTAAAACAAGAATGACAAAATAAGCAGAGTCAATTATGGGGGAGTTTAATAATGAGGTAAGGAGACAGAGAGCAGGTTTAAGAAGTGTGGGTGGTAATAAGGAATGTAGTAGTGACAGTAATGATAAGTTAGTGAAGATTTAAGGATTTCTAATTTGATAATGAGCAGCAGTGGAAATATTATTAGTGTTGCACATTACAGGACACAGCCAATTTGAACACTATCATAGCTATGATCTATGTTTACTTACACATCCAACCATACAAAAACAACTCCCAAGTTGTTCTGTAATACTTAATGACCTGTTGGCACAAAATATTCATCTGAACTGCAACGGGAAGAAATATGTTCTTGAATAGTTAAAAAGCACACAACCAATATCCAAGAACTGTCTGAAATGTAATAGTTCAAGACTGTGACAAATGTTTGTTTTCTGTTTTTTATCATTCAAATTTGGATACTGAATAATTTGAGAACGTTTAATCAGAAAACTGGATTGCACAACTGTGGAGTTTGTGGCTGTGAAATTCATTCACCCAAATTTTTAGTTTGAGCGCTGTGATTCATAGGGTGCCCATGCCCATTGGAAACAGGACAGACAAGACATAAAATTCATTGACCACCCCTTTTCCATTATTGTGGCATGGCAAGGTGCAGCCCTTATGCTACCCCAGTCTTTGTTTCAGTGTCATTGGGGCAAATAGCATTCTTTAGAAAACAACCTTCTCTTATTAAAGGCATGGTACCTATAACAGGGAAGTTGCAACAATGTACTGCAGGCTGCTGGATAATTCGTTTTGGACACTGAAAGAGAAGCCATGTCACACCAAAGAAAGGGTAGGGCTCCCAGAGTCAGCAAAACCACCCTGCACTCACTCTGCTGAGACATTGAAGCCAGCAAGGAGGCCATTATTTCATTGGGGCCTGGTGGGGCGGGGGAGTGGGGGGAGGGGATGGGGGGAGGGGAGGGGTGAGGAGGAAGGTGGGGGAGGGGGGGGCTCAAGTGCCAATAGAAATTTAATGACTTCAATCAGGTGGTCAAAGTAAATGAATGTATCCGCACACCACTTCTCACGCCCACCAGACCATCCACCTCTCACGCTGCTCGAGGTAGCACACCACCAGCCCTCACCCAGCACCACACTCTGACACTTAGGATTCACCCCTAACGTATACACACACACACAGAATCATTACCCTTAGTAGGGGACTTGAATCCATGTGTGACTAGCACAAGTTACAGTTAGACTGCACTTCTAAAAAGTAGACCTGCACCTCTTCAAGGACATGAGCATCCTAGCTGCAGCAGCACTTGGAACTGTATCAAAAAGTGTTTCAGAGAAGGAGTAAGACTACTATTGGAGTCAGAGACAGTTGACTGACACAAGGTAAAAGCATGATAGCTGCTGCCAGAATAGTGGGCATTCATTGATATGATTCTCAGTGTCTATTTGCACACCAAATATGTCAAGGGAGTGGTACCCCCTGTGGTTTGGGTATATTTTCTTGTTGAGAAATAGCACCCTGAGAGCTACACTGTGCAGCCCAAGACTCTGCACCATTTGGAATCCCTCTACCCTGGCAAAGTCATCTGCTCGCTTCACTTGCTTCTCTTTAGCTGGAGAGAAGCTATGAAGTTCCCTCTCCTGGCATTCAGGGTCTCTTCGTCTCCCTGATGCAGTGATGCATGATGAACTGTGAGACGTTGGCGACATTACCAAGTGAAGATGAGGAGCTGGGGGTCATGGCAATGCATGGCCACTGGCTGAGCTGCTTTGTAGCTGCAGGTATGTTTGGAAGAGGTGGCTAAATTCAGTGATCGCCTCTTTATGAAGTGTAGCTGCTTCAGCCACTGCTCCTGCTTGAGGTAGAAGTGCTTTCGGAATATGCAGGATGGATACGGAGTTCTGGTGAGAACCTTCCGCCTCCTCACTCTCCACACAACATCTGTCTGTCATGCTGCAGCCTAAGTTGGACTGTAACTACAGCCCCCATGAATGATAGTGGGCTTTCTGCTGACAAGCCTTCAAACGTCAAGCCATCAATGAATGCCTCAGAAAAGTCCAGCGCTGCTCACTTCAACAACTTTTCAAAACTCCTCCAACAACACAGTACTTGCACTAACGCTACAGCAGCAAAAGCAAATCAAAAACACATCACCTGCAAGTCCCATGCTGATCCACTTAAATGGCACTAGTGGGGATGGGGTGTCCTGCAAGCAATTAAAAGCATGTTAGGCTGCAACTGTTTAAAAGAGTGAATTAACAGGACCTTCAAGGTCCAAAATGGTAGGTTGGTACCAGACCAGTGTTAGACACAGTAATGTCACAATCTAGGCTCCTGGGAAACACATGGAATGCCTTTCTAAGCATTGCACTGCCGTGCCATACAGTTCACACTGAAAGTGGCAGAAGAGTATCAGTCATCATTTCCAGGACTCTGGATTCCTATACTTCTGACACCAGTGGTACTACAAGAGTGCAACTTTGCAGGCAAAATGTTTCACATTCAGCAATATAACAGCATATCCTTTGATAGTCTGTGGGATGGCAGAAAATATTTAACTCGGCTCCCTTTACCTTGTAAGAATACTTACATTTCAACCAATGAGGAGTACCTATGCTGTATTAACATTAATATAACACCCGTCCAGTTATTATCCTTGGTCTCCAAAGAAAACACGGAAACATGTGACAGAGCTCAGACTTACTGAAAACCTCACTGAAACCAAAAGGCACCTTTCAATTTATGGCCCTTAACGTTATTCTGTGAAAGAGCAGTTGTGCTTCTTTGTGGATTCAGGACACAGCCCAACCCTGACTATTTCACTTGGTATTTTTACTGTATCCACATGGGACCAGTCAGTCAAGACAGCTATGCAAAATAAAATTTTGGGCATAAGTAGGACCTATTTAGATTGTAGGGGGTAATTTTTGCACAATCTGCTTGGTGGGGTTGATTAGAGTTGAACATTTGTTTTACACTCCACCTGAGTGTACACTCCATTGACTTGCTCCATTGAATTGGCTGCCTTTCCAAGGTTAGTTAACATTCTTAGTTACTTTATCCATCATTATCACAGGAAAAACTTCAGTTTTATACATTTAAGGAGTATCAGAAACATACATAAAAGTGTGATGTTCACCAGATTTTATAGTGCTACACTTTATTACATTATACAGAACATGGTAATATTTGAGAAAAAGTCCATTAGATCCAACAACTCTGTCACTTTTCACTAATCAACTCCATCTGCTTCCATTCTTACCAAATCCTTCCAGTCCTTCTCCATCTAGAAATATCTCTTGAATCAATTTACCCTGTCTACTTCAATGGACTTCCAATTGGTCATGTATTGCGCAACTCTGTTACCACTTAATGCCGCCGTAATTGTTTTAGACCCTCTGTTAAAATGAGCAAAAGGTGAATGAATAGTATCATTACTCAAAATACAATAATTATCAACAGACATTCTACTGAATGAAGGGAGGACTTCAGCTGTCTACAGTATCATTGCATAGAACATGAATAAAATTTGAAGTAAAACATAAATGTAAACAATTTGTGTGTACAAATATTTTTCCTGATATCAGCAGAACACAGAGTAGAAAAAAACCTTGATAATATTTACGAAGTATATTTAATAAACTGCTGATCCCTGGGTGTGTCTGCAAGGATGAAACGATTAGCAAATTTATAATCCCATTTTAATAACCTGCAATCATGTTTTGCATGTGTTTGATAGTAAGACTACATGATTCTTTTCAAGGATTTCTTTTACAAAAAGATAATTATGCTATTAAGAAACCCAACATGTCTTCAATCATGTTGTGTAGACTTGCCAACCCATCTCTATAGAAAATCATTGCAGTGTATATGTTTGCAAAATATAGTAAAACAAAAGTGGGAAAATTTCCGGAGAACAGATACTCTGTGCCTCAACAAATGACGTTCATACTCTGTGAACTATTTATCTTTTTAATGTAGCTACACATTGTACTCTTTTATGGGTTGTAATAAAATCACTTAACTACCGGTAATAAAATCTTGTAATAAATTAGCTTTAAAAGTGTCAGTGCTCAGTGAGGGTCAACAAAACTCACCCAATTACCCCAATTTGATTTTTTTTAAAAGATGAGCGAAGAATTGGTATTTCCTTCTCTCACTTTAGTGTTAAACCACATAGGGTTGGATGTTAGTGTGTTTAATACTGAAAGCAAGCTTTATCAAGGACTGTCACCAGGTGCTGCTCATCTTGCTGCTCCTTACCATCACATTTGAAATTTTTGTTGTTTCCACATACTTGCATTTTTGCCAGCACAAACATATTTAACTCAACTTCCTGCTCTGTTTTGCAACTTCTGCCATTACATGTCATTAAAGAATTAGTTCTCCTCTGTCCCATGTAACCAGACTAACTGACTATTATGTTGAGAAGATAATAGTTGTATTTGTTTAATAACTCATTTCACAACATCAATATTGGACAAGTACCTAATTAAGAGGAATGCATTATTGTGTAAAGACTTCATTCCAATATGATGATATCCTGATCTGTCTTGCTCCATATTGCAAATCAATTTATTTTGTTTTGTTTCAATTTTGCAACAATAAATATTAATAAATGCGATACAGGAATCAGTTGTGTTAGTCCATAACCTCTCTTCGTGATGCATGAGTCAACAGTTAAGTAATATATTCCTTAAAGTAATAGCTTGCTGTCTCACAGTTCTATGGGCACCAGGTTGAATCCAGTCCAAGAAACATTTAAATACATAGTCATGTCTCAATTCATTTAAAGGTGTCTAGCAATGACGATTTATATTAAAAGGATGCTATCTTCATGAGATCATTTGTTTTCTTTTTTTAATTTGGAGAGGGAGATGATTGTGATGCCATATTTAGAATGGTACAATGATCTGTTTTGATGAAATTCACATTCTGAAAAATGAAGCTTGCTAAACACCTCTTCATGAACGTAGTCTTTTCAGCAATTCATGTGATGTTTCCTCACAGTCTCATTGATCTTAAAAACTGAAAGCAACTGCTCACCTACTGGGCTCGATTGTGGCTGGAGTCCCACTCTAGGGGTGGAATCGCCCCAGATTTGCACTAATTGCACTTGCAGGTGGCGTTTCATGCTGTATCGTCCCAAACCCGCCACATTAACTGTGCATTCCTGGGATACATACCATTTCGATGGCGGGCGGACTCTGACTCGTCTGCCACGTCGTCACCTCCTGCTTGATCAAACCAGGCACCACATCTAAAGTACAGCTGTGCTCAGTGCTTCTGGACAGGACTGCAGCAAAGAAGACATGGCCCTGAAAAGCAAAAAGACTGCAGCCCTCGAGTGCCTTTTGGATGTCTTGGAGGCCTGTTGTGATGTCTACTGCCCCCGCTCTGGGTGCAGGAGGGGCAGCAACATTACCACTCCGGCTTGGTAGGCGAAAGCAGTGGTGATCAGTGCCAATGCTGCACAGAAGAGGTTGGTCATCCAATGCAGAAAGAGGATGAATGATCTCATCCATGCAGCCAGGATATGGCAACCATCTCATCACCTAAACTCACGCACTCAGGCCCATCACACATTCACTGGCATCTGACTCACTGCCAGCTCAAGGGACATCACCACCCATTCTCACACACATATCCTCACATGTCCATCTGGCCTCATCTCCTCTGGAGACTGCCTCCTCAGCCCTCACCATCCTGAGGTCACTTGCACAGATCAACATGTGCTCCCACACATACCCTGGGATACCCGCCTTCTCCAGCACAGCTCTCATACTGCAGCCTCTTCCCTTGCCTGAGGCCACTTCTCCTCCTTCCCCAGGTAAGCCCCAGTTCTGCAGCGATTGAAAAGTCGCCCACATATGGCTGATCTGATAGACAGAGACTTGTCATGAGTCCCCCTAAAAGTGATGTGGTGCTGTCTGTGAAACCTGGCACTGATGACTGTGTGTGCTGACCAAAGCAAGGTAGGCAAACAAACCTTGAAATCCCAAGCGAAGTGCAGCCTGCCAGGTGCATGCCTTATATGTGCTGTTGTGAAACATGTCAGTGTGTTTTCCTGCTGACGTGGGTGGACAATCCAGTGGGAAGGGAACGACTCCGGTGGGCTGGTCTAATAATGATATGTATTACAATGAGGTTCCTGACATCTGATGGCGGGGATCACGGCCCACCAGTGACGGGCTGAGCGGACGATTGCAAACTGGTTTCATCGCCATATTATCCACTCACATCCGATGCAAGTGGGCACAGAAAATGCCGGCCCAGGCCCAGAGCGCAAAAATCTAGACTGACACAGCAGTGCAGTACTAAGGGAGTGTCGCACTGTCAGAGGTGCCATCTTTCAAACAAGACATTAAACCAAGGAAGTGGACATAAAAGACCTCATAGCAGTACTTCAAAGAAAGGCATGGGGATTTATCTCCGGTGCCTTGGCCAATTTTTATGTAGTATAATGGGTTAATAGAATAGTTATGTTAATGCATTGATGAAGCATATCATGATGTAACAGTGACATCAGCAGTCATGTGCTAGAGACTCTGTATAGAAGATGGAACAATCTGTATTCATGAGAGACATACCTACTCGGTACATCGATGATTACTTCGGTGCCGCTTCATTCTCTCGTTGGGACTTGGAAAAATTTATTAATTTTGCTTCCAATCTCCACCCCTCCATCATTTTCACGTGGTCCATCTCTGACACTTCCCTTCCCTTCCTTGACCTCTCTGTCTCAATCTCTGGTGATAGACTGAGATTGAGACAGAGAGGTCAAGGAAGGGAAGGGAAGTGTCAGAGATGGACCACGTGAAAATGATGGAGGGGTGGAGATTGGAAGCAAAATTAATAAATTTTTC
Organism: Carcharodon carcharias; assembly: GCF_017639515.1. Lineage (NCBI taxonomy): Eukaryota > Metazoa > Chordata > Chondrichthyes > Lamniformes > Lamnidae > Carcharodon > Carcharodon carcharias. The sequence goes on from NC_054469.1 coordinate 166,013,890, forward strand.
CAAGTCCCAACGAGAGAATGAAGCGGCACCGAAGTAATATCCATTACAAAACCACCGACTCCCACAGCTATCTCGACTACAGCTCCTCATACCCCGCTTCCTGTAAGGACTCCATCCCATTCTCTCAGTTCCTTCGCCTCTGTCGCATCTGTTCCGATGATGCTACATTCAAAAACAGTTCCTCTGACATGTCCTCCTTCTTCCTTAACCGAGGTTTTCCACCCACGGTCGTTGACAGGGCCCTCAACCGTGTCCGGCCCATCTCCCGCGCATCCGCCCTCACGCCTTCTCCTCCGTCCCAGAAACATGATAGGGTCCCCCTTGTCCTCACTTATCACCCCACCAGCCTCCGCATTCAAAGGATCATCCTCCGCCATTTCCCCCAACTCCAGCATGATGCCACCACCAAACACATCTTCCCTTCACCCCCCTTATCGGCATTCCATAGGGATCGCTACCTCCGGGACATCCTGGTCCACTCCTCCATCACCCCCTACTCCTCAACCCCCTCCTATGGCACCATCCCATGCCCACGCAAAAGATGCAACACCTGCCCCTTCACTTCCTCTCTCCTCACCGTCCAAGGACCCAAACACTCCTTTCAAGTGAAGCAACATTTCACTTGCATTTCCCCCAACTTAGTCTACTGCATTCGTTGCTCCCAATGTGGTCTCCTCTACATTGGAGAGACCAAACGTAAACTGGGCGACCGCTTTGCAGAACACCTGCGGTCTGTCCGCAAGAATGACCCAAACCTCCCTGTCGCTTGCCATTTTAGCACTCCACCCTGCTCTCTTGCCCACATGTCTGTCCTTGGCTTGCTGCATTGTTCCAGTGAAGCCCAACGCAAACTGGAGGAACAACACCTCATCTTCCGACTAGGCACTTTACAGCCTTCCGGACTGAATATTGAATTCAACAACTTTAGGTCGTGAGCTCCCTCCCCCATCCCCACCCCCTTTCTGTTTCCCCCTTTCTTTTTTTTTCCAATAAATTATAAAGATTTTCCTTTTCCCACCTATTTCCATTATATAAAAAAAAATTTAAAAAAAACCCACTAGAGCTATACCTTGAGTGCCCTACCATCCATTCTTAATTAGCACATTCGTTTAGATAATATCACCAACTTTAACTTTAACACCTATGTGTTCTATTGTACTATTGTCATTGACATCTTTTGATGATCTGCTTCTATCACTGCTTGTTTGTCCCTACAACCACACCGCCCCCCCCCCCACCTCTCTCTCTCTCTCTCTATCTCTCTGGCCCCCACACACACACCTTAAACCAGCTTATATTTCAACTCTTTCTTGGACTCGAACTCAAGTTCTGTCGAAGGGTCATGAGGACTCGAAACGTCAACTCTTTTCTTCTCCGCCGATGCTGCCAGACCTGCTGAGTTTTTCCAGGTAATTCTGTTTTTGTTTTGGATTTCCAGCATCCGCAGTTTTTTTGTTTTTACCTACTCTGTAGCCTATCTTGTATATAGTGTAAATAAAGCAGTTTGAAGCAACTCTCCTGAGTCAGAGCACAGCTACTCAAGATAGGATAGGCCATGTAACCAGCTTACAAAACAATTTATCCCTCAATCAACATCACTAAAACAGACTATCTGGATATCATCACATTACCATTTATGGTAGTGGGACTGTTTACAAATCAGCTGCCATGTTTCCCACCTGACAGCTGTGGCTACTTTTCAAAAGTACTTTATCAGCAATAAAACACTTTTGCATGTCCTCAGGTTATGAAAGGTGCTATATAAATGCAAAGCATTCTCCTTTCTTTTACTGTCTTGGTTGGAAGACATCACCAAAGACATAAGTAAAAGAAAAAAAGTGTTAATTATTTGAGGGATCTTGAGCAGTTCATTAAAATAGTGTTAAATAACTATGTATACCATAAATGTCTCAGGATTTGGAAGATCATCTGTCAAGTAGCAAGTATGTACCCTGTGTAGCATTTGTACTAGTAGTAACTAGGACAGAATACTTCTCAAAAATTGCTGATAAAGAATACATCAACTGAAGTAAGAACATCCAATTTTCCACCTAAGTTAAAATAGATCATGATGAATGAAGCAGGTAATTGGCAACTTGAAGAACAACCAAATTATTAAACATAATTAAAATAAGTTAGACAATTGTACTGTATTGCCAGTCTTCCCAAGAAATGCATTAATCTGCAAAAAAAACTGCAAAGAGAACCGAACAATTAATATCAGAACTAATTCATGCCTTTCTCATGTGCTGTAAAGAATAAATCAAATACGGAGAAAGACTTAATTCCTCACAGCATAGCTTCAGTTGTCATAACGGGCCTTTTGAGTCTATTGTGTTCAGTTCATTCACAACTGAATTGAGCAATAGAGAAACTATAGTAATCAATAATTTTTTACAATTCAATGGAAACTGTATGCTGGTGGACAAAACATTGGATGAGCACCAAGTGGACTGGACAAGAGGATCTGAAGGCATGCAGCCAATATGCTTCTCCCTGTAACAACTGGCATTTACTTTATATGATGCTAAAGGAATACAGCTCATGAAAGCCATCAATATGATTGTATTCAATAGCTGTAGACATAACAAGTGCATTTTACCTGATGTACTCAGTGTTCTGGAGAGCAAAGAGTGATTGGATCACATGTGCAGAACTTTATAGACAGAGCAGCCATCCAACCTCTTGGTTAAGGAATAGTATGACATGCAATTCTGTCTGAAAACAGGTTGCAGAAAAGTTATTCAAATGAGAATAAACAAAACAAAAACAGTAAGTTAGAAACATAAATGGAGTGCAAGTTATTTTGTGTACATGTTGACTGTTTTGTAGGAACTGCTATTTGTTTCTACTGAGTGTTAATACTATTCTGCCTTAATAATTACCTGTCTTTTTAAGAGAGATAAAATAATCAACCCTATAGGACTTAAATCCTATGATTGGGGCAGGAGGTCTTACATTATAATGGACCAAATATCCTACAATGTTGGTGGGACAGGAGATAGTGTAGCAGCACAGGAAAAGCAGTTCCTGTGTCGTCGACAAGGCAAAGGTCCTTGGGGTCAAATAGAAAATTGAATTTTCAAACAGTTTGACAAGACTGAGACAAGGGCATGGAATCAATGGGAAAGGGTATGGGCTTTGTCGCAGAGGCTATGGACGAATTTTTCAATCTTCCAATTTACTTAGCTGAAAGGAATTGTGACTTACCTAAGACTGGATGTTGAACAAGCAACCTGATAATCTGAGAGTTTAGATGCAGTGGAGTGATCAAGGAACATGATAGACAGGTAGAGCTGAGTAATAATACTTGCGGATGATATAACCAAAGGATATAGGTAGGAGAAGAACAGGTTAGATCAAGCACAGGTCTGTGAGAGACACCTGAGATTACTATGCCATTGCACAAATCGAAGCCACTGTTGGAGATACTCTGGCTATGATTAGATAGGTAGGAGTGGAAAAAAGCAAAGGTATTGCCACTGAGTTGGACAACATGAACAGGAACAGAGAAATCCATGGGTATATGTGCATAAATCATTGAGGGTGACAGGGCAGGATGAGAAAGTGGTTAAAAAGGCATATGGGATCCTGGGCTTTATGGACAGAGACATATAGTACAAAAACAAGGAAGTTATGATGAACCTTTATAAAACACTGCTTCAGCCTTAAATGGGATATTGACCAGGATTCTGTCGAGCCAATGAGAGTCTTGTCCACCAGTCGGAGAACCAGCAGGGAAACCTCATATTTCTGTACAGGACTTCCAATGGAATCATGTGCCATTCAGGCACTTAAGTGGCCACCATCAGGCCTTCCCTGAAATTGGGGTTCCTGGCAGCAGAGGTCCCACCTGCCAAGAGCTGCTGGCCAATCAGAAACAGACGGCTCCTCATGATGCCAGCAGCAACAGGAGCAGTGCTAGCTGGCAGCAATGCATCCATTGGAGCTTCAGGATCATCGTGGGACTCCCAGGCCACAGGTGAGGGGGGCAGGATGGGGGCATGTGTGGGTGTTGCAGGGTGGGCAGGGGGTTAGTCAGAGGCAAGGACAAGGAGATGGTTTTCCAAGCAATTCCTGATACCAGATGGCAGATCATTCGGTCGTACACAGAGTGCCTGACTATGAGGAAAACCCCACCCCACCCTCCTGGGAAGCTTGAGGGTTGTGCGACTTTGGAATTCTCTGCCTCAGAAGGTGGTGGGGCAGGGTCATTGAATATTTTAAAGGTGGAGGTAGATCGATTCTTGTTAGGCAAGGGAGTCAAAGGTTATCGGGGTTAGATGGGAATGTGGAAATCAAAACACAAGAAGATCAGCCATGGTCTTATTAAGTGGCAGAGCAGGCTCGAGGGGCTGAATGGTCTACTCCTGTTCCTATTTCTTATATTCTTATGTTCTTATAAGCTTGAAAGGGTTTGCTGGATGGCCTTCTGAGGGCATGGGAAAGGCACAGAGCCCCCATTTAATCCTTGAGACACCACTAAATTGCAGTGGGCCCAATGATAATGGGTGTCAATTGTTTGTTAATAAGCCTAATTGACACCCTGCCAGTGGTGGGTGGGGATCCTGCATCAGCCCCTTTGGCCCTAATTGGGGCAGGTTTTGCCACCGCTGCTGGGAGACTAACGCGGGGCCTCTCCTATGATTAAGTGGGCCCGGCTACCATGTTTCCTGCTATGACCGACTGTATTAAATCCAGCCCCGTGTGTTTAATTCTGCACACCACACTTTAGGAATGAAGCAAAGGTTTTACTGGGGGTTCAGAAAAGATTTATGAGAATGGTTCCAGGGATGAGGGACTTCAGTTATGTGGGTAGATTGGAGAAGCCGAAGAAGATTAAAGAAGAGAAGGTTGAGAACAGATTTGGTAGAAGTTTTTATGAGGGTTCCAGATCAAGTAAATAGAGAGAAATTATTCTCTTTGGTGGAAGGGCTGAGAACCACATAGGGCACAGATTTAGGATGATTGACAAAGGAACCAAAGACTCCATGAGGAAAATCTTTTTACACAGACGGAGGTTATAAACTGGAATGCACTGCTAAAATGGATGGTGGAGGCAGATTCAATTGTGACTTTCAAAAGTTAATTGAATAAACACCCAAAGAGAAAAAAATTGTGAGGCAATGGGGAAAGTACAGGCTAATGAGATTAGCTAAATTGCCCTTGAAGAGAACAGGCAAAGGCACGATGGGCAGAATAGCCTCCTTCTGTGGTGCAACTATTCTATGATTCTATAATGGCATTTTTGAAAATGAGGAGAACAGTGTCTAAGAAAAGAGAACCATTTCCAATGTTAGTAGCATTCTGAAGGAAAGTTGGGTGGTTAGCAGTTTAGTGGAAATGGAGTCAAGGGAGCAAGAAGTGTGCATCATGGACAAGAAGACCTCTAAGGCAGCTTATGGGAAAATGGGAGAGCAACTAAGGGAAATGCAGGGTCAAGGTTAGGGTAGGAGAGAGAAATGGAGGATGTTTGGTTTGGTTAGAAAGTAGAAAGTAGGGAAACAGCAGAGACGACAGCATGAATAGTTTCAATCATCATCACAATGAAGTTCATGGACTCTTTGCACGTAGTTGGAAGTGTGGGTGGAGAGTAGGCAAGTGCCAGAGATGCTCAATCTGCTCTCTTGAACATGAAAGAGTGAAGTTAAGGGGACATAACAATGAGAAACAATCAGGATGGGAGAGACTAAAATTTTTTTGGGGACAAGGGTATTAGGAACTGAGGTAATGGTTGATCAGGAGTGGCATGGTGAATGATAGGCTAAAGGCAAAGCACTTGGTAGCAGGACAGTGCAGAGAGTGAGGTACATTTTAATTTTTACAGTCAGTAGTAACAGATTTGCCACACCTGACATAGCTTGCGGTGAATGGAAACTTAGGCAGAATACCTAATAAGCAGCCTATCCACCAATACCATTTTTCTAAATGGGGTGAAAATTAAAGTATGCCTCAATTTATTTCTAAAATTCAGTGACAACCTCCTCTTTCTAAGAAGTTATTTGCTTTAAGCAGACCTCAACAACAGTGACAGTTGGAAAAACCCCTTCTCTTTTTAAAATTATTGACATTTTTTGTCATATTTATCCTTACTTCTATTTATATACAAACACAGTTTTTTTTATCTGTTCACAGGATGTGGGCTTCGCTGGCTAGGCTAGCATTTATTGCCCATCCCTAATTGCCCTTGAGAAGGTGGTGGTGAGCTGCCCTCATGATCCGCTGCAGTCCATGTGGTGTAGGTACACCCACAGTGCTGTTAGGGAGGATGTTCCAGGATTTTGAGCCAGCGACAGTGAAGGAATGGCAATATATTTCCAAGTCAGGATGGCAAGTGTTTTGGAGGGCAACTTCCAGGTGATGGTGTTCCCATGTGTCTGCTGCCCTTGTCCTTCTAGATGCTAGTGATCATGCAATTGGAAGGAACTGTCTAAGGAGGCTTGGTGAGTTGCTGCAGTGCATCTTGTGGATGGTACACACTGCTGCCACTATGTGTCGGTGATGGAGGGAGTGAATGTTTGTGGATGGGTGCCAATTAAGCAGTCTGCTTTGTCCTGGATGGTGTCAAGCTTCTTGAGTGCTGTGGGAGCTGCACTTATCCAGGCAAGAGGAGAGTATTCCATCACACTTGTGACTTATGCCTCGTAGATGGTGGATAGGCTTTGGTGAGTCAGGAGGTGAATTACTTGCTGCAATATTCCTAGCCTCTAACCTGCTCCTGTAGCCACAGTATTGATATGGCTAGTCCAGTTCAGTTTCTGGTCAACGGTAACCCCCACACATGCATACATATCACACACATTGTTGTACTGTACCCTGACTACACTATCCCTTGCCCGCTTAATCTATGCTGGAGAATCTTGGATGTTGTAACAATATAAGCCAGTAATAAAGTCACCCTAATGATGCGCAAAGAATGCCTATCCTGCTGAGATTCATGACCACACACTTCCTTAAATTGTTGTATTGTCGGTTCACAGTGAGCTAAATGATTGAAAAGTAAAAGAAAATGACCACACTCTGTATATGAACATGGCACAAAATTCACCTTGCGTTATTAAAGCTGAACTCTTTTTTGGTATACTGGCAGCTGAAATGGAATTGAAAGAAAGAATATAAGCCTTTTTTTCTTTACTAACACTGTCTTTCTTTTTTACTGAAAACATCTTTATGCTGCGTTGTCAATGTGAAGTGTAGTTTAAAGACTTTGCAGTTAGCTACTATGTAAGTTGCTATGATAGCTGGACAGAAAAAGCAAAAACAATTCCAATTCAGAATTACCTGGAAAAACTCAGCAGGTCTGGCAGCATCGGCGGAGAAGAAAAGAGTTGACGTTTCGAGTCCTCATGACCCTTTGACCGGTTCGGTCGAAGGGTCATGAGGACTCGAAACGTCAACTCTTTTCTTCTCCGCCGATGCTGCCAGACCTGCTGAGTTTTTCCAGGTAATTCTGTTTTTGTTCTGGATGTCCAGCATCCGCAGTTTTTCTGTTTTTATCAATTCCAATTCAGGCAGCTAGTTTCCTTTTGTTTCTCAAGCAAAGAAAGTCTTTAAAAAAAGCTAGTCTCCTATATACTTGTAAGATTTTGAACTCTCGTTTAATTGTCAGGGTTGGTATATTTTGCTATTTTGCTGGAAAGCTATGAAAGGAGTCTTCAGAAACTTTTGATTGCTTTTAGATTTTATGTGAAAATATTTAAAAAGGGAATAATGTTTAGAAAATATCACAGCCAAACATGGTGGCCTTTAATCCTTCTCATCAGTATCAGTGTTGATTCAGTGCATCAACAACATTAAAGCATACTTTCAAGATAATCTTCATTATAATTTTTAAGTGCAATATTACAATGTGACAATACTCACCATATTGGTTGCATTGCAAATCTATGTCTATCTCTCAACCTAATAGGTCATTTTTAACCCGAATTCCTTTACTGAATCTGAGTTCAAGATTCCTAAAAACAAAACCAAAAACAACAATTTTTATTTCTATAGTGCCTTTAACATAGTAAAATGTTCCAAGGCACATCAGTGCATCATTATCAAACTACATTTGACATTGAGTTAGATAAATAAATACAGTATTCTGGCAGATAACCAAAAGCTTGGTTAAAGAGTATTAAGGAGCATTTTAAAGGAGGGAAGGGAGGTTGGGAAGTGGGACGATACAGGGGGATTTCTACAGCTTTGGGCCTTGGTAACTGATGGCACAGCTGCCAATGGCGGAGCAATTAAAAACAGAGATGAACAACAGGCCAGAATTTAAGGAATGCAGAGGGTTGTAGGACTGGAGGATATTACAGAGATAAGGAGGGCTGAGGCCATTGAGGGGTTTGAAGACAAAGATGAAAATTTTAAAATTGAGGTGTTGCTTAACCAGTTCTCACTGTGGGTCAATGAACACAGAGCGATAGGTGAACGAGACTTGGTGCAAGTTAAGACACAGGCAGCAGAGTTTTGGATGACCTCTAGTTTATGAAGAAAGGAAAATGGGAGGCCAGCCAGAAGTGTGCTGGAACAAGAGATGAGCTGAGATAGGGACAGAGTCGGGCAATGTTATGGAGATGAGAATAGGTGGTCATAGTGATGCTTCAGATATGTGGCCAGAATCTCGGGGTCAAATACAACACAAAGATTATAAAGAGGCTGGTTTAATATTATATCATAACTAAGGTTACTCAAGTTACAATTCAATTTGTGCAAAGTGTTTTGAGGTCTGATAAAGTGCCACATCGATACAAGTATTTTTATCAGTATATTTGCATTTTAGGACAAAGTTATACTACAGATTAGTGCCTTGATGTGTTTGCATACCTTTTGTTTAAGTGCAATTTGGATGATTTCTTCTGAAAATTATATATATAATACTTATGTAACATTACATAGTTTATGTTTACATAAAACTCAAGCAGTTTCTCATGGAGACAATTAAAGAGACAATTATAGTGCTAAATTCACACTAATTTAATGCTTAATGTGCTTCCACATGGGATTTTGGAGTGTGTCAGACTAACAATATATTTTACAACTATGTTAATTATGGAAGAAAATGTCTTGTTAATCAGAAGCTAATTTAAGTATTTTTTCATATTTCTACTTGAAATCCAGAAACAAATTCATATATTCTATTCTTATGTATTTAAAATAAAGGAATTCAAGCATGCCAGATCGTAATCAAGAACAGATTTTTTTTTAATCGCAAAGCACCTATTTAGTTTTCCATTTCTAAGATTCCATGAGGTTTCAGTTAAACATTAAAGTGCTGGAGGCTGGTCATACTTTAAACTACTAGAATAGGCTAAGCCTTCATGTTGGCCAGCTGAGATATCAGCTATAAGCTGACATGTAATTAAACCAACATATCTTTAACAACTGTCATCTTTCATTTCTGTGTAGCCTGGATGTAAAGCAAAGGTAAGGGAACCAAGAAAAAATGACTTTACATTACTGGGCAACTGCTGAGTGTCTCTAGCTGAACAAGTTTAGCAGACTTGGGCATTTAGAGGATTGTGGTGAAGATCAAAAGGGTCAGAGATCCCTTTACCAATTAACAGCAGGAAGAAAAACATCAAATAAGGTGTAAATTTCAGCTCTGCAGTCTTGAGTAAGTCAAGCGTGAAATGCATTCTAATACTCTCAAGTGATAGGGGCTTTGGACCATCGGTGATGTCACTGTTGCACTGGAGGAAGCTTACGTGGACTTATGCAGAATTTCATACAGAATTTCTGTACCACATTCTGTACCACAACTAGGTGTTAAACCCTGCTTCTTGTATTTGTGATAACATATGAGTGCAGCCATTTACCACAATCGCAAACTTCTAGCAAGATCAGTGAGGTCTGCCAAAACCTTGCAGCTGACAACAAAGAACAGCAGCTAGTGACCAGCCCAGCAATGTTGTCTTTTGAACAGCGAGTCTATGCAGACAGAAGTAAATGAGAGTTAATTACAAATTACATTCTGATCAGGACTATGGGGACCCACAGCTTGAATAACAATCAGAGCCTGAGGCACTCACCTGCTTGTAAAAAGAACATACGGAGACACAAGCTGGGGCACTATACAAGTTCCAAAACAAGCTGCTAGGCACAAGAACTGATTGGATTACAGAGATTTTAGGGAGAAAGCATTCAAATTTCTAATTTCAAAAAGTGCAATTACACATTGTCGAAGAGTTTTTAAAATTAAGCTGTTCTGAAAGATTTGGGATTTTTCAATACTAGAGTGCCAACAACAATAAGCAAGTACAGCTTGTAGATAAAACAAACTTTGAGTAGTATGTATAAATCTAGCATAGCCTGAGGCATCTAGTTGTAAATTCAAGATGGTCAAGCATATTCAAGAAGAACAGGCATTATTAACATAGCTCAGGGGCCATTCACAGAGGGTTCTAGCCCACTATGTTGTTACTTCAGATTAAGCTGCTTATGTAGAAAAGGCACATCATTAATAATAATATGATGAGAAAGTGTGTGTGTTACTGTTGATTATCATTCAATACATTTGAGTCCATATTAAATCTTGATAGTATTTTGCAGAAATCTAATCCAAATACCTGTTGTCAATGTATTTTCATAACTATGACATAATCCACATTGTCCTGCTTTCAATATTTTTGCTGAAGCAGTCAAGTTAATAAACAAAAATGAAGACACAGAAATGGCACAAATGGCAAAATGACAATTGAGGCTCATTGTGTGAGAAACATTGTTATGGACTGTATATCAACCTCAGTTATCTCCCAATTGTTCTCTTACTGCTCCTTTCCCTCATAGTCCTCTGCGCCTTCCAGCTGCATGGGCTCCCCTTTACGACTGCCGAGTAATGCAGCATTCAACAGTCATAGGTAATCTTGAGAATTTACTTAGTGCTACGGAATAGGATCCGACCTGATCAATCCAGGCAGTGGAAATATTGCTTCCATATTCTACCAGTAATCAGATGGAGGCACAAACTTTATTGTATTGTCACTCTGCTTTGATATAGCAGTTCCTAGATGTTGTTAATAGCCAGAGCAGCAGGCGCCATCCTTTCTGTCTGTCTGCTCCTTCAAATGGTTTTGGCACCATAAAGCTTTACAAGATGAAATGATCAGGGCTGCTTTTGGGGTATCTTGTAATCATCTACAAATGCCATTCTGTGAGTTGATTAAGGAATTATTTGTGGTTTATACCACAGATTGTTAGGCATTCTGATAGCTAAATGGTTGCTATCAATGATACCCTGAACTTTTGAGAACCCGGTAACTTGGTGAGAAGTACTGTGGTCTCTTCAGTTGTAACCAGGGCTGCCGACTGTTTTGAAATGTCTGAAAGTCTCTCAGAGTAAAAGATGAATCACCTGGACACTGCTGCGGCTGATGCCTGTTTAAGTTTCTTCATAACAGAACATGCCTTTCATAACCGTAGGATGTTACAAGGTAATTTACAGCCAAGTAAAAATTTTGAAGTCACTGTTGTAATGTATACCTTGCTGTGGAAGTAGTGTTCTCAGAAGAAAAACTATACCCCCACCACTGTTGCGATCAGTGCACTAAGGTGTTAGAAGGGTCATTTTGTATGGCCTGAATCGCCCTCTGCCACCTACCCCTCCCCTCTGCTATTATCCTTCGATTTTCTGAAAATGGATCTTTTTAAAACAATAAGAAACTTTAGAAATGCTGAATCCACTCAGAGAGATATGTTTGCTGTTGGTTTCAACAGGTACAGAAGGAGGTTGACTGATGATAGCAGAATTTGAGCTAGTCTACAGGCAGGCCAAGCTAATGGTAGTATTCCTTTTTAACTGGACAACAGACAAAATACCTTTAGATATTGCCCCTTTTAACTACCTTTCCCACAGATAGGAAGGGAAACAGTACCTCTTCACTGTAAATGCACAGCCTGAACACCTGCATTATTACTTCACTTTAAACAGAATGAATCATATTTCAATGATAAAAGCAAAAATATTCTTAAACTTACTAGAACAATGCCTGAGGTCGCAGATGCTAAATAATCTTTTACCTTCTATATAAAATATTATCATTTTGCTCATGTTCCTGACCTAGTTGCATTTGTCTTCATTACCTAGTGTGAGCCCAATCACAAAAAAGTTTACGCTTTCTTCTTTCTGTGGAAGTATTCTCTATCCAGGTTAGCCTCCGTTGAACACTGTCTCTATTGGAGGATCTCAGTGCTCAGGATAGTAAGAGAATTACCTGGAAAAACTCAGCAGGTCTGGCAGCATCGGCGGAGAAGAAAAGAGTTGACGTTTCGAGTCCTCATGACCCTTCAACAGAACTGTTGAAGGGTCATGAGGACTCGAAACGACAACTCTTTTCTTCTCCGCCGTTGCTGCCAGACCTGCTGAGTTTTTCCAGGTAATTTTTTTTTTGGTTTTGGATTTCCAGCATCCGCAGTTTTTTGTTTTTATCTCAGGATAGTAAGGCTCACTGTCCCAGCAGGGAGAAGAGAAGGGTATGTTCTGTGTGGAAGAGTAAAAATTTTAATGTCCAAAATGAAATTTTGTGTAATTCCTATCATCTACTCTGTGTGCTGTTTTAGGGAATACTGAAATCAGTTGAAGATTACAATTACTATACAACATGTTTTATATCTGCTTTCTTCTGTAACAGAATAGCAGTGGCTGGCTCCAGATGAACCAGTCTACTCTGGCTCCGGATGAACTAGTCTACCCTGGCTGCATGTACTGTCCAATATTTGGGTGACCAATAAACACCCCACAAGCCATAAGGCTGTTTCTATTGATAAAGAGCTGTTCTTTCCTCCCATCATCTTGTTTACTTGTATTGTGGTCCTTCCTGTTAACCATTCCCTCATTGACTGCCTGCAGCTTTAACATCTCCAGCAGTCACAGGTGATTCTTGGAGATTGGCACTGAGAACAAGAAGCATAGAGAAAGACTCCAGTTTGATGACCACTCCTAACACAATTTAAGTACATTGACTATTTAATTGTGCTAAACTTCCAAATGACCAATTAGATTACTGTCATGTAGTTTTAGTTTGGACAGGTCATCTGTCCTTTATTATTATTAATAATGATCCCCTCATATAGGAGGGGATTGTAATTGCCATGATGCTATACTATTCAGCTGGAACAAACAGTATATTGTGAGTAAAATGTTCATCTCTCAATGAAATTCTGGCCTTGTGTGCTCAGACTCTAGTTTGGTGATTTGCTTTGGCAAGCTGCTGTTACTTATTAATAGAATAGAATAGTATATTTAATCCTGAACCTTTTGGAACATCAGTGATTTACAGACTCCAGTTCTTACTGCAGTGTTTATATCATCCTCTGCTAAAGCCTAAGCCTACTCCCCCTCTCCTTATTCCCCATCTTCAACACCACGTGACCATGGGCAGAATTCCCCCCCCCCGCCGCCATCAGGGGGGAAGTTTAGGAGCGGGCGCATGGAGGCGCACCTCTGATCAGCGCCCCCAATTGGGGGCGCACCAACATTTTACATGGGTAGGCCAATTAAGGCCCGCCCAGCGTGACATCCGCCAGGAAGCACTATGCACTCCCTGTGAGGGCGAGGGGGGACTTCCTGAGCTGAGAGTGCACTCTTTCGCGCATGCGCACGAAAGAGCACACTCATCTCCCCGAAGCTAAGTGCTGCTCAGGGAGATCGGCTCCAAAATAACAAATCTTAAAAATAGAAAAAAAAATTTCCTTACATGTTCCCTCATGTGACACTGTCACATGAGTTGGGACATGTCCATCACTTTCAAATGTACTTTTATTACATTTTTTAAAACCTACATGAAACCTCATCCTGCCTGTGGATGAGGTTTCATGCTTTTTCTAATGCCCGCCAGGGCTCTTGTCCTGCCCGCCAACCTTAAGGTTGGACGGGCAGGTCCACTAATTACTTTAATGACTGTTAATGGCCTCAGTTGGCCATTGACAGGTCGACAGGCTCACAGCTGATTCTGCTGAGCCCCCGTCTACCTGAAAATTTAAATGAGGCATGGTGACGTCGGGACTTGTGCCCAACGTCATCCCGCATCATTTTACACGTCGGCGAGCGGGCCTCCTGGGAAATCCTGGCCCGTATGTCACATGATGAAACCTCTAAAACGCATTGAACCAAATTTGACAATCCTAGTTATTACCCCGCCTTTCCAGACAGAAAGCCACTTTAGTATTGACCATGGAAAACAAGTCTGAATACCTGACTGATCTGACAAATCTTTCCAGTGGTGGATTAAAATGGATCTGGGGCATCAAAGTTCAATGCAATGGTAACTTTTGGCACCATGAACAAGGGGGTTACTTACAGTCTGTAGATTCCAACCCTGTAAAGGGCACAGCGTGGTCACAATCTGCATATTGATTTCCACCATCAGGGTCCTCAAAAGGTGATATCAAAAGTGGAAGGATCTGAGAAATTAGAACCCTCATGTTGGTGACGGAGGTTAGATGATAGATTGGTCCCACACTTGGGGTCTATTTTCATAACTGAAGTTTCTCATTCCTGGAACCATTTTTTGTAAAACTCTTCTGCACTCTCTCCAATGCATTCACATCCTTCCTATAATGTAGCACCCAGAACTGTACACAGTATTCCAGCTGAAGTCTAACTGATGTCCTACGGAAGTTCAGCATAACCTCCTTGCTCTTCTACTCTATACACCTATTAATAAAGCCTAGGATACTGTGTGCTTTACCAACTGCTCTCTCCACCTGTCCTGTCACCTTTAATGACTTACAAACATATACATCCATGTCCCTCTGCTCTTGCACACCCTTTATATTGTCTGTCCATGTCCTTCCTACCAAAATGAATCACCACACACTTCTCTGCATTGAACTTCATCTGCCACCTATCTGCCTAATCCACCAACTTGTCTATGTTCTTTTTGTAACTCTGTGCATAAGTCATGATAGGTGGAGAGAGTAGTTAATAAAGCATACAGTATCCTAGGCTTTATTAATAGGGGCATAGAGTACAAGAGCAAGGAGGGTATGCTGAACTTGTATAGGACACTAGTTAAATCTCAGCTGGAGTAGTGTGTCCAGTTCTGGGTGCCACACTTTCAGAAGGATGTGAACGCATTGCAGAGAGCGGAGAACGAGAGGGCACAGATTTAAAATGATTTGCAAAAGAAGCAAATGCGATGTGAGAAAAGATTTTTCAGACAGTGAGCGGTTCAGGTCTGGAATGCACTCTCTGGAAGTGGAGGCAGGTTCAATAAAGGCAATCAAGAGGGCATTAGATTATTATTTAGATAGAAACATTGTGCAGGGTTATAGGGAAAAAGCAGGAGAATGGCACTGAGTCATAATGTTCATTCAGAGAGCTGGTGCAGATATGATGGGACAAATGGTCTCCTTTTGCATCATGACAATTTTGTGATGATTGTGGGCAGCCTGTCTTGTAAACAGAGCAAATGAAAGATTTCAGCATTGGACTAGAAGATTGGAAGAGTCCTATATCCAGCAGCGAAAGGAGTAGACAGTGTGCAAATAGTTTAAGGAGCTAAAATGAGTGGTTAATATGACGAGTTAAAGGAAACCTGAACATCAGGTTGAAACTACACCGTCACTAATATGATAATATGAGGGTATAGTGTGAATATTGTGGCCCAAGCTTCTCTGATGTGGTAAAGTGCACAGACATTCCTTTTGTCTCATTAGGCTTAATTCATTGAAGCTGCCAGTAGCATTTTTCCTTAATCCTAAGAACTTTTTGCACAGATGATCCTGTGACTTATGGATATGGGAGAATGTATTGACTCTCTTCACCATCTCTTAACGAGCCTATTGCACATTGACTCTAATGTGGGTGCTCCTCTTTGCATCCAAAATGGCCACTTTTTATGAGTGCCATCTCCAATTGCCAGAACTCCCTTCCCTTTTCAATGAAGAGGACACATCTTCAGCTATTCCAATTTATCTCAATATCAGTTGGCTTTCATTGAAACAAATGTTAACCTCATTTTTAAGTGCAGCAGCACTTTAAGCATAGCTGCAATTTGAAATCCAACTCCCGCGGCTGAACCAGCACTCCCCACACATCACTATAAAAATGAGCCAAACCAATCAAATTCAGGAGGGTCAGACTTCCACTCAACCAAATTTGTGTGCTCAGGAATACCAAGGATCATTTTTACCATATTTGGGAAACAAGCCCTGATATTTGTTCTCTGTGGTAGCACAAGGTTCCAATAGGAAGTGCATTAAGGCACCTTTATCTTGAGTGAGCACTGCTGACAGTAGTCACAATTCTCCTGCGCTGAACGGCACTCACTTATATAAAAGTTTGAACAGCATAATAGATCCAGAGTCTTTCTGGTTCTTACAAGTTGTCACTAGATCAAATGCTTCCTGTACTCTAGCAGACTAAATGAGCAAAGGTAACTGCATGCTTCTGCATGATATAAACGATGCAGGCCAACAAAATGCCATGCTGCTGATTCTGAGGCTAATCCTGCCCCTTGCCAATAGGCACTAACCCATGATTTTGCTAATAAAAAAAAACACTTTTAATAGTAAATCATCTTCATCTATAGCTTAAACCAAAATTAATTTTGTACACTCAAAATATACAATTTATACTGAGTCAAACTAACTTAGCTCATGCAAATTATTTCCTTTGGCATGTGTTATTTCCCATTATGGCATAATTAATAATGCCCTGTGTTATAGCTTTTGTACATCTACACATTGCTAAAGGTCTTGCTTAGGACACATATCTCCTGCCCACAAACCTCATTTTCCAATGTCATGGCTTTTGGGGTTTTTTTGTCAACAGTAACCATGTTAAATTATGTCAACACTTCCCATTCAATTTGATTCTAGCCTTTAGGTGGCTCTGTGAATCGAGTTTTGGATTTATTTTTCCTAACTCTTGTATGTAAAAAAAACCCCTTGTATTTATCAAACAACCATGGGCAACACCATTTGGAATTTACAATTATCTTTACTAATAGCTATGTCAGAAGGACAGAAAATAGAGAATGGCGGTTGATAGCTATGTTTTGGGTTTGAGGGATGTAAACGGTGGCAGCCCCCAGGCTTCAATGTTAAGACTATAGGCGGAATTTTTTGGCCACATTGCAGCAGGGATGGAGCCGGAAAATTTGGCAAGCGCTCAAAACTCCATTGACTTCGGTGGGGTCATAAAATTCCACCCCATGGCTTTTCTGAGTATTTATAAAAATGATCTGCATTTGGATACAAGGAGGTGCAATATCAACATTTGCAAACCACACAAAAATAGAGAATGTAAATAGATGTGAAAAGGGAGACAAATAAATTAGAAAATTGAGTAGAAAATATTAGATGAAATTCCAATGTGGACAATTGATTGTAATCATTATGATTCTTTCTCTACCTAGTCAAGGACGTTGAAACACATTGCCCCTTCTAAAATGATGCCTCAGTGAGATGTTAACCCACAAATGCCGGAGAATAAACCTTGGACATCCTGGTGAATACTGCTAATTAATCACAACGTGATGCAGACGTGGGTCCATATTTTCCTGGGCTGCATCTTCCGGTCGGTGAGTGGAGGGGTGGGGCCCACTTACCGACACATAAAATGACGCAGGGTGATGTCGGGCGGGCGTCCCAACGTCACCTCGCTTCATTTACATTTTCAGGTCGGCGGGCGAGCGGCCGAGTCAGCTGCATGCCCGCCAACCTGTCAACGGCCACATAAGGCCATTAATAAAGTAATTGAGGTAATCAATGGACCTGCCTGTCCAACCTTAAGGTTGGCGGGCAGGCTGGGAGCCCAGGCAGGCTTCTGAAAAAATGTGAAACCTCATTCACAGGCAGGATGAGGGTATTAGAATTTGTACGAAATGTCTAAATAAAAGAAATTGACATGTCCCAGTTCATTTGAAGTGTCACTTGAGGGGACATGTCAGTAATTTTTTCTCACAGCTTTATTCAATGTTTCAAACCTGAGCCAATCTCCCTGAGGCAGCACTTTGCCTCAGCGAGATTTGTGCGCTCTTTTGCACGCATGCGTGAAAGAGCACACTCCCAGCTCAGGGAATCCCGCCCTCACAGAAAGCGCATAGCGCTTCCTGGCAGACGTCATACTGGGCGGGCCTTAATTGGCTCGCCCAAGTAAAATGGCGGCAAGCCCCCAACTTGGGGTGCCGATTGGGAATCCGCCCGCTCGCTCCTGCATAACCCCCCCTCCCCCCATCGGTGGAGAATCCTGCCCTGTGTTATGTCAAGAGTAATGAAAATATTATCAGCTGAGGAAAAAGTTTTCTTCGTGAGACTGAATAAAATGTGCTCATGGCTCCAATCAACTAATGAGGAAGCATAAAAATATTAACCCTGGAATTCCATGGGTGTTCTGTCCATCTCCCACTGTAATTCTGAAGCCTGATCAAACCTGCAGGAAAATGGTGTAAGCAAAAATAAAATGGAGTTACAGCAATAGAGAACTCTCTGTGGAATTTCTTCACCATTGTTGGCATCCTTTCATCTGCATAAGATGATGGACATGTAGCAAATCAAATCTGTTGGAGATGAAGTAGTTTGATATCATGCACTTTTGCTGATGGCTGATGAGACCAATCTGTGACAGGCAGATTTTGCAACAAGTGTCACATAACAGGTGGTTTTCTGGTGTCATTGTGGGTTGTTGATTTTCACATTGGAACTCGTTGCCAAACAGTTGTAGCCACTGATCATCATGGTGGCACAAGTGACACTGCTAATGGCTTGTGAATGCTTCTAATGACGATGTTGAAGCGAAAACCTATGCAAGCGAATGTTAATGTTAACAGAATTTCATTTTTCTAAGTATATAGTGAGACAAGAAGTATTGTACAGTGAAAAGAGCCGCAGCTTGTGGTAGTTTTCAGCACAGCACTAATATATTGAGACCACTCATTGGCAAACATAAACTGATCACATGGCAAGCATAAAGCATAATGACCTATGATAACCTTGAACAGAAGTGCCAACATCAACCCTCCAAGTCAAGCAAATGCTGAACCTCTGATGACTGAAATGTCAGCCCACTTATTTCTGGTTGTGAGCCATTCATTAATTTATTTCATTCATAAGTTTCTGAAGCTAATGAATGAAGGGAATTTTGACTTGGATGCTTATATAAGATGGAGAGTTGTGTTATGTCTGCTCTTTATACACCCAACCCAGGGACTATAGATTTAATGCAAATGGTAGAAGGATTAGAAGGGAATTGGAGAGACATTTTTCATCCAGAGGATGGTAGGAGCCTGAAAGGGTGATAGAGGCAGAAACCCTCATCACATTTAGAAGATTCTTGAATATGCAATTGAAGTGCTACAACCTATAGTGCTATAGATCAAGGGCTAGAAATGAGATTAGGCTGGATCACTATTTTTTGACTGGTGCAGACACAACGGGGTGAATTTTTATCCTCGAGGCGAGTAGCCGGAGTTGGGAAAATTCCTGGCTGCCCCGGGAAAAAGTGCTAGGGTGATAGGATTTTCATTGTGGGGGTTTTGGGTGTCGGCTGTAAATGGTCCAGCCAACCCAGGAAAGATTTCAGAGGCAGCCACAGGGGCTGCCTGGTGCCAAGGCGGGCTGTTTAAAAGGCCCGCCTCAATGCTGTGGGTCTTCATACCAATTATAATGAAAAAGTAAGGCCCGCTAGTCCTCACCATCTACGCACTTCCCATGCCCCATCCATGCCACCTCATTCCCCCACTGACCCCTTATGGCTCTTCATGCCCCCGCCCAAACCCTATTTCCCCTCATGCCCCCCTTGCCAAGGTTTGGCCCCCACTCACTCCTATTGGGGTCTCATGGCCCCAGGTCAAGCTCTGGCACTTCCATGTCCATTCACCCATTATAAATTCTATAGAACCAACAAACCCTATAGTAACAATAGGACATGCGTAAAAAAAAAAATGTCATTCATTGATAAACTTGCACTTCCTTAACTACTTTTAACTACAGAACAATAAAGCTCTCAATCATCCTGACCCTTTAAATTATCAATAGCTGGAGCTGCAAGCACTTGAAAATGCTTACAAAAACAGAATTACCTGGAAAAACTCAGCAGGTCTGGCAGCATCGGCGGAAAAGAAAAGAGTTGACCTTTCGAGTCCTCATGACCCTTCGACAGAACTTGAGTTCGAGTCCAAGAAAGAGTTGAAATATAAGCTGGTTTAAGGTGTGTGTGTTGGGGGCGGAGAGAGAGAGAGAGAGAGGTGGAGTGGGGATGTGGTTGTAGGGACAAACAAGTAGTGATAGAAGCAGATCATCAAAAGATGTCAACAACAATAATACAAAAGAACACATAGGTGTTAAAGTTAAAGTTGGTGATATTATCTAAACGAATGTGCTAATTAAGAATGGATGGTAAGGCACTCAAGGTATAGCTCTAATGGGGGTGGGGAGAGCATAAAAGATGTAAATAAATAAATAAATAAATAATTTTTTTTCCCCTTTTTCTCTTTTTATAATGGAAATAGGTGGGAAAAGGAAAATCTATATAATTAATATAATTAATAATATTATAATTAATTACATAGATTTTCCTTTTCCCACCTATTTCCATTATAAAAAGAGAAAAAGGAAAAAAAAATATTTATTCATTTATTTTTTTTTTACATCTTTTATGCTCTCCCCACCCCCACTAGAGCTATACCTTGAGTGCCCTACCATCCATTCTTAATTAGCACATTCGTTTAGATAATATCACCAACTTTAACTTTAACACCTACGTGTTCTTTTGTATTATTGTTGTTGACATCTTTTGATGATCTGCTTCTATCACTGCTTGTTTGTCCCTACAACCACACCTCCACTCCACCTCTCTCTCTCTCTCCGCCCCCCCACACACACACCTTAAACCAGCTTATATTTCAACTCTTTCTTGGACTCGAACTCAAGTTCTGTCGAAGGGTCATGAGGACTCGAAACGTCAACTCTTTTCTTCTCCGCCGATGCTGCCAGACCTGCTGAGTTTTTCCAGGTAATTCTGTTTTTGTTTTTGTTTTGGATTTCCAACATCCACAGTTTTTTTGTTTTTATACTTGAAAATGCTTTATCTTGTGTAAATAAACATTGTGCAATTAACAGAAGAAATCAGAGAGCCAGGACTGTCAATGAAGCAATGTTTTCCCTGGGGCTCAGGTATTTCAGTACTGTAATGGATATTGGCTTGCCTAAGAGTCCAAAAATCAATTAAAGCACTGAAACACCACAGCCCTTGACATGGGGGCACAGCGGGTGGGTGGAGAGGCATACATTGGCTTGGGGGACAATTTACCTTTCAAAAGGTTCCCTCATGCAAACTATGGTTCATGACATCCCTTAGGTACCACGAACCACGACTCTTTGAAAAGCTGACCAGATTCCATGAAAATTGCGGAGGACTAGAACATGCCTATCCCGGCAATGGAGCTGGCCAAGGTGGGAGTGCAGGGTGGGTGCGGGCACACGACCCAAGCTAACCTGCAACCTGAAAAGGCACTGCTGCAAATTGGAAACCCTGTGAATGGGGTTGAAAATCTCAAAATCTTGTCCTGGCTGCATTTTCACCCCTCAGTGGAGTCTCCCAGACCCCTGAAAATCCAGCCGGCGGGTCAAATAGTCTCCATATGTGCTGTAAACTTTCTATGTTCCTGTGTAAAATCCTGTTAAAATGGCTTCTCTCTGTTTCCCTCTGCTTTACTCCTGAAGTTAGTGATCCAAGTTGGGTATGGGTCCATAGGGGCTGCAGCCGACTTGTACCTGAGCCATGTTTTCATTTGAGTCTGAGTGGTGAGTGACTGCAGGCTATTTAAACATAGAAGCTTTCGTAGGTGAGTTGTCTCCCCACGAGCATCTAAATGTGCAGACTTTCAACATGTACTACAATTACTGTATAGTAATTGGCAGCAGGAATCGTGGCCAATTTTTTTCCTTCTTCCTAGCCTAGGGACTCTCTCTCGATTGTGCCAATTGCTACCCAAATAACAGAGCACAAGATATGGATCCAAAATGAAACCTTACTACTTTGAGTGCTTCAGGGTCATACATACCACACGGAGTATATACCGGGTAAGACATCTTGGAAGAGGTTAAAAATCCTTTTTTTAATTGAAATCCTAAAATTTATTAAACAAAGTTATAGTGGCACAGTGCCACAAGAATAACAACTAGAGTGAAACCAGGTGATCATTGTCAGTTTTTAACACAGCTTTCTGCCAATTTAATTTACACATCTCTTCCATGGTACTATTGTCTGGAGGCAGTGAAAATGACTTTCCTAAAGTTGCTACTTTAACTGCAACAACTAGATCGTAACTAACTGCCAAAAATTTGCTGTGGCAAAGCATCTGATGGTACCTGCCATTAGTAAGCCGAGCATATTTTTAATATTTTTGCAAGATAAATTGCTGAAAGTATGAGCTGATAACATTGTTGCGAGGTCAACAAAGCATCTGGGAACTAAGTGAACATCACAATTAACTGTGTATCTCCTTGGGTGGGATCGTCCTAGATTTGCACTAAATGCAGCAGCAGGCGGGTAAAACAATGTTTTGCCCGCTGGCCACAATGGCGGCTTTCAAACCCTATCGTCCAAAACCCACAGCATTAATTATGCATTCGCGGGAAACACGCCATTTCCACAGCTCTCATTTGTTCGCCACACCATCATCTCACCACTTCATCACGCCGGGCGCCATGTTTAAATTGTAGCCGCATGCACACCTCTCAGTGCTTCCAGCTCATGACCGCTGCAAAGAAGTCATGGCCCCAAAAGGCAAAATAACTGCAGCCCCCAGGTTCAATGGCGTGTCCTCAAACGCCTTTTGGATGCAGTGGAGGTTTGCCAGGATGTCCTCTACCCCCACCCTGGCTGCAGGATGGGCAGCAACATCACCAACCCAGCTTGGGAGGTAGCAGCAGTGGTGGTCAGTGCCAACAGTGCCACAAGATGATGAATGATCTCTGTTCTGCCAGGGTAAGGCACTCTTCTTATTACTCTCAAACCCACCACATATCCACAGGGATCTCACTCACTGACAGTTCAAGGGCATCACCATTCACTCTCTCACACATGCCTTCATTGTCCTCATCCCGTCTATGGGACCACTCACCGCCCACACATGCCAGACATACTTGTCATCTGGCCTGGCAGGCATCCTGCTTACACTCTCTCCATCTCTATTCATGCAAGACAAGCTGGCACACAACAAGAGGGAGAGGTCACAGACTGGTGGAAGAATGCCTGAAATCAAGCTCCTCATGGACTTTGAAAATAGAGCCAACCAGCTGGCCGGCAAGGATCTGGACCATTCCTGTGCAGACAGTGAGGTTGGTGCTGTTCTACAAAGTGAGGGACAAGCAGTGCACCATCCATAAGATAACCATGCTGTAAGTGATGTGTCCTGTTTCATAGGCCACTGCCATGCACTAATTATCTCTCCTTGCTTTCACAGGCACATATGCCAAAATAGTCGATGAAGTCCACAATCCACAGTCTCCAACCAAGCCCTGAAGAAATCTCTGAAGAGGAATCTGGAGGCATCCTCCCTGAAGTCCTGTCACAGCGCTCACCCACACCCTCCACCAGCGCAGAGACACATACCTCGGTGGGACCTAGCTTCAGAGTAGCCTCGGGATCACAATCTGATGAGCACATCACACTGTCTGATCCACAGCAGGTGGTGGCAGGGACTTGCCAGGTGCCTGGCACTCGGAGGACTGCTGGAGGGCAGAAATTTACTGAGTCTCAGTCCAATGATGAGCCTCTGGACTCGGTCATGTCACAGTTGCTGGAGCTGCAAAGGGAAGCTGGGGAACATCAGGAAAGGATGTCCACAGTGCTCCACAGATTGCAAGGCACAAAGGAGGAGTCCGTCTGCCTTCACACTGACATGATAGCACTGACATTGCAACGCACTGAGGTCAACACTGGTAGGATGGTGGCTGCCATGGAGACTTTGGTCCAGGACGTCACTCCTGCTGTGCGGGTTGAACTCCATCATTGATGCCATTGTTGGCCTCTAACAGTGTCAATGTGAGAGGGGTGTGGGGCAGCTCGATCTCACTCCAGCTACCTCTTCTCCTCAAGAAGTCAGCCAGGGCCCTTGGGCACCCATAGGGAGGACGGTCAGCAGGTACACACCCTGGGGCCATTCAACCAGGTGACTCTGGGAGTATCCAGCCCATCTGAATCCCCTCATCCTGTGACCCCAGCAGCTTCAGCTGATGAGCAATGTTCTAAGATATGAAATCTTTCTACATAAGAAAAAGGCAGGTGTCTCAGTCTAGGGCCTCTTCCCTGTGCTCTGCGCAGCCTTCAGTGCCACATCCATTACTCTGGAACTACCCGTCTGCCCTGGTGTTCAGACTGCGATGACTTACATTGCAACAATATTTTTGTGTAGCTTCCCTTCAAGATACAGCCTGCCTTTAAGTGAGTAGGCTGGCTGTAACAGCTGATTGGCAAACAATGATGCCAGGGCCCCTACTGTGCACAGAGACAAGCAGCAGCTTGGCAGAAAAGGACCCACTTAGCCAACTCTAAGATCATGCCGATGAAGTGGGTACACAAAAGTTGCGTGGTCCCCACCTCAAATTGTATAGACATAAGCTGGTCACCAACTGCGATCCCTGTGCCAAGCTACAGGGCAGCCACATTTGTAGACTCCAGTGTCAAAACAGGAAAAGAAAGAGTAAAGAGAGGGAAGGAATGATTCATTGGCTTAGCAGAAAGAGTGAGAGGGAGAGAGAAAAGAGAAAGGAAATGTTAAAAAAAGTTATACTTTTTAAAATTCTTTTTAAAACTTGAAGGAATGAAACCCCTACATTTGTAATAGTTAATTTTCAATGTCAAGGAGATTACTTGGTGCAATAAAGGGTGGAATCATCCCAGACTTGCACAAAGCGTGGTAGCAGGTGGAAAATCGAAGTTTTACCCACTGGCCGCAATGGCGATTTTTTGCGCCGTATGGTCCCATTTCAACTTCATTAATTATACAGCCACAGGAAACATGCTGCCTTGCTGGCGGGTGGCCTCTGAATTGCCCGCCACACCATTACCTCACCATTTCCTCACTCCGGGTGCCATATCTAAACTGCAGCTGCCCACACAGTTCTCAATGCTTGCAGCCCAGGACTGCTCCAGTGAAGAAAATGGCCCTGACAGCCAAGAAGAGTCCAGTGAACCGTCACCGAAATGCTTTTTGGAGGTTCGCCGTGATGTCCTCCACACCCGCTCTGGCCACAGCAATCTCACCACTCTAGCTTGGGAGGTGATGGCAGTGGTGGTCCGAGCCAGTGCTGCACAGAAAAGGTTCACCATCGAGTACAGAAAGAGGATGAATGATCTCATCAGTGCTGCCAGGGTAAGACAACCATCTTATCACTCTAAACTCACACACTCAAGCTCATCACACATTCACTGGCATCTTATTCACTGCCAGCTCAAGGGATATCATCACCAGTTCTCATACACATACCTTCACATATCCATCTGGCTTCATCTCCTCTGGAGACTGCCTCCTCATCCCTCACCATCTTGAGGCCACTGAAACAGATCAACATGTGCCCCCACACTCACCCTGGGATACCTCCTCCCCCAGTACAGGCCTTTCCCTGCCTCTTGTCTTGCCTTAGGCCACTTCTTCCTCTACCCCAAGCAAGCCCTAGCCCTGCAGCCATTGAAAAGTCACCCCCGCCTTGCCGCTGGTCCGGTAGGTAGGGATTTGCCTGTGAGCCCTCTAAAAGTGATGTGGTACTGCCTGCAAAACCTAGCACTGATGGCCGCAAGTGCTGCCTGAACAAGATAGGCAAACAAACCTCGAAGTCCCAAGCAAAGTGTAGCTCACCAGGTGCACGTCATTTATGTACAGTTGCAAAACATGCCAGCGTGCAATCACTCTGATGTGCCCGGATGATCCAGTGTGGGGGGAAGATTCTGGCAAGCAGAGCTTATAGCAAGATGCTAAAGTATTGAACTTAGGTTCCAACGTGTAGCGGTGAGAAATGCGGTCCAACATTGACGGGTGGAGTAGACAATCAGAAATTGATTTTACGATGGCATGAAACTGATTTTTGCAAACACCCAATATTTTCTGCTCCTGCCACTATGACGCCCACTACAAACGGAAGTGATTCTGCCCCAAGACTTATCGCTTCATTAAATGGGTGCTTAGACTGAAATGGACAAGACTTAATTTTCGGTGGTGAGTTTACTTCATATCTGTTGTCCAAAGAAAGCATTCCCATTATTCAGTGTATTCCAAATTTGAAGCAGCAAGAAAGATGCCATTTTGCAAATCTAACAGCAACATGGTGTATCTCAGTTTTCAATCTTTGAATTACTGTGTTTAACCTCGCATTTGCTCTAGCCTGAGGTTGCTGCAGCATTTGTGCATAAATAACTGCGAGCACTATTTGCCTTGTCATTATTTTGACAGCAAATTATGGATAATTGTGTTCACTATGCACACAAATTGAACTAAGTTGAGTTTCTAGCTAAGTCATAATTTCATAACTTAACTGATTGAGAAGGGAAGGTTCAGATAAATATAAATACACTGTTCTATAATTAATTATAATTGCTCCTTATCACTTTGAATTTGCTTTTGTGACTATGTATATAATTACCTGAATATAACAAACATGTGATTCGGACAATGGCAACCATTTAATATAGGCCCAGATCTTCTGGTCAGCATTGGACAGTTTGCATCAGATGTTGGTTATGATTTAATTTGCCCATTTTCCATTTACACTGGAGCCTTTGCACCTTGTGATGCCAGCTCCAGCAAGGATGCAGCAGCAAACACAGCTGGAAGGCACATTGTCCAGTCTAATTCCAGCGCAGCCACGCATCCTTTCCTCGTCATAAACTGAAGTCACACTCCTTAAGGCTTGTCTTCAGTTCATTGACTTACATTGACTAAAACTGTTTTTAAATGGACCTGTCAAACTCAACTGCAAAGCCACTGACAGTACAGGTCCCCCTCACCCCATCAACAATCCTCAAACACCCACCTCCTCACCCCCCCGACAGTATTCACTCCCCCTACCATCGCATAGAGGATGTGCTTCTGGTAATTGACAACAACATGGAAGAGATCCTGCAAACAATCCCCTTACTTAACCACATGGTGATCTCAGCATTGTACAGTGATGTTCCGTCAGGAATGTTTGGCACTGACACCTTTACAGACAGCATGACCTCTTTTAAATCCAGTCTTGGATAAGAAATCACCTTCAGTTTATTGAATCCTGATCCCAAATCCCACAACATTTTCTGGAATATTAAAAGAGCCATGATTAGCTATGCACAACCCTTCCTAGACAAGATGTCATTTATCGCTAACCTTTTCTTGGGCCATTATTTGGTTTTGGGTGTAACACCATGCTTTGATAAGACTTCAGTCAATCTTTCTTTAAATGATAACAGCTTTCCCCATGTGGTCAATCCAGTCCAAGCTTCAAGCTACCCGGTTTTAAATTTCCTTCTCTAAATTCCTCAACATTGTCCATATTGTTCACCTCACCCCACGAAAATGCTCAACACCACCCCTTTCTCCTCAGGCTGCCATGACTCCCAGCACCAATGGGGCCTGAAAATTCCAACCATAGCCTTTAAATTGTGCAGGTCTCTTAATGGAACGCGTGCATGTTGGCATTGGTTGTTTGTCTAAATGATGTTCTTTGTCCGGAGAGTGTTGTTCCCATGGCCCTTGTTGCCTTGGTGACTGTAATCCATTGTGGCTGCTGGGAACTCATGGACCTCTGGGATTGATGGTAGTTCTGTACTCAGTACAGCTGGTGAGATTCCTTCTTCTTGACTGCCTGACTGCTATGAAGGAACAGCTTCACTATTTGTTCGGGTATGTCGGCCGTTGCGCCAGTATATTTGGTTGCTCATTTCTACTGCGTATGATCAAGGTGACAATTTCTCTATTCATGTGACGGGATTCCACATGGGCTAACTCCTGTTGGGAGTCTTGAAGGTTTGCACCCTGACTGACTCTCCAATGCTTCGCTTTGGCAATGGCTTGGCAGTCCTGTCAAACTGAAATTTGGCTTTCTTTCATTTCACCTTGATCTTTTCACTCACGCCTGTCACTACTTATGGTTTTGGTAGCTTTTTTGCTTTTGGAAGAGTAGTTTGTGTGCTGCCTGACATTAATCTTTGGACAGGGCTACTTTCCATACCTTCAGTCTGCGTGTTTCTCCACTCAAGGATCACTTTGTATATGTCAGCACTGGATTTGCTCGATTTCTTGACAAGTCCTTTGGCAATTTTCACTGCTGCCTCAGCTTTTCCATTCGACTGGGGTAGTGCAGAGATGATCTGTAGTGCTGAATTTCCCAATCCTTTGTGAATTGGCTGAATTCTTCACTCATGAACTGAGGGCCATTGTCACTCATCACAATGTCTGGAATGCTGTAATGACTGAAATGTGCTTTCAGGCTTTCTACTATTCCTCCTGTCGCCGAAGTCAGCTGGTCGAGCTCCCAGCAGTTAGAGTAGTCGTCTACAGTGGCAAAATGATCCATTCCTGCCAAAGTGATAAGGTCTACTCCCAGCTTCATCCATGGCTGTCTGGGATGTTATGCGTCATCAACTGCTCTCTAGCTTGTTTAGCTTGGTACTTGTTACACGCACTGCCCTGGCCAATGTGGTCTTTAATTTCACTGCTCATGTTTGGCCGGTATAGCACATCTCTTGCCTTTCTCAGAGATGGTTCAATTCCTTGATGGCTTGTATGGACGCACTTCAGCATCTCTCTTCTCATCTCCTTAGGGATGATGACTCTATTTCCTTTGTAGAGGATGCCATCTTGGGCTGTCAATTCATCCCAGTATGCCCAATATGATCTTCTGACCACAGGTGTGTCCTTGATGCTCTCAGACCATCCTTGAGCCCCTCTAAAAGTGCTGTGGTGCTGTCTGCGAAGCCTGGCACTGATGACTGCAAGTGCTGACCAAGGCAAGGTAGGCAAAAAAACCTTGAAGTCCTGAGCGAAGTGCAGCCCGACAGGTGCACGCCTTATATATTCTGTTGTGAAACACGTTGGCGGGGCAGACGATCCAGCAGGAGGTGATGAGTCTGGTGGTCTGGCCTTATAATGATATGCTGCTGTATTACAATGAGGTTTCCGACGTCCAATGGCGGTGAACGTGGCCATCAGCAGGCGGAGCAAACAATCGCAAACTGGTTTCACGACGTCATGAAACTGATTTTTGACCTTCTTGCCATATTGTCTGCTTCCGCTACTGAACACACCTAATGCCAGTGGATATGGAAAATCCCAGCCAATGTCTCAGCCAGGTTGATGGCTTCTAGATTATGTCGAACTGTTGCTTCATGTTGAATCTGATAGATTTCACATTCTATCACAGCATCCTTAACTTTCTTCATGAGAAGCTCTGCTCTCGACAGCACGTCTACAATATACATCTGTTTTCCTTGCTTGTATGTCTCGTCCAGATGATATCTTTGTAAGTGAAGTCACATTCTTTACAGTCGCTTTGGAGCAGATAATAACGGTTTGTAAAAAATGCTTTGAAGCAGCTTGTGGTCAGACTCCACAGTTAGTTTGTGTCTCCAAGTAGCTACTGATGAAAATGCTCACAGGCAAAAACAATAGCCATGCACTTTTTTCTCAATCTCACCGTAGCATCATTCTGTTTAAGTAAATGCCCTCGATGTAAATGTGACCGGCTGTCCTTGTTGCAACAGAATTGCTCCCAGACCCGCCTCGCTGGTGTCACACTGCAAGGTGACTTCATCATTGACATCATAGTACTTCAGCATTGGCATTGTCAACACTGGTTGTTTGATTTTAGTGAACACTGTTTCTTGTTCTGTTCCCCAATACCACAGCACATCCTTGGCAATAAGCTTGCTTAATGGTTTGCATTCTGCTGACAAATTATGCAAAACTTTGCTAAATAGTTCACGAATCCAAAAAATCATTGCACTGCTTTCACATCTGTTGATCTCTGCATCACCACTACAGTTTTCACCTGTCAGTACATGACCTATGGATTTGACTTCAGGCATCTTCAGTTACAATTTTTTCTTGTTCAGGTTCAGTTTCATCTGGCGAGCTCTCTCTAGCAGTTGTGTTAAATTCTGATCATGGTCAACTATGGCTTCTTCCATTGTGTCTCCACATTCGTAGCCTAATCACTCGATCATCCACGATGGTTTCCACTCTGGGATGATCACTGGCTACCTTATGTTGTCTGTGTTGATACTCTTCTGGAGCCGTGGAAATGCTAAACAATCAGTATCTCCTGAATGGCGTCCTGAATGTCATTAGAAAGCTGCTGCTTTAATCCAGCTTCATTTGCCAGTAACCATCCTTCGCATCTAGG
Organism: Carcharodon carcharias; assembly: GCF_017639515.1. Lineage (NCBI taxonomy): Eukaryota > Metazoa > Chordata > Chondrichthyes > Lamniformes > Lamnidae > Carcharodon > Carcharodon carcharias. The sequence goes on from NC_054469.1 coordinate 166,044,202, forward strand.
GTAGTGAATATCTTTGCCCTGGCAAGATGTGGCAAAATTCCTTCGATGGTTGGCATGGGGTAGTGAGACCTCTTCAGTGCTTTATTTAGATCCTTTGGGTATAAGCATACTTGCAGCTTTCTAGGTCGTTTAATTGCTATCATTCTGCTAGTCAAGCCTGTAGGAGTTGTCACTTTTTTGATTACTCCCCTCTTTCCCAGCTCTTCTATCTTATCGTTTAGACTCGAGTTGAGAGCAGCTGGAACTGTTCTTGGCAGATGCTGAATGGGTCTTACACTCTCATCGACTTCTGGATGATATTCTCCTGGTAGGCATCCCAATTCTGAAAACACATCCATGTCCTCCTCTGGTATCTGTCATGATAATAGTTGATTGTGGTAGTGGACTCCAGTATTAGGTAATATACGGTACTCTGTACTAGAAATTGGGTCACCTGGCCTAGGAGTTGAAGGGCAGATAGCACATGTTGGAGCCTATCTTGATAGAATTCAGAATTACAGAATCGGTATGGTGTAGAACGAGGCCATTTGGTCCATCGTGTTTGCACCAGCTGTCTGAGCATTTTACTTTAGTGCCAATCTCTGCTTTTTCCCCGTAACCTTGTACGTTGTTTCTATTTAAGTAATCGTCCAATGCCCTCTTGAATGCCTCAAATGAACCTGCCTCCACCACACTTCCAGGCAGTGCATTCCAAACCCTAACTACTCACTGTGTGAAAAAGTTTTTTCTCACCTTGCATTGGCTTCTTTTGCAAAACACTTTAAAACTGTGCCCTCTGGTTCTCGGTCCGCTTACAAGTGGGAATAGTTTCCCCCAATCTACTCTGTCCAGGCCCCTCATGACTTTGAAAACTTCTCTCAAGTCTCCTTTTAGTTATCTCTTCTCCAAGAAGAACAATCCCAGCTTCTCCAATCTTTCTTCATAACTGAAGTGTCTCACCCCGGAACCATTCTCATAAACCTCTTCTTCACCCTCTCTAATACATTCACATTCTTCCTATATTTGGCACCTGGAACTGTACACAGTACTCCAGCTGAGGTATAGCCAGTGTCTTATATAAGTTCATCATAACCTCCCTGCTCTTGTACTCTATGCCTCTATTAATGAAGCCTAGAATAGTGTATGCGTTAGAAACAGCTTTCTCTGCCACTTTTAATGACTTATATACATATACACCCAGGTCTATCTGCTCCTACACACCCTTTGGAATAGCATCCTTTATTTTATACTGTCTCTCCATGTTTTTTGTACCAAAGTGTATCACCTCACATTTCTCTGCATTGAACTTCATCTGCCACCTATCTGCCCATTCCACCAATGTGTCAATGTCTTTTTGAAGTCCTACACGGTCCTCCACACGGTTTACAATTCTCCCAAGTTTTGTGTCATCCACAAGCTTTGAAATTGTCCCCTGCACACCAAGGTCTAAATCATTTATATACATCAGGAGAAACAAGGGTCCCAATACTGACCCCTAGGGAACTACGAGCCTTCTTCAGCCCAAAAAATACCCATTAACCATTACTCTCTGTTTCCTATCCCTCAGCCAATTTTGTATCCACATTGCTACTGTACTTTTTATTCCATAACCTATAACTTTCCTCACAAGTCTGTTGTGTGGCACTGTAGCAAGCGTTTTTTGGAAGTCCATATACACCACATTCAGTTACTGCAGATATCTTTTTATGTTAGGAAAATGTGTCATCGGTAAAGTTAGCTCAGCCACAATGTCGATGGCCTGAATGCTTCATTGAACAAATAAACAAGACAGTTATTGTTCTGCTGTCACTGTTTGTGTGTGCTGTGACATGTTGTAAACCTCTGGCATGTCCAGGGTTATCAGTCCAAGCTTTAGACTGGCTTCAACTGAAATGAGCAACAGTCATGTCCCATCTATGATCTGGAACTCCAGATCTTCCTTCTTGCCATTGCATTGGTCTGACAGACTAATTTGTCCTCTGGATATGAGTATCGAGCCATCATATAGCCACAGCCTTACTCTTGAGGGCTTCATTGTTGGATCACCATGTTGAGTTACTTTGCATAGGCCTGCGAAGGTCATGCTGTTGCATGATGCACCAGTGTCTATCTGACTCCTCTTGTTCACTTGATACTCTCCTTCTGGGGTCATCACTGTAACAGTCACAAACCATTTGTCGCCCATAGACTTGACCAAACCAACCTGTTGTACCGTGTATAGTTCTTCATCAGACTCTTCTGCTGATATCTCCCCAGTGACGACCATCTGTAGAGGCTTGTTTTGCTTTTTTAGAGCCAAACACTTGTGTGTGAAACAATGCTGCTTCTTGCAGTTAAAACACTGTTACCCCATGCTGGGCAATCCTGTTTTTACAGTGTATGCAATCCTCCACAATATTTACATCCTGCCCTTTATCTGCAATTGCTCCGCTCTTCTGGCCTGGGCTGTCTCTCAGCATAACCTATCTCCTGGTCTGCTCTGCCATGCATATACTTTAGCTGACGTTTCACAACTTCTGCATTTTGACTCATGTCTATCGCTTTCTTTAGCGTCAGTTTCTCATCTTTCAGTAGACTTGCTCTCACAGAGGGGTCTCGCACGCCTAAAACTAATCTATCTTTAATCAGGTCATTTTACGGCTGTCAGAATTCACATGGTTCTGCTAGCTGTGTTACTGCCCTCATCTACTGTTTAATGATTTCTTTTCCACCCTGAACTCTAGTGTTAAAGACATAACGTTCATATGTAACATTCACTTGGGGTTCAAAGCATTCATTCAAGCTTTCAAAATCACTGTCATCTTTTTCCTTTGTTCGTTGGTTAGATTTAGAGTGGTACACACTTTAGCAATCCCATCCCAGCAGTGCTATGAATGTGGTTGCTCTTATCAGTTCAGGCTTGGTGGAAATAGACGATCTTAATAATGGGACAAATTTAAAGTCAGAAGCTCATCTTAGGATCAGATGCGACACCAAAGTTGCAAACAAACTGGCTTAATCCCAAACGGTTACCGTGGAGGGGGCTGGAGTTGGTAGTTAGGGAATGGAATTTGGAACAGGGATTGAAAACAGTAGCTTCAGTCTTTCCAATATTTAATTGGAGGAAATTTCTGCTCTTCCAGTACTGGATGTCAGACAAGCAGTCTGATACTGGATGAGTGGCTATGGAGGATACATGGGGGTACAAGGATAGGACAGAATGTGGTGTGGGGGATATGAGGGGGCATGGAGGGCATGGGATAGCATGGGAGTATGAGAGGGATTGGGGATTGTATGAGAGATATAAGGGGGCATGGGGATATGAAGTGCATGGAGGGGCATGGGGTCACATGGGGGAAATGAGAGGGCATGGAGGGGCATGGGGTTAAGGGAATATGGAGGGGGCATACGGGTGGCTGGAGGGTGTGGGGGTGAGGGATTATGTTTAGGATACATAAGAATGATTTTGAGAACGGGGCTGCTGTCCTTGAGAACCGAGGCAGGCCTTCTAACCAGCCTGCCTCCGCATCCACACTCCCCCAACACTGCATTGCAGTTCATAAACTGCACATGGAACCCATCCTTTGCTTGAAAAGGCAAAAATCCCAGGCAAAGTCTGTCATGAGTCAGGTGTGCGTTTTGGAAGATGCAAAAGTGCATAACTTGCATTCTATGAGCCTAAGAAGGAAATCTAAGCCATGGTATCTCTTCATCTTCATTGTCATCTGGCTCTTCTTGCACTAACTGGAAATGCTCCAATTCTTGGGGATCTGAAATGAAAAAGGGCAAGAATAGAGTTGTGGTGAGCAGGGAAGAGAAAGCAAGAATTGCATTCCCAGACCCTCTGCACCTTCTCAGTTGGAAGAGATTGTGGAATGTAAGAAAAGTGGGATGAATGATGGAGGATAAAACCATAGAAAAGTTACAGCATGGAAATAGGCCATTCAGCCCATCGTTTCTGCTGAAAAGAAAGCATTTTAAAAAGCTCATTACCCATTTTATTTTCCTCACATACCCTCTAATCCTTCTAGCAATCACCTTAAATCTGTGCCCCTAGTAATTGACCTGTTTACTCCATCTAGGCCCCTCATAATCTTGTACACCTCAAATCAGGTCACGCCTCAGCCTCCTTAGTTCCAAGGAAAACAACCCCAGCCTATCCAATCTTCCCTCAAAGCTACAATTTTCAAGTCCTGGCAACATTCTTGTAAACCTCCTCTGTACTCTCTCCAGAGCAATTATGTCCTTCCTGAAATGTGGCAACCAGAACTACACACAAAATTCCAGATGTGGCCGAACCAGCATTTTTTATAGTTCTATCATTACAACCAGGATTAGGTATGAAAGTACCCTCATCATTGATCACGCCGATGACCATGACCTCAATAATGTCCCTTCTTATGATGGCCAGCATGGTCTCCTCAATGGTGGTTAAAACATGCAGTTAAGCTTGTCCTCCAGTTCTCTGCTACTGCTTGCTGTTACATGCCATCATTTCTGACACAAAAAAGGTTTATGTGTCAGTCAGTGTCCTGCAATATAAGAAGAGAAGAATTTGGAACTGGAGTAGTCCAATTGGCTCTTCAGGACTGCTCCACCATTCAACAAATTCATGGCTGATCTACCACAGCCCCACCTTCCCACATTATCCCCGTACTCAAAAATCTATCAATCTCTGACTTGAATATCCTCATTGACTGAGCATCCACACTTTATGGGGTAGAGAATTCCAAAGATTCATAACTCTTTGAATAAAGAAACTTCTCCTTATCCCAGTCCTTAATGGCCAACACCTTATTCTGAGATTGCAAGCCCATGTTCTAGATTTTCCAATCAAGGGAAACATTTTCTCAGCATTACCCTGTCAAGATCTTTTAAGAATCTCATTTTTCTAAACCCCAGGGAATACAGGCCTAGTTTACTCAATCTTACCTTGTAGGAAAATCTCCTCATTCTAGGAACCAATCCACTGAACCCCTTTGGTGCTATACTCTAGTTCAAGTCTGTTCTTCCTTAGGAAAGAGACCAAAAGTGCACATAATACCCCAGGTGAGGCCTCATCACAGTCCTGTATAATTGTGGCAAGACTTCTTTACTCTTATGTGTCCAGCTCTTTGTAACAAATGCTACAACATTTACCTTCTTAATTGCTTGCTATACCTGCATGTTAACTTTCTGTGATTTTTGGGTACAAGGACACCCAGGTCCCCCTGAATACAAACATTTCCCAATGTCTCATCATTCAAAAATGTTCTATTTTTTATATTCCCTACCAAAGTGGATAACTTTGCACCTCACCATATTGTATTCCATCTGCCATGTTCCTCACACTCGCTCAATCTGCATATATCTGTCTGCATCCTCCTCATCACTTGCTTTAGCACCAAACTTTGCATCATCAGCAAACTTGGATAAGTTACATTCAGTCCCCTCATCTGAATCATTAATGTAGATTGTAAACAGTTGAGGCCTAGGTATTGATACTTGCAGTGTCCTGCTAGTTACAGCCTGCTAACCTGAAAGAGTCCCATTTATTCCTTCTCTTGGTTTTCTGTCTGTTGCGAAATCCTCAATTCATGTTAATATAGTAACCCCAACATTATGAATCCTCATTATTATGCAGATTACAATCTCTCCTGTGACATTGCATCGACTGATTTTTGAAAATACAAGGACACTATATCCACTGGTTCTCACTTATCCCTCTCATTAAACAAACTCTCAAAAGACTCCAACAGATTTGTCAAGCAGGATTTTCCTTTCGTAAGCCTGTGCTGACTCTGCCTGATCCCAGTATCCTACAGGCATCAATAGGACATCTCTACTTCTTTGCAGCTCTTCCATCAAGACCTCCAAAGCATTGTCTGTATCGCTTGGTGCTCTCTCTCGCATATTCAGCCATTCCTCAAAGTATCACAGCCCAGACTGACTTTTGAAAAACCTTCCACCATTTCTTGAAACCACAATGCACCTCCGTTTTAAGAGGTAGCGAGGACATTAAGTGGCATTAGCCAATCTTTCTGGCCCCCTTGAAACACATCCAGCCAATGACCAGCACAGCAGGGAGTACTAGCTGCCTGCAGCAATCATTTAAAAGAACAAGCAGCATCAATTTAACATACCACCTATTAGGCCAGGTACAGACACGGGTTAATACTCTCACCCATTTTTGGGGCTAAGTCAATTTCTTTCCCAATGTCTTTCCGCTCAGGAGACCTAAGTTTGACTCCAAGCAACATGAATGGATGAGGATTTCCTCCACCAGTCTATCTTTAAGTAGCCAGTCTGAGTCCAGTTTCTTGTAGGTGTGAGGTGTCATGGTCCAGTTTATTCTGAACTTTTAGACAATACTTTAACATTTTGAACCAAGACAGATTGTAAAAATGACCCCTGTATACCATGCAACCTTTGGCAGTATCAGCTCCAGGTGGTCCTGAGACTCAAGCAAATATTTAATGAAATATGGACTTTCACTGCCATCTGGGAATTTCACACATCCCTTGTTTAGGGATAGAATGTCAATAAAAGGACCGTAGCACTCATGCCGACTTGTCTTTCTGGTTTATCATGGGCAAAACACAGTTTGAAACTCAAAGCGTGTTGGATAAATGTGAAGAGGTACCCATCAACCTCCCATTGTAATACGATCGTCCCTCAACAAAGCCCAGAGTGGGTAAATTTCAAAGTGTCAAATAACAACACAGGATGTTTATCTTATTTGGAAAAAACACTTTGGACTTGTAATAAGTCACATGAGTGAGATAGCCGTAGTCTTGCTTTTAAAACAGCAAGAATCAGTTGTGCAGAGACAGGGAGACCATCAGGATGCCATAGAACCAGCTGCAGGCAACGAAACAGCCAAGGTAATAAACAGCAATATCCTTAAAGTGGGAGAAAGAGAAAGAAAATACCCACAACTCACATGCAAAACACATTGATCATGGACTGTAAGAAAATCCAGGAATTTTGTCCATGTCAGAGACCACTGCATAAAATTGCTCCAATTTGACATCATTCATGCACCGTGTTTAATAGGGCAGTGTTGAATGAAGCTCATTCAATATGTAGTCAATGTTGTATCCAACACGAAAGCACTGATGCTTACACTAAGTGACCAAAATGGGAAAATAATACACTTTCATCACATTGACGTTTCTCACCTCAGTCACTGCAACTAGGAAAAATCAATCCTTTTTCTAGCACCTTTTCACTTCAACACATTTGAAATTATTTGATGCCAACAATAACATGGTCTACCTCAGTAAAGGAAGAAAAATAATAAAGTTGGCGTTTACCCCACTTCGAAGGTTCAGAGAAAAAACCTATGTGCCATACACCAGAGCTGAGGGCGGGGCAGGGGCTCAAGATCCGTGGCTTATTAAAGACATATAAATCCCAATCTCAACAACTCTGATGGTGCAGTCATCCTGTCTCCACACATTATTTGTAAAAACGTACCAAGCGCCTACACCATGAAATACGACACAAATGCAATTGTGTAGCATAGTAATTTTACTGGAATTCTGCTCCATAATCTAAATATGATCAGATATCAAGATAACACAATTTCTCGTATTCAGACCAGGAAGTGGATGGTTTGTGTATGTAAAGTACTGACCTCATTTTTCATTCTTGCTTCCTGCCAATTACAGGAGTTTAGGAGCAAAGACTGCAGTTCATTGCGCAAAAAGAGTACTCTAACTCTGCTGGAAGAAAAATAATTATCTTGGAAAAGGATTTGGTTTGAAGTATAATATATTTTCCACATGTTACTTTAATTCATATTTACATGTGTAAACATGTTATTTAGGAAGAAATTAGAGAGTACTGTGTCTTTGACATTACTTATTGCAAAACAATTCAGGAAATAACACATGTTTGGTTATGGTCCCAGGAGAATTGACTGTGGAACAGTAACAGAGTTTAGGACTTCATAATTTTTTTGGTACTTTAATTAATCTGTCAATCACTACATCCTGTAATCAACACACTCTGAAGTCGCTATTTTCTCAATTCCCCTACTTAACTCTCCTAGTGCCACACACTTCACAATGCTGTGTCTGCCAACCTTTAGTCAGTCTTTCTAAAATGGGCAGAAGGGCAGCAGATCTTCATTTCCTGTGAAAAAGTGACCAGTGCACTTTAAACTACATATCTGGTGGATTTGTACAGCATTAAGTTAGTTTAAAATGGAGTTAAATTAGTTCAAAATAAATTAGCTTAAAGAAAACACATTGCCTTATTCTGAAGATTCTTAATTGTATAAAAATTCTGAACAAATGAAAGAACGTTTTCAGTTACGGAGGGCAGCAGCACAATAGAGCTTCAATAAATTGTACCACATATGCGGGTGTGTGCTACAGATTCCTCACACACTTAACTCTGATTTCGCCTGTGCCATTACACAGAAGTGGCCATTGGTTCTTCAAGCCTGTTTCCTTTGAAGTTGCAAGTATAATAGTCTATACCCTCTTTCTGCTGTCTGCATTCTCATGGTATTGAAATCAAGATTTGTTCTATTGTCTCCTTCTCTTGCTCATTCTTTCCCAATGCGGAACTCCTTCCATCTCTCAGTTTCTCTTTCCTTTTACAATCTTCAAACATTTAAATGACCAGCTTGGAGTCACCCAATTACTATTTACTCATTAGCCTGAATGCTTTGGGTGGAACTTTCAGTCCCCGTTGGCGAGGGCATCATGATGGGTGTGAGCAGACAATATGGCGGGAAGGCCAAAAATCAGTTTCACACTGTCGCGAAACCCTTTGCGATTGTCCGCTCCACCCGTCAATGGTGGGCCACGTTTCCCGGTGCCACATGTCGGGAATATTATTTTAATACATCTGCATATCATGATTAGCCCTGCTCGCCGGAATCGTCCTCCCACTCTGGATCATCCGGGCATATCGATGTGATTGCATGCAAAAGTGTTCCCCAACTGAACATAAGCGATGCGCACCTGGCTAGCTGCACTTCACTCAGGACTTTGAGGCTTGTTTGCCAACTTTGCTTCAGGCAGCACTCACAGTCAGCAGCTCCACACTTCGCAGGTAGCTTTTCAACCGCTGCAGGGCTATGGATTGCTTGGGGAAGGGGGAGAAGTGGCTTCAGGCAAGGGAAGAAGCTGCAGGGCTAGGGCATCACTGGGGGAAGAGGGGGTATGCAAGGGTTTGTATGGGGACACATGCTGATCTGTGCAAGTGGCCTGAAGAGTGTGAGGGCTGATGAGGCAGTCTCCAGAGGCCAGATGGAGATGTGAGGGTGTGTGTGAGAGAGTGAGTGCTGATGGCCCTTGAGCTGGTAGTGAATGAGAAGCCAGTGAATGTGTGATGGGCTTGTGAGTGTGTGAGTTTAGAGTGATGAGATGGTTGCCTTACCCTGACAGCATGGATGAGATCATTCAACCTCTTTCTGCACTGGATGGCGAACATCTTCTGTGCAGCTTGGCACTAACCACCACTGCCACTGCCTCCCAAGCCGCAGTAGTGACACTGGTGGGCCTTCTGTAGCCAGAGTAGGGTAGAGGACATAATGGCGGATTCTAACTGTGTCCAGAGGTCATCTCACGGATGCACCACTGAATCGGAGGGCTGCAGTCTTCTTGCCTTTTGGGGCCACATCTTGTGTGCAGCAGTCCTGGGCTGGAAGCACAGAGAGCTATGCACGTGCTTGCACTATAAACGTGGCACCCAGCGCGAGAAAGCTGTGAGGAGACAATGTAGTGGGTGAATCAGAAGTCATCCGCCAGTGAAAAGGCGCCTTTCCCAGGAATGGATGATTAATAAGGTGGGATTGGGATGAGACAACATGAAAACCCGCCATTGTGGCCAGCAGGTTAAATATCCTTTTTCCTGCCTGCTATAGTGCAAATCTGGGACAAGTCCACTTGTGGTAAAATGGAGTGTTATGTACCTTTAAGCGAATGTAGTTAATTGACCATGTGACTGCATCGACCAATCGCTATACAGCACGGGCTACTGGTAACTGTAAGTCTAAAGCTGGAGATGATTGAAGAAGCACACATGGTGTTAGTGCTCTGTTCTTAGTTCCAATGAACCACCAGTGTTTGTTCAGTCAATTGGTCTCTCTTCCTATATTGTTTAAAACACCAGCTAATGTGTAGATATCAAGGGCACATCTCACATTCACAGGACAAAGCGAACCCGATAACCCAAAACATAGGCCTGGGTTTTCCCTATGATGGGTGAGCTGGGCAGGAGCGGGTAGGGGTGGGTGGGGAGCCAATCACTGCCCCTGATTGGCTGCACGCTACCATTTTATGCAGGTGGGCCAATTAGGGCCAGCCCAGCATAACGTGTAGCCGATAGCGCTCAGCGCTACCTGTGCGGTTAGGGGGAGGAGGGAGAGTCAGGGCCTGCGCTCTTTCGCACAAAAGAGCGCAGCAATCTCCTGAGGCCCAGAGCTGCCTCAGGGAAATTGAATAAATAATAAAACATCTTGATAAATTAAGTAAAATTTATTTAAGCATGTCTCCTCATGTGACAGCGTCACATGAGATGGGATATGTTTGTGAAGTTGGGAAAATGTATTTATTTGTTTTATAAAAACTTCAGGAAACCTCATCCCGCCCGTGGATAAGGATTCCTGAAAAATGCGAAGGCCACTTGGGTTTTAAGCCTGGCCACCAACCTTAAGGTTGAACGAGCAGCGTTCTTAAATACTTTAATTACTTTCTTAATGGCCTTAATAGACTGTTGACATTTTTGCGGGGGTGCAGCCAACTCCAGCGCGTGCCTGCCGACTGAAATATCACAATGACGCGTGTTGAAATCAGGACACACGCCTGACATCATCGCGCATCATTTTATGCGTCGGTGTGTCGGGCCCACCCCCACGTGCCAACCGGAAGATTCAGCCCATAAAACCGTTCTTTTTCTTTTTCACCCTTGGTAGTATTTCACATCTTAGGCCTTGGTTTTACAATAAAAATTAAATGAAAAGCATTGACAGAAATGAAAGCATACAAACTTACATCCACCCACCCTACCCCCTATACACACATAAATAGACATGCCCAAACACATGACTCTTGCATATTCAAAAGCATATATGTGCTTATACATAAGCCTCCGACTCAAATTGTTTCCTGATGGACAGACTTTTACAGCTATGCTAATTTGCAGGTTTTAGCTGAGAGTTATTGGAAGCATTCGACATGTCAGTACAAAGTTGTATTTACTTATCTTGTGCAAAAGAGAATTAGCTTGGTGGAATGAACCATATACATGCTTATTGAAACAAGAAGTTAGAATTCTGAAGGTGAACTGCCTTTAGCTATCATTTACTATTGCTACACTTTTGATATAATTTCTGCAAGATTTATTTCTCAAAATGCTTGGGCAGGTGGTTAGACCAGTCCCACTGGCAAGTCCTGCAGGCTTACCTGTTCTCTTATACTACATGATGGAGCTTTGAGATTTACACCTCAGATAACTTAAAAGCACATACAGGAGTGCGATTATTATTCAGAATGGAACACCACTTCACATTATTGACTTACTTTTGTAATTTAATTTACAAATAAATCCGAAAAGGTCTCACAGCCTAATTGCAGTGTATTCCATTTGAATTAATTTATTTATTGAATATATGTTGATTTTTAAAATGATTTGATTATACCCTTGTTTTGATAAGTTAATTTCTATTTTAAATTTGAGCAGGGTTAGGCCTGTACTCATTGGAATTCAGAAGAATGAGAGGTGATCTTACTGAAATATATAAGATCCTGAGGTTGCTTGACACAGAAGCTGAGAGGATGTTTCCCCTTATCGGGAATCTAGAAACAGGGGGAAGTTTCAAAATAAGGAGTCTTTCACTTAAGATGAAGATGAGGAGGAATTTTCTCCCTCATCAAGCTGTAGAGGCTGAGTCATTGAAAATATTCAAGGCTGAGTGAGACAGAATTTTAATTGACAAGGGAGTCAAGGGTTAAGGGGACATGCAGAAAAGTGGACTTATGGCCACATCAGATCAGCCATGATCTTATTGACTAGTGGAGCAGGCTGGAGGTGCCAAATGGCCTAGTCCTGCTCCTATTTCCTATGCTCTTAAGTTTAAGATGACCTAATATTAAATTTAGCCCATGCACTGTCAATATGGTCAGGGAAATGACAACTTGCCTTAATTGGTATTCCTTCAATTTTCACCTGAAGTTCTGCAATGTTAAAACAAACACTTATTACAGTAACAAAGCTGATGCCTTTCTCAAGGCACTGAGGCCAAATATAGAGGACTTAATATCTTCAGTACAGCTGAGATTAAATAACCTGGGAAAGAGCAGAGATTGAATACAAGTCTTTCTAGTTCATTATAGTTCAGCGACTCACTGGATAAAGTAATTGGAGCAGAATGTAAAACTTTCATTCTGCTCTACCTTGACATTCTTTTCCCGTATTCTTTTTGTCCCTCTGTTCTCTTATTCTTTCCTTGCGTATTCTCAAAGTTAATCAAAAATTGGATTAGGAAAATGTCAAAAGAAAGAAGGGTGCTTAATGTAATGTTAGAACTGGGTTGAGTTTTGAGTGGCTTTCTGCAGCATTGTGCTTGGTCTCCTGTTGTTCCTTGTCTACCTTAATAATCTTAATGTCAGAACTGAATGTAAGCTGAATCTGCTGCCAACTCAAAAATGTGGAGGACAGGAAAAATAAGGAATGCAGCAAAAGATTTACAGAAGAATTTAGACTTGCTACATAATTAGGCACAGAAAAGTCAACGAAATTGAACAATATTAAATTTAAAACTAGTTTTATGAATTTATGCCCTGATGTAGAGCTTTGCCAGCGCGAAGAGCACATATTGACAATTTGATGTGAATGTTGGTCATTCCTGCAGGATTTTCTGCCCGTTAAGACAAAATTCCATCAGGGTCAAAAATTGTGCACCATAATTATACTGTAAATGGAATTGCATTGGCAAAGGGAGACAAGAGCAAGAAGGTTATGTTGAACATATATAAGACATATATTTATGATACTGGTGCAGCACAGGAGTCAAGAGAGGTGTGATGAAGTAGAGATGGGTGTTGTCAGTGTACATGTGAAAACTAACGCTATATTTCCAGATGATGTCACTGAGGGGCAGCATGTAGATGAGAAACAGGAGGGGGCCAAGGTTAGATACTTGAGATGCAGGAGCAGGAAGAAAAGCTATTGCAAGTGATTCTCTGGCTATGATTAGAAACTTCTGCACTGTCACTAAATTATCAAACTGTTTGTCTGGCATTCATTTGCCAGAATGAGCAATAATTTATTTCAATTAAACATTGTGAAGACAAAAGCCAATGTCTTTGGTCCCTACTACAAACTCCGTTCTCTAACTATTGACACCATCTCTCTCCCTGGCAAATATCTGAGGCAGAACCACAATTCTTGCAAACTTGGTCTCACATTTGGCCCTGAGATGAGCTTTCAATCATATATGCACACCATCACTAAGATCATCTACTTCCGTCTCTGTAACATTGCATGATTCCACCCTGCCTCAGCTCATCAGCTGCTGAAGCCCTTATCCATACCTTTGTTACCCCCTGATTTGACCATTCTAACACACTCATGGCTGTTCTCCCACATTTTACCCTTCATAAACTACAGGTTATTCAAAAAAATCTGCTTACTTGCCCCAAATCCTGTTCACGCCTCATCCTGTGATCTATCAGAGTAGAACCAGGTGAGACCAGTCCCAGCTGGACAACGGTGGCTTTGGAGGAGGATGGTGTGGCCAACCATGTCAAAGGTTGCAGACAGCTGGAGAAGGACTAATAGAATAGTTTACCTTTGTCACAGTCACATAAGATGTCTCTTGTGGTTTTGATAAGAGTCATTGTCGTACTGTGGCAGGGGTGGATTGGAGAGATTCAAACATGGAGTTCTGGTAAAAATGGGCTCATTTTTGGGAGACAACAACACATTCAATGGCTTTGGAGAGGAAATGGAAGTTGGAGTTGGGGCAGTAGTTTGCAAGGACAGTGGGGTCAAACTTTGTTTTTTTGAGGGGAGGGAAGATGATGGCAGTTTTGAAGGAGAAAAAGACTGTACCTGACGATCAAGAACTATTAACAATATCAACTAACATACTAACCTGGGGTAAAAGCAAAATACTGTGGATGCTGGAAACCTGAAACAAAAACAGAAAATGCTGTAAAAACTCAGCAGGTCTGGCAGCATCTGTGGAAAGAGAAACAGAGTTAACGTTTCGAGTCTGTATGACCCTTCTTCAGAGCTCTTGAGTTTTTCCAGCATTTTCTGTTTTTGTTGCTAACATGAGGACTAAGAAAGAAGTTGGGCTTAGTGCTTAGTGGAACTAGGCCCAAGGGAGCGGGAGATGGGTCTTATGGGCAAAATGAGCTTGGAGTGGGCATGAGGGGAGATAGGAGAAAAATGCCAAAAAGATGTGAGTTCGAGACTAGGGCAGCGGGTAACTTGAGAGGAAGTTGGACGTGAAGGGCTAAGGAAAGGGATGGAAGTGGCAAGGGTAGTTGATTGTATAGTCTCAATCATAGTGACAAAGAAGTCCATGAGCTCTGTGCGCTTATTATTGGGGGCGAGGTTGGAGGAGGCAGAGGAAAGAATGATCCAGGAACAGCGTGAAGGGAGCAGAGCTCAATAATGCTTTTATGCTCCAGCGAGTTCTGGCAGGGAACAACTAAACCAGTTGTCAGCTGACACACTCCAGTGCAGTACTTCTGGGTGAGACATTAAAATGAGGCCCCATCTGTTGATGTAACAGATCCCATGACATTATTCCACATTCTGCCCTCTATAAACTTAAGATCATCCAAAACTCTGTTGTCTGTACCTTAACTCGCTCCCAAGTCCCATTCCCCTATGTTCACTGATCCACATTAGCTCCCAGTTAATGAACATCCTGATTTTAAAATTCTCATCCTTATTTTCAAGTTCCACCATGGCCTTGCCCCTCCTTACCCCTGTAATCTCCTCCACCCCACAAACCTCCCAAATATCTACGCTTGTGCAATTCTGGCTTCTTCAGTATCCTTGATTTTAATTGCTCCACCATTGATGAACATGTCTTCAGTTGACTGGGTTCTAAGCTCTGGAATACCCTCCCTAATACTCTCTACCACTCCACCTCACTTTCCTCCTTTAAGACACTCCTTAAAACCTACCTCACCTGACCAAGAGATCCAGGGTAATACTCTGGAAACCAGGATTCGAAACCCACCACGGCAGATGGTGAAATTTGAATTTAATAAAAACGTGGAATTAAAAGTCTAATTATGACCATGCAGTCATTGTCAAATGTTGTAAAAACTAGTGTCCTTTAGGGAAAGAAAACTGCCACCCTCACTTGGTCTGGCCTACACGTGACTCCAGATCCACAGTAATGTGGTTGACTCTTAAAAACCACTCAGTTGTATCAAACCACTAAAAGGTCAGCCAGCATCAACCTAGGCACCAGAAACAACAAAGGTAAACCCAGCCCAGTTAACCCTGCAAAGTCCTCCTTACTAACATCTGGGATGTGGTGCCGAGATTGGGAGAACTGTCTCACAGACTAATCGAGCAACAGCCTGACATAATCATCCTCACGGAATCATATCTTACAGATAATGTCCCAGACATCACCATCATCATCCCTGGTTATGTCCTGTCCCACTGGCAGGACAGGCCGGATAGAGGTGACGGCACAGTAGCATACAGTTGGGAGGGAGTTGCCCTGGGAGTGTTCAATATTGACTTTGGACCCCATGAAGTCTCATAGCATCACGTTAAGCATGCACAAGGAAACCTCCTGCAAATTATCACGTACTTAACCCCTCAGCTGATGAATCAGTACCTCCATGCTGAACATCGCTTGGAGGAATCACTGAGGTTGGCAAGGGAGCAGAATGTTCACTGGGTGGGGGACTTCAATATTTATCACCAAGAATAGTTCAGCAGCAACACTACTGACCGAGCTGGCCAAAACGACATAGCTGCTAGACTGGGTCTGTAGCAGGTGGTGAGGGAACCAACAAGAGGGATAAACATACTTGACCTTATCCTCACCAACCTGCCTGCCGGAGATGCATCTGTCCATGATAGTATCGGTAGGAGTGACCACCGCAAAGTCATTGTGGACGAAGTACCGCCTTCACATTGAGGATACCCTCCATCGTGTTGTGTGGCACTACCACCGTGCTAAATGGGATAGATTTTGAACAGATCCAGGAACTTAAGGCTGGGCATCCATGAGGCACTGTGGGCCATCAGCAGCAGCAGAATTGTACTCGAACATAATCTGTAACCTCATGGCCCAGCATATCCCCCGCTCTACCATTACCGTCAAGCCAGGGGATCAACCCTGGCTCAGTGAAGAGTGCAGGAGGGCATGCCAGGAGCAGCACCAAGCATACCTAAAAATGAGGCGTCAACACAATGAAGATGTAACTTCGGACTACTTGCGTGCCAAACAGCATAAGCAGCAAGTGATAGACAGAGCTAAGTGTTTCCGTCACCAATGAATCAGATCAAAGCTCTGTAGTCCTGCCACATCCAGTCATGAATGGTGGTGGACAATTAAACAACTCACTGGAGGAGGAGGCTCCACAAGTATTCCCATCCTCAGAATGGAGGAGTCCAGCACATCAGTGCAAAAGATAAGGCTGAAGCATTTGCAACAATCTTCAGCCGAAAGTGCTGAGTGGAAGATCCATCTCTGCCTTCTCCAGAGGTCCCCATCATCACAGATGCTAGTCTTCAGCCAATTCGATTCACTCCATATGATATCAATAAACGGCTGAAGGCACTGGATACTGCAAAGGCTATGGGCCCTGACAATATTCCGGCAATTGTATTGAAGCCATGTGCTCCAGAGCATGCTGCGCCCCTAGCCTAGCTGTTTCAGTACAGCTATGACATTGGCATCTACCCGGTAATGTCGAAAATTGCCAAGGTATGTTCTGTACACAAAAAGCAGGAAAAATCCAACCTGGTCAATCACCATTCCATCAGTCTACTCACCATCATCATAAGGTAATGGAAGGAATCATTAACAGTGCGAAAAAGTGGCATTTCCTTAGCAATAGTCTGCTCACTGATGCACAGTTTGGGTTCTGCCAAGGTCACTCAGCTTCTAACCTCAATACAGCCTTGGTTCAAACATGGACAAAAAGCTAAACTCCAAAGCTGAGGTGAAAGTGACTGCCCTTGACACTAAGGCAGCATTTGAATGAGTGTGGCATCAAGTTGCCTTAACTAAACTGGAGCCAATGGGAATCAGGAGGAAAATTATCTGATGGTTGGAGTCATACCTAACACAGAGGAAGATGTTTGTTGTTGTTGGAGGTCAATCATCTCAGCTCCAGGACATTACTGCAGGAGTTCCTCAGGTTCGTGTCCTATGCCCAACCGTCTTCAGCTGCCTCATCAATTACCTTCCTTCCATCGTAAGTCAGAAGTGGGGGTGTTCACTGATGATTGCACAATGTTCGGCACCATTCACAACTCCTCATATAATGAAGTAGTCCATGTCCAAATGCAGCAAGACCTGGACAATATCCAGGCTTGGGCTGACAAGTGGCAAGTAGCATTCACACCACACAAGTGCCAGGCAATGACCATCTCCAACAAGAGAGAATCTAACCATCACACCTTGATGTTCAATAGCATTGCCATCGCTGAATCCCCCACTATCAACATCCTGAGGGTTACCATTAACCAGAAACTGAACTGGACTAGCCATATAAATGCTGTGGCTTTAAGAGCAGGACAGAGGCTAGGAAGCCTGCAGTGATTAACTCACCTCCTTATTCCTCAAAGCCTGTCCACCATCTACAATGCAGAAGTTAGGAGTGTGATGGAATACACTCCACTTGCCTGGATGAGTGCAGCTCCAACAACACTCAAGAAGCTTGACACCATCCAGGGCAAAGCAGCCTGCTTGATAGATGCCCCTTCCACAAACATTCACTCCCTCCAACACCAACGATCAGTGGCAGCAGTGTGTACCGTCTACAAGATGCACTGCAGAAACTCACCAAGGCTCCTTAGACAGCACCTTTCAAACCCATGACCACTACCATCTAGAAGGACAAGGGCAGCAGACGTATGGGAACACCACCAGCTGGAAGTTCTACTCCAAGTCAGTCATCTTCTTGACTTGGAGATATATCACCTTTCCTTCACTGTCATTTGGTCAAAAGCCTGGAACTCAATTCCTAACAGCATAGTGGGTGTACCTACATCACAGGGACTGCAGCGATTCAAGAAGGCAGCTCACCACCACCTTCTCAATGACAATTAGGGATGGGCAATAAATTCTTGCCTAGCCAATGATGCCCACATCCCTTACATGGATTTAAAAAGAATTTCCTTATGTGGTTCGGTGTCATGTTTTATTTAATAATGCTCCAGTGAAGCATCCTGGGATGTTTCTTTGTGTTAAAGGCGCTGTATAAATATACCGTGTTGTTGTTGCAGACACAATTGGGTCTTAAGATTCCGCCCTATGTTTGGGAGTAGATTAACTGTGGCATGCCTTTCCCAAAGGTGGAATAGAGTATCGGTACCAGCTTTTTGCTGTATCCCACGCAATTACAATTAAAACTTAAAAGTGCTGGCAATGTGAATGGGAGACACGTGTGATCACGCAGCAATGCAGCTTTCTTAGTGATGAAACCTACCCTCAGCTGACAACACAGCAGATATGAGTGGACTATAAAAGAGGCTCCTAGACAAGTAGTAGTCTCTTCAAAATGGCCACAACATTCCTGCCCAATCCATTGCCATTAACAAAAGACCTATTGAGCACAGAGAAGTGGCACGGGTATTTTTCAAATTTAAATTTCACTTATAAATATTACACATTCTTCACTGTTTGCATGCATTGTGGTTACAGGGGAGTTAGGGACATTACTGTAAAAGAAAGCGTTCACTCTTTATTAAATTGCCCTGTTAATTTCCAGTGTTGTACTCGCCACTCTGTGGGACAAGGCTGAACTTGCAGGCTCAGCTGGCCCTTCCCTCTGTGCATTGTAAAGGACATTGTCCGAGTTAACTCCCAGAGGCAATAATTGAAATCTTGTGGGTAAACTCAAGGCCCTGTAAGGACTCTGTCAGCCAACACCCTAATATAGACCAAAACATGGACAGTATTGATACTGTATTTTAAGCCACTCATTTTCTTACCTTGACTGACTATTCCCATCATCCCAGCCATACCCAGGATGCCAGGCCCTTTCCATTTCACTCTTCCATGTACCGATCCCATCTTCTGTCCTCCTTTGAATCTCTTTTCCACTCCATGCCTTAATCCCACTCCCACCTGCCGCCCACCACTAACTTATCCTTGCTGGATCCCGAGCTTCCATGCAAGCTACCATTCTCCTGCTCCCTCCCTTGTGCTGCGGAGTTCAATAAGGAAACCTTAGATACAATTGTACAAAGCCAACTATTGCACGCCACCTTTAAACAAAGGTGAACGGAGATCATGAAGTTCTCATGCGCCTTGTACCACTCACTCTATCTTGAAGATAGGATGTAACGAGAAAAAGTTTTATGTGTATGAGTATTTATGGTATGTAAGTGAATTACAAATGGGAACCTGCACAAACACGCTGCTGACTTAATCTCGGCATCTCAACCCATCATCGGGAAATTGGAATGCCAGTTCGCACCTAATTCAGTCAACCCATATGTCATGTTTCCCACTCTTGCAGGCTCCATATATTCCTCCCCATGGCAACCATTTTCCCTCCAAGACCCTTTGAAATATTTCATATCTTGTAGATTTATTTTTCCAAACTGGATAACTTTGTCACCCATTATTTTTAGACAGCCCAGCATCCATCTTTTGCAAAGGCATGTTTTGTAAATCACCAAGAAGATTCCTTTTTAGTTGACACTGTTAAGCTGGTAGTATGAATGACAAAAACACCAAAGAGCTGAACATGCAGCTAATTAGGCATGTTAGAGATATTTGCAACTCAAGGCTACACCATAAACCAAAATGAGTAAATTTAGAAAAAAAAACCCAGAGAGCTTGCCAAAGAATTGTTCTTTAGCTTGATTAAAATTATTTAAATTGCTATTGAACCAATGTTTTAAGTGTTGGGTAAATGTAATTACTTTGTGCAACCAAATTAAAAAATAATCTATGTATAAACAAACTTGACACTTATTACCAGCGGCTGAAGGCAATGTGGTTTTCTTTACTGTTTTCAAAATATATCAAATACAAGAATAATTTGCTCTATTCAGTTGCATTTTATCTTTTTCAGCACAAAATAAGCCAAATCAAAGCACACGTTTTACGGAATTTCAAGCAAAAGTTACTTTCAGCATAAATCCAATTTTCACAATCTTTTGCATTTGTTTAAAACCATTGTGTTATAAACTGGCCCCACCAACAAAATTCACCAGGCACAACCCCAATCAAATTAATCACAATACTGTGCCTATTTGAAGGCATTTCAGGAGACTCTCAAAATTAGGCTGTTTTTATTGGTTGCAAGGATACTAATATTTTAAAAGCTTTTGAATATAATTTTGTTTCATTATTTACGAATTTGATTGGTGTATACCAATATTATTAGCAAATAGTTTTGTATTGACTTTTAAAGCCATTTTTAGCAACAACAACAACTTGGTTCACACAGTGCCTCTGAAGTCATAGCTGTCTCAAGATGCTTCACGACAGCTTTGTCAAACTAAATTTGACAATAAGGGCGGAATCATCCCAGATTTGCACTATGTGCAGTAACAGGTGAGAAAAAGGATGTTTCACCCACCAGCCACAATGGCGGCTTTTCACACCGTTTTGTCCCATTAATAAAGCATTCATGGGAAACACGCTGAGTCGCTGGTGGGGTGGCCTGTGATTCTCCCACCCCTCTGTCACTTCTGGCCTTCAGTAATCTGGGTACCATATTTAAAGGCCCCCCCCCCCCCCTGCACAGAGCTAGCACTCTCTAAAGCATCAGAAGCTGCTGGAAAGTCATGGCTACCAAAGAGAGGAAACATGCTGCCTCCAAATTTAGCAATGCCTCCCTCGATTGCCTACTGGATGCAGTGGAGGCCACATTGCAAAGTCCACTACACCCGGTCTGGGCGAGCACCAGCAACCAAGGTGACAAATCCAGCATGGGAGGCAGTGGAAGTGGTGGTCAGCGCCAACGCCCTGCAACAGGACAGCCACCCAGTGTTGAAAAAGGGTGAATGATCTCCTCCATTCCACCAGGGTAAGTCACACTTCTCATCACTCTTACCTCACACACTCACAATCCCATCACACATTCACAGGGATCTCACTCATTGCCAGTTCAAGGGACATCACCATTCCCTCTCTCACACACACCTTCATCTGCCCTGCGGATCATGTCCTCATCCCGTTCATGGCACCACTCACCAACTACACATGCCAGGCATCCTTATCATCTGGCTTGGCGGGCATCCTGCTTACACGCTCTCCATCTGTATTTATGCAAGACAAGTTGGAACACAACAAAAGGGAAAGGTCATAGACTGGTGGAGGAATGCCTGAAATCAAGGTCAGACAACCATGTTGTGAGTCAGTCCCATGTTCTACGGTCCCCTGCCATGCACTAATTATCGCTCCTTGCTTTCGCAGGTACATCTGGGAAGCAGGAGAAGGGGGTCACTGACCAAAGTCCTTGATACAAGCCCCGAAGATGCCTCAGAAGAAGAATCTGGTCAGACTCTCACTGAAGACCCATCACAACGCTCACCCACACCCTCCACCAGCACAGAGACATGCGCCTTGGTGGGACCTAGCTTGAGAGTTGCCTCAGAGTCACAATCTAGTGAGCACATCCCACAGCAAGCACACAGCAGGGACTTCCCAGGTTTCCAGCTCACGGAGGACTGTTGGAGGCCATAAATCTGCTGAGTCAGAGTCAGATGAGGAGCCTCTGAACTCAGTCAGATTTCAGTTGCTGGAGCTACAAAGGCAAACTCGGGAACATCAGGAAGGGATGTCCGCTACTTTCCTCAGATTGCAAGGCTCAATGGAGGAGTCTGTCTGCCTTCAGGCTGAGGTGATAGCACTGGCATGCCAACACATCAAAGTCAACACTGGTAGGATGGCGGCCGCCATGGAGACTTCGTTCCAGGACGTCACTCCTGCACGGCTGCACTGCTGAACCTCACCACTGATGGCATAGTTAGCCTCCAACGGTATCAACGCAAAAGGCATGTGAGGCAGTTTAAACTCACTCCAGCTTCCCCTTCACCTCAAGGACACCCGTAGGGAGGAGGATCAGCAGGTGCACACCCTGGGGGCATCTAACCAGGTAACTCCGGGAGTGTCCGGCTCATCCGAATCCCCTCTTCCTGTGACCCCAGCAGCTCCAGCTCCACAAACCAAGGAGAGTGCCACTGTTACACAGCATGACCCCAAAAGTAGGCAGGGACCCTCCAGGTCTTGGTCGTCCAGAGGACACCTGTCAAGGTCATCACAGGCAGGGTGCAGCAGTCAGTAAGCTGCCTCCACCTCCACTGTGGATGTTGGGGGAGCACCAAGATATAGCGGCAGGGTTAGGAAGGTTAAGAATCTGTAGTTTCACCGTGTGGACAAGGGCATTAATCACTTGTACATAACGTTTGCCATTGTAACTAAACTCCCAACAATGTCACCCTGTCGATGGCTTCTTCTTATGATAAGCAGTGTTCCTGTCAGTCTGAATTGAAAGCTTGGTTCTTACACAAGACAAAGGCAGGTGTCTCAGTTCAGGGCCTCCTCCCTGTGCTTTGTGCAACCTTCCCAGCACACTGATGGCGCGTCTTCACAGTGACTGGACACATCAGTCGTGCCTGCACCTCGATGGGGCTTATCATCGCTGCCAGAATGTCGCGGGCCAGGCCACAAAGTTTCATCATTCTCTCTGTGCACTCTCGGCAGCTTTGAGGTGTGGCTGGCTCCACATCTCATCAGCATCTGTATCCGGTGACAGTGGGGTCTTGAAGGGTTAAGCTCACAAAGGATGCCATAGGATCAGGAGAAGTTAAAATTTTCCCGCTGCATCTCCGTGATATGATCCTGTTTACAGAGCACAAGTGAGTTGTCATCAGCCAGATAGGAGTCAGACATTTCCATAGCTATGTGAGGATCTATGGAGTGTCCCTACTGCATGTCATTATCATCCTCCTGGAATGTAGGGACTATGGGCTTCCGCTCCGTCTCCATGACGGGAGCCCTATCACAGAGGGTATGTGAGCTGCCAGCAGCCAAACTAGAGTCAAACATTCACAGATACAATGTGAGGATGTTTGGAGTCTCCTTACTGCATGTCGTCATCATCCTCCACGAATCTAGCAGCTATGAAAGCCAACTGAGCGTGCCTGCCTCATCTGACCAGTGCGCCGGCCTCATTGCCGTCATCCTCACCTTCAAGGACCTCCTCACCCTCATCCTTGTCGACATCCTCCTCATTGGAGGGGACATGCAGCTCCTACATCTCTTCCTCAGCGAGCTGCTCCTCACGTTGCAGCGTCAGGTTGTAAAGGGCGCACCAGGTGATGGCAATGTGTGACACGCTCTGTGGACTGTGTTGCAGGACCCCACCAGGCCAGTCCAGGCACTGGAAGTTCATTTTCAACATCCCAATGGTTTGCTCCACCAAATATGAGTTGTAGCATGAGCCTCGTTGTACCTTCTCTCTGCTGCACTCTGAGGCTGCCACATGGGTGTCATCAGCCATGTCCTCTGTGGGTAGCCCATGTCCCCGAGGCGCCAACTCTGTAACCTCCATGGGGCCTGGAAGATGTCAGGGATCTGAGACGGACTGAAAATATAGGAGTTGTGGACATTCCCTGGGAATCATGTGCAAACCTGCAGGATGCATTTGTGGTGGTCACAGACCAGCTGAACATTCAGCGAGTGGGAGTCCTTGTGGTTGATGTAGTTGACTGCTTGTTGCCAGGGAGATCTGAGTGTGAGTGCAGTCATGGCACCCTGCAGCTGTGGGAAACCTGAGATCTGGGCAAATCCCAGCACTCCTGTATCCCAGCTTGCCTGATCCCAGGCAAAGTGCACAAAGCTGTGTGCCTTCACAAACATGGTGTCTGTGACCTTCTGGATGCATTTGTGCGTGGAGTATTGTGAGATCCCACAGAGGTCACCTATGGAGTCCTGGGAGGAGCCACTGGCATTAAAATTGAGCACCACGGTAACTTTCACGGCCACGGGCAGTGGATGCCCTCCAAGTTCCCGTGGCGCCAAATCCTGCAGCAGGTGACATGTGTGACTGACCAATTCCCTGGACATGCGCAGTCTTCAGTGGCACTGGTTCTCAGTCATATGAGAAATGACAAGCACCGTCTATAGATCCTGGGTCTAGCTAAGTGCCAACCAGTGACGGCTCGCTATGGCTCTTCAGCACCATGCGCAGGAGCCCGAGTCGTCCCTTCTTCCTGAGGGCGCTGCTCCTCCTTCTGCCCAGACAGGCACCTCCCTACTCTCTTCTCCTTTGCATCTGTTCTCTGTCAGCCATGAAGCTTACCACTAGTTCACCAGGCTCCATGCTTCTGATGTACTGCTCTTGCAGGATGAAAGAGAGAGACACATGGGTTAGCGTTAGTCTCCTAGGGACCTCCCATGGTTATGTGTGCAGTTTCGGCTCAGTCTCAAGGCCCCTTTACAAATTCTGGAGAGTGCTGGCCACCTACTGGACTGCATGCTGTGCTCTCAGCTCAGGCACAGGCATTCTCCTAACCCACACTGCAGGGCAGCACTGTTAGCTTGCACCATGGGGGAGACTGGTCCAAACTGGGATGATGACATTGCAAAGGGCTGTGAGCGCCTCCACCAGTGACTGCCCCATGGCCAGCTTTAGCAAGGAGATTGTACAACGTGCTCAGTCATCCAGCTGTTCTGCAGTCCACTAAAATGCTTATTAATTTGCAGTCTGTGCACGAGGGTGCAAAGGTCAGGAGCATTTCGTGGCACTTTCATGGCTCTGCATTGCTTGAGTGAGATAATTTAAGATGAGCTCAAGGCCTGATTCCAGGCATGTCAATGTAGCTGCAGCTGAACTGTCTCAACTGCAGAAGGATGCTCACTGTATACAAGGCTTCCCTGATGTGAGGCTGCTTCCCTCCCCCCACCACCCCGCATGTATTTGTGCACTACCATCAGAAAATGCTTCCCTGCACCCCCACCACCTCAACCCAACCGCAGCTTAGCCCTTGCCCCGGCACCACATTGTCAGCCTGCCAGGAAAAAGTGACTTGCCTGTGCCCTCGCCTGAATGGGCAGCATCTCTTCCATGAAGTTGAATGACCGACTCCTGCGAGTGGTACACAATGTTAGTGTGCACTCACCTCCAAGTTCCTCTCGAAGGTCAGCTTGCCAGGTGCATGCTTTTTAATACTGCTGTGAATCACTTCAATCTGAAATCATGCCAAATGGGACATAAATTCAATGCGGGGAGATGATTCTGGAGAGCAGGCAAGATGATGAGGTGCAAATGTGTTGAAATTAGGTTCCCAATGTTGGACAGCGGGAAATGTGGCCTGCCATTGACAGGTGGAGTGGACGATCGCAAACTGGTTTCACAACAGCATCAAACCGATTTTTGGCCTTCTCACCATATTGTCCGCTCACTCCTGCCATGACACCCAACACCAACGGGGGAGGGAATTTCCCAGTCTAAGGTGCATAAGGAGATATTGGGACAATGACCAAAAATTTGGTCAAAGAAGCACTTTTTAAAATATCTTATAGGGGGATAGAGAGTAGAGAAGCAAAGAAATTTAGAGAGGGAGTTTATGAGCTTAAGGCCTCGGTGGCTCAATGCAAGACTGTCAATGGTACAGCAATTGAAACTGGAAAAGCATGAGAGGCCTGAATTCGAGGAATGTAGATTTTCCAGAGGATTGTGGGGCTAGAGGAGGCTACGGCAAAAGGGAGGAGTGAGGCCATGGAAGGATGTCGGAACAAAGGCAAGAATGTTAAAATCGAGGCACTGCTCAATTGGTAGCCAATATAGATCAGTGAGTATAGGAGTGATGGGTGAATGGACTTTGCAGCAATTGGGATACAGATAGCAAGAGTTTTAAATGATGTTAAATTCATGGAGTGTGGAGGTTGGGAGGCCAGTCAGGAGTGTAATGGAATAGTCAAGTCTAGAGGTAATGGATGACAGTTCCAGCAGCAGAAAAGCTGAGACGGGGATGGAGTTGGGCAATGGCACAGCGAAGTAGCTGTTCTGAGTGATGGCATAGATATGTGGTCGGAATCTCATTTTGAGTGCCTGGCATTGAGGCTATGAACACATTGATTCAGTCTTAGACAGTTGCCAGGGAGAAATGGAGTCAGTGGTGAGGGAATTGAATTTCTGGCAGGGACTGATGACAATGGTTTCAGTCTTCCCAATAATATTTACTCATATGAAATTTCTGCTCGACCTGTGCTGGATATCAGACAAGCAGTCTGATAGGTTAGAGACAGTGGAGGGGTCGATAGAGGTGGTGGTGGGGCCGAGCTGTCATCAGTGTACATGTGAAAACTAATGGTACGTTCTTGGATGATGTCATCGAGGCACAGCACAAGTTATTTAAAATCAGGTTATAAGTGGAAGATTGACTCACTGATTCAAAATGCTTTCTTTAATTATATGAGTTGAACTATTTTCAGCTGTATTAATCAAGCTGTGCCAAATTAGTACTCTTAGGGCAGAATTTCACCCTTGTCAGGCGGCTCAGTGGGGGCAGGCGGGGGCAGGCAAAGGCATTACATAAACCGACTGCCACCCGCGATCGAGGCCAGAAGGCGATTTCATGCTGGCGGGCCAATTAAGGCCCACCCAGTGTGAAAGGTGAGCGGCAGCGCTCAGCGCTGCCTGTGCGGGCGAGGATGACAGGGGGGAGGGCAAGTGGAGCAAGTGTGAACTTTATGTATGTGCTCGAGTGAGCACTTAAAAGTCTTCTTGAGGCACAGAGCTGCCTCAGGGAGATGAAGAGTTAAAAAAAAAGAAAGAAATTAAAATGTTATAAAACATGTTCACTCTGTCACATGAGCAGGGACATGTTATCGCTTAAATTTTTTATTTTATTTTTATTTACTTTAGGAAACCTCATCCCGCCTCTGGATGAGGTTTCCTAAAAGGTGCAAAGGCCGTTTGGCCTTTTTGCCTGCCCGCCAAGCGTAAGGTTGGACGGGCACTGAAAATTTCTATTCAATTTTTCCTTTAATGGCCTTAACAGGCCTTTTAATTGTCAGTGGGCGCACTGCCAACTCCGGCGTGCACCTGCCGAACGAAATATCGTGTGACTGCGCGTTGATGCCGGGACGCTCACCCAATGTCAACATGCCTCATTTTACACTCAAGCGGTCAGGCACGTGCCCACCTGCTGAGCTAAAAATTTTATCCTTAATTAGGTCAAGAAACAAGTTTAAAAGCAAAAACTTCTTAAAAAATTGCATTCTAAAACATGGCTCAATTGCACTGGTTCATGCCAGATTTTATATTCAGTGATGTGCAGATGAGTTTCAGCAGCAACTTGAGAGCAATAAAACAAATCTCAAAACTTGTGTAATATTGGGCATGATTTGTATCTGATTGCACCTAAAAGAGAAAGTCTACCACCGAGTATTACTTTGTTTCAGTTTTTAGATTTGGGTGGGAAATTGGAGCAAGTAAGAACACTTTTTTAAAGTGATAAAATTAGATAAAAAGGTGAAGGTGAGAATGTGGAACATGGGGCAACATTTTCCCCCTGTCAGGCGGCATGTGCGGGAGCGGGCGCGGACTGAGGTGCTTCCTGATCGGCGCCGCCAAATGGGGGCATGCAGCCATTTTACGTGGGTGGGCCAATTAAGGCCCGCCCAGCGTGATGTCCGCCCGGAAGCGCTGTGCGGTCCCTGTGCAGGCCGAGGTGGGGAGCAGGTGGGGGGAATCCCTGAGCCAGGAGTGCATAAAGTGCTGCCTCAAGGAGAACGGCTCAGACTTGAAACTTTGAATAAAGGTGAGAAAAAAATTTTGCTTCCTTGTCCCCTCATGTGACAGTGTCGCATGAGTTGGGGCATGTCCATAACTTTTATTTTGAAATATTCCGAGATTTTTAAATCACTCATGAAACCTCATCCCGCCCGCTTTTTCTAATACCCACCAGGGCTCCCGGCCTGCCTGCCAACATTAAGGTTGGACGGGTAGATCCAATAATGATGTCAATTAGTTTTTTAATGACCTTAATAGGCCATTGACAGGTCGGCGGACACGCAGCTGAGTCAGCTGCGCGCCCGGTGGCCTGGAAATCGAAATGACGTGGGGTGACGTCGGGACGCATGCCCGATGTCATCCTGTGTCATTTTACATGTCTGTGAGCGGGCCCCGCCCCTGCTCACTGAACAAAAGATTCTGCCCCTGAAATTTGGCAGAGTAGCACAACTCAGCATGAATACAGGTATTTTCCAGACCCCACTGCTGTTTCCAAAGACTGGGGTCACTATAACTTGATCCCATAAGATCGCATATCGGTCCAATCAGATACTTTCCTACTTAACCATCTGAATTCAGCACACTCCTGCAGAAGTAACATTGAAAGTACATCTGAATATTCATGCATTTTGCAGGCCATATTTTTGGGTGTGGGTTTGGTATAGTAGTTTTGCAGGAGCAGGCAGTCTAGCTCGTGTTGTCATAGTGGAAGCATTTGGACTGCCGTTTTCTTGCTAACCCCTTTCATATGAGGGAAGTATTTTCCTTCAAATATGGGTTCTAGATGTTTAACTGTGGAGTGCATTGGAAGATGAGCAAAGCCAGATCCTGGGGATTGATCTCACATCAGTCTGCCCAGTGACATATGCTTGCTTTATTCACTAGTTTCCTGAGTGTCAGTTAAATTCTAATATTAGGTAAGTGTTGACAGAATGCTTGCTTCTTTCTTAACATATACAGTTTCCAAATTTAACATTTCCATGCACCACTTGGGACCTTTTTAATCTTGGTTTCATGTAGGATTATTATAATATTGTACCTGGTAGATAACTGAAGTGGTGGGAGAATATATTCTGGTACTGGTCTCCTAATACTTGCATTCAGTGCAGATTGGTGATCTGAATTCAATTAGCCTCTTAATTTATGTGCCGTTTTCAATCATTGAACATCAAAGAACTCTTTGCAATCCTAATTTAAGAGAACTCATTATAAAATCATTTCAAGTATTCTTTTTCAGATTTGTTGACCAAATTATACAATTGTCCATTTGCACTAAATAAGTGTGCGGTTTGTTAGGAAGTCATGCTATGTCAAACAAGACGTGGAAATCTGATAATCTGGTAACACTTTTCAAAGTATAATCAGGGCCGACTAACAAAAGAATGGTGCCTGTCTCTTTAAGATAAAAAGCCTGAATTCATTCTGAGCAAAGCAACAGGCCCACATATCAGCAGCAGTCCAATTCTGACTGTACTGACAATGACAAGAGTAATCCATCATGTCATCAGTACTCTGATGGCTGTAGCAGTACCTTGTCTCTGTGTGCATGCAGAGGAGACTGTGGCAAGCCAGGAGGTAAGCAACACTTAACCCCCTCAAGCCTCATGTTCCTGCTGAGCCCAAAACAACTTCTGTCATGTCAGAGAGGCCTACCAAGTGACAGCAAATCTATACCAGCCAAGAAAATCTACAGTTGTGGCATCTCTATATTATGTAGCCTTGTAACAACACGAAAACATATCATGACTATCACTGAAAGAAAAACCTTAATCATTTGCTATAACACACAATAACAGGACCAATCAGTTTTAGCTGGAAAGTGTTAGCCATGTAAACAGTTTTTATTAAATCCAAATGAGAAATAAAAAAAGTTAAATTAGAATTTATTTAGTAAATAAAATATAATTTGTTATTAAATTGTGAGAATATTTGCTTGATAGTTAATAGTGTGTACCTATGGTCGTGATTTACTTGTGCTGACAATTATTAATCAACAAATAATAAGGTAGCTTTTCAATATAACCTTAGCCTTCTTGTTGGGCAATTATTAATATTTGCCCCCAGGAGACATGATTCATCTAATCTGCTTAATCTTTAATACTTATTCCAATTTCCTTGTTTACATTTTTACTCTCCGAGAATCAGGGATAGGCTGACCATATGGGAAATTGGAAGAACCAACGCTGTCTACAGGACTTTCCTCCACAAATTTAATCATGGTGGAGTGGGGAAGGTGACAAGGTCCCCACCCACCACCCACCACCCTCCCACCTGATATAATGTCCCCCCCGCCACCAAACACATCATGGACGAAGGCATTACATTCTGCTCTCTGTGTATAGCACACTTGAAAGCTATATTTGAATTTCCAGAAAAATTATTCTTTCTGATATACTCCAATAGCAACATGCAACTAAGGTGCCTATTTTAATTATTTGTTGCTGAACAATTTGAAAAAAACTCAATGGTCAAAACAAGCTCTGCCAATTCATTTTAGTTTGGGCAAGTTACTGAAGTAAAAAAAATGAAACATGTTTTGTTCTTTTCTTATCAGACTGACCTGCTGTGAGTTAATAAATTAAGTTCATGTATATTCAAAATTCTCTAATCAGAGCTCAGTCTAATTAACATATATTTAAATACTGATGAATTGTCTGTAGCTAGTGGGGCGCTGCATTGATTGACAGCTGGGAATGCATATTCTGGTACCTGCAATGACTATTTAGTAAGATCTCAACAGTCTGCATCATGCGGTGTACTTTTATTTCATTATTGCTCAGCAAACAAACAAAGACTGAGCATCCACAGCTCTCTGGGGTAGAGAATTCCAAAGATTCACAACGCTTTGAATGAAGAAATTTCTTCTCGTCTCAGTCTGAAATGGATAACCCCCCCTTTTAAGAAATTGTGGCCTGTAGTTCTGGATTCACCAGCTAGGGGAAATATTCACCCTATCAAGTACATTAAGGATTTTATTTATTCAAGGAAATCACCTCCTATTCTTCTAATTTCTGGGGAATATAGGCCTGTTTTGCTCAATCTCTCCACATAGAACAATCCCCTCATCCCAGGAATCAGTCTAGTGAACCTTTGTTGTGCTCCATCTAAGGAAAGTATATCCTTCCTTAGGTAAGGAAACCAAAACTGCAGGTAGTATTCAAGGTGTGGTTTCACCAGGCCCCAATAAAACCACAGTAAGATTTTTTTTACTTTTATTCTTCAGTCACTTTCAGAATAAAGACTACAGACCGTTTGCTTTCTTGATTGTTAGCTGTCCCAGCATATTAACTTCCGTGATTCATGTACAAGAAAACCTAGGTCCCTCTGAATGCAAACATTTCCAGGTCTCTCACCTTGTAAAAACTATTGTGCTTTTTTATTTCTTTTCCACATAAGTGGATAACTTCACATTTCTCCACATTATTTTCCATCTGCCACATTCTTGCCCATGCACTTAACTGGTCTATTTTACTTTGTAACCTCTTTGTATTGTTACAGTTTACTTTCTCTCCTAACTTTGTATTGTCCGTAAACCTGGATACGTTACACTCTGGTCCCTCACCCAACAATGTGCAGACCACCGCAGTAATCCGTATCTTCTCCCTTTAGTATATATTGTAATATGGGGCAGAATTTTGCCCTCGTCGAGCGGGCTCGGCGGGCGGGGGCAGGTAGGAGTGGTCGGGAAGCCACTGCTGCCCGTGATCAGGGCCGAACTGAGATTTCACGCTGGCGGGCCAACTGAGGCCCGCCCAGCATGAAACGCGTGCTTCAGTGCTCAGTGCTGCCTGTGTGGGGGGAGGAGGAGGGCGAGAGCACAAGTTCGTGCATGCATGTGGGTGCGCATTGGGAAAACTCCCTGAGGCACAGAGCTGCCACAGAGAGATGAAGATATGAAAAATTAAAAACAGAGATTTTTAATATGTTATAAAACATGTTCCCTCAAGTGAGCTCCATCACATGAGCTGGGACATGTTATTAATGAAATGTTAAAATTTTTATTTTATTTTTATTTGCTGTTGGAATCCACAGCCCACCCATGGATTACGTTTCCTAAAAAATGCAAAGGCCACTTGGCCTTTACGCCTGCCTGTCAACCATAAGGTTGGACGGGCAGTGAAAAATTTAATTCAATTATAACTGTAATGGCCTTAATAGGCCTTTTAATTGTCAGGAGGCATACTGCTGATGCCTGCACACGCCCGCCAACCAAAATATCATGTGAATGCGCGATGATGTCGGGACACTCGCTCAATATCATCGCGTGTCATTTTATGCTCATTTGGGTCGGGCGCACGCCCGCCCAACGAGGTAAAAATTCTGGCCATGGTGTATATCCATACATATAAATTGCAATGTTACCACTGAATTATCAGAATGCTGGTTAAAAGTTGGTCTTATAGAAAAACAAACAAAACTGATTAATAAGCTAATATTTAGGATGGTAAATGTAACAGCATGTAAAGTGTTAGGCTGGCATCTACTCAAAATAAAAGAGGGAAAAATGAAGGGGAAGCCCCGACACATTCCTCCCAGGACACTTTCCATCAAGTGAATTGTCAAAGTTACAATAAAAAGCCACCTAACCATACTTTCGATCAGGTAGGTAAAGCAAAGGAGATCAAATAATAGACCAATAACAGCGTGTCCATTGACATGATGAATGAAATAATTATTTTTGAGACACCAGCTATTAGCTGTACATTACCAAAATGCAAGAAATATAATAACTATCTGGAGATATGAAAAAACTTATGGTGTATAGCATTGGGACCTACATAAAGCTGATAACAGCATAATGCCATTCTCCAGAGAGTCAGAGGTTTTGCAGTTGTAATGATGGCAAAATTGTTATTGCTTGTCATTACTCCGTGAAGCTGCTAGAAACTTCTGGTGCCCTCATTTTTGAAGTTAAATGTGAAACATGTGGAAGTTGCTGTCAGGATTCTCTATAGGATTGCAGCCTTTGCAAATGCATACAGCATGAAAATCAGTAATTGGACACAAGTTTCAACTTTTTATGCATTATTTTCACCATAAAAACCATTAACAATGTTGCACCTTGTTGAATGAGGTATAACTGAGTTTTTAATAGTGTACTAAGTTAAAATTATTGCTGATCAACCTCTCTGCCCCAGAAAACTAATTTTAGGAGTCTGGAGATTTTTCACCATCCCCCCACTAACATTTGCCCCTCCCACTCCCACACCCCCTACCTTTTTGTCAGCAGGTGTCTAACCATTGTATAATAGGATGGTTGAGATCAAATGAGAGCTTGAACTTGCATTGGACATCAAAGCATCAATATCCTGCACTGGCTTTCCTCACTTTCCTTTCTGATGTTTGCTTAAGTCTTTAACTGGTACAGTACAATACATGTAAAATATTACTGGTATTTATTCTTCTGTGCAAAATAAAGCACACAAATGAATAAAATGATAAAAACAATGTTTTTTCTTCTCACTCATTTTCAGCTTTTGTCTGTATTTGTATACATGTACCTGCCAGGAATGTGCTATTCATGAAGTCTGCCAGATATATGTTTGCTGTGGTCAAGTGAAATTGTGAGTATTGGTCAAACACCAGCATTCCACAAAGTTTACTTGTTACACGGGCATCTACACTGCCATCCTGTGGATTTTGTTTGGCTCTTTGTGATACGAAAATATATTTATTTATTGTATCTTATAGCTTAACTTTGTTGCTCTGCCTTAAATTTTAAGCAATTATTATCGTAGGGTTAGGCAGAAATATTCTTTTAAATTAAGTTAGCCTTGTAAAACTCAAATGAAAACATTCTCAGTCCATTTTTAATGTAAGGAATAAGTCATCAATTATTCCTTTTCCTCTTTAAAAGTTAAAGCCAATTAAAAATAATTTGCACATAAAATCAAAAAGCGATTGCAATTCACACCTTTTCTGCAATTTACATTTCATTTTCACGATTCAAGTGAGGCCTGTACTGCTTCAAAGAGAGGCTGCTTTATCCTTTAAAAAATGTAATCCTTCAGAGAGGCACATTAAGTGATAAAAATCAATGCCTTGAATAGAAAATTGCCTGGGAGGGTTCAAACCAGTTTCAAGATAAGGGGAGAGATTAAGGCATGCCTGCTTCAAACAGCGCTGCCAAACACTTCAGGCTCACCTTACTTGCTGATGATCTAATAGGCAGCCATTTAATTTCCAGGCCCAAATGCCTATCCGTT
This sequence comes from Carcharodon carcharias, assembly GCF_017639515.1. Lineage (NCBI taxonomy): Eukaryota > Metazoa > Chordata > Chondrichthyes > Lamniformes > Lamnidae > Carcharodon > Carcharodon carcharias. The sequence continues at coordinate 166,078,280 of NC_054469.1, forward strand.
GTCACCTCTGCTGTCCCATATCAAACTTTCAGGAAACAAAAAGCACTGAGAGTGCCTAATCAATAATGAGATCAGAAGATGTTATCATTAGAGCAACAGCACTTGGATGTTTTGTTTGGAAAAGATTGTCTTGGGGAATGCAAGTGCCAGGTCCTCTTGTCAGTGATCATAATGTGCACTGCGTGATTGAATGAACCAAGATAAAGTCACAAGGAAATGTAGCAGAGAGAAGAACAGAAAATAGTACTGCAATATAGTGAAATAAATGCTTTACACTGTTTGGGGAAATCCAGAATTTCTGCCCAGATGCAAACATTTGCTTAGTCTTGATAACACAACACCTGCTAATGAGTTTAAGTCACAAAGAATGCAAATATAAGCATTCTACTAATCTGAATCAACATTTATGCTACAACAAAGGTCAAATTAGGTCAATGATACCAATTTACAAATTGTCACATTTTAAAATTTTAATTAAACTCTAATAAATGAATATTGTATTATGTGGCAAAAACTACTATTAGGTTTTCATACCTTAATACATTTGTAGCTTAAGTTTTGTCCTTAAGGTGTGAATTGTTAGAACTAAAGAAAATGTTTAACCAAATTTAATATCTACTGCTCAGAGTCTCAGGTAGAATATGCAATGTCTAAAATCTAATCACCATGAACTTTCTATTTTAATGAGAAAATATAGTCACTGCCAATAACATATCTTTCTAAGTCTTCCCTATAAGCAAGGAAGAAAAGGCTTGCATTTATAAAACACTTTTCATGATACTACAAATGCTTCACAGCCAATGTGTTAATTTTGGAGTGACTATTGTAATGTAAGCAAATGCAGCAGACAATTTGCGCACTTCAATAAAATTAATGGCCAAACAATCTATTTTTGATGGTGTTGGTTTAGTGATACATTTTGGATGGGAGAACGAGGAAACTTGCCTGTTGCTTTTTCAAATGGTGCCATGGGAAATTGAACATCCACCTGGTAGGGCAAACAGCGGCTCAGTTTAATGTCTCACCAAATGATGGCACCTCTAACATTTCCTCTGCACTGCACTGAAGAGCTAACCTAAATTATGTGCTTAAGTCTGCATGGTGCTTTGGGTACTTTTGGGTCCAGGCAGCCTAACCTCAAGTGTGACGGGTTATTCCATTTTGGCATGTACGACAGCCGAGTTCAATGCTGTCCTCAGCCAACTCTAATTGTAACCTAATGCTCACTTCCAGTAGAGTCACTGTTAGTTGTGGAAAACCAACCTAGTTTTGATCACCCTAAGTGTGTTGAGATTAATTACAGGACTCCACATGATGCCTTAACTTAGATTAGCTAATTTTTAACCACAGATGGGGCATCAAACCTCGTTGATCATCATCAGAATACCTCACAAATTTTTGTCTCTCTCACAAAGTCCAATTATATTACTGTAGCTTTATTGCAGCTCTGGGTGAGAATAATGAGCTCAGGGCAGCCTGAGGATCAACCAATGACCTTCCACTTAGTGCTAGAACAAATGCCTAGTTTCAGGAAATTAGTGGGCCAGGCATCGGAACAAACTTGTATCCTTCAACTTCGTGGTCACTATGCAAATACTGTTTATGCAAGAGTCTGCAACACAGGTATATTGTGAATGGACTCCAACTTGTTTTTAACTAATGTAAATATTACAGGTCTCGGACCTGATCTCAGTGTTACATCCTGTGAAGTCAGCTGTACTAAAATCAGTTTTATTGCATGTGTTGATAAAGCAAAGCATCACACATCAGTTATTGTTGCAGATATGCTGACTTAATCTAAAAAGCTGTAAAAAAGACAGAAATTGGCTCACAAGTTAGCTTTTTCTCCTCTTTATTTCCTACATTACAACAATAACTTCACTTCAAAAGTTCTTAATTGGCTGTAAAGTGCTTTGGAACATCCTGAGGTCATGGAAGGTGCTATATAAATGGAAGTTTTTCTTTTATAAATCTAACAACCACATTACAGAAACTTTTTTAAAAATTTCTCAGTTCTTTTTGCTATCCATTTTCTTTTCTGCACCTCTAAAAGTGTTGATTCCTTCCTGCTCTTTCAAACAGATGCTGGTTATCCTTGGACAGTGGCTGAGTGATGGCTCTTCATACATGAATCCAGACAGTGATTACTGGCTAGCTTTATAATCTCAAAACTGCCCTTAACCAATGCCCATGTTTGGGACCTTTCGGGAGGGGGTCCTTTGATTACAGCCAGGAGTGTGGTCTGATCCAATATTTGCTTCCATTACCCAGGCACTAACGACAGTTGTATTTCCTTTATCATAGCTCTGGCTAAGATCAGCTAACTCAGCACATACCGGAGATTGAACTTGGTTCTTAGCCTGTATGGCTCAAATATTTAAAGTATTTCCAAATACATACATAGGCTTCCCAATGAATTGTGTAATATATATCACACAATGAGAGCATTTCTGTGAAACATAATTCTATTTCATGGATGTTACATCACAATTGAGAAGAGATAACATCAGATACATTGGGCAGTGTTTAATGGAGGCAATGGGTGTCTCATCTGCCAGGTGAAGAGCCAGCATGAGCCCCACATTGCTCCTTTTAGGAAGGACAGCCAAATTAGGGATTACTCAGGCAATTAATCCTAGGATCAAGGACCATGAGGGTGCAAATCCCACCTGCCGAGAGCTGCCTGCCAATCGGAGTCTGGCGACTCTATTGAGCAGCAGCACTGACTGGGAGGTAGTGGCTGCTGCAGGTACCACACTCACCTAGGATCAATGGTGGATTCCAGGCCACAGATTAGTGATGGCAGGAAAGATTTCACGGGATGGAGGTTGTGGGAGGGGAGTCAGCAGCAAGGGTAAAAGGGGCTGTCCCTTCCTGATGCCATGTTCCTTAATCAGGCACTGACTGCCTGCCTTTGAATGAAGGACCCCTCCGCTCCAGAGCCTGCGAGCAACCCTGCATGGCTTTGCTTGTCATGCTCCCCGCATGTCGAGCCCCTGTCCACAACTGGGTTCATACCAGTGCTGGCAGGGTGAAACTCTTAAGTTGGCAATTGGCCAAGACATCTTCAGCAGTAATTCTCAAACCCGCCACCTCCACCATTGAGAAAGATGTGCAAGTGCACAGTTCCTCTCAAAGTCAAATCATCCCAATTTCGACATATATCACTGTTCCTTCATTGTCACAGGATCGTGAGCTTTGGACTCCTGACCTAATAGCAATGTGGGAGCACCTTCACCATGTGGGCTGCAGCAGTTCAAGAAGTTCAACCCCCTTCTGAGGGCAATTAGGGATGCCTACATTGCCAACAACTCCTACAATTTAAGAATGACGAAATAGGTTAGCTCATTCCTATACTATAGGAAATATTCTAAGATCTCTTCACCACATACCTCTGTACAATTTAACTATTCTACACTAGAAGTCGGTTTCATTATGATGCCTTTTTAAAGAACTAAATAATTCATATGCACTCACTATTATTTTTTGTAAAATCATTTATATCAACAGGATTCAGATCTGTCTCACAACCTAAAGAAACACAATGTAAAATCTTCATTTAATGAGCTTTAGACTTTGAACCAGTGAAGAGAATGCTACAAAATCAGGTGGGGGGACGGGTGGGGAGGGGACGCATTTACTGTAACTTGCTGCATCTCTGTCTCATCTAGCTACAAGTTTGCCATGTTTACTCAGCTAGACACAGTGAAAATCCTAAAAGGGTGAAATGTTGTGCCAATCAAGATTTCACTAAAAAGGATTCCACTGTGCTGGCTTTAGTAAATGCACATGCATTGGTGAAGTTGACAGTTTGAAACTGAGGGATGTTTTATAAAGCACTTTGAGACTGACACTTTCCATGTGAGTTATAAAACACACACAGACAAGTCATGGTATCAGTAGAGTTCTGTATTAAGAAATTGATGGAATTATGCAAAAGAAACCTCTTCTATAATCTGGGTACCTAGAAATATGAGATTTAAGGGTTTAAGACTTTAAAATAGGATCATACTGAGTCCACAAGGAAGAAATTTATTTAAAAACCTTTCGCTTAAAATTTCTGGCAATTTTATTACTTTAAAAGTTGTCTAAATCTTCTGCAGTTGCAGCTGTTTTTGCACAGCAACTACTGCTCTTAGGCCAGCAGCTATCAAGTGCAATGCATACCTCACAGAATGGAGTTACACTGATAACTGCACATTATTCAGGCCCCAGAAAGTTCTCTTAATGGAACAATATAGATATGTGGCTGAATGCAGAGTTCCACTCCAGAGCAATAATATGTAATATTCAGAAAGAGTGAACAGGAGGTCTCCCTTCATTTTAACATTGAAAAGATTTAAATGTTTTCAGGCGATGCATTGAGGTCTAATACCTGAGTTTTCCTTTTACTTACCCATTAATAGGCATCCAAAGGAGCTTTACACTGAGTTGAAAGTGGGAGTCTAAGGAGAAAATGCTTGTATTTACACAGTGCCTCTCAGGACCTCACAAAGTACTTTACAGCCAATGAAGTGCTTTAGAAGTGTAGTCACTGCTGTAATATAGGGGGCTTTGCTGATCAATGTAACTGCAGCCCTAAGGCTCTTAAAGTTTGGACTAGATCTTTTATAAAATCTATTGCACTTTGCTAAAGTTGGTTTTGCAATGCTGTTAAATGTCATATCCAGCTGGGTATTTTAGATTTTGCCAAGAACTCATGGACTTCTGTTCTGCACTTTGTAATGCTATGTTAACCTATTCCTGCAACACAAGAAAAAACAATAGCTCAAAGGATAATACAGTCAAATTCTGGATTAGAATATTGCAGGTTTAATTTCTAACTGGGGGCAACAGTGTGATTTAATTCTCATTCTGGCTGAGGTAGACTGGGGCCTGCCTTGCCACGCTGCCCTGAGAGCGGAAGGAAATAGCAAACCATCACAGAAAAAAAGATACTACAAAATATGGCTCAGGATGAAGAATCAGCAGGGAATGAGACAAGGACCTGTCTTTGGGTAGAGCACACATGGAGTGAAAGAAAACATTTCGACCGAATATAATGCCGTTGCTCTTTACATTTCATGCACATGGCATGCTGGGGTAGTGGCCCAGTTTTTGGCCTCCCTGGTTGGGGGTGCAGGGATGGGAGTTTCCCCTGCTCCATGAACCTGACTTTCAAAAACGGCTGCCCGGATGTTAGATCTTCAGTCCAGGAATGATGCTGGCTGGATTAGAATATGGGAAGAGCAACTTGAGAAGAACTGAAATGAATGCTGGGTGCAGAGGCGGGCTGGGTGGAAGGCCTGCCATGGGGCTCCGACACTGTGCCCAAGGTTTAAAAATAAAGATTAAAACATGAAACATCCCTGCAGCCCTCATCCCTCATCCCCTCAACACACTCCCCCATGCCTCCTCCTTGACCAGCTATGCCACATCATCCCCCCACCCACCCCATAACTGCTCATACCCTCTATGCCAATCTGTGCCCCCAGCCCACCCCATTAACATTCATACTCTGTGCCAACCTATGTCCCAACAAACCCCCATGCCCCTTCATAGCCCCTATGTTACCCTATGCCTGTTCACACAACTCCCATGACCCTTGCTAGTCCCAATGCCAACCTTTGCCTCTCCAACCTCACATGGCCCTTTATAGCCATTATGCCAATTTAGTGCCTACACAGGCACCCCACCCTTTGCCCTTACACCTATCATGCTAACTCACCTAGTATTCACCATGGGTAGACCTCAGGACCCATGAAGAGATGAGACAAAATGGAGTTCAATAAAATAAAGTTCAATGACCTAGCTTTTTGCTCCTGGGTCTGATCCACAGAGACAGAGGAATTTCTGGCTCCGTGAACCCAAAGTTTAACAATGGCTGCCCAGATGTCGGATTTTTGGTCTGGGATGGGGAGCGGTGGAGTGGGTGAGGTAGTGGTGTGGATGGGGGTGGTGGTGGTCGAAGGTGGGCAAGTGACCCAGGAAGAACTAAAAAGAATACCAGGTGTAGAGATGGACTGAGCAGAAGGCCTGCCTTGTTGCTTCATGCAGGCTTCACTGCATTGCAAAAACACTCTCATTCATTGAAATCCATTTATACATTTACATTCCTACAACTAAATAAAGCCTTATAACAAAAAGCACTTCAATCAAGTGCACAATCCTTTATAACAACAAGCATTGGAATTCATAGCCTCACATCAAACAGCCTATAACCACTTATAGCTGTCAATCAAACTGAAATGGCAGGCACCCTACTGTGATAATGGATGGTTACAAAATCAGTCATGCAGCACTAATCCAGTAAAGAAGCCCTCAAGCTTATGTCAGCAGACAGGATGAAATAGAAAGCAATCATTTTCTTGAAACACTCCTGACATTTTTCTTAAAATATTTAAAGGGCAGGACTTTTAAATGTCTTTACAGCTTGACAGGTCCCTTTGACAGGTGTCTCTAACAGTTTTAACCGGTCCCTTTAACAGGTGCGTCTGACAGTTTTGACAGGTCTGTTGACAGTTCAAATGAGCTTGACAGTAATGAGTTTATGTATTTTTTTATGCATATTTATGCCTACTTTTAACAATTCCAATGGGCACCTGGCCTACTCCAAAGGTCACCTGACTTCCCCCAACAGTGGGCACCTTACCTCTTCAAAGGACTAACCTGGCAATTAAGGCCCACCCAGTGTGATGTCCGGCGGGAAGCGCTATGCACTTCCTGTGTGGGTGGCGGGGGTGGATTCCCCAAAAGCGAGAGTGCGCTCTTTCGTTAATGCGCACAAAGAGCACATATCTCCCTGAGACTAAGTGCTGCCTCAGGGAGATCACTGACACTTTTAAAAACATTAAAAATAGAAAAAAAAATCCCTAACATGTCCCCCTATGTCACATGAGATGGGAGAGGTTCATAAATAACAGTAAAACTTTATTAAAAATTTTAAAACCCTGCATGAAACCTCATCCTGTCCATGGATGAGACTTCATGTTTTCTCTATTTGCCACCAGGGCTCCTGGCTGACCCACCAACCTTAAGGTTGGACGGGCAGGGCCTTTAATTGTTTAAATGATCCGTCAATAAATGATCCATTGACAGGTCGGCGGGCCCACAGCTGATTTTGCTATGCCCCCACCTTCTTGAAAATTTAAATGGAGCAGAATGACATCAGGGGTTCTGTCCGACGTCTTCTCGTGTCATTTTACGAGTTAGTGAGCGGGCCCCACCCCTGCTCGCCGATGGTAAAATTCTTCCTACAAAGTTCAGACCTACCCTTACTTTATTCAATCTGCACACTTTGGGTTTCACTGTCCTGGCCTACCAAATCCCACTTCAGTGGGGCCAGCTAATTATTTAAATAGCCAGCTGTCTCCATAAACCATGCATGCCCCCTGCCCTCATGAAAATGGGAAATGCCGTGTTTAGGGGTGGCCACTTCCACTGTTTTCACCACAACAGAGAGGCTCTCCGTCATGGTGAAAATCTGAGCCGGTGAATAGGGAGGCAATGTTTGTCTGGACAACAACAGACCAGGGTTGTTTTGTGGTGATGCGACACAGATATATAATCTGAATTTTGCATGTTACCTCATTGGAGATCAGAACTTTCTCTTAGCAGATTAACCATTTCAAGCAAAGTCCACAACAAATAAGATTATACAGATAAGACGTGTGAAAGAATCAGATTTACTGGGCTGACTGGTCATTTCCTGTTAAAATAGGAAGGTTGCAGCTTTAAGGGAAAGATTGCATTTATATATTGCTTTTTTTTAATGGCCTCAGGACATTCCAAAGCACATTACAGCCAAGCAAAATGTTGTCACAATTGTTATGCAGAAAAGTTGACAACCAATTTGCAAACAGTGGGATCCCACAAACATGATTTGTGACAATGACCAGATTTTTAGTGATGCTGGTTGAGATGCTTTTGTGACATTGCTTGAGGAATATATATTGGCCAGGACACTAAGGAGAACTCCCCTGCTGTTCTTCGAAATAATGACATGGGATCTTTTACATCTACCTGAGGGGGCCTCAATTTAATATCTCATCTGAGAATGACTCCTCTGACAGTGCAACATCTCTCAGTACTGAGCTGGAGTTACAGTATAGATTATGGGCTCAATTCCCTGGAGTGGGATTTGAAGCCCAAGCTTTTGACTCTGAAATGTAAGCGCTGCCACTGAGATACCGCTGACATCTTTCTCCAGTGTATTAGTATCCATATCACAAACACTAACTAAATCTTAAAAATAAAGCCAATAGTGATCTATTATGGCTCATTCTATGAACATGTAAGATACATTTTTGAACATTGGAAGCTGTTTTTAATCATCTTTCAATCCTTATCAAAACAACACCTTGTAATGAATCAACAGAAGAGGTGTTATGATAGTTAGACTGCTTATTTCAACTTCATTTTCTCCATAAATTACATAATACTTATCACTATTATCAGCACAAGTTAAACATCAGTTAAAGAGATGACCTACTGAGGAGGTACATGAGTAAATGTGTAGTGATACACCATTTATTACAGCTTCCCCTCAGGCGAATACCCTTCCCTTAAGCCGAAGCATTGGGGCTTTTTGTTTTATTACTCCATGAGAAGAGTGAGAAAAAAAGCTTTCAATACCTTGGGAATTGAAATATTCATTCCTGCCATATCAATGTCTCTTCTCGATTTCATGCAGGCTGCATAATTATAACACTGTTCAAATTGAGCTCAGAAGAAAGGCAGGTTCAAGTGCAAATTAATTTCAGATTATCACAACAAAGGCAATCAAATCTCAACAAGCTTGCCAGCAAAATGCCTTCTTTCAGTCCCCAAGTCCCTTCCTACCCCCAACTCACAACAAAGACCTTTCAGCTCAAATTAGGCTAATGATCTAATGGAGCACGTCTGTCTACCTGGGCCATTTTTTTTCTCTCTCTCTCCTGAAATCTGTAGTCAGAAGATGTCACCCTGAGGTAAAACCAAGTAAGAAAAGATGGCATGGGAAGGTCAACGTTTAGTATCTGTAAGTGACAAAATAAAGAGACAGTAAAGAAAAAAGTAAACCCTGACCAGAAGTCTGCACATCATCAACTTGTCTTATTTTGTGGAAACAATCAAGGGACATTGACAGTGTTGAAAGAGCTTGGAGTTTATCCAAGTGTTCACTATGAAGAGGAAGCTCTAAAACCAAACTGCATGGATCACCTCCTCCTCCCGTCTATCAGCACAGCTTTCATACAATCCTATAGCTTACTTTATCCTATGGGAACCTGGTTAGGATAAAGGGACCAAAGTGTTGAAGTAAAATCAAGTCAAGGCTCATTACTTTCACAGTACCTAAGCATAGAGAGAGGCAGACAAACGGAGTATAAGGGAAAATTCAATGTAAGGAAAATAAGGTATGAGAAACTTCTTAAATGCACATGCAAGTGCCTCCTTAGGACCAAAGTTTTTTCCCCCCATGTTGACATTCTAACAATCTGCTCATTAAAATATTTATAAAATCCTTGTGTTCATTATATTGTCAATCATTGCTCCTTGTCTTTGTGGGAACATGTCAGTCATCCAGTTTTCAAAACAAACAAGTTTTCTGTCATGAAACATGTGCAAGTAAAGATTCCCTGTCAATGACTGACATGAATTTTTTAAAAAGCAGCAATTCACACAACTGACTAAGTTATTATTTATCTTTGGTGATTTCTTAACTTGTTTAGTAAAAATGAAATAAAATATATCAGAATTGTAAATGACATCACACTGAATAATGAATTTGGTAAAATAAATCATTTTACCTTTAGCAACTATACTGTAGTTATTGACTTTTGGAGGCAATGGACAGCCAACAGACCAGAATTCTAGTGTCCACTGTTTATCAATCCTGGTCGTATTGCAACTACTAGTCTTAGGCTGGTACGTAATATGCAGTAAGTAGACGAGAACTATGGCCAACATTTTCCTGTTGTCAAGCGGGCTCGACAGGGGCGACCGGAGCAGACGTGAATTGAACCGCCGCCCCCCATGGGGCCGTGACCACCATTTCACACTGGTTGGCTAATTAATGGCCAGCCAGCATGAATCGTGCACTGCAGCACTCAGCACTGCCTGTGTATGGGGGGCGGCGGTGGAGAGAGACCGAGCACGGAAGTTCATGCATGCGCATAGTAAAAGCTCCCTGAGACACAGAGCTGCCTCAGGGAGCTGAAGATTTTTTAACATAAAATATAAAGAATTTAATAATGTTAATAACATGTCCCCTCATGTGACTCTGGCATGTTGCAAATTAGTTTGAAATTTTTTTATTTTTTTAAATCACTGGTCGAAACCTCATCCTGCCCGTGTATGAGGTTTCACAAAAAATCCAAAGGCCACTTGGCCTTTTCCTTTGCCTGCCAGCTGTAAGGTGAGATAGGCAGTGGAAATTTTCACTTAATTAGAATTTTAATGTTTTTAATAGGCCTGTGGATTGTCGGGGAGTGCGCTGCTGACTCCCGTTTCATGCCTGCCAACCAAAATATTGTTCGAGTGCGCGATGGCATCGGGATGCTCGCCCGACATTATCCCGCATCATTTTATGCTCATTTGGGTCAGGTGCACACCCGTCCAATGGGCGCAATATTCTGCCCTATGTGTCCATTCCATGTCAGCATGTCTAATAATGCTACATATGGTTCTCCCTTCTTAGGTACTGTCCCTCTGTCCTCCAATCTACCATCATCACCTATATACTCAAAGAACCAACCATTGAACCCAATGTCCTTGCAAATTGCCACACTATCTCCTTTACTCTTCAAAGTCCCTGATTGTGTAATCACTTCCCAAATTTGTGCCTATCTTTCCCATAACTCCTCTCATGGCCTCACCATTCCTTTTCTCTGTGATTTCCTCCAGCTCTACTTTCTGAGAAATCTGCACTCCTCCAATCCTGTCCTCTGGAGCATACCCAGTTTTGGTCACTCCACCAGTGGCAGCCATGTCTTCAGTTCCTAAGACTAGAAACTCTGGAATTCCTTCCCCAAACCTCTTGTGTTCTCCACCTCCCTTTCCTCCTTTAAAACACTATTTAGAACCAAGCTCTTTGGTCTCCTTATGTGATCAAATTTTGTTTGATAATGCCTCTGTGAAACATCTTGGGACCTTTTACCATTTTAAATATGCCATACAAAAACAAATTGTTGTTTTTGTTATGCAGGAACATCTATTTGAGAAGTACAATGGGTAGTCGGATCAGAATGTATAACATTCCTCTTCCCGGCCTGCCAATTTTTAATGTTTGGAGAGTACAAGCAAGACAGCCCATTTTTGCTAAAGGTGAAAAATATTCCATACAAACTCAATAAGGTCTCAATCAGTCCAATGGTTAAAATGTAGTTTAGCAGCCAATATTGCAGCCAATGTGAACTCAAACTGGTGTTATTTATCCTCCAAAAGAGAGGTTTTTTTTAGTTATTTGTTCATGGGATGTGGGTATGGCTGGCTAGGCCAGCATTTATTACCCATCTCACTTTGCTAAGTTGTACTGGGCTCAGACATTGTAGCAAGTTATATTGCCAGTTTCACACCAATTTAGAATGGATTTGCACTACCATTGTAACATTGATGCAAAGTGGTTTTGCTTTGAATACAGTCTAAATTCAGAGTCTGGCCCTCTAGAGCTGACATTAGAGTCAAGTACAGCGAAAGTCCCTGAAGGTGTGAAGCAATGTCAGCTTTGCATCAATGCTAAATGTGTATCATGTAAATCAGGTGGTTCAAGTCAAACTGATTCTGTAGTGAAGCAAAATGAAATTCACTTCTTCAGCTAGAAAATTTAACCACCAGATTTGCACGATGCAAATTTAGATCAAATTGAATGACTGAGCTGTCTATTCCTACCCCTAAGTTGCGAGTGCAGTGCAAAACTAAATTATTTTTTATCAACATTAAATGTGTATCATAAATGCACCCAAGCACACCTATAGACGAAATCTCTTCATCTGACAAGGCATTTTAAATAGAAAATCCTACATTTTAAAAAAATGTAAATATTTAAAACTGCATCATTGTCCTCTAAAGGTGTAAATGGCATGGAGAAATGATAAAGAAAAACTTGTCATATTGCAAAAAGTTAGGATATGGGTAAGAAAGTGGATATAGCTTTGTACAGTGTTTGGAATTATACTATAATTAGGATTTGATACAAAATGCAATGCTAAAAATGCCTACCGCTGGAATATGTCAGGGTTAAGCATCCTCTGCAATAAATGAAGTGGACAAGAGCCAAAGCGAGCTGCTTCACTGTTGCAACAGCAGCTTTATCAGTTCAGCATGACTGCACAAGCCTTCCATATCTAAATCTGAAAACAAACGGCTTGAGGATAAGGCTACCATCGCAGCATCCACTCACAAATTCTTACGAGCGATGTTGGTTCACCTCAGGGTGTGTGATGGCACAAAAGGCACTTACCAGCATTGCAGGACAGTTTTTAAAAATAAATCCTTGTGATCTTGTAGCTATTGCTAAAAATATTTAGTCTTTCCTATTTTAACACAAGCAATGAACAAAAGCTATTTGAAGAGATTCTTAAAAATTTTGAAAATGTTTGGCAAAATTTTAGAGGGTCTCCTGCCAGTGCTTCTTTCATACCCATGACTGCAGTTAAAATATTTTACAATAGGCCAGTGTCAAATGCTCCATTTAATAGGTTGTGTGTAATTTAAAAAATAGTAATTTTGCAAAACATCTTATTTGAAAATAAAAGCAAAAAACTGTGGATGCTGGAAATCCAAAACAAAAACAAAAATACCTAGAAAAACTCAGCAGGTCTGACAGCATCTGCAAAGAGGAACACAGTTAATGTTTCGAGTCCGTATGATTCTTCAACAGAACTAAGGAAAAAAAGTGGGTATAGCTTTTGTAGTGTTTGGAATTGGAATTATACTATAATTAGGATTTGATACAAAATGCAATGCTTAAAATGCCTACTGCTGGAATATGTCAGGTTTTTTTTCCCCTTAGTTCTGCTGAAGAGTTATACGGACTCGAAACGTTAACTGTGTTCCTCTCCGCAGATGCTGCCAGACCTGCTGAGTTTTTCCAGGTATTTTTGTTTTTGATCTTATCTGAAAATCTTTGTAACATGAAGTCCTTTAGGAATCCTATCTCAATAGATCTATCAATATATTTTAAAAAACACATCTCCTATTTACCACTCTTTAATCATCTCAGCATAAATAAGGTGCTTCATATTGTGTTGCATATGACCCCAAGTGGCTGAACCAGATTCAGTTTATGAGTGTCTTGTGCACAGGCCCTAAGCTGGATGACCATCTCAGATTTAGTGCCCAACCAGTAGGGGGTGGGATTTAAAGCCTGCTGCAGTTTACATGGGATCTGGCCTTGGAAATGATGTCTGCATCGCACAAGCTTATGATAGCATGAAAATGGCTGGTAACAGTTGGAGAAGCAGCAGGGCCTTGAGACTTTAAGAAGAATCTGTTGTGGTTGTGCTTCTTTTCCCACAAGGTGACTATGGGGTTCTGGAAGCAGAGGGTCATGGTGCTCAGCAGGGGGTGGCAGATGCTGTGAATACAGAGTGGTGTTTGGGGAACCTGACTTTGATGCTGCAAAAAGTTCAGTGACACCGCCAAGTAGCAAAAGGCTCGCCATCATTAACTCACATATGCCGTACTGCAACTATCACAGGCATGAAGTATTCCCTGCTGTACATACAATCCTTCACAATATCTCTAGATTCCCTTCAGTCTGCTATATGCATTACCAACACCTTCCTTGCCCAACACCTCCTCTTTCAGCAGCTGCTTGCAGAAGATAAGCTTCTGACAATTCCTTTATTTTTATTTCTACTTGGATGTCAGTGACACCAGCAAAGCCAAATATATTACCAGTCCCCAGTTGCCCTGAGAACCTGGTGCTGATACTTCTTCTAATAATTGTTTTGAGGTGAGTAAAAGACTTTATGTAAAGCACCAAAAGGATGCTTCTTCCCAATATGTATGGATAGAACACTTCAGGATAAGAATTGCCAACAATATCAGTTGTTCAGTGCATGCACCTGCTATTGGGAACAGGGTAGCATATAATGTGAGGGAGCTGAACACGGAAACAAGGGAATTTCCACTTTTACCTCTATCTTTACCTATCCAGGGATCTCTAGCTTTTGTATGCCCTTCCTCATCCCTCATGGAATGCACCTATTCTATACCCCAACCATCTCTTTTTAAAATGCCTGCCTTGGTCAATTACAATTTAGTCGACCAGAATTTGATTCCAATCCACCTGGGCCAGATCCGCTTTCCAATCATTGGAATTAGTCCTTTTGCAGTTGAATATTTTTACTCAAACTGGCTTCATGTTGTTTAGCACCCAGAAAACTTTAATCTCGGTTCCTGTGGATTGTGTAGCACTATGAAATGCTGCTGAACAAAAGACAATAGGAATCACTAAAGGAAAAGAATGCAATTAGCGAAGATCACTGAAATGATAGAGGAAGCAGCATGGTATCAGGATAGTAACAGAAAGAAACACAAAGAGAAGGATAACATGGAAATATAAAAACATATGAAAAAGGACATGAAAAAAGAAACTGATCTATTAATCTCGTCTCATCCCTCCTCATATTATAAACGCCACAGTCACACAATCTCCAGAAAAAGCAGAATAATTAAGAAAAAACCTGAGAAATGCATCTCCAATCCTTGTAGGCAATCAAGGCCAGGATATTGAGATCGGCAAGCAGGGGGTGGAATTCCCGACGTCACCCTGCGTCATTTCAATTTTCAGGTCGGTGGGGGGCACAGCCGAATCAGCTGTGTGCCTGCCAACCTGTCAATGGTCAATTGAGGCCATTTGAAAAGTAATTGAGCTAGTTAATGGACATGCCCATCTAACATTAAGGTTAGTGGGCAGGCCAGGAGCCCTGGTCGGCTTCAGAAAAAGCATGAAACCTCATCCACGGGCAGGATGAGCTTTCATGTAGGTTATTAAAAATGTATTAAGTTTGAATGAAAGTGATGGACATGTCCCAACTCATATGACTGTGTCACATGAGGGGACATGTCAGGGAAGTTTTAATTTTGTGCATTGACCATTGTTGAATTTGGTGTCCATCTCCCTGAGGTAGCACTTAACCTTAGGGAAATGAGTGCAGTCATTCGTGCACATAGCGCTTCCTGGCGGATGTCACAATGGGTGGGTCTTAATTGGCCCGCCCTCATAAAATGCCAGCGCACCCCCGATCGGGGACACCGATCGGAGTTGCGCCTGCACATGCCTGCTCCTGCACTTCCCCTCTGATGGGGGGAAAATTCTTCCCCAAGGATTCTCCATGAGACTGTGGTGACTTATGCCATAACCTCACTTGCCTTCTTTAACTAAATGTTTCTTCCACTCTGAGAAATTTATCCCACTCTGTTTTTGATGCTTTCAGTGGCTTTTTGTCAACTTGTTTCAGCAGTCTAAGGATGGAGTCATCCCAGATTCGCACAAAGTGCGGTAGCAGACAGGAAAAAGGACGTTTTACCCACCGGCCGCAATGGTGCCGTATCGTCCCATTTCCGGCACACAACCTCAATAATTATGCATCCACGGAGAACACGCTGGCTCATTGGCGGACGGACTCAGATTTGCCCACCACACTGTGACCTCACCACATCCTCGCTCTGGGCACCATATTTAATGTACATCAGGGCGCATGCCCACTTCATGTCTTCAGACCAGGCAACAGATAGCCCCAAAAGCAAAGAAGATGGCAGTCCCCAAATTTAGTGACATCTCTCTGGGGTGCCTACTGGGCACAGTGGAAGGCCGCAGCAATATCCTTTACCCTGCTCTGACTGCAGAAGATCCACCAGAGTCACCAATCTGGCCTGGGAGGTGGTGCCAGCAGCAATCAGCACCACTGGAGCACAGAGGATGCCAGCCATTCAGTGCAGGAAGAGGATGAATGGTCTCATCCATTCTGCCAGGGTAAGTCAACCACCTCATCGCTCTCAACTCACACACTCACAAGCCCATCACACATCCACAGGGATCTCACACTTCAAGCGACAACACCACTAACTCTCACACACACCCTCACATCTCCATCAGGCTTATATCCTCTCAAGCTCACATCCTCATCCTGTCCATGGCCCAGCTCAGCACACAAACATTTCACGCAGTGTTCTGTGACCTGCTCACACTCTCTCCATCTGTTTTCAGACAGGAGAAGCTGACTCACGTCAGCAGGAAGGGGTCCCAGATTGGGGGTGGAGAGGCCTACATTAGACCCTCACTCACTTTGCCATCGTGCTGACTGGTGAGGATGTGGACCCTGCCTGTGGTGATGGTGAGACCGGTGACGAACACCAACGTGAGGATCCAGCACCACATCATCCCTCACTCAACGCAACTGTGCGTGCTCTCTCCTGCTCCCATGCATTAATTATCTCTACTTTCGTTCACAGGGAGCTCTGCTAAGCGACCAACACCCTCAGCCAACCAGTCTCTCAGCTCCATCCACATCCTCACCTCCAGCCAACAGGACACATTCTCCATTGAAGAGTTGGAAATTAGCAGCCTGGAAGACCCATCACAGTGCCTACCCACACCCTGCAGCAGCACAGAGGCACATATCTCAGTGGGACCTAGATCTAGGGTAGGGTCAGGTTTACAATCTGGTGGTCACCGCACAGACGCGTGTCCACAGCAGGAGGCAGATTCGGCCGAGCTCCCCGACACTTGGAGGATTGCTGGAGAAGAGGCATCTGTGAAATCTGAGTCAGATGATAAGTCTCTGGAGTCGGCCTTCCAACTCATCCTGGAGAGTCAGCAGAAGGCGTGGGAACATCATGCAGAACTGTTGGAAGCCCTCAACATGGTGGTACACGAGTCGCAGGAGTGCATCTGCCTGCTCTCTGATGAAGTGATGCCCACAGTGCACATATGGAGGTCTCCATGGAAGCATGGCAGATGCCATGGAGACCTTGATCCAGCAGAATGCGGAGATGCATGTAGACTTGCACTCCATTGTGATAGTCACGGGTGAGTTGTTGCAGTGGCAACACAAGAGGGAAATGGGGCACCTTGATGTCCCTCCAGGTGTTCCTTCCTCTCAAAGTGTCAGGCCTGGGCCCTTGGGCATCTGAAGGGAGGAGGAACGCCAGCTAGACACCCCTGGGTCATCCACTCAGGAATCTCAGAGGCTGTCCTCTCCCTCTGAGTCCCCTTTTCCCTTGACTCCCTCAACCTCATCCTCTGTCATCACAGAGGGAGCAGCTGGCCCACAGGAGGACAGCCAAAGCAAGCCGGGGCTCTCAAGGCCTCGGCTCTCCAGTGGACCTATGCCAAGGTCATCAGAGACAACAGGGCCAACCATTACACAGGCTGTCTCCACCCCTGCTGCAGATGTCAGGGCAGCACTTAGAAGAAGGGGTTGGCCTAGAAAATTTAAGAATTTCTGATCACAAGTGGTTGCACAGGTGAGCACATTTTGTCACTTTATAATCTGAAAATATATTCACTTTCACCGAATAATGTGTAATGTTGTCTTTCGGCCTCATTGACAAGCTTCGCAAGCCCACCTCCTGCATTTCCCCTGCACCACCACCCCCACCACCTACACCCCCCATTAGCAGTTCAGCTGCATGCAGCTGGACCACAAGTGATTCTGGAGGAATAAGTGTATGTGTGGCAGGGCCTTTCGGAGCCTCATGCAACTACTCTCCCATGCACGTGGAGCCTTCCTCCATCGCGCTCATCTACTGTTCTGAGTATTTTCAATGCTGCCTGCTGGAGTTCTTTTTCAGTTGTCCATCTGAGCTGACTTGCATCTCCACCCACCCACTGATCACACACCCATGCAGCACCCATGCCTGTCAAACACGAGCTCTGCTCACTTTCAATTTTCGAGAAATGGTAGTCATTACGTTCGTTTCCCCCATCACTACTGACCCCCCGCTTGGCATTACCTTCCACCTTCCATGGTTACCTACCAACCAGAACCCTTTTCTTTCCAGAATGTCCAAGTGAACATGCGCCTTCCCTATCTTCCTGAGAATCCCATCCCCATTCACATGGACCTCCCCGACCTCCTCCTTCCAAGGTCCATGGCTGCCTCCAAGTCCCCACGCATAACCCTCACTCTCCCTTTTCCCTTCAGCCTCCCACTCTTCCAGCAAACTCTGCCTGCTGTCATACTCACCATTATCTCATATCATGCCCACCCTCAGTTTGTTGCCCAGGAAGCAGTCATTGACTCCAGACTCCTCTCTTGCGGGTTCACCTGCACATCCCGTCCTTATTCCCTCCTCCACCTTTACTCCCTCCCTTACTCTTACTCCCTCCTCCCCCGGACTCCTTCACCTCTCTGAACTCCTCCCTTTCCCCCAGCTCCCTTGTCCCCCCACCGGACTCCTTCCTCTCCCCTGACTCCTTCCTCTCTCCAAAGTCCTTCCTCCTAGCAAAGTCCTTCCCTTTTCCGAGATCCTTCTCTTATCCCTTCCTCACCCTTACATCTACCTCCCCAGTTGGCATATTCTCCCCGTTACATCCTCCTCCCCCAATACTCTCTCCCCCAACCCAAATTCACCCCCCTGACACATTTGTTTCTCCCAACCTCACCCCTGACACCTTCATTCCCCCTCTCCCAACTTCATCCCTCAACCCCCGACATCTTCGTGCCCCCCCTCCCCTCCCACCGCAGCCCACCGCCCCCCCCCCCCAACACCCATCCTCACCCACCTCGGTATACTTCCATCTCCCAGTCAAACCTAAATTTTCCTCTCCCACACAGAGCTGGACCTTCTTCTCCTCCCTCTCACGGACCATCATAGCAGTAGGCAGTGATGTCCCAAAGCAGACCCCAGATATCAACGAAGACTACCCACCTTCTGTGAGCTGCTTCATGGCAGAGCCATGCCCATGAGAACCACCCAGCATGCCGTGAACGTGTTCCTCCAGGGTCCGGTAGCATCTTCGGCTCCTCAGATGTCTGTGATGTGAGCAAGGCCCTAATGGTAAATCCCAACTTCTGCACATCACACTTGTCAAGACGGATGATGAGCCAATGTATTTTCCTGCTGACCTAGGCGGTAAATTGGCAGTGGAGAGATGATTCCAGCAAGCAGGCAAGAGGATGAGATGTAAATACAGTGAAATTAGGTTCCCGACGTTGGACAGTGGGAGAGGCCATTGACAGGCGGAACAGTCGATCGCAAATTGCTTTCACGACAGCATACAACCAATTTTTGGCCTTCTCACCATATTCCCCACTTACGCCCACCATGATGTTCGACGCCAATGGGGATGGAAAATTCCAGCCTAAGACTCTGGAAAAAGAAGAATTTCTTGCCATTAAACATAATTATATTTTTATAACTTCTCCCAATTCTTGTAGCTTTCCTATTCACATAAAACTTAATCCTTTCATAATATTAAAGATTTCAATCATATCACCTCAAAGCTGATGCTTTTCCAAAGTAGAATGTCCCAACTTTTTAAGTCTGCTCTGATAACTAAGCATCAATTCAGTTATCTACCTCTCAGGAGTTTAACATCCGCTCGCCAACACGTAAAATGACACAGGATGACGTCGGTCGGAACCCCCGACGTCACCCCGCCCCATTTAAATTTTCAGGAAGGTGTGGTCTCAGCAAAATCAGCTGCAGACGCACTGACCTGTCAGTGGCCACTTGAGGCCATCAACAGGATCAATTAAGCAATTAAAGGACCTGCCCGTCCAGCCTTAGGGTTGGAGGGTAGGTCAAAAGCCTTGGCGGCAACTAGAAAAAAACATGAAACCGCGTCCAGCAGGAGGATGAGGTTTTATGTAGGGTTTCAAAAATTGTAATAAAGTTGTTATGGAAATTATGAACATGTCCCAACTCATGTGACACTGTCACATGAGGGGACATGTAAGGAAGATTTTTTTCTTTATTTTTAATATTTTTAAAAGTCAAGACGATCTCCCTGAGGCTGCACTTAGCCTCCGGGAGATGAGCGTGCTCTTTTGTGTGCATGTATGAAAGAGCGCACTCTTGATTTTAGGGCTTTCGCCCCCATCCGCACAGGGACCGCATAGCGCTTCCCTGCGGACGTCAGGCTGGGTGGGTCTTAATTGGCCCGCCCACATAAAATGGCAATGTAGCCCATGATTGGGTAAGCTCCGCCTGCCCGACGAATGGAAAATTCAGCCCATGGAGACTCCGCAGCGTATCCAAAATGGCGCTGAGAAACTGGATCCGGAAACCCCCATTTCTGACAGATCCTATTTTTGCTGGCAGGGGAACAGGGGCAGGACACGACTTACGCTTGACGGAAACCCAAACTCAGCAGGGCCAGTTGAACTCAGTGCTGAGTTCAAACAAATCCCACTTTCGCTGGAGCAAGGGCTTTATCCCTCAGGCTGTAAGTTCCCAATGATTAAGAGTAGACATAAATTGCTCATAAAGAGTGGATAAGGTCTGTGGAATTGTCAAGCTGTCAAGGAATTTAAATAGCCTGCTGTTTAAAAATTGAAAAAAAATGCCTGCCTGCGTCTGTGAGTTGAAAAAAATGGTGCCTGTGGTTTCAATAGCTGTTTGCTGAAATAACTCTAGTGCTACCATTATAGCATTATTACTTCTTGACAGCTTTCCACAACTTTGCATTGCCACACTGTAGGGATTTGGACTCTATACTAAACCCCAGAGTGAGAAAATTTTTGTCGAGTAATGATTTTATTGGGAAAAAGGACAATCACTAATTCAATGCATACTAGGGCAACAAAGTTTAATAATGAACATGCCACTAGTTGAGGCATAGCACGGTACATGAGTTCAATGTCTGTCATTCTGTCTTTCCATGGATCCTGGGACTTCTGGTATCTTCCTAGTTCCTTGAACCTGGTCTCTTGACTCACAACATCCTTCAAGATTTTAATTTAAGTCAACCTAACTCAAACATACATATGAATCACGTGCAGCGTTAAGACTTCAAATCCAGTGGATCATTTTCACTACCCATCCATCTCTCTCTCTCTCTTTCTCTGGTAGAGACAGTTATCCAATGAAGATTATTCATTTCCTCTTAAGGCAATTACCTTTAGCCCAAATACTGGATTCTAATACTGATCTGGATCCTTATGCTAATCCACGGCCTGTGACAGTTACTTTAGTCACTTCTGGGTTCTTATAGCAACTGGCAACCTATGACAGTTACCGTCAACTGGCAATGTCCCACACAAGTGCTAACTTCCTAGCAAGTCCTCTAGTACTTCTCTCAGAAAACCCCAGCAAATGTCCTGACATGAATGCTGTACCCTGGCAAGTACAAAAACCCCAGTGATGCTCCCCCATTTTTATACCCGTTTTTCAAGCAGTTTTTGCAACTTCAAGACCAAGTATGTGCACCCATGTCAACACAACTAACATCTTTGCACCAAATATTTGCAATTCTTGACCAATGAGAAGAATGCTCTGGCTTCCCCACAACAATCTAACTTTAACTTGTACTCTATATTTACAAATGTGCAAAATTCATCCTAGCTATAACTCATGTGTTCTTTTTTAAGGCTGCATTAAAGTATTTTGGTACTTAAAGAAATGCTAATTTAAAGACTTTATTTTTAACAATTAATCCATACAAATTAAGACTTTTCATCACTAAGCTTATGTACAGTACAATTTGATAACTTAAGCTTGATTAATTAGACAAAAATGCAAACAAAATCAAGTCTATCAACAGTCAGGGCTGTAAATTCACAGTTTTATTGAGGCTACCTGAGGTTGATATTGAGGTTATTAAAGGATTAGCTGTCTTTGGTGTGGGGTTATGAATACAAATGCTTGTTTTAATGAGAATTAAGTACTTGAGGAGATTTAAGTTTATTGATTGGGCTTTCAGGGATAACAGTTTTTTTTATATGGCAATGCCTGTAATAGACATTTAGGACTTTATTTTATTTCACCTCCGCATGGCTCCTGAGGTTAATCGATGGTGGATATGCATAGCGGGTGTAAGGGCAAAGGATGGTGGATGGAGGCATGGGTTGGCATGAGTTGGCACTCCTTTAGCATAGGGGCTATAAGGGGCTATGGGTGGATAGGAGAGTCATTAGTTGGCATTAAATTGGCATAGGGGCTATAAGGGGCAATGGGGTGGGTGGGACCATGGATTGGCATGAGTTGGCATGTATGGTTTGATCAGTGGGTGGGGTGTGGGGGGAGTGAGGGGTAAGTCCTAGAAAGTCTAATATTTAACAAAACAACTGGGACGAAGTCCTAGAGAACAGAACTGGGACTTTTAACCAGCCCACCTTGGCACTTGGCAGTCCCTGTGGCCACTTCTGATCTTTGCCTGGGCGTGGCATGCCTGGCTCCATCTCATATCCGCTCCCTTGGAGCTGAAATCCTGCCATTGAAGATGCAGTTTATAGAGGCGAAAGTGGCAAACTGGGAGATTTCCCAACTCTGCTCACCCGTGTCAGGAGTGAAAATCCAAGCCCATGTGAGGGAAGCAGTAATCTAGATGTAAACATACAAAGGCACAGTAAGAATCATACCTTTAGTTGAACATTTAATTGTCCTAGCTGAGCATCCTAGCACTCTATACAGGACTTGCTTATGAAGAAACCTGATATTAACTAATAGCTTCAATTCGGTCAAGACATTCTTATAACCCATCTCTAATTATTACTTCTGACAACTTGATGATAACTGATATAGGAATACAGGAACAAGAGTAGGCTATTCAGCATCACAAGCCATTCAATGAGACCTTGGCTGATCTATGCCCTTTCTGCATATCCTTTAATACTTCTACCTAAAAAAGATGTAGCAATCTCAGTTTTTAAAACTAACAATTGAGTTAACACCAATTGCCTTTTGCAGAATAGAATTCCAAACTTCTACCACCCTTTGCGTGAAGAAGTATTTGCACTAATATAATAAAAACAGAAAGTTCTGGGAAAATGCAGCCAGTCAGGCAGCATCTGTGGAGAGAGAAGCAGAGTGAATGTTTTGAGTCCAATATGACTCTTCTTTAGAGAAGAACCATATTGGACTCGAAATGTTAACTGTTTCTCTCTCTGCCAGACCGCTGAATTTTCCAGCTTTTTGTTTTTGTTTCAGATCGCCAGCATCCACAGTAATTTGCTTTTGCTAAAAAAAAGAGAGATGCTACCTAAGCTTTCCATGTTGCACACATTAGGATAGATTGCAAGAAATTATCAAACTGTATTGGAGGGAGCAACAATTTATACAGCATAAGAGAGTGTCAACTGGTTGGCAAGTGGACTCTGATTGATGGAGCTGTTGCCATGGAGAATGCAGCATGGAGCAGTTAGCTGCCCAAACTGGGCAGGCCAACTTTTATTGGTCAAGGCATTGTCCTGGAGAATGAACCAGGGGATGGCTGTTCCCTAAGCGTTTTGATAGTGAGCCATATTGCAAGACTGACTGATGATCTTAAATTGGTTTTCGGTGTGATTCTTAGCACAATCAGAATTGTTTAGCAGGTGTTGGCAATGGTGGAATAACATCTAATGCTGGACACTATGGGCAGAATTTTATGTTCAATGGTCGGGCGGGCCTGACCGACTCAGCAGTGGGTGGGCGGCTGATTGCCGCTGGTGAAATGGACCGTGCCGCCATTTTCCACGGGTGAGCCAATTAAGGCCTGCACTGTGGCTTTGCGACTCCCGTGGAGAACAGGAAAATAGTCGTGGGGTTGGGTGGCCTCAGACTGCCGGTTCCAATGGGGAGCTCGCAGCTGCATAAGGAATGGTTAGGCAGCCTGCTTGAGGCAGTGTACCATGGCCACTCGTGGGGAGAGGGAGGGAGGTCCGAGTGGACTACAGCATGAGCAGGAGGAAGGGGGCAGGCTGCAGGAGAAGCCAGCAGGGGGCCACTGCGCTCTCCGATTTTCTGATGCATGCCTTGCTGTTCTCCTGCAAGAGGTGGGCATCCATCGGCACCTTCTGTATCTGGAGGGCAGGAGGAGACAGGCCCCCCCACGTGACCAGCCAGACATGGGAGGAGGTGGGTGATGCTGTAAGTGTCCATGATAATGTGCGATGCACTGGCACACAGTGCAGGAAATGATTCAATGATTTGCTGCGCTCTGGAAGGGTGAGTATCATTGGTCATTTAACCCAGAAGGCAGCCTTAGCCTTTGAGCACCCCCACCATGTCTTGCTGTCGTTACTGCATAGGGCACCTGGCGCACACTGGGTGGGCAAATGGGTACTGATCATGCTTACACCAGCCTTAGTGGTTGAGGAGAAGAAGATTTCTCCCTGCAGCATATGTTGGTCTTTGTGGCGTTTGAGTAGTCTGGGGCAACCTGCAGGGGATGCCACTGGACACATACTCAGAACTCCAACATATGTCATATTGATGGTAATGAGATGGTGCAAGGGTTGCCTCAAGGTGTTTTGGGCAAGTGCCACTTGCTGGCATCGGCGCTGCACCTATTTGTGCCTCCTTGCCATGGGAACTAAGAGCTGTGTGATAATTAAAGTGATGGACGCCGATTGTGTCCAAGGTGGCCATTGGGGGAGGAGGGTTGGGACCAGCTGTGCTATTTTCTGGATCACCAGTAGTGTGGACAGGAGCTGCTGGAGGCCTCAGATGGGCCACTGTGGTTGGGGTGCAGTGTGTGCGTGCAGACTACATGAGCGAGCAACCCCAATAAATCCTCTTCTCTGTTTTGCAGGCAAAAACTCACTACAATGCCTGGGAGCGCCAGAGGACTGGAGGTGGGCGTGCCCTCCTGCAGCACCTCATGCCTTTTGAAGAGCAGGCCATGGAACTGGGCAGGAGGCAGGAGGCCGGGGGCGCGAGGCTGGGGTCCAGTGGCCAGGTATTTGAGGTCCACAGTCCCATCCACTCTGCCCACCATCCAAACCACTGATGGTTGCTGCAATCGTTAATGCTGAAACAATGCTCATTCACAGACTGAGACACTCTGACGTGTGGGCCATACAGAAGGGACCCTCGTCCCCTTGAGGAATCGCGTCTCCACCACCTTCCAAAGTCACCTTATCCCATTTGTGACCACTATCACCACGGTCTCACATGCCCTTGGATCGCTGCTGCACAGCCAAAGACTTATTGCATCTGAGGGGGTTTGGGATCTCCAGCTCCCTTTCAGCCAGTGAGCCCCACATCACTCTGTCCAAAAGGTCCTCAGCACCTCAGCTGTGAACCTCATGGTCTCAGCTTAGATAAATGCCACCACATTACTCATCCCTGTGCCAAGAGGAAATGTTGTCTTCTGCACACCCGGTCTATGCCCCTCCTAACGGAATGAAGGCCAATAATGTGACCTGTCAATCTCCTGTGATCCACGGCAAATTTCACAACTGTTTGCGATGTTTCCTCAGCCCCGCAACTATCCAGGCCACAATGCATCCAGGTCAGGTACCTCTGCACTCTCCCCATCCCTATGGTTCATAACATGCCATGTGGCATTCCTGAGGCCATCTGACCAGCCTGTCTGCATGTGCATTTAATGGTTGGGGCTCCTCTTGACTCTTTTTCAACTCACCAATGTTCATCTCCTTAGGGTCTCGAAGGGTGAGTGACTTATGAGGCTAGTGGGGAAAAGGGATGAAAGGTTGAACTGAATGTACGCTAACTGATGCAGTGTCCTTGTTGTTATGTTCAGCATCACCATCAGAGCGAGCCGCACCTCGACAACGTAGCACCCCCTCCACACCTGAGGGGCAATAAGTGCAACTTGCAGCACATCATTTCAGCCAGCCAGGCACCAGCGCAGACACACCTTGGTGGGGACTTTACCATCAGCTAGTGTCCTGGATCACAGTGGAGAGAGCACATCACGATCGCTGGAGGAGATGGTAGGGGCAGAGAGTGCTGATCGCCCCAGCAGCCGGAGGGCTGCAGGGGATGAGGCACATGCTGAGTCCGGCACTGATGATGTACCTCTGGAGTTGTCCCCAATGCAGTAGCTGCAGGACAGGTGGCAGGAAGTGCCTTTGCATCTGGCAGGGTTGCGTGAGGGAATGGTTCAGTTGCCATCTGCGATGGAGGAGTCCAGGCAGAGTGCACGTGAAGGTTTGGCCCTCAGGGCAGAGCTTCAGGCTTCCTCCAATGAGAGATTGGTGACTCTCATTGAGAGGGGCTTCAATCGAATGGAATATTTCATGCTTGGGATACGCTCTGACCTGCAAGCCCTCACAGCGGTTCTGGCCACGAGTGGTCATTCCCAATGTGGGAGATGTTGTGGACACCAAGCGTCGGCCCTTGGTGCCCATGCATCTGCGGTGAGCAGAGAGGCCGAAAGGGACCTCACGTCAGTGCAGCAGCTGCATGTCATCGCTGCGAGTTCCTCTCAGGGCGCTCCGGATGAGGGCAGCAGCTGCTCCACCCCCTCTGCCAGTCAATGTTGCTTCCGTTGAGGCAGCAACAACTGGGGAGGTGCCAGTTCTGGAACTGGCCACTCCCTCCCAGGTGGGGCCATCATAGGCTCCACGGGCCAGAGGATGCCCACCAAGGTCATCGAGGCCAACATGACAGCAGAGTCAGCAGGCTGTCTCACAAGCCACTCCAAGCGATGGGGCGGCACCTAGATGTAGCACCCGAAAATGTAAGCATAAGGCACCTGAGGCACTCCATGGGTTTGTCACTGGTGATTTTGTGTTGGCCTTAGAATAGGGACCCATATTTTTGTGATCGCAAACAAGTGGTGCATGTTTTTCTTTTGGACAAAATAAAGTCCACCTTTGTAACCATGGCTGAGGGTCTTTTGTTTGTGGTGCATTTTTCATTTTCACATATTTATCATGAGTGTTTGAGTGGAGATTGATGTTTCTGTACTAAGCCCTTATTTGCAGCTGAACAGGTGGAAGATGTAGCACCTAAGTGCCAGGTGTGGAAGCTCCAGGCAATGCTGGTCCTGCTGATCCATGTGTGTGCAGCTAGCTGAAGGCTCTTTGGATTATATTGTCCCAGGTGTCCTTGCCTCCTTGGTGTAGTAGCGGGTCGGCGTGCTGCCCCTCAACATCGCCCTGTGCTTCCTTATCCTCTGAGCCACTGCTGGATTCATCATTTGCAGCTTCATCCAGGGTGTCAAGGTCTTCATCATCAACTGCATCCCCCCTTTCCAGCACAAGATTGTGCAGGGCACAGCATGCTACCACGATCAGAGAGACGCAATCTGGGGGGTACTGGAGTGCGACCCCTGAGTGGTGCAGGCAACGGAAGTGCATCTTGAGAAGACCGATGGCTCCTATTGTAGTGCTGCTCAGCTTCTGTTCTTGGATGGCGGAGAGACGTCATGAACCACCTTCGCAGGGGATAGCCCTTGTCACCCAGCATCCATCCATCCAGCCGAACTGGAGCACTGAAGAGCCCCAGCACCTGGGAGTGTCTGAGGATGTAGGCATTGTGGGAGCTGCCTGAGTACCTGGCACAGACTTGAAGAATCTGCATTCTGTGATCACACATTATCTGCACGTTCATGGAGTGGAAGCCCTTCCTGTTGACGAAGGCACCAGGCTCACCTGCTGGTACCTTGAGGGTCACATGTGTGCAGCCTATAGCACCCTGGACACGGGGGAAGCCAGCAATGGCTGCAAAGGCTCTGGCTCACTGTGCCTGACTTGCCTGGTCACAGCGGAAGTGGATGAAGGTGGATACCCGTCTAAACAGAGCTTCTGTAACCTGCTTGACACAAGTGTGGACAGCTGATTGGGAGACACCGCAAAGATCACCCACCGAGCCCTGGAAGGAGCCAGAGGCATAGAAGTGGAGGGCAACTGTGAGCTTCAGAGTCGCTGGAATGGGGTGTCCTCTCACACAGTTAGGGGAGATCTCAGGGCCAATCATCTGGCAGTCATATTGAGGTAGCTGCTTCGCCACCTGTATACCCTGGCAGCAGGATAGTGGTGTCTTCTGCGGCCCCTTGCACCTTGGATAACCTCTTGGCCCTATGCCCCTTGTGCTTGCACCTGACCTCCCAAAGGTGGCTCCCCTGGAGGCTGATTGTCCAGTCCTGGCCTCCTCCTTATTCTATCACTCCCTTCCTCCTCAGGGGAGCTGCCTCCAGTGGAGAGGTCAGAACCCATAATCCCAGGCTAAATGAAGTTCTCCAGAAAGCTGCAGGCCCGAGAAAGACTATTGTCTGCAGAATGGTTTCAAAGTACACAAGAAGCTCTTGGAAATCAATGAGAACTGCTAACAATCACACAGGCAACTTCAAAACACTTTCATCAATTATAACTTTGTGTAAAACATGAACAACCCCTCTGAGTCCACATATCCCGACATTGCAAAAGTTTTCTTAAATAATCTCCTACCCGCCTTCCCATTGGGCCCATGCACCGACCCGAAGTTTGCATGGGCCCCCCAAAATCGTACACAATTGGCAAGTTAAGGGGCTTCAATTAATGGCGGGCAAACTGATCGCGCCTGCCCACCGAAGTATCGCGATGGTGCATTGACGTCAGCACGCTCGCGCAATATCAGTGTGCTGATTTTATGTGCTGTTGTGCGGGCTACGTCATCTGCACGTCAGCCAGAAAATTCTGGCCTCTGTTTTGAGCTTTGCAAGCATGGGCTGGTTATTTATTCCCCACTAACAGGATGCTGACGTCAAGCCAAAAAGATGTTCTGCCGATAGCACAAATGAGCAATGTAGTATTTGGATTTCAATGCCGGTGTGATGCCAGGTATAAAGGCCATACTTACCAATGATTGGCACATTGCATCAAACACTATGCCCCTTCAGCTTTTTGCAGCAGGCAAAGTACTGACAGTGCTTGCAAAACTGAAAACATAGTGTCCAACATTAGATGTGATTCTGCGATTGGACAACATCTGCTAAACAATCCTGATTGTGCGAAGAATTACACTGAAAACCAACTTAAGGTTGTCAGTCCGGCTTGCATTATGGCTCACTTACACATGCTAGAAGTCACATATATTCACACACAGGGCCCTATTCTTTTCAGACAGAAGGGGCATGTGCACACTTTGCACCTTTTTCATCTGAACAAAAAGGTTAGGAAACAGTAATTCCCTGGTTTATTCCCCAGGGCAGTGCCTTGACCAATCAAGTTCAGCCTGCCAGGTTTGAATTTGAACAAAATTGGGCAGCTAAGTGCTCTATACTGCATCCTATGTGGAAACGCCCCTATCAGTCAGATTTCTGTTGCTAACACTCTCTTCTCATGCAGTACAAATTGTTGTTCCCTTGTTACAGTTTGGTAATTTGCTGGGAGCTATCCTGATGAGTGTAAGACAGAAAGCTTAGATAGCATGTCTTTTTTCAGCAATGCTCAAGTTCTATATTAGGAAACAACTATTTAGTTTGCTTTTATTCCACTTTTTATTATCCTTCCTAAGGTGTGGTGCCCAGAGTTGCTCGCTATAATCAAGTTGTAGTCTAACTAAGATTTTGTATAGCTGAAGCATGATTTCTACCCACATGCATTCTAATCCTCTAGACATAAAAGCATGCATTCCACTAGCTTTTTTGATTATTTTCTCCAGCATGTTACATTTTAATGACCTATGATATAAAATGAATGGGCCTACTATTTTCTGGTTCTGATATATTGGATGGAATTTTCCCAGAATTGCACTAAGTGCGGTAGCGGGTGGGTAAAATGGAGTCCTACCCGCTGATAAAAATGGTGGGTTTTCATGTTGTATCTTCCCAAGCCTGCCTCATTATTGATGCATTCCTGCAAAACACGCCACACATGCCTGCTCGCTATCACCCCGCAGTTTCATCATGCCAGCCGCCATCTTTAAAAGGCAGCCGCCAGCAAAGTGCTCACCACCAGTGTCCTGGAGACATGGTCAGCAAATGCAAAAACACTGCACCCCCCCACTTCAACGACGGTTCCCTCGAGCAACTGCTGGATGCTGTAGAGGCCCACCGGGATTTGCTCTACCCCTGCTCTGGTCGCAGGATGGGCAGCAATATCACCAACCCGGCTTGGGAGGCGGTGGCAGCGGTGGTCAGCGTGAAAGCGCTGCAGAGGAGGACAGCCATCCAGTGCCACAAAAGGATGAATGATCTCTTCTGTTCTGCCAGGGTAAGTCACTCTTTTTATCACTTCCAACTCACACATTCAAAAACCCATCACACACCCACAGGGCCCTCACTCACTGCCTGTTAAAGGGACATCACCATTCACTCCTTCACACACACCGTCATTGTCCTCATCCTGTCCATGGGACCACTCACCACTCACACAGGCCAGGTATACTTATCATTTGGCCTGGCAGGCGTCCTGATACACTCTCCCCATCTCTATCCATGCAGGACAGACTGGCTCACAACAAGAGGGAAAGGTCGCAGACAGGTGGAGGGACGCTGTAGGTCAAAGTTCTGATAGAATTTGAAAACAGAGCCATCCAGCTGGCCGGCGATGACTGAGACCAGTCCTTTGCTGACAGTGAGGTCGGTGCTGCTCTACCAAGTGAGGATCCAGCAGTGCAACATCCATCAGACAACCATGCTGTGACTAATGTGCCCTCTTTCACAGGCCACTGCCATGCACTAATTATCTCCCCTTGGTCTTGCAGGCAAATCTGCCATACAGCCAACAGAGTCTATGGCCTATGGCCTCCAATCAAACTCTGAAGAAACCTCTGAACAAGAATCTGAAGGCACCCTCCTTGAAGTCCTGTCACAGCGCTCACCCACACCCTCCACCAGCACAGAGACACACACCTCGGTGGGACCTAGCTTTAGAGTAGCCTCGGGATCACAATCTGGTGAGCACTTCGCACTTTCTGATCCACAACAGGCAGAGGCAGGGACTTCCGAGGTCCCCGGCACTCAGACGGCTGCTGGAGGCCAGAACGTTGCTGAGTCTGACTCAGGTGACAAGATTCTGGATTTGATCATGTCACAGTTGCTGGAGCTGCAAAGTCAAGCTAGGGAACAACAGGAAGGGATGCCCGCTGCACTCATCCCTGTTGTCGTCATCACTGACGACCCCCTCGCGCTGATCCCTGTCGGCGTTCTCCTCATCGGAGGAGACATGCAGCAACACCATCTCCTCCTCAGCCAGCTCCTCTCCCCATTGCAGCGCCAGGTTGTAAAGCGCGCAGCAGATGACAATGATGTGTGACACCCTCTGTGGACTGTACTGCAGGGCTCCACCAGACTGGCCCAGGCACGGGAACCACATCTTCAGCATCCTGATCGTCTGCTCCACCAAGTTGCGAGCTGCTGCATGAGCTTCATCATAACGTCGCTCTGCTGCAGTCTGAGGCCGCCGCATGGGTGTCTTCAGCCATGGCCTCTGTGGGTAACCCTTATCCCCAAGGAGCCAACCGTGCAGCTTCTATGGACCCTGGAAGACTGCAGGGATCTGCGAGCAACACTGGATGTAGGTGTCATGCACACTCCCTGGAAACCGGGAGTGGGTAAGGAATGGAGTGCTTGGTGGCCCTTTGGTGCCTCTGCGATGCTTGCATAGGTGGGCAGGCTAGGAGCCTGACCCCAATCATATCACTGTGGCTGCACTTGATCTGTCTTAGTTGCAGAGGCATGGTCAGTTTATACAGGTGTCCCTAATGTGTGGCCATTTCCCTCACTTACCCTGCCCCCCCACCTCGATTGCCTGTGTATGGGATGCAGAACCAGGGCAGTACTTAACCACCAGCCCCCTCAGCAGTCGCCTCCGAGGCTGGCCAGCCCTTACTCCCAGACAGGCTCCCAAACTCAGCAGTCACATCTGAGGCTGGCCAACACCTCAGTTCCCCAAAGTGAAGGCCGCCAAGTGCGTGCCGCAAGTGCTGTTGTGGATCATGTTGGCACACTTTCCCGCCAATGTGAATAGACGATACTGTGGGATTCCAAGAACCTGGCGAGATGGCCTTTTAATTACATGCTAATGTATTACAATTAGCTCCCCATGTTGATTACCATGTAGTGCCCACCATCAGCTGACGAATCAGTGCTCCTCCATGTTGAACCCATTTGGAGGAAGCACTGAGGGTGGCAAGGGCACAGAATGTACTGTGGGGAGGGAATTTCAATGTGCATCACCAAGAATGGCTCAGCAGCACCACTACAGACCGAGCTGGCTGAGTCCTAAAGGACACAGCTGCTGGACTGGGTCTGTGGCAGGTAGTGAGGGAACCAACAAGAGGGAATAACATACTTGACCCCATCTTCACCAACCTGCCTGCCGCAGATGCATCGGTCCATGACAGCATCAGTAGGAGTGACTATCGCACAGTCATTGTGGAGATGAAATCCTGCCTTCACATTGAGAATACGCTCCATTGTGTTGTGTGGCACAACCATCGTGCTAAATGGGATAGATCTTGAACAGATCTAGCAATTCAAGAGTGGACAATTATGTGGCGCTGTGGCATCAGCAGCAGCAGCAGCAGCAGCAGAATTGTGCTCAAACACAATCTGTAACCTCATGGCCCGGCATATTCCCCACTCTACCATTACCATCAAGCCAGGAGATCAACCCTGTTCAATGAAGAATGCAGGAGGAGCAGCACCAGGCATACCTAAAAATGAGGTGCCAACCTGGTGAAGCTACAACACAGAACTACTTGCATGCCAAACAGCATAAGCAGCAAGTAATAGACAGAGCTAAGCGATTCCACAATCGATGGATCAGATCTAAGCTCTGCAGTCCTGCCACATCCAGCTGTGAAAGGTGTTGGACAATGAAACAACTCACTGGAGGAGGAGGCTCCAGAAATATCATCATCCTCAATTATGGGGAGCCCAGCACATCAGCGCAAAAGGTAAGGCTGAAGCATTTGTATAATCTTCAGCCAGAAATGTGAGTGGATGATCCATCTCTGCCTCCTCACAGATGCCAATCTTCAGCCAATTCGATTTGCTCCACATGATATCAAGAAACGGCTGAAGGCACTGGGTACTGTAAAGGCTATGGGCCATGACAATATTTCAGCAATGGTGCTGAAGACTTGTGCTCTGGAACTTGCCGCACCCCTAGCCAAGCTTTTCCAGTACAGCTACGACATTGGCATCTACCCAGCAAGGTGGAAAATTGCCCAGGTATGTCCTGTACACAAAAAACAGGATAAATCCAAAGAGCCAGTTAGCGCCCCATTAGTCCACTCTCCATCATCAGTAAAGTGACGGAATGGGTCATCAACTTGCTGGCAATAATCTGCTCATTGACACTCAGTTTGGGTTCCACCAGGACCACTCGGATCCTGACTCCATTACAGACTTGGTTCAAACATGGACAAAAGAGCTGAACTCAAGAGGTGAGGTGAGAGTGACTGCCCTTGAAATCAAGGCTGCCTTTGACTAAGTGTGTCATCAAGGAGCCCAGCCAAAACTGGAGTCAATGGGAGTGAGGGGGAAAACCTTTCACTGGTTGGAGTCATACCTAGCAGAAAGGAAGATGGTTGTGGTTGTTGAAGGTCAGTCAGTTCAGCTCCAGGACATTACTGCAGGAGTTCTTCAGGGTAGTGTCCCAAACCCAACCATCTTCAACTGCTTCATTAATGACCTTCCTTCCACCATAAGGACAGAAGTGGGGATGTTCGCTGATGCTTACACAATTTTCAGCACCATTCACAACTCCTCAGGTACTGAAGCAGTCCATGTCCAAATGCAGCAAGACCCGGACACTATCCAAGCTTGGGTTGACAAGTGGCTAGTAACATTTGCACCACAATACTGCCAGGCAGTGACCAGTTCCAACAAGAGAGAATCTAACCATTGCCCCTTGACATTCAATGGCATTACCATCACTGAATCACCCACTATCAACATCCTGGGGGGTTACCATTGACCAGAAAATGAACTGGACTAGCCATATAAATACTGTGGCTACAAGACCAGGTCAGAGGCCAGGAATCCTGCAAAGAGTAACTCACCTCCTGGCTCCCAAAGTCTGTCCACCATCTACAAGGCACAATTCAAGATTGTGATGGAATACTTTCCACTTGCCTGGATGAGTGCAGCTCCAGCAACACTCAAGAAGCTTGACACCATCCAGGACAAAGTAGCCCTCTTGATTGGCACCCCGTCCACAAACATTTACTCTCTCCACCCTGATGTGCGGTGGCAGCTTTATGTACCATCGTCAAGATGCACTGCAGAAGCTCACCAAGGCTCCTTAGCCAGCACCTTCCAAGTTCATGACCACTACCACTTAGAAGGTCAAGGGCAGCAGATAGATGGGAACACCACCACCTGGATGTTCCCTTCCAAGTCACTCGCCATCCTAACTTGGAAATATATCACCATTCCTTCACTGTCGCTGGGTCAAAATCCTGGAACTCCCTCCCTAACAGCACTGTGTGTGTACCTACACCACATGGGCTACAGCGGTTCAAGAAAGCAGCTCACCACTATCTTCTCAAGGGCAATTATGGATGGGTAATAAATCCTGGCCTAGCCAGCAAAGACCATATCACTTGATTGAATTTAAAAAAGCATTGAGAAGCATGGGCACGGCTGCAGTTTAAATATGTTGCCCTGCATGAGGAGGCTACGATGTAACGGCATGGCAGGAAAATCGGAGGCCGCCCACCAGCAAGACGGCATGTTTCCTGTGGTTGCATATTAATGAGTTGTAAATGTAACGATGGGGCATGAAAGCCCGACATTGTGGCTGGTGGGTAAGACATATTCCAGCCCGCTAACGCACTTTGTGCAAATCCGGGATGATTCCGCCCAAAGGCTGGAATCTTGTGTCTTCCCCCCATGGTGAGTTTGGTGGTGAAGATAATTCAATCAGCTGGGAGAGTGGCACGTGACGAACCCAACACCACCCTGAATATAAAAACAAAAAAACTGCGGATGCTGGAAATCCAAAACAAAAACAGAATTACCTGGAAAAACTCAGCAGGTCTGGCAGCATCGGCGGAGAAGAAAAGAGTTGACGTTTCGAGTCCTCATGACCCTTCGACAGAACTTGAGTTCGAGTCCAGGAAAGAGCTGAAATATAAGCTGGTTTAAGGTGTGTGTGTGGGGGGCGGAGAGATAGAGAGACAGAGAGGTGGAGGGGGTTGGTGTGGTTGTAGCGACAAACAAGCAGTGATAGAAGCAGAATATCAAAAGATGTCAACAACAATAGTACAATAGAACACATAGGTGTTAAAGATAAAGTTGGTGATATTATCTAAACGAATGTGCTAATTAAGAATGGATGGTAGGGCACTCAAGGTATAGCTCTAGTGGGTTTTTTTTTATTTTATATAATGGAAATAGGTGGGAAAAGGAAAATCTTTATAATTTATTGGGAAAAAAAAAAGAGAAGGGGGAAACAGAAAGGGGGTGGGGATGGGGGAGGGGACTCACGACCTAAAGTTGTTGAATTCAATATTCAAAATCACCCTGAATATGTCCATGCTGGGCAAATATGTGGACAGCCTGCCTGTCCAACTGCTAATTGAGGCCCTTAAGTGGACAAGTAATACTCACTTAAGAGCCTCAACCCAGTGCCACTGCAGGAAGCTCACCAGGTGGGGAGCCAACCCATGCAGAGTTCTTTGCAGGCTCCTGGGGAGGGTCCCATATTCAAAGACACTCACTGCCTGACCAAAGGACCTGACATTGGGAAAGCCTGCTGGGAGCTACCCCATTGCCCTTGCTGCTGACCCCGTTACCTCCCCTCCCACCATCACTCACCTGTGGTCTGCAATCCAGTGATGATCCTGGGGCTAGGGTGTGTCTTGTTCCTACATCAGCCACTGCCTTCTTGGATGTGTTACTATTCAATCGAGCTGCCAGCCTGTGATTGGCCAATGGATGGAACCTTGGTCCATCACTGGCCTGTCAAGTCCCAGAGTGACACACGATGTGGCGGGCCTTCCCTGAAAGAGACAACACAGTGGTCTCACCAGCTCTCAGCCAGTGGTCGAGATCTCCGCTACCGCCGTAAGTTCCCAGCCAAGAGTTGTAACGGGGGCTGGATTTTACACTCCACCATGAGTGGGTTTGAGGGCAGGGGATGTAAAATCCAGTACCAACCTTTATGAGATGGGGGGCATTTAAGGAGCCCATCCCATCTCTACTGGCATTTTCCCACACTATGCAGGAAGCCTGAGAGCTTTAGCTGCGCAGCTGGCGTTGGGCAAGGGCAAAGGCCCCTTAGGTCCAATGAAAGCAACCCCTCCCCCACCCAACCCTTAACCTTTCCCCCAGCCTACTGAACTCAGCCCCCACCCTCCTCAACCACCTCAATGAGACCCCTGAACCCAGACTTACATGGGCTGCTCGGTGTGGCAGGACTGGCTGCAGTCCCAGCAGTTGTAAGCACTATCACCGCCATTGATGGGACTACAGAGCTGTGAGCCAGTTGGATTGGCCAGCAATTCTCTAAGGCAGGACTTCCTCCCGGGGTAAGGGTGGAAATCTCACGTAAAAGCAATTAACGCTGCTCCCTCCGTTAAATTGCTGCAGGGCAGCCATCGGGATTGTGGGCAGGCTTCCTCCCAACAATTTCACTGTGGAGGGTGGGGTTTGTGCATCCCATAAAATCCAGCCCAGTGTTTAATTTGCTCCTAACCTCAAATTGCTCAGCATCGAGAAAGCATTAAGCACTTCTCAAACAGCATTAGCGAAGTCTGTTCAGCCTCAACCAAAAGCTTCACATCCTGCACTTGCCTCAACAAAACCTTCAAAAGACAACCACATGACCTGGATGGGAAACAAATGAACAATACCAACTTAGTATTTATAAACTATACGAACATGATGCTCCATGCCCCAAGTCACACCAAACAACGCCACAGAAGATCAACTCACATTGCAAATAAAATTGATTACAAAGATATGGAAAGGAATTAGCTGATATATATTCGACCTGAAACTCCTGGATCGGAGGAGGGCATAAAGCTTGGATAACACCTCCGGAAGATCAAAATTTGAAGTGGGTCATAGATCCACTAGGAGTCTGCCCTATTTACAGAGTGTCAAACATTCCAGCACTTTGAGGATAGGCTGGACAAGTGATGTCCCATGCAAGTGCTGGATACAGATTTTGTATTGTTAAATCTTGGTGAGTTCCTGAAGTACCATCTCTGAATAATACACACTGCAGGTGCATTGCACAAGTGGTGGACAAGGAGTCCAGTGGCAAGGGCACCAATTATACAGATTACTCTGCCCTCCATAATAACAAGGTTGTCAAATGTTGTTGCAGTTGCAACCATCCAGGTGAGTGTTGATTATTCCATCACACTTGTAACAAGCCTTTTGGATGGCAGAAAGGCTTCGGAGGATTTGGAGCTGAACTAATTGCTGGAAAGTACCCAGTTTCTGTTCTATTCATGTCAAATCTTTGATATGGCTGATCCACTTAAGCTTTTGATTGATGGTGATCTTCGTGATGCTAATGATTTTGTTGTTGCAGGTTATGGGAGTTTTCTGCCGCATACTCACCTGGTACAGAGTTTACTAATCAGCACGTTTCAGCTACACAGGTTTGACTGGCAAGAAGTGTAAGAGCAGAAAGATCATGGAAAGACAAGCGCCTCTAAGATTCCCTCTAAGTGACGCAACATTCTGATTTAGACATGTACTGAAGTTCCTTCATCATCACTGGATGAAAATCCCGGAATTCCATATCTAACAGTATTGTGTGAGCACCATTACCACAAGGAGAACATTGAATCAAGATGACAGCTCACCCATCACTTTCTCAGGGCAATGAAAGCATGGCTTATGTCTCATTGGTGAAAGCCAGATAAGGAATAATACAACAGAGAAAGCCACCAGAGCCCTGAGCATTTAAACTTGAGGCTTGTTCCACAAAGCTACCAAAAATTTCTATCAGACCTGCCAATTTGCTGTCTATATTTACATTGGACAGGTCACAACTATCCTCTTTTTTAACCAGGGCACCTCTGTTTAGACAACTGGATAGTGATTCCAGTGAGGTGACTGAAAGAGAGCAATCAATTTCGAAAGAGCTTCAGGGTTTTAGGGGTTATTCGATGAACTTACTTTGAAGGTGGGCAGCCCAAATGTGAACCCTAATTTTTATATAAATTAAACAGACTTTCATTCCCTGAGCATTCAGTTGATGTGTAGATTTCTTGCACATTAATGTTGTCAATACTTTAATAATTCTGCAGTTAAATGATCTTGCTCTGTTTCAATGAAAAGGATAAATGTTAGGAATAAGTAGATACTTCCCCCATTAAAAGGCCCACTGAATCCTTAGTATAAGGCCAAGAGTCAGCTGTTGCAAAATTTGATAAGACTGGGAAACAAGCACAATGTGTAGAGTGGGTGTCTAGTTGAGGGGAAATTTATAAATCTAAAGAGAAGATTCAAGAGCATAGAGCAGTACAGCAATTATGATAAAGATAAACAGAGTGATTGGAAGGGATAAAGTTTAACAGTAATAATAATGCATCAGTGAATAAGGTCAAATCAAGGAAAAATACAAAAAGTTAAAATTAAAGATGTTATATCTGAATTCAAAACATTCATAATGGAATAGATGCATTAATGGGACAAATAGAGGTAAATGGAAATATGGGGCTCAATTTTTGGCCCCCAATGCTGAGCAAGCATGCGCGGGAGGAGGAAATAGGAGGTGTGTGGGGCAGCATTTTAAAATTTCCCCTCTGATTCCCATTTTCGTCAGGTTGGTAATCTTGGTGGTTCACGACCCAACACTCACTTAAAGTGATATCGGGTTCGCTATTTAAACATCTGCTCAAAAATCAAGTTTCTCTGTCTTTGGTACTTTTGTGTACATGGGTTAGTTGCTGATGTTTCTGGGAACCACAACAGGTAAGTCAGTTCATAAACCTTAGGGAAAGCCCAACTTGTGGAGTTGGGAACCTTTTGACAGGTAAGATTAAAGGCTCTTGCCAACTTTAATTGTCATAATGTGATGGTTTATTGATAATTTAAATATGTTTTCAATGCAGTGTTTTGATTTTCGTATTGATTTAATGTCATTATATCTGCTGTGCCTTTGGAGCACTGTTGCAGTATCCACTAGATACAGTACTATTGAGCCATATAAAAACACTGGCAAGTCTTTGAAATGTTCATGAACTAAAACGAAAAGCAGGCATTCAACATTCCCTTTGAAAACAATCATAATTTTGACCAAATAAACAAATAGTTATTGAAAAACTACTTCAGACAAGATCAACTTATTACAAGGAAAACTGTTACTCAAACAAAGCCAGTAAAATCCCATTGAAAGAATCTTTAATTTTGTCCAAATAAACACACAGGCAATGCAAAAGCACTTCAAAGACTAAGTTAAAACAAGGTAATAAGGCTATCAATTAAACAAAGCTAGTATAGTGTAATGGCTTAATATAATAGTTATGATAATGAGTGATCTAGAACATTGGGTAACAGTGACATCAGCAGTCATGTGATAGAGACTCTGTACAGAAGGTGGATTAGGCAGCACACAGGAGAGATATGCATACTTTGTAGCTCATCATGTATGTAGTCTCAATAAGATACATCAGTAGAATTTTCTGGTAAAATGATGCGCGCTGATGTTGGGCGTCCCAATGTCGCCACGCGTCATTTAGATTTTCAGTTTGGCGGGCGCAAAACGATCTGTCAAAGGCACATTAAAAGGCCATTTAAAACTAATTAAATCAGTTAAATGAGTTGCCCGTCCATCTTTAAGGTTGGCGGGCAGGCGAGGAGCCCAGATGGCCTTTGCATTTTTCATGGAACCTCACCCACAGGTGGAAATAGGTTTCATGAAGTGTTTATAACTTAAGTAAATTTTTAAATTAATGTTCCTTGACATGTCCCAGCTCATGTGACACTGTCACATGAGGGGGCATGACTTAAAATATTTTCAATTCTTTATTTAAATGTTTGAACCCTAAACAAATCACCTCTGTGCCTCAGGGAGGTTTCTGTGCTCTTTTGCATGCATGCGCTCAGCACTTCTGGGTGAGCATCACATAAAATGGAGGCATGCACCCAATTGGGGGTGCCGATCGGGTTTGCGCTCGCTCCCGCTCACCCCCGCACAACCCCCCCCGATGGGTGGAAAATTCAGCCCCACATCACCAGGGTATGAAACATGGTAGCAACAGCGGTGACACCAAGTTAACCAAGAGTTGATGTTCTACACACATGGGTTTCCAGATGAATATATTTCAGGTAATGGCCCACAATTCGCCAATGACCACTTTCGAAAACTTGCCTATAACAATAGGATCACCAGTTCCCCTCTTCACCCGTAAGCTAATGGAGAGGCAGCAATAATGAGAACCATCAAGAAGCTAATCACCAAGAATTCTGACTGGCATTCAGCCCTGCTGCACAACCAAGTGACACCTCTAGTTAATGGTTTCTCACCAGCGAAACTGCTTATGGACTGATGTCAGAAAACGCAAGTTCACCTGCTGCTCAAGAACTTCCAACACAATATTGCTCCTGCTGACCTCAAAAGGATGAGAAACAGGGAGACCGAGCTCCGTGAGAAGCAGAAACATTGTACAACTCCAGTCGCTGGGCAAAAACTCTAGCTTCTCTAACATCGAGCCAGAGGGTTTGGTTTCAGGATTGCCAATCAGAAGGTGTGGTCATTCAAACAACAGAGTATCCAGGGTCATACCTGGGCTAAACACCATTTGGTACTTTCAGGCACAGCAGGAGAGCCCTAATTCCATTGGTGCCCACAAGACCATCGATCTTTGAATACCACATGATGTGGGATGGAGAACCCAAGGATACTTTGAGCATGAACAAATTCAAGACAGACTGGCTCACTTAGCAGTCACAACGACACGGTCCAGAAGAATGGTGAAGGCACCACAGGGACTTAACCTCTGATCAGTGGACTTTGGGGAGAAGAGGTGGTAGAACCAATGGAATGTAAACAGTTGAAAATAATTAAGGTAATTATTAAAGAAGTTGATAGTACACTTGGAGGGAGGTGTAGTATAATGGGTTAATAGAATAGTCATGGCAATGACTGATGTAGGCCATGAGGTAACAGTGACATCAGCATTCATGTGATAGGGACTCTGTATAGAAGGTAGAGCAGGCAACACTCAGGAGCAATGTGCCTACTTTGTAGTTCATCATGTATATAATGTACTTTGTGTAAATAAACCAGTTTGAAGTAACTACCCGAGTGAAGCTGCAGTTTGTCTAGGTAAGATATACCTCTCCACCAGTATATGAAACAGCTAGCACTCCCCTTTGCAACTGAGTAAACAAACTCCTGCTGGGCTGAGTCCATTAGTCAATCTTAGAGCTCAGCAAAGCATTCATAATGAGGCCATTGGCAATTTTATCAACAGAAGCAGTTTGAGCAGTCGGCCAGGCATCTGTTTTATGAATAACTCATCTCCTGACTCCTAAAGCCCTTCCACCATCTATAAGACACAAATCAGAAGTATAGTGGAATACCAATTCAAGAAACTCAACACCATCCAGGACTCTGCTGGATTGACACTCCATCCACCATCTTAAACGTTCACTCCCTCCAATACCAGTGCAGCCACCTATGAGATGCCTCAGAAGTCCACACTGATGAGGGTATAGATGTCTGTGACCATTTATATAGAGAGGCTCAGTCTCTTTCGCCACTGGTTCTCAGTCATCTCCAAGTCTCTTCACCTCTGCTTGTAGACCCTGTCTCAGAATACTGTCTCCTTCTTCTTGCGCCCCTTGCCCCTCTCCAATGGCCTCCTAATGACTGGCATTCTGCCCTTCCTGTGAAGGCTGCTGCTCCTTATCTCCAATGCCTTCAATTTTTGAGGATGTAACACACATTTTTATCTGCAGCATTAGGGGTGTTGTGCAGGGATGAGCAGGGGGCGGGCATGAACCCGATCGGCTCCCCTGAACGGGGCCGTGTCGCCATTTTACGTGGGTGGGCCAGTTAAGGCTTGCCCAGCATGGCGCGTGCCCGAAAGCACTGGGCACTCCCTATGCGGGCTGGGGGGAGGTGGGGGGGTGGGGGGGTGTGGTGGCGGCGGTTCCCTGAGTTGGGGCCAGAGGTGCCCTAAGGGAGATGGGAGATTAGTTTAAGGTTCAAAAATTTCATTGAGGAAAATAAAAAATTTTAGGACATGTCCCTTCATGTGACAGTGTCACATGAGCTGGGACATGTCAATAAACATTAATGGAAAAATGTATTAAATTTATAAACCCTTCATGAAACCTCATTCCACCCATGGATGAGGTTCCATGATAAATGCGAAGGCTGCCTGAGCTCTTTGCCTGCCCACCAACCTTAAGGTTGGACGGGCAGCTCAGTTAATTACTTTAATTGCTTTTTAAAGGGCCTTGATAGGCCTTTGACAGTTCGGCGCTCGCACAGACTAAATGACGCGCAGTGACGTCGGGACGCCCGCCCGACTTCACCATGTGTCATTTTATGCATCAGTGAGCGGGCCCCGCCCCCGCTCACTGACCCAAAAATCCTCCCCTTAAAGGAGGAGAGGGCGGTGAAGAGGGGATGATAATGTTGACTGAAGCCACGGCGACCATTGTTGGTGTGAAGGAAATGAGGAGTACACAAGAGTCTAGAGGTAGAGGAATGCAAATTTCTTGGAGGGTTGTAGGGCTGGAGGACATCAGAGGGATAGTGAAGGGAAATCCATACATCTAGTTGAGGAAAGTACTGGCAGTAAAATACGATAAATAAAGATACAAAAACACACATAATTGCATTTCAGTTTGAATAATAAAGACTAAATAGAAAATGTCTAACATTCTTAAATAACACAAAATCTGAACTCAGCACTGCACCTCAATGGAACAACAGAGAAATTACAAGATAGGGCAATAACTAAAATCCACATACGTCCGAAGGTATGGTATCTAATATCCTTGCACAGCAATAAAAACCAAAATCTTCACAAATCTCCTTGATTTCCTAATCCTGCTCCAAAACTTAGCCTCCCAGCTAAAAAAAAAAATCTCCTGTACATAGAACTTCTCAAGAGAACATAAATCAAAGCTGGATAACACCACTGAAATATTCTGCTTTCTCCCCACCCCAATTAAAAGTTCATCACATTAGTTATCCCTTTAAAAGGAAAGCATTTAAAAACTCTAGGGGGTTCTCTTCTACAGGCAGAAGGCCTAAACCAAAGAATGCAGCCAAAAAGGATTATTATATCAAGATCTATGTCTAATAATTAACCAAGGAGATTATTGTCTCTTTGGAAGAAGCTAATTCCAAATGGGCTATATAAAAGCATGTGTAGGATTAATAGAAACATTGAACAAGGAGACTTGTGAAACAAGGTTTCAATAATTCAATTTCTAGCAACTTCCCAGGATTAACACAATCACTACCAAATACCAATTGGGCACTCAAGCTATTTTAAGAAAATATAAGAAATAATCCTAATTAATTATTCTTATTCAGTTAAACCCCAATTTACATGCAATTTTCCTTTCTGAACAACCAAATACAGTGAAAGAATTAAACAACTGCAACCCTTTGCATGCGCTTGAAGTTACCATAATCACAAGGTCAATAGAATCAAACGTTCCACCCGCAATGACAGTGAGAATTCCCTCACAATCTCACAAAGAAAGGTTGCTAAATTCTACTAATTGTCAACTCAAGCTATCAGGCTCAAGAGTTACTTTGCACCTTTAAGATATTATCCTTTCCTTTAAAACAAACAGCAAAGCAAAGGCTTCTGCAGAAAGAACGAAATTATAAAGAGAAATAGGTCAGATTTAATTTTTAAAACCTGAAAAAACCACATGGAGTGTCAAGGCTAAGGGCGGAATTTTTCCTGAATTGCACTAGGTGCAGTGGAGGGCGCCGTATCGTCCGCTTCCCAGCGTCATTAATAATGCATGCATGGGAAACACGCCAGATTGTTGGCGGGCAGGCTCAGATTTGCCAGTCATGCTGTGACTTCAGTGTTTCCTCGCTCCGGGCGCCATATGTAAAGTGCACCAGAGCGCAGTCACCTTCATGTCTACTGACCAGAACTGCTGCAGGCAACAGGCGGCCCCGGAAGCAAAGGTGAC
Organism: Carcharodon carcharias; assembly: GCF_017639515.1. Taxonomy (NCBI): domain Eukaryota; kingdom Metazoa; phylum Chordata; class Chondrichthyes; order Lamniformes; family Lamnidae; genus Carcharodon; species Carcharodon carcharias. Next base: position 166,122,159 of record NC_054469.1, read on the forward strand.
AACAACTCCCAAATTTAGTGATGCCTCTCTGGGGCACCTGCTGGATGCAGTGGAAGCCACTGCAAACTCTTCTACCCCTGCGTGAGGACCAGCCACCCAGCTCACCAATTCAGCAGGAGAGGCGGTGGCGGTGGTGGTCAGCGCCAATGCCCTTCAGAAGGGGGCAGCCACCCAGTGCCACCAGAGGATTAATGATCCCCTCCATTCCACCAGGGTAAGTCACTCTTCTTATCAATCTCAGCTCACACACTCACAAACCCATGACACATTCACAGGTTTCACAGTCACTGCCAGCTCAAGGTACATCACCACTCATTCTCACACAAACACCATCATCTCCCCTGCCCATAGTGTCCTCATGCCGCCCATGGCACCACTCACACTCCACACATGCCAGGCATCCTTCTCATCTGGCCTGGCAGGCATCTTGCTTACACTCTCTCCATTTGTCTCCATGCAGGATAAGCTGGCCCACAACAACAGGGTCCCAGTCCCAGGCTAGGAGAGGCATGCCTGAGCTGAAGGTCCTCACAGCCTTTGAATTTAGAGCCATCTAGCTGGCTGGCAAGGATCTGGGCTATTCCTGTGTAGATGGTGAAGTCAGCAGCGTTCAACCAAGTGAGGATTCTGATCTGCAAAATCCATCAGCCACCACACTGGGAGTGATGTCTCCTGTTTCACAGCAGCCTGCAATGCACTAATTATCTCGATTTTCTATCATAGGCATATCCAGAAAGCAGCAGAGGGTGGCCATGAGCCAGGTCATCGACTCCAGCCCCAAGGTCACCTCGGAAGAGGAATTGGCAGACACCGACATTGAAGATCCATCACAGTGCTCACCCACACCCTCCACCAGTGCAGAGACACACACTGTGGTAGGACCTAGTTCCAGATTAGCCTAGGGGTCACAATCTGGTGTGCACACCACACTGTCTGATCCACAGCAGGCAGAGGCAGAGAAATCCAAGTGTACCGGCACTCGGAGGACTGCTGGAGGCCAGGAATCTGCTGAATCCGAGTCAGATGACGAGCTTCTACTTCAGTTGCTGGAGCTGCAAAGACAAGCTCTGGAACATCAAGAAGGACTGTCTGCTGCACTCCTCAGGTTGCAAGGCATGATGGAGGAGTTTGTCCACCTCCAGTTGGAGGTGATAGCGTCGACGTGCCAATGCATCAAGGTCAACACTGGTTCAATAGCTTTCGCCATGGAGGCCTTGGTCCGGGACATCAGTGAGGCACTTGCTGGCATCCATCAGTGTCAATGCGAGACGTGGGGGCGCGGGGCATCTCAAACTCAAGGAGTCAGCCAGGGGCCCTCAGGCACCCATAGGAAAGAGGATCAGCAGGTGTACATCCTGGGACCATCTACGCAGGTGACTCCGGGAGTGTCCAGCATACCTGATTCCCTTCTTCCTGTGAGCCCCACAGCTTCAGCTTCACAGGCCAAGGAGCTGCCACAGAGCAGGACCCCGAAAGCAGGCCAGGGCCCTCCAGGTCTTGGTCCTCCAGAGAACACTTGCCAAGGTCATCACAGACAATCGTGTAGCAGCCAGCAGGCTGCCTCCATTTCTGCTGTGGATGTTGGGGGAGCACCAAGGCATAGCAGCAGGGTTAGGAAGGTTAAGATGTAACTCTTTCCAGTACAAACCCGTTTCCATCTGTTCCTATTCAGATGAAGTTACATTGTTTCATAGTTTGCCATTGTGAGATTTGAACTCTTGATCTTGGGGTTACAAACCCAGTACCATAACCACTTGGCTATTTAGGCCAAGCCATTGTACAACCTGGGCACGGGTGTTAATCACTTGTACTGAATTCTCACAATTGTAAATACACTCCCACAAATGTCTCCTTGCCTATGGCTCCTTGTTTTGATGAGCAGCGTTTGTGTCACTCAGATGTGAAACCTTGGTTCCTGCATAAGATGAAGGCAGGTGTCTCAGTCCAGGGCCTCTTCCTTATGCAGTGTGTAACCTTCAGTTAAGTGATGCTCCAGCTTCACACTCCCTGGAAATATTAGTGATGCCTGCACCTTGACAGTGCTTATCATTGCTGCCAGAATGTCATGGGTGGCATCACAGAGTTCCCTCATTCTCTCTGTGTGCTCTCAGCACCTTTAAGGTGGGGCTGGCCCCCATCTCTTCAGCATCTGTATCTGGTGATGCTGTACTCCTGAAGGGGTCAGATGCTGAAGGCTGACAAAGGACCAGTCAGTTAAAGTGTACCACTGCTTCTCCATGATCACTGAGGGAATGTACGCTGCGATTCACCAGACAGGTGTCAGATGTTCACAGATGCAAGGTGAGGATGTCAGGTCTGTCCTCACTGCATCTCATCATCATCCTCCATGAATCTTGCAGCTATTAGGACCACCCGAGTGCACCTGCCTCGTCTGGCCAGTGTGATGGCCTCTTCACCGGCATCCTCACCTCGCAGGACCTCGTCACCTTCATCCCCTTCGACGGTTTTCTCATTGGAGGAGACATGCAGCTCTTCCATCTCCTCCTCAGCCAGGTCCTCCCCCTGTTGTAGCGCCAGGTTGTGTGTACTGACCTCCGAATTCCCCTCAGAACTCAGCTCGCCAGGTTTTTGCCTTTTAAGGGCAGTTGTAAATCAAGCCATTCTGAAATCACGCTGCCAAGGGAAGTAAATTTGATGTGGAGGGATGATTCCGACGTGCGGGCACAATAATGAGATGCAAATGCATTAACATTAAGTTGTCGATGTTGGACGGCAGGAAACATGGCCCATCACTGATGGTGGGAGGGGACAATCATGTCCTGGGTTTACGTCTCAGGGAAATGTGACTAGGGCCATCTCATGATATTTTCCTCCCACACCATCAAACACGTCCGCTGCAATAAGCTTCTGTCCCAGGATTCCTCCAGAGCTATGCTGGACTCCTACTGTAATTCTGGCAGAACTTTCTAGACACCAGCAGGAACTTAGTTTGATTGGGTGCCTGCCATTTCTGTTTTTCTTTTAACCCCCAGTACACACCTGCCAAAATAATGCCCAAAGGATTCTAAAATTCTACCCTATTACACCTAATAAATGTCTTTATAATTAGTTTTAAACAGCCTGTGAAGTTGCTTAGTCAGTTGATAAATATTTTTTTAAATTTTACATAGTAAACGGCAACAGTGAAGGAGGTGAGACTTCAGAAAATGACCTCCAAGGTCACCTTTGTATTTTGCCGATCAAGCAGACAGCCTGATATTGGTCAGCGGGACTTCCCCCTCAATTTTGCGGGCAGCAGCTGTCCTATTCAGGATGCCAGTCCACCCCCGAGAGCTGCTAGCCCAATCAAAGGGCCAACAGCTCAGGAACCTCATCAGTGCCACCGGGAGTAGCCACTACAGAGGCAAGCTGGAGGCCTACTGCATTCAGCATGTAAGGAGAAAACAAATTTAAAAACTGGAGAGGCCGAAGGATGGGCTGGAGGAGAAGCCCATCCAGGGAAATCAGTGGGGTCACGAGGGCTGCCTTCTCTGCTCGTGGCCTCTTGTATACTTCTCAATTCTGTCCCCCCTGGGTTGTTACTTGGATGCCACTTTCAATAAGCTATTGGCCTCTCCATGTGGCGGGAATTGTGGGGGGTGGTTTGGGGAGGTCGATCCAATGTTGGCAAAAGGTTGACAGCCTGGTAAAATGACTCTTAATAGGGCCTTGCATATTTAAATTGGCTGCCTGCCTCCTTTGGGTGAGCAGCCTACCTAATTCTGATCCCCTGTTGGTAAAATTCCACGTCAACAGGACATGGTCAGGGACCCTAACCGCCAAGGCTCTTCATGATTTTACTGACCCACCCTGCCTCCCTTCCCACCTCCAGGGGACTGGCAGAATTCTTCCCCTCATGTTCAAACTCTGCATTTACATTTGTGTCACTTGACTAAGAAAACTGTTGACACAGACACATAGAGGTGTAGTTTACGCTTTTGAATGGGGGACGGGAATCCGACCCAGAGGTTCGCCAACTCCCACCCCTGCTTTTTAAAGACACCAAATAAGGCACCTTGTGGCCAATTAACGGCTGCCCGGTGGGAAGCCAGCCAACTAGGTAAGGGAAGAGTGGGCAGTGTGCCCAATTCGGACTCAAGGACAGTTTGTCCAGAGGCCACTGACTCTTTAATTGGCGCAGGATGAGACTTCTGCCCCCACCTGGGGGAAGTCCCGCCACAGAGAGTCCCATTCATTCATCAACCTTGTGCTTGCTGAACTACTGTGGCTCTCATTTAAACAAATACTGGCTTTTAAAATTCTCATCCTTGTTTTCAAATTCGTCTATTGCCTCACACCTCCCTATCTTAATAATATCCTCCAGCGCTACAAAGCTTCAAGGTATCTGTGCCCATCTAATTCTGACTTCTTGAGTATCCACAATTTTAATTAATTCCATCATTGCCATACATGCTTTTAGCTGCCAAAGACCTAAACTCTGGGATTCCCTCCCTATAACTCTCTGCTTCTCTACTTCTTTATCCTGCTTAAAAACTGCCTCTTTGACCAAGTTTTTGGTCATCTGCCTTAATATTTCCTATGTGGTTCGATGCCAAATTTTGGTTGATAATGCTCCTGCAAAGTATCTTGGGATGTTTTAATATATCAACAAACTGTAAGCTAATGTTGTTCTCATTACAAATTAAATCCAAGTGTTCCATCCTTACTTTATCTTTCTTCCCCTTCTTTCCTGAAGGTGTTCACTGCTAGCTAGGATAATGTTCTTCAGGTATTTGTCACCCTTCAGAAGCTTATCCAAGTGAGGCCATTCTTCATTACTGAACCTAGGCGGTGAGTGCCAGTAGGCTAAGCACCACTACAGAATATCCCAATTCACTCTGACATACAGATGCAAAGTTGTACACAGAGATTACTGAGTTTCAAAAGGCAGCTAAAACTCTGCTGAATTTCTCCTCCCTAACCTAAGGGCACTGAGACCAATTTTTGCAATCCAGTACCATCCCGGCTGAAATCAATTAACTCAACACAGACCATGAATTGAGTTTTGAACCTTCTGGCTGTAAGGCAACTGAGTCATCATTCAATAACTGTTACAATATTGCTCACCAACAATTCCATTTTGCTTTTTTAATTAATAAGCCTAACTTCGTGAAACATTCTGTACACTCCTTGCTCTACACAATGTGTGTATCCCCTTTCACTGTCAACCAAGTTTATCCACCTCAACTTAAATAAGAATGATTGATTGTGAAGTAAATGCCATAGCTTTTTTCATGCTTACAAGTCAATAGTGCTGCGATACAATAGACCAGTGATTCACAATTACATTTTAGCAGTCAGTTGAGTGAGATAGAGTTTACATAAAAGTTTACTAAAGGGCTACAACCATTTTGTGTAATGAAAATATTAAACTTGCACCTTTCATTAAGTTCCTGAAACATAATATCATTTTCAGTCCAGAAATTGCAACATCAGACAATCTCTGATGCTATGGCTGCATAACATAAACACAAATTGAAAGTGAAATGGAACATACCACATACTTGTATTAAACCCAAAGTACTAGCTATAATATGTGTACCATGCAAAATTATCTGTAATTGTAAGAGTATGATTACAAACAAAGCTATGAATTAAGTGGCATGATGTAAGAGCATTGGAGGTAGAAATCGGTATGTGCTCCATCTGTTTTTTCACGCAAAGCATGCAAATTTAACAGTGGAACGGGATATGTCCAATCTGTTGGTCCTGCAGCTAAATTTGTCAGAACCTTTTTTTTAAGCGTTCCAGGCCTGCCGTACTTAGGTTCTTCAGCTAACCCCATTTAGAAGAGGGTTTAATTTTAATGATTTTTTTAGATTAAATTTTCTGTAGGGCCATGAGGAACAGTATTTGTTTGTCCCAATATACCAAAAGCAAAATAAAGAGAGAGGAAGAAAGGTTAGATTAAGAGAGGGAGAGAGAAAGGAGATGGGAAGAAAAAAAAGAAATGGGTTTTTAAAAAATTTTCAACAGTAATTAAGTCTGGAAGGATGACACTCCACATTTGTAAAGGTTAATTTTCAGTGGCAGAGAGGTTGCTTGGCAGTAATTAAGACCACACTGTTGAAGGGCTGCTTGCTCTGAAATGGGCTTTATTGTGAGTTAAGCCCATATCTATGCTGATATTTAAGGAACATTATGCTGTTCAATACAGATGATGAGACAGATAGTGAGATGCCATTTTCACACAGTTTATGGAGGAGTGGAATATCTCTGACAGCAACTTCTGGATTTCCATGCATAAGTGTGCATCTGCTCTCACTGTTGCTGTTCAATTTTTCATAAATAATGGTGAGCATTGTTAACCTCACCATTATTTTCACAGCAAAATACAGCCAATATTTAAAACATTACCTGCTTTGTGAGACCCTGGTTCTTATAGCCAGCTTATGTCAACACAAACTGACTTTACATGAAAGCAAGAACACCCAGTATTATCATAGCCATTCCTGGGGTTTTCAATTCCATTCCCTGCTTCATACTGCCAATGTCATGTGAGGCAGTTAAGAGGATAGCTGTGCAAGATTCTCTCTGCATAATGTTCATCAGTTATTTAGAAGCCATTGAAAGGAACAATTATTGCATTTTCCTATTTTTAAGTAGTTTGGATATTGTGTAGGTCAGTTGGAGCAGGGCTGCTTTTCACTGTTCTGACTACGTCATAAACCCAGACCATTTTCCTTCATTAGTTATAGTAGGCAAGCTCCTGGAGGTGACCATTCAAAAGGGGTAGAAGCATGCTGAAGACCAGATAGTTAGTGAAAGAAAATCCAGGCCATTGTTTTTTATTCGGACTTTGCATTTCTTGTATAGTTTAACTTGTAAGAAAGTTTAACTAGTTCTTTTAATCTTATGAATTGGATATTCGAGTAGGAGAACTAATTGACATCCCATCAGCTCTCTTCTGCAAAATACTGCCATGATAAAGGGGTAATTATTGCTAATGTGACATCTATTTCACTCATAGTATACTTATGGGAGTAGGTTTCAGTCCATAGGTGACTGGGCATGTATTAAATCAGCAACAAAAACCAAAATAAAAATGTCTGGAAAAACTCAGCAGGTCTGACAGCATCTGCGGAGAGGAACACAGTTAACGTTTCGAGTCCGTATGACTCTTCAACAGAACAGTCTGGTGAAGAGTCATATGGACTCGAAACGTTAACCGTGTTCCTCTCTGCAGATGCTGTTGGACCTTCTGAGTTTTTCCAGGTATTTTTATTTTTGTTTTTGTTTTGGACTTCCAGCATCCACAGTTTTTTGCTATTAAATCAGCAACTCTGCCTTGAGTACTGGGCAATAGTATTGAATGAAAGTCGGAACAGCAGCAGCAAAAGTACCCAATGTTTTTTCTGGTGCCTCATAAATTCACTAATTTTGTCCGGCAGATTCAAGACACAAAGGAGATTCCTGTGTAGGTGCTAATTTGCGCTCTTCTCAAACAATTAGTGTGCTTTGGGAAAGACCATAATTGTTCAGTGAAAAGATAAAAGTGCACAGGCAATAGGCATCCACAATATTCGTAAACCTGTTTTCTGACCATGATTACAATGTCCTTTTTGAAGATGTACATGTGAAACAAAGTTAACTGTTTGGAAAAAAAAGGGCAAAAAAAGAAAGTATGCATCTTGTTTAGTGCTTTTCATGATGTCAAGATGTCCCAAAAAACCCTACAGGCGATGAAGTGTCTTTGAAGTTGTTACAATTTTCTGTACAAGAAGGATCCTCCACAAACAGTAACATGATAATGACCAGATAATCTATTTTATTGATATTGTTTGTGTCATACATATTAGATTTTCTGTATGACAAGGTAGCTGGAGTCAGAAAACCAGTACGATGCCCAAAGCTCTGCTTTAAGGATGCTTGCAACCTTGACATGAAGGCGCTAAACATAAATTTTCACATCGTGGAGACACTAGGCAATGACACAGGGAAATGATGGCATTACCTGTGGGCTGGTGTGTGCCACCACGATGATCAGTGGCTGCAGTGGCTTGATAACAGGAGCCAACACCGAAAGAAACAATCCCCAACAACACCTGATAACTACCTGGGGTTTTGACCCAAGGACAGTGAAGTAACGGCGGTCAGTGAGTAACTTGGAGGGGAACTTGCAGATGGTGATGTTCCCATGCATCTGCTGCTCTTGTCATTCTAGGTGGTGGAGTTCAAGTGTTTGGGATGTGCCATTGTGAGTTGCTGCAGTGAATCATGTAGATGGTACAGACTGCAGCCACAGTGTACCAGTGGTGGAGGGAGTGAATGTTTAAGGATGGTGATGATCAGGGGGGCTATTTCAGCCTGGATGGTGTCAAGCTTATGGTGATTAACATCATCAACGGCAGGGGTTCAATCCCCATTCCGGCTCAGGTAGTTTTCCACGCTTGCCTTTTCTACTTGCTTTATTGTGATATCATGGTATAATTGAGCTGTGATTAGCAACCCTCAGACAACCAAGGGCACTACATGAAGAGAGGCAGAGGTGTCAACCTTTTGGAGTGTTTTTTGAGATCTAGACAGCCAGACAAGTGCAGAGCATTAAGTGACTTGCACCTTGTAGACAGTGGGCAAGCTTTGGGGAATCAGGAAGTGAGTCGCCTGCCACAGAATAACCAATCTCTGGCCCGCCCTTGTATTCACACTATTTGTGTAGCTGGTCCAGTTAAGATTCTGGTTGATGGTGGCTCCCAGGATGTTGATGCTGGAGGATTTGATGATGGCAATGCCAATGAATGTCAAGGGGATTTCATTGGATTGTCTTTCTTTGGAGATTGTCATTGCTTGGCACTTGTGTGACATAAATGTTACTTGCCACTTATCAGCACAAGCCTAGATGTTGTTCAGATCTTGTTGCATGTAGGCATGTAAATTTCTAAAGTGCCTGTCACATTGTAAACAACCCTAGCCGTTTCACAGAGGAGAAGTGCATGTTGAGTAACAAGAGATGGTCTGAAGCATTGATGAAAATATGTTGAAAAGTTTTTAAAAGGTGTGGGGGGAAGCAGCAAAGGGAAGGCATTACATAGCTGACAACTCTACAATGAAGAAACAGATCTTTCTGCCCAACTGGTCAATAGTCCAACAGAGGCTCCACCCATTCTAATTAGCTCTCCCCACCCTGCCCCATATACCTCTATTTCTTTCATCTGCATGAATGCATCAAACCTTCCCTTATGCATTAATGCCATCTGGCAGTGAGTTCCACATTCTTACCACTCTGTGCATCAAATTCCTCCTAAATTTGTTATTGATCTGTTAGTGATTATATTTGTGATTAAGGAAAGAGCTTCAAAGAGTACAGCTGATACAGTTAAAGGCTCTGTCATTGATAGTGGAGTGGAGGAAAGGGAAAATACAGTCTGTTTTAAACTTTGACATTAGAGACTAGACCTACTCTTTTATTGATGCAGATGTATTCTAAAGAGTCAGAAGGAATGTTATGCATTAAAAAAAAATTCTCATGACATTTATATTGTAGGCCATAAAGAAGTGCAGGGGAGTAGTACTAACTGGCTCTTTCAAAGATCTGTCACAGGGATAATGTGCAGAATGGGCAGCTTCTGTGCTATATGATTCTATGAGCATACTGAATTTCCAATGGAGCATTACATGAATCTTGCTGAATGCACTCTGCCAATAATATCCACTGATGCCATGTTCACAGGAAAAAAAATGTACCATAACAGGATCTCCAGTGGAACCAGTAGGAGCACAACACAAAAAAGTCTTTGACGATCTTTCGACTAAAGATGCTGACCTACATCAATAGGAGACTATGGAAAGTAACCTTGATCTGGGTACGAGGTGAACATGTGCACCAGCTGTTATGCTCCAAATTCATGCCTCCTTCTCCTAATTTACCTTCAGGTGTGACTTTTCATAGAGAAAGTCAAATCACATTAATAATCATGTTGTATCACTACATAGTAGCTGAATCCTGTCAAGCTTTTTATGAGTGCCTGAAGGTTGTTGGTGGTATGCATATCCAGAGAAGCAGTTACCTTGATTTCTGCTTAAAAGTATTATTGGCAGCCTCAGTGGGACAATTTGATGATTGCTTTGTTGAAAGGCCAAGCCTCATCAGGCAGGTAAGTGATGTTAAGGTGCAGATCAGTCATACACTAATTAAATGGTGGAAGAGGCTCAAGGGGCTGAATGGTCTACCCCTGCAGCGATTGTCCTTGATGAACTTCATGGCCCAGATTTTTGACACAACGGAGAGCCTCTCCATTATGGCGGAAGTGCCCAGAGATTGCAGGCCCCGTGCCCTGAACATGACACTCCCAATTTTCCTTGGGGCAAGAATGAGGGAAGTTCACGTTTCATGCCTGCATGATTCACAGAAGCAGTTGGCCATTTAAATCATCAGGTGCCTCCACTCAACTCAGATTTTGGTAGCACAGGAGTGTGAAACCTGAAGTGTATAGGGTAGACTTGGTAAGAGCAGGTCTGAACTTTGTGCATTTTTTTGTATCACCAGGATACCCCTTTGGAGAGATAAGGTACCCTTTTGGGTCAAGCCCCAGGACACCTTTGGAGGAGGTCAGTTTCCCCTTTTGGAGAGGTAAGGTGCCTTTTTGGTGAGGTCAGGTACCCTTTGGAATTGCTATAAGTAGTCATGAATGTGCATAACACGTGCGTAACCTCATTAACTTCAAGCTCATTGGAACAGTCAACAGACCTTCCAAAAATTAACTGTCAAGAGGAACTGTCAGGAGGACCTGTGAAAAGTGTCAAGAGGGCCTGTCAAGAGGAACTGTCAAGAGGACTTGTCAAAAATGTCAAGAGCAACTGTCAAAAGGAGCTGTCAAGCTGTCAAGGCATTTAAAAGTTCTGCCCTTTAAATCTTGAAAAAAATGGTGTGTTTAAAAAAAATCATTGCTTACTCTTTCACTCTGTCTGTTGACATAGACCCTAGGACTTCTATTACCAGATTACTGCTGCATGACTGATTTCACAACCATTCATTATCACAGTAGGCTGTCTGCCATTTCACAGATTGTTTGACAGTTACAAGTGGTCAAGGACTCTTGAAATGGGACTATGTTGTTAAAAGGGATTGAATGAAATGTTTATTGTTATAAAGTTTTATGTAGCTGAAGGAATGCAAATGTAGTAAGTGGGTTTTTATGGATGAGAGTGTTTTTTTCAAAATAGCGAGGTCAGCAAGAGACACTTGGAACTTTATTATATAGAACTTTATTTTATCCCATCTCTACATGGGTTCTGAGGTCTGTCCATGGTGTATACTGGGTGAATTGGCATGGTAGGTGTAAGGGCAAAGGGTGTTGAGTGGAGAGGGGGCATGGATTGACATGAGTTGGAACTAAGTTGGCATAGGGGCTATAAAGGACCATGGGGGATGGGTACTTTGGCATAGATGGGCATGGATGAAGAATGGGGGGTGTGGGGAGGGGGGGGGGGTGAAGAGGTGAGAAGGGTGAGAGCGGGAGGGATTTTTTATATTTAATTCTCTTTCAAGAAGTTTTGGATACAGTGCCGGAACTGGAGCCCCAATGTAGACCACTGGTAGATGTAGACACAGGCCAATGTTGCTCCGCTATAGTCTTGTATCTGGAAGAAGTACGAAGTTTTGAGCTTCCCAAGTCATTGACCTTCTCTCACTACAATCATCCACTTTGCATGAACTGGCAGTGAATATGCACAGTCCACAGTAATAATGCAAATTGTACAAAATGCTCAGACTCAGCTGATAAATACTATTTCTCACAATTGAAAGAAGGGCAACAACCAACTCCAAATATCAAATTTTCAAAAGTCATTCAAAAGAAATGAGATTGTCTTTTGCTGCTAAGAATCAATTGTGTGAAACAACAATTCACATGCTGAACAAAAAGTGCTGGGAAAACTCAGCAATTCTTGCAGCATCTGTGGAGACAGAAACCGATGCCAGATTTTCCGTCCACTGCCCACCGCTCGGACCTTCCAGTCCCGGCAAGTCAATGGATGTTTGGCTGGCCCGTCACGCCTCCCACAGCAGGTCCCCCCACAGCAGGTCCCACCACAGCGGGGTCTGAAAATCCCAGTCAGAATTAACATTTCAAGCCCAATATGACTCTTCTTTAGAATATTCATTACAAGCCCACAGACTCTCTCAGCTACCTCAACTACACCTTCTCACATCTTGCTTTCTATAAGGGCTCCATTCCATTCTCCAAGTTTCTCCATCTCCATTGCATCTGTTCTGATGATGCGACCTTCCAGAACAGCACTTCTGACATGTCTTCTTTCTTCCTCAGCCAAGGGTTCCCCCCACTGTGGTTGACAGGATCCTCAACAGTTTCAGACCCATTTCCTGTAATTCCACCCTCAACCCTTCCCACACCTCCCAGTACCACCTTCCACCCAACCATTCAAAGGATTATCCGTTGCCATTTCTGCAAACTCCAGCATGGTGCCACCACCAAACAGATCCTCCCCACCACCCCCCCCCACTCCCCACCCCAGTATTCTGAAGGGACCATTCCCTCCGTGACATTCTGGTCCACTTCTTTATCACCCCCAACACCTCATCCCCTTCTCTCTGCACCTTCCCATGCAATTGCAGCAGGTGTAACACCTGCCCCTTTACCTCATCCCGCCTCACTGTCCAAGGCCCCAAACACTCCTTTCAGGTGAAGCAGCGATTTACTTGCACTTCTTTCAACATAATCTATTTTATTTGCTTTTCACAATGCAGTCTCCTCTACAATGGGGAGGCCAAACACAGAGGGCAGAATTTTGCCGTTGGTGAGCAGGGGGCGGGGCCCACACACCGACACGTAAAATGACACGGGATGCTGTCGGGTGGAACCCCCGGCATCATCCCACCCCATTTAAATATTCAGGAAGGCGGGGGCACAGCAAAATCAGCTGTGGGCCTGCCAACCTGTCAATGGCCAATTGAGGCCATTGACAGGATCAATTCTACAATAAAAAGGACCTGCCCATCCAACCTGAAGGTTGGTGGGTCGGCCAGGAGCCCCAGCAGCAAATAGAGAAAACATGAAACCTCATCCACCGGCGAGATGAGGTTTCATGCAGGATTTCAAAAATTTTAATAAAGTTACTAGGTAAATTATGAACATGTTCCATCTCATTGTCGCATGGGGGGGACATGTTAGGGAATTTTTTTTTCTATTTTTAATATTTTTCAACGTGGAAGTGATCTCCCTGAGGCTGCACTTAGCCTCAGGGAGATGTACACTCTTTCGTGTGCATGGGCAAAAGAGCGTACTCTCACTTTTGGGGAATCCACCCCCGCCCGTACAGGAAGTGCATAGCACTTCCCGCCGGACGTCACGCTGGGCGGGCCATAAATGGCACGGGGCATGCTTCTCTGGTGGGGATCATCTCCCCACCCACCGGAGATTGGGTCAGGCCCACCCACCTGACAGGTAGGAAATTCTGCCCAGGGTGACTACTTTGCAGAATATCTCCGTTCAATCTACAGTTCCAAGGAAGAGTCATATTGGATTCAAAACATTAACTCTGTTTCTCTTTCCACAGATGCTGCCAGACCTGCTGAGTTTTTCCAGGGGCAAAATTTTCTGTTCGGCGTGTGGGGGCGGGCCCTGCAAGCCAATGCGTAAAATGATCCGTGGTGACACCGGGCGTGCGCCCAATGTCACCACACATCATCCCGATCTTTCGTTCGGCGGGCGCTTATTCATGGGAGACTGGTACAGAAGGTAAAGTCGTATGGGATCAGAGGTGAGCTGGCAAGATGGATACAGAATTGGCTTGGTCATAGAAGACAGCGGGTAGCAGTGGAAGGGTGCTTTTCTGAATTGAGAGCTGTGACTAGTGGAGTTCCACAGGGATCAGTGCTAGGACCTTTGCTGTTTGTAGTATACGTAAATGATTTGGAGGAAAATGTAACTGGGTTAATTAGTAAGTTTGCAGACGACACTAAGGTTGGAGGAGTTGCAGATAGTGAAGAGGATTGTCAAAGGATACAATGGGATATAGATCGGTTGGAGACTTAGGCGGGGAAAAGGCAGATGGAGTTTAATCCGGACAAATGCAAGGTAATGCATTTTGGAAGGTTTAAGACAGGTAGGAATTATATGGTAAATGGCAGGACCCTTAAGTGCATCAACGGGCAGGGGGATCTTGGTGTACAGATCCACAGGTCACTGAAAGTGGCAACGCAGGTGGATAAGGTATTCAGGAAGGCATATGGCATGCTTGCCTTCATTGCCAGGGGTATTGAGTATAAAAGCTGGGAAGTCATGCTGCAGCTGTATAGAACCTTGGTTAGGCCACACTTAGAATATTGCAATTCTGGTCACCACGTTACCAGAAGGATATGGAGGCATTGAAGAGGGTGCAGAGGAGGTTTACCAGGATGCTGCCTGGTCTGGAGGTTATTAGCTATGAAGAGAGGTTGGAGAAACTTGGATTGTTCTCACTTGAGCGACGGAGATTGAGGGGCAACTTGATAGAAGTTTACAAAATTATGAGTGGCATGGACAGAGTAGAGAGTCAGAAGCTGTTTCCCAGGGTGAAAGAGTCAATTACTAGGGGACACAGGTTTAAGGTGAGAGGAGAAAACTTTAGAGGAAATGTGCGGGGCAAGTTTTTTATGCAGAGGGTAGTGAGTGTCTGGAATTCGCTGCCAAAGGAGGTGGTGGAAGCAGGTACGATAGTGGTGTTTAAGAGGCAGCTTGACAAATACATGAATAGGATGGGAATAGAGGGATACAGATCCCAGAAGTGCAAAATGTTTTAGTTTTATGGGCAATATGATCGGCGCAGGCTTGGAGGGCCAAAGGGCCTGTTCCTGTGCCATCCTTTTCTTTGCTCTTTGTTCTTTGTTGAACTGTCAAAAGCCTGTTGAGGCCATTTGTAAATTAATTAACCAAGTTGACAGGGCTGCCCGTCTGGGCAGGCGGAGAGCCCAGGCGGCCTTCGCATTTTTCATGAAACCTCATCCACGGGCGGGATGAGGTTTCATGAAGGGCTTATTAAATTAATAAATAGTTTTAAAACATTTGATGAACATGTCCCAGCTCATGTAATGCTGTCACATGAGGGGACATGTGTAAATGATTTTTAACCTTTTTTTAGTTTGAAGTTTCAAATTCAACTTCATCTCCCTGAGGCACGGTGCTGCCTCAGGGAGATTTCTGTGCTCTTTCATGTGAGTGCACGAAAGAGCGCAGACCCCAACTCTCCATCCTCCCCCTGCCCGCACAGGTAGCGCTGAGCGCTACCGGGCGCACATCATGCTGGGTGGGCCTTAATTGGCCCGCCCACATAAAATGGTGGCATGTAGCCAATCACAGGTGGCGATCAGCTCCACGTCCACCCGCACCCGCTCCCGACTGGCCCACCCAATGGGGAGAAAACTCTCCCCCAACACTTTTTATTTTTGCTTCAGATCTCCAGCATCTGCAGTATTGAGTTTTATTTACATACAGAAGTTTTTCTTTGAATTGTCGTGTCCCGGATTTACAAACTTGGCCCATTAAGTTTGTGTTTCATTGTGTTCATTTGGGCTATGCCTGCATATTGACCAGCTTGCTTAATTATTTTGATTGCAGCCCAGTAGAAGCTCGGCAGAATCTATCAGCATACTGCAAGTGAACAGCAGAAGCATGATGATTGATTACAATAAGTGGTATTAGAGGGTACATTGTCCATGTCCTAATCAATTGTGAAGTACTTGTCCCTGTAAGAACAAACAGGAAAATTACATCACACCCATGATTTTATGATCTTTTCTTACAGCTGGTCTGACGTTTCACAGGCAGGCAAGGACTCAAAAAATCAACTCTTAAATGACTGTGAACCTGATAATGCACAATAGCACTGCTGAGGTACAGGTGTTGATTATTCATATTTACATCTATTGGTAAAATGTGGTGGGGAAGTGCCAATGGTGCTGCATAGAAGACTCAATAAGGCTTCGGGGTTCATGGTAACAATATTTTAAATAGCATACAAAAACAGAATTACCTGGAAAAACTCAGCAGGTCTGGCAGCATCGGCGGAGAAGAAAAGAGTTGACGTTTCGAGTCCTCATGACCCTTCGACAGAACTAGCATACGCCAACAAAGTATGGCATTACGGAACAAGGACATTTAAAGGATCAGAGCACTTTGTTGGTCCATCTGACCAGTTCCAGAGTTCATTATAATTATTTGCCAAATGCCTGTGCAACTTTCTCTTAGCTTTACTATATCAGTCTTGATTGCCTTGCTTGGCAGTTTGTTTGTAATACTCATCTCTCCTTGAGCAGAATCTTCCATTGGCAGTGAGGGTCTCGCCTGCTGTCTGAAGGGCAGGTGAATGATGCACGCAGCCTCTTCGTTGGAAGGCGCACTGGATCTTATACCAATCAGGCAGATCTAGAGATATCAAAGGGCCTTCCTTCAGAATGAAGTCCCCAGAAGTGGAAGTCCCACCTGCCAAGAGCTTCTGGCCAATCTGAGGCTGGCAGTTCCTGTGATCGACAGTGCGATGGAGGATGTTGTGGCTGCTGGCAGAACAGCATCCTCCCTAGAGTCCCTGAACCCAGGAGAAAGGTTAGCAATGGGAGGTAGGGTGTTTCTCAGGGTGGGGTTTGGTGGTGGGAAAGGAGGGCAGGAGGTTCAGAAACAAGGGCAGCCAGCCCCTTACCCCATGCCAGTGCCTTGGTCATGCACAGGTCGAGCAACCTCCTTGCCAGCTGACATACAGCCCACGCAGTTTGATCAGTCATGCAGGCCACATTTTGACAGGTTTGCCTGGAGCTGACAAAATTGAAGTGGAGGCAGGAAGGGGTCCTTCAGTGGTGGTCAATTGGCCACTCAAGGGTCTGAGGTGGAGGTGAGGCGGAAATGTTGACTATCAGCCTTCCTGCCCAGAACTGGAGGCGGGAAGGCTTCGGGTATCAATCCCAATGCAAACTCACCAAATTTTCATGTCCTCCCACCTCCTTCCTCATCTCCTGCATAGATGTAGATGTTAAATAGTTATATCAGTTGTCTCATTTTTATTCATTCATTTTTCCTCAGATTTATCCTACAGCTCCTCATTGTTTGTTTTCTGGGACACAGTGATAGTTTCTCAGGGTTGAACTGGTTGTTACCCTTAATGTTCTTCAATAGCTGAATGAGATCCTCTCAGTTTTCTCTTCTCCAACGTAAACATGCTCAGCTTCTGGAACACAGACTTTGCTCTTCTTGCCTTCAGCTTCCATTTGGAATGGCAGTGAAGAAGGCTCCCTATATGCAAAAATTATTAAAGTGATAATAAACCTGGCTGTTATTTTTTTCTTTGTTTTCCATGTATTTTAATTATTAGTTTTAAAAATATATTTAATATTTAATTTTTTTCATATATGTTTTAGAAAATAAATTGAGGGAGGCTTTTTTTAATTCCTTAAGGCAATTAAAAAAATATATTTCAAATACAATGTTTCACTGTTTAGATGGCAAAAAATGGAGAATATACCAGGCAGAACAACACATCTTAGAAAGTCATTGCTGTGAGGGCAACTGCTTTAGCCTCCTGTGACCCAGTAGGGTGCAAGTTACAAAGCTTGCCCCTCTGCAGCAAAGACAATTGCAGGCAAATTACAAGACAGAATAGCTTTTCCTTCAACCTTATATTTAAGGCTCATTAACGACTCACACTGCAATATCAACCAATGCGCTGCTCACAAATCATAAGAGCTGAAGCGTTCTCAAAATTCCCACATTTTACATATCATCAACAAGGATATGATTTTTGGACTTTTACCTGAAACCAGACAACGAGAGGAGACACAATATGCATTCTTCCCTTTAAAACAATCAACACGAAACTAAAGCCCATCAAAATCTTGCATAAATAATCGCTACTAACCAAGGGGGCAGGAAGACCACAATCAATGCAATTATGCGAACCCATCAATATTCCATACATACAATGGCTTTCAGTTCAAAACTAGTTACGGTGGGGGGGCAGGAAGACAATGATAAACATCATGTGAGCTCATTAAAAATGAGATAACAATCACCTGGGGAAGCCCACCAAAATCAAACAAAGAACTAACCTTGATTTGCATTGAGTTAAGAAATTAAAAAAAAAACAGTATAACTGGGCCAGGAGATCTAAAGTGAGCAGTTTTGGGCAGGCACACAGAAAGGTGAGCAGTTTTGAAAGCTGACACAGGGCAGTGAGCAGTTGGGGGCAGTTGAAGCCGAGTTTAAGCAGGTAGCTGAGCCAAGCGGAGGAAGGAGATCTGGAGGTTTGCAGGCTCACAGGCAACATCACGGCGAGGGGCATGGGATGGCAGGCTCAACCGAAGACAACAAGGCCGCAACCGCAGCCCTCCACGAAGATCGACCACCCACAACCGTGCCCTCCACCCAACTGAAGAACCTTTGCAGATTTCACAGACCAGGACCACGTGGGGACAGCAGGCCCCAGAGGACACAAAGAGCGTACCCCAAAACTGCAACCGGCTTACCTGGCTGGATTTCGAACTGTCAAGGAACCCTGGTTGGTGAGCATGATCCCTGACCTCTCCTAGTTCAATTTAGTTAGGTTTTGGGGGTGGGACAAGGGTAAGGGGATTAGTAGTGTGATTTTCCCACGTTATGCCATGTGTTCCCCATTCTTATCTAAGTGTACTTTGTAAGTCTGTATAATCTCAGTGTAATCCTAATAAGTTCATTTGTGACTTCAATAAACTCCGTTTTTTTCTTGCACCAAAACCAGTTGTCTGCTGCACTTTGTCACAACCCCCAAATAAGTCCAAGGTCTAGAACTCAGAGAGTGGGAGCGATTCGAACTGCTCAGAAGTCAGAGGTGAAGCTGACACACATACCACCACCCCCTACAGAACGTAAGTAGGATCAGGAGTAAGCCATGCGCCCCCTGGAGCCTGCATCACCATTCAATGAGATCATGGCTGATCTTTGACTTCAATTCCACTTCGCTGCTAAGCAACAACAACTTATATCCATATATCACCTTTAACGTAATGAAATGCCCCAAGCGCCTCATTGACACGTTACAAAACAAAATATGCTGACTCCAAGTCACGTAAAGAGATAATGGGCCAAATTTTCATAGAGTCATAAGGACTCCAGAGCCATAAAAAATGTTGGGCAGGACCCGATTCCGGGATTCCTGCCCCCATTCCCGGTCACCCAATTTTTACTTGAGCAGGATAAGTGTGTGGGCAGCAAGCCTGCACCCGCCACTCCCGACCTGGCCAGCTCCATTGTGGAGGTAGACATCTCCTAATCCCCTGCAATGTTCATGGAGTTGGACCAGCTTCTCTGTGACTTGTGGTTCATGGCTCCTCAGGAGTTGTGAACCATAACCTGGATTCAGGGGACCTTTGAAAAGGTAAGGTTAAAAGGTTTTATCCATGCCCCCACCCACTCAATGTGCTCTTATACCCTCCATGCCATCTCATGGCATTTCCATGCACAATTACCCAGTATGCATTCTGTACAGAACCAATGAACCCCATAGTAACAATGGTATAATTTTCTTTAAAAAGGCTTCTGTTGCTACAGCCCTATAAAAGTGTCAATCACCAAGCCTTTAAATGGGCAATTAGCCAAGCTTCATAAGTTATTTTTTCTGTGATCTCTTTTGTCAATTCTGTCCTTACCTGGTCTGGTCTGTGACTCCAGGCCCAAAGCAACGTGATTGATTCTTAAATGCCCTCTGAGCAAGGGCAATAAATGTTGGCCTAGTCAGTGCCTAGACATCCCATGAATGAATAAAAAAAAAGATACAATGAGAGAAACGTAAAGCTGTGTGACATTTTGACATGGGCATTTGTGGGGCAAGTTGAAAGGCAACATTTTTTGACATGCCTTTTTAAGACTTGGTATGTTTTTCACGCGTAAATAGTTTTTTTTTAAAAAGATAAACATTGTAATAGTTACACTTGAACATAAAGGATCAGCTAGATGTATAGGGTTGAGGAGTATGACATGCATGTGACAGAGCTTGCCAGATCTGCTATCCATTTAATTTAATAGATGGAAGTTTTGACGGGTCTGCAACTTACTCAACATAGTTTTGCTCCTTGTTCTTTGACCAAACGATCCTTTATTCTGAGGTACAATAAAAAGAATATCTGTCCTCAAAACTTCACACACAGAGGAAAACATTCCTTAGACAGCTTCACTTGCAAAGGTCAGGGTTGACTAGATGAGAGTACCAATTCTTCAAATTGTTGTTGAGGAAAACGTTGTTTTCAATACAAAATGGCTAATAAGCATATTATCAACATTAATAAGCAGCAAACAAAGTTTTAAGAAATTTTTTTCAGTTACATTTAAGTAATTGGCAGCACTGCACAAACAGGACATAAAGAACTTAGTGTGATAAAAAGTTGAAAGTGAATTTATGAAATCATTAGATTTTCTCACCATTTTTTTCAACTGAAGGTTTAAAAATTATGAAGGTTTCCACATGCTGAAAGCGGAACCATTCTTCCTCTGGTTGGGAAGTAAGTGACAAGGGGCTATTAATTTACAATTATCCTTCAGAGAGGTTAGGAGAAATCTCTTTAGCAGTGGGTTGTTGGAGTGTGGAATGTTTTGTCAGGAAGAGTGGTTGGGGAGAAACACATTTGAGTTTTTTGAGAGAAAAATGGATAATTATTTGAAAAAGAGGAAAATACAGGCCATGGGGAGAGAGCAGTGGCATTTGTTTTGGATTGTTCGAACAAAGACGGTCCTAATGGCCTCTTTCTGTGTTGCAAAATTCTATGATTCAATGCATGTTTCTCTAATGGATTACAAAAATATAGACCCCTTGGTGTCATGTAGCCATTTGTTTCCTTTTTAGCTATCACTGACAGAGTAGAAGCCATATTCTCTAAGTAGGAAGCAGCATTCTCACAAAGATTAAAATACTAGCCCCATTGATTGCAAGAGTGACACCTAATTGGACCCCTGGCCTGCTGAGAACACTCATGCCTGATTAAAGATGGATCCTGCAAATCCTTTTTTTACACTTGTGCTAAGATAAGGCTAATCTCTACCTGCACCTATCTCTGACATTGTTATCTAAATGAAAAGTCAGGTGACAGATCAATAGTTCTACTGAATGATCCCTATTAACCAATTCAGCCTCCTTTCCTCAGACTCAGCAGAGACTCTATAGTAGCTCACCCAGAGAGAAAAATTTAAACCTGGAGGGAGAGATAAGATCAATTTAAAAAATAGCAAATATTTGCCAATAACACTCTTCTCGATTACAAATAGAGAAAAAAAAATCCAGCCCTTGGAGACTTGACATTGAATCGTGGTCTCAATTGACATTTTTACTTACACATTCCCTGCCTAGCGGGTGACTTCAGTCAGTTTTGCCATATGGGGAGGGGGGAGTAGTAATTTTAACTTCAAAAATGAATGAGCTTACACCAGGTGGGATGTAAAATTGTAAAATTTCTCAGACTCAAATTAAACCCACCTCAAACTCACTTCCAGTTTTAGTGGAGGTGGGATGAGGGTGGGCAACCAACCTGCTCCCAGGAGGCGTTTCTCCTTTAAATATTTTAATCAGGTTGCATATCTCAGATTTTCTCTCTCTTCCAGCTTTAACCTGAACCTGTCAGGACACCCAGGTGTGATTGAAATGGAAACAGGTTTGCTTGGGGGTGAGGGATGCATTCCTGCTCCTACTGGTGTACACGCATTCCCACCTTCCTTTAGCCGCAGGGTTTCTCAAAACCTGTGAATCCTGAATCTTGATGATCACCAAGCACCTGCGGCCCCCTCGTCTTTCTCTTTTGATTTCCCTTCAGTCACCCCCAATCTTCCAAACCACATCCCTCACACCCTCTACCCTGAGCAGCAAGAAACCTACCTGCTCCTGCACTGTGGCCAAGGTTGTTAAGCAGGTGGTGAACCATTTAAAAGAAACATTAAAACCCCAGAGTGCACGGGCCTGACCACATCTCCTCCCACTGACTTGAGTATCCCACTGCAGAAAATACTAGGGGCCTACTTCTGAGAAGGAGCCAATTCCATAAGTCTGATGGAGAAGAATAAGGATTAACAGGAGAATGGAGAGAGATGTAGATAATGTATCATCTATTAGTGACAAATAAAATAAGATTATCTGCTGCTGGCTGCAAACGTTAGTGTTTGCTAAAAACGCAAAAACACACATACCAATGATGGTCGCAGATCCTAGATCATAATAATGTAACTTTTGAAGTTAGGATAAGAGACCCTATTTTGATATTTATTGTTATGATTATGTTACAGAATCATATTAAGTATCCAAAAAGAAAGCAGTCTCTACCCTGGGCACAGCATTTATATCTGTTACTGGGGCATTTGTTTCCAGAGGAACTGGAGGAGGCAGCGCTGCCTTATTTACCTTACAGCATTACATTATGTCTGCTGTTGGCAAAAGCATTACAAGATAAAAGCAGCTTTCGGTGCAGAGAATGCGCAGTCGTTACATTTATGTCTGCATGATCATTTTACTCATTTTTATTTCAAATCACCAAAACTACATAGGAACTAGATGGTTCATGGCACCAGATACATTCCATTTTTGGTGTACTGGGCTAATATCATGTCAGAAGCAAAGGAGCTAGATCTTCATTCCCTATTCCCCTCCACCCACATCCCCCCCCCCACCCCCCCCCAACCCCCACCCCTAACCCCACCCACCAACTTTTTCATCTCCTGTGCTGAAGTTGCTAATTCTTGTTGGGTAAGATTTCACTGCCCCTGGTGGCCCTCCAGTATCTCACCTTAGTGGTAATTTTTCACTGATGGGGCTAGGCAGTAACTGTCAATGGGCTATTTGATTGTGGAAGGCATTGCAGCTGAGTCCAGTGCACCTGAATACCCATGCACACAAGTTCCAGACAAAGTGAATGGATGGCTAACAGAATTGGAACCTAGAGACCTTCTTGTCCACTCAGTGATGCTGAAGACGATTGTAGCACTTCTTTGGCTAAGGTCTTTTCAGTCCTGAGACTTGTTGGAGATAGAGAATTGATCTAACAACTTTGTCCGTGCTAACTACATCTGGCAAGCCCTTGGGCTGGTTGACCATTGCATTTAAAGTTAATATAATTCTTTACCAGGGAAATATGTTAGCAATTTATTATCAAGAACTCTTTATATAATTTTTTAAAGAATCAGGAAGAAAATATGATTTAGAAAACAAATGTCTTTTTACCCTGGCACAATACTCATGCTTGTGTTTGGTACTAAAGCCAATTTTGCTCTTACAGGAAGAAGTACAAAAGCAGACAGTGTTTCTAAAATTACCTGCAATGTATCTACTCTGTTATTTTAAATGATTCCTTTCATCAGGCTAGTCCTGAAAAAACATTATGGTAACCAGCAGTAACTACAGGAGTATTATTGTAGAGCCCTGTTAGTAATTACTTTTTAATAAACATGCATTAAAATGCATTTTAATTAAAAAAAAAGAAATCTCTGAATACAGAATCATAAACTGCCAGTATTATCTGACATATTGAAACATTCTAATTAATGTCAAGATTTTTGCTATGTTGTGCATAAATCTTTGTAAGACAATGTTTTCAGGGATTTTACATGTCTGGTTACTTTATAAAAAATTATTGACAAACAATACCTGATACAGGTACGTTCAAAGGCTAAATCTCACAACATTTTGGATAATGGCTTTACTTCAAAGGCAATTGTTATGTTTTTGTGAAAAATTACATGTTTTGTTTTCTCTATGTCTCACCAAAGAGTTTTGTTGCTCCCAAGCTTGGCTTCATTCACGATATAAAAAAGAAAACATTAACCGAGAAAACAGGGAACATCTATATTTAATGGCAAGGTTAGTAGAACAAGAAGAGAAGGTAATGTCAACTGCCACTTAACACTTACTTTAAAGGTTCCTTTGTTGTCCCTGAGAGGTAGTGAAAGGCTAGATGTGTTGTGCATATTGGCTGTAATGGGGGTGACTGAGATGTGATCATATTTCACCAACAAGCATTAGGACCATAACTATTTTTAGCAACAGTGAAAGGCCAATAGATCAAACAAACTCATTCCATTTTTTGATTGTTCAAACCATTTGATGATTTTCTCACCAGATTCCCCCAAACTCTTAACTCTAAAGAGAAATGTGTCTGATTACATTTTGAAACAATTTATATTATTTTCCGTTACTTATTACAGCACCCTATTACTCTTTGTGTGAAATGTCCTAACTTCCTGCATCACTCGCAATTGTTTAGTGTTTCCCTTGTTACTTGGATTCTTCACTATAGTGGTCAGTGTGCCTGTATCAACTTTGTCAATCCCTTTCATGATCTGAAAGATTTTAATAAAACTTACTACAAAATAAAGAAAATATTTCCTCATGTCTTAAATTCTTGAAACCATGGATCAATTTTCACTGCCTGCATCTGCATCTTTTCAAGGGCGAGTCTTAAGTAATCAGTACTGTCTGCTCTACCCCATTGAAAATACTTGGCACAGCAACAATACAACTTATTCTCATTTACAATCTATTTCTCCAGTAACTGCACAGATTTGTTAAATGCAAGTCTTTGTTTGATAAATTTAATAGAGATTTGAAGAAATGATTGGATAGATACAGGCATTGCATGAGATGTAAGGTGTATGCATTTTTGAAGGTGTTTGTTAAGGCCTATCACGCAGATTTGTTAAATATTTCAGCCATATTGTGAAAAATGGGAACTGTAAAAGACTTCAGGAAGACAGACAAGTTAGCAGAATGGACAAACAAATGACAGATGCGGATAAGTGGAAGGTAATGCATTTTGATAAAAAAAAACAAGAATAGGAGTTTACACTTGATAGAAAGACACTGCATGTGGATGTGCAGAGAGTTAGTAGTCAAATGCATCATTTTCTTAAAGTATAAGTAAATGAATAGAGGTTTTTTTTTTATTTACCTGACAGGGAGTGGGATGGTAGGGGTGTGTTTAGTCAATCAGAGGGGACCCGGAATTCAGGATTCCCCCGGCCACAGGATGCATGTGTTGTTCCCCATTCAGCAGTCAAGTCTGAATGATGGCTTTGTTTCCCAATTAGGTGGGAGAGTCAGCTGCTGAAAGATACAAGGTGGGACCGCTCAGGAGCAGCTGGTGAGAGGGGACTTGGTGATCTGGGAGTGAGACTCATGTTGGGATTTTGGGGGCCTCATTGTGGGATTGGAAGCCTTGCAGTCTATCCAAGATGGGGTGGAGGAGGGTGGAGGCCTTATGTTGAGATCGGAAGCCGCAAGAGGAAGGCCATTGGGGATGGGGTGCTCAATCAAGGTGGGTCCTCAAGTAGACACCTAGGAAGAGGAGGTAGGTGTAAAGGCTGTCACCTCCTGTAGCTTCCAAGTCCTCATTTCGATGAATCTGGGAATTGGCAGGTCAGAGTTAAGATTAAAAAAAATTAAATGACAATGATGCTGACCCGGACCCCCTCCCTCCCCCACCCCTTTTGAGGCTTAGTTAAAGTCAGAAGTGGGTGGGCTAGAGGTGGGTTTGGATTCGGAAACAGATCTTTCAGACTTTAATCCCTCACCAGCCACAACCCACAATCTTTTTAAGTTAACATTTGCCTCCTAGAGTTTTATGAATAGGATTATAGATGTGAAAGTAAAGAAATAATGATGAACTCATACAATTATGTCACAGTTAGAACCACCACCTCGAAGTTCTCCTCCAAGCCACTCACCATCCTGACATGGAATAATATCGCCGTTCCTTCACTGTCGCTGGGTCAAAATCCTGGAACTCCCTCCCTAACAGCACTGCGGGTGTATCTACATCACATGGGCTCCAGCAGTTCAAGAAGGCAGCTCACCACCACCTTCTTGAGGACAATTAGGGACGGGCAATAAATATTGGCCTAGCAAGCGATGCCTACATCCCATAAATGAATTTTTTTTTTAAATTGTATGATGATTTGATGTATCCCATTGTAGAAAGAACTATAGAATCTACAGAAAAAAGTTGCCAGGATAATGCCAAGATGGGAAACTCAGGTCATGAGGAAAGACATGAGATATTGGGGCTATGAATGAGAATGAGAAGAGATGTTAGGAGAGATTTCTTTACGTAGAGGAATGTGGAAGCAAAGGAGAATCTTTGCATACATCTGTGCCAAATGTCTCAAGGTGAAATGAAATATCTTAGTAACGCGTTGATCGTTAAAAGATTTGAATCCAGATGCTTCTCGTAAATTGAAATATGAACAAATCATTATGGCACACCCAATATGGAGGATCAAAAGGGTTCTTCACACCAGCTTTAAAGTTTATTTTATTTTTTATAAACCACTGCTGATAGCTGTGTACGCCTTATAAAATCCAGGCTAATTGAAGGCTTACCATCTTTTAAAGTAGCTTGTATTGGACAGGGCTAAAGCAAATTGCTTCAAAATGACCTGATTATGTCTGATTTGCAATAGATGAAATTGAGCAGAAAGTGTGTTCTTTAGAGATTTTCAAAATCGTGGCCCACTTACAAGGTTATGTAACAATAAAACACATTCAGCAATATCTTTACCCTCTGAGGAATAAAGATGAAGTAAATAATGAATGGAATACAGTTTAACTTTACCACTTGCCAATCAGGAACACGCTGCATGGCAAGAGCAACATCAGCTGAAGGAATATTTCCAGGCACCCAAATAAGTAGCAGGCAAACATAGGTCATGCTCATCAGCACCCTTTGGGGAGTTAAAATTTGCCTGAATTCCAAATGTCCAATACATGCTGTCCACCAGATAAGTCCACAGTACATCTAAAGAGAAGTAAATCCATGATGGAGAATATTCATTTGGAAATGATAAACTTGACATCGGGAGCTGCAGTTCAAATTCAAACCACGTGGAAGTGTTAAGAAGACATATCACACTGAGCCTTGTTTTGCTGACTTCTTCCTTTCTGATCAGTTCTAGGATAGGGCAGCAAAAGACATTTCCCGCTGCAGAGTAATAAGATCTACAGTTATCACCTACAGCCCTGGGCCCAAAGAGAAAGGAAATTGGAAAGCCCACAGAAGGCTTGCAGTAATTAATCATCGTACCATGAAACCTGTCAAAACAGTTTCTGAAGCTGATATCACTGTCAATTGCAGGCAGCACCTCACCATCTGTAATTGTTTAAAGGAGCATATACTGGAGCTGACAGACTTAAAACTTAATTTACATTTTTTGAGCCACGCAGTTTCTGAATAATTAAATAAAGACTTAATTGGAAGAATTTTTTGTTGTTGTCACTTTATAGCATTGTTCCGTAACAGCATGAGCTAATGGAACTTTTTCTTCACACTTGGAGCTGTCAAATCATTACCACACTGAAATACCTACATCTGTATATAGTTTCAGTAAGTTCAGATTATTTTATTATTAGCTGTAGAATTTACTGTAACATCAATTCGATGCTGTACACAAAACAATGAATGTATATACTACTCTGAAAAAGGCCAGGTTCTGCTGAGATGGAGTACCCAGGAAGCTGGTACGAGTTCCGTGGTCTCCCTTACTAGTTGGTAGAATAATTATGAATCTTCTTTAATGCAGGTGAGACGTGCAATTCATGAACTTGCCATTTTGTAGATGTCTTAATGACATTTTCAAAGTATTGTTTGTTACAGGCCAGTTATATAACTAGGACCGTCTTGACACAAAACAGCTTTGACTTTTTGCTGATCAATGCTTTATAGTGTAACTGAGACGTAATTTCACCCATACCTAATTAGGAATGTGTCGTGAGATCACAGTCTGATGATAGTCTCAACTATGAGAACTTCACACTTGCTGAGTATAACCATAGTCTGGTTCAAAACAAAATTTGAAAGATTATACTTTCCAGGACTTAATTTTTAATCTTTTAATGTAAGCCAGTCATTTTGTCGCTAACATTATAATTGGAGCTGCCTTCAGTTGCCACTGTGAGATGCCTTGACATTGGTTAATGGTATACTGATCATGTGCTTCCACCTGTGTAAGACTGTTACCCTTTAGCTGACTGTCTGTCGCTTGATGATGTTCAACAGTTCATATATAGAATTGTGTACATTAATTAAACAACGAGTGGGAAGGAGCCTGTACATAGGAGATTTTATAATTTTCTTTTGTTAGATGGAAGCGCTGATTATTACAACATCGTTGATATGGTATTCCCCTACATATATATTCCTTCAAGTTCATTATAGTGTTCCCATTTTAACCTCCTACAATAATAATACTTTGTTTTTAGTAAAATAAAGCTTTCAAGTAATATATATATATATATAATTCGCTTATATAGGCCTTAAATCTATAATGATTGTTATTCACAACAGCTTCAGCATGGCCAGTTCAGGATGTACAAAAGATATCATTAAACAATCTAAATGTGACCTTCTATGTGACTATACTAAGACTCTAAGATGCTGTGAGAGCCACTCACAGTGCTGACATGAATCTCTCTGCAATCTCACAGATTTCATAACATTCCCAGTCAGATGCAGATGTCTCACAAAGACTACCACTTAGGCTTTTTCTTAAAATGAAAAATACTAATATTACATACATTTTATTTAAATATTCCTTAATTTAAGATTTGTGCACTTAATTTGTGTACTTATAGAAATTAAATATGAATTTTAAAAGACTCAGCATTGTAATCAAAGATACTTGATTTTTCTACATAGCATGTATCTGTGTATATGGAACAGCCAGTCATTCAAAATCTTTTGTGCTAACATTTTTAAATGCTCTTGTTGCCTTCTTCATTCAGTTTTCTGTCATGCAATTTTTTCTCCTCATTTTTTATTGTTTCATTGTGTGGTCATTAAAATTCTATGAACAAAAATAGAAAGTAACATAATACTGCACATATTAGTAACTCTTCAATGAATCACATTTTAACTCACTTTGTTGCTCTTTCCATTAAATAAAGAGAAAATTAGAATCCCGTGAAAGTGTTTAATGCTTTAAAGACCCAGTGACCTATCTAAAGCCCTTAGGATTAGTCTGGAAACTGTGTGTGATTGAAAATTATTATACTGACCTAATTAGCATAATGATTTCCCACCTCATCTACTTCTTAGTTGTTAGCCACAAACTCCCAGAGGTCCTTAAGTATTTTAAGCTTGTTAATAATCATTAAGGATGTGCAGTGAACTGAGTAAGAAAATGAACTCACCTGAGCCCTATGAATTTAACCCATTCCAATCTAAGACACCTCACAGCACGGCAGCTGAAATAGAGTCAAACTAGCAACTATTGGCAGTATCTGTCAACCCATCTAAATGATCATTCAACTGCCTCTGGCCCAGGATTATTAAACAAGAGAGCTGGCATCCCATATAAGATATCATTATATATTTATTTTAAACTGGAATATCGATGATTTGTTGGTATATTTTTACTCAAAGATTTGTAACTTTAATCCCAACAGTAAAACCTTTCTGTTTCTATAGTTGGCTTTGAGGAGAGTAGATTCACGGATCCATCACTGAGTCACATATTTGCATGAACATTTGTCTCATTTTATCCCCAGGAAAAATTATTCAACAGCAACAATAGAGAGAGATAAATATACCAGCAAACTGAAACAATCACCATCTGAATGCTTGCAGCTCTCAGTGTGAACAGAAATATAGAATGAAAGGATATGTTTGGAGACATGTATATATATATATATATATATATATATATCCATGCATCTTTTTTATTTTTTTTTATTTTTAGGTGATCAAAAGTACAAAACACAATGTTGGTTAAATGGAACCAAGCTTACAGAAATGACTCAAATGAAATTGAAATGTGTCCTGTGTTTAAGGAAGCTGCTAATTTATTCTGCTATTGTAAGATCAGCTGTTGTGCTCAGAGGATAGGAACCAGTCTTTCCCCCTCTAATAGTCTTAATTACCCTTTCCTAAGCAAAATTGGATTAACTGGATTTTAATATCTTTTCTATGCAATGGTTATTGGTGATATAAATATAATATCATTAAACCCACTACCCCTAGTTATTATCTTAAATAATTGAAAAAGAATGAAAAGCAATGACCAGTATATGGTATTTTGTTAAGTCTGCAAAGTTTAATTTTTAATGACATTATAAATGAAACATTAACACAGAAACTGATTATAATTCACATTAAAAATAAAAAAGGGGAAAATAAATGTATGCGCCGTGGAATCTAAATATTTGTCCATGTCGCAACCACAGTTGTGGTGTGGAAGCAGTGATTACAATGCACAAATGGGTTATAACTATGTTAACTAAACACGGTTTGTAAATTATTCTGTCCCTTCTAGCCAAAATGAACACCTTCCTTATTTATTGCCCATCTCGAATTGCCCTTGAGAAGGGATGAGCAATAAATCCTGGCCTAGCCAGCGACGCCCACATCACATGAATGAATAAAAAAATAAATCTGGGCTAGATCCATTCTTACCCCATTGAAGTTGGCTTGCTCCCCAGTTAATTATTCGGACTCTGGACTGCTCCCTGACCTTTTCCAAAGCCAACATAGAGCTTAACACTCTCCCATAAATGTTCCCTCCACTGATACTTGGTCCACTGCACTCCCAAGAACCAGGTCTAGCAGTGCCTCTTTTCTCATTGGACTGGAACCATCCTGCAGTAGAAAATTCTTCTGAACACACTGTCAGAACTCTTGCCCCTCTATAAGACAATAAGACCACAAGACATAAGAGCAGATATAGGCTATTCAGCCCATCAAGTCCGCTCTGCCATTCAATGAGATCATGGCCAATCTGATAATCGTGAATT
The DNA here is from genome assembly GCF_017639515.1 of Carcharodon carcharias. Classification (NCBI taxonomy): domain Eukaryota; kingdom Metazoa; phylum Chordata; class Chondrichthyes; order Lamniformes; family Lamnidae; genus Carcharodon; species Carcharodon carcharias. The sequence goes on from NC_054469.1 coordinate 166,152,870, forward strand.
CCACTTTCCTGCCTTTTCCCCGTAACCCTTGATTCCCTTACTGATTAAAAATCTGTCTATCTCAGCCTTGAATATACCAACAACTCAACCCCTACAGCCCTCACTGGTAAAGAATTCCACAGATTCACAACACTCAGAGAAGAAATTCCTCCTCATCTCTGTCTTAAATGGGCATCCACTTACTCTGAAATTATGCCATCTGGTCCTAAACTCTCCCACAAGGGAAAACAACCTCTCAGCATTTATCCTGTCAAGCCCCCTAAGAATCTTATATGTTTCAATAAGGTTGCCTCTCATTCTTCTAAACTCTAATGAGTACAGACCCAACCTACTCAACCTCTCCTCATAAGAAAATCCCTCCATAGCTGGGATCATCATAGTGAACCCTCTCTAGATTGTTTTAGTAAAACTTCCCTATTTTTATGCTCCATTCCCTTTGAAATAAAGGCCAACATTCCATTTGCCTTCCCTATTACCTGTTGATATTGTACATTAGCTTTTTGTGATTCGTGCACCAGGACCCCCAAATCCTTCTGTACTGCAGCCTTCTGCAGTCTTTCCCTATTTAAATGGTATTCAGTTCCTCTAATCTTCCTCCCAAAATGCAGCCTCACTTTTTCCCACATTATATTCTATCTGCCAAGTTTTTGCCCACTCATTTAACCTGTGTATATCCCTCTCTTGACTCTGTGTTATCCTCACCACTTGCCTTCCCACCTATTTTTGTGTGATCTGCAAACTGGGCAATATACGCTCACTTCCCTCATCTAAGTTGTTAACATATGTTGTAAATAATTGTGGCCCCAGCACTGATCCCTGTGGCACTCCACTAGTTACAGGTTGCCATCCTGAAAATGCCCTCACTTATCCCAACTCTCTGTCCTGTATTAGTTATCCATCCTCTATCCATGCGAATATACTACCCCCAACACCATGGACTCTTTTCTTATTAAGTAGCCTAATATGCTGTACCTTATCGAACGCCTTTTGGAAATCCAAATATATTACATCTACTGGTATATTTATCTATCCTGCTTGTTACCTTCTCAAAGAATTCTAATAAACTTGTCAGGCATGATTTCCCCTTCATGAAACCATGCTGACTCTGCTTGATTATCTTAAAGCAAAATACTGTCGATGCTGGAAATCTGAAACAAAAACAAGAACTGCTGGAAAAACTCAGCAGGTCTGACAGCATCTGTGGAGAGAAAGACAGAGCTAACATTTCGAGTCCATATGACTCTTCTTCAGAACTAAAGGGAAGTAAAAATGTGGTGAAATATATACTGTTTAAGGGGGCTGGGACAGGTGAAGCTGGATAGAAGGCCAGTGATAGGTGGAGGCAAAGGAGAGATTGCAAAAGATGTCATAAACAAAAGGTCGAAGGGGTGTTGATGGTGGTGATACTGGCTAAAGGAGGTGCTAATGGTGACATTAAAAGTAGAAAGCAGGATGAGCTAGTGACAGATGGCCCTAGTGAGAGTGGGGTGGGGGGAGGGGACGGTGTGGGAAAAAAGATCGAAATAGGCTAAAAGGTGGGGATAAAACAATGAAAGGAAATACATTTTAAAAATGATAATAGAAATAGGTGGGAAAAATATATATATTTAAAAATGAAAAATAAATATTGAAAAAAGAGGATCAAAAAGGGGTGAGGATGGAGGAAAGAGTTCATGATCTGAAGTTGTTGAACTTAATGCTAAGTCCGGAAGGCTGTAAAGTGCCTAATCGGAAGATGAGGTGCTGTTCCTCCAGTTTGTGTTGAGCTTCACTGGAACATTGCAGCAGGCCAGGGACGGATATGTGAGCATGAGAGTAGGGTGATGTGTTAAAATGGCAAGTGACAGGAAGGTCTGGGTCATGCTTGTGGACAGATCGAAGGTGTTCCTCAAAGCGGTCACCCAGTCTGTGTTTGGTCTCTCCAACGTTGAGGAGACCGCATTGGGAGCAGCAAATTCAGTAGACCAAATTGAGGGAAATGCAAGTGAGTTTTGCCGAGTTTTTCCAGCAATTTTTGTTTTTGCTTCTGCTTGATTATATTATGCATTTCTAAATGCTCTGCTATTACATCCTTTATAATAGACACCAACATTTTCCCAATTACAGATGTTAAGCTAACTTAACAGTTTTTTGTCTTCCTCTCTTTTTGAATAAGGGTGTTACATTGGGAAGTTTTCCAGTCCTCTGGGACTTTTCCAGAACCTAAAGATTTTTGGAAGATTACTACCAATGCATCCACTATCTCTGTAGTTACTTCCTTTAATATCCTAGGATGCAACCCATCAGGCCCTGGGGACTTATCGGCCTTTAGCCCCATTAGTTTCCCTAATTTTTTTTCTGTAATAATAGTTCTTGTATTTATTTCCTCTCCCACTTTTGCCCGTTGGTTATTTAGTATTTTTGGAATGTTATTAGTGTCTTCTACCGTGGAGACTGATGCAAAGTATTTATTCAATGCCTCTGCCATTTCCTGATTCCCCATTATTAGTTCCCCAGCCTTATTCTCTAAGGAGCCTAAGTTCACCGTGGCTCTCTCTTCCTTTCTATACATTTAAAGAAGCTCTTCCTGTCGGTTTTTAAATTGCTTGCTAGTTTAAACTCAAAGTTTATTTTCTCCCTCTTTATTATTTTTTTGCTCATCTTTTGTTGGTTTTTAAAACTTTCCCAACCCTCTGGTTTACCATTAATCTTTGCCACATTGTATGTTCTTTCTTTCAATTTGATACTATCCTTAACTTCCTTGGTTAACCATGGTTGGTTTATCCCGTTCCTAGAATCCTTCTTCCTCACTGGGATATATCCTTGTTGTGAGTCATGACTATTTTCTTAAATGTCTGCCATTGTTCATCAACCCTCTTTTCTGCTAAATTCCTTTCCCAGTCCACGCCATCCAACTTTCTGCCCTCATTCCTTTGTAATCACCCTTACTTAAGTTTAGCACAGTTGTTTCCAACCCAAGTTTCTCACTCTCAAACTGAATGCTAAATTCTACCATGCTATGGTCATTGTTTCCTACTCTGCCTCATTACACATTATTAAACCTGCCTCATTACACATTATCTGATCCAAAATAGCCTGATCTCTGTTTGAATCCACAACATATTAGTCTAAGAAACCATCCCAAATACACTCTATGAATTCTTGCTTGTGGCTACCTCTGCCAATTTGATTTTCCCAATTACATGAAGATTAAAGTCACCCATGATTAATTTACGTGCCTCCATTATCTCCTGATTTATTCTCTGTCCTACAGTATAGCTAATGTTAGGGGGCCTAAGGACAACTCCCATCAGTGTCTTCTTCTCCTTGTTATTTCTTACTTCCAAACATATGGATTCTACATCTTCTGATCCAAGATAATTTATTGCTATTGTACTTATTCCATCTTGTACTAACAGAGCTACCCCAACAACCTTTCCTTCCTGCCTGTCCTTTTGACAAGTCCCATACCCCCAAATATTTAGTTTCCAGCTTTGATCTCCGAGTAACCATGTCTCTGTAATGGCTATAAGGTCATACCCATTAACATCTATTTGTGCTGTTAATTCATTTACCTTGTTCCGAATATTATATGCAGTAAAGAGCAATTATTTTTGCCTTTATACCATTTTTTCCCCTTTGATCCTAGTTGTTACTATCTTTTATCTTTGTACACTCTGTCCCTTCCCTTCATGCTCAGGGTATCATTACCTAAATAGCTGCCCTGCAATGCTGCCATATCCTTTTGCTTCATAAGCGTACATATCCCCTCTCTAGACCCCCCCCACCCCACCCGCCCCCATTTAGTTTAAAGCCCTCTCTACAGTCCTAGTTATTCAATTCGCCAAGATGCTGGTCCCAGCACAGTTCAAGTGAAGCCTGTCCCACCAGAACAACTCCTTTCTATCCCAGCACTAGTGCTAGTGCTCCATGGACTTGAAACCCATTCCACCAACACCAATCTTGAGCCACACATTTAGCTCCTTGACTTTATTTACCCTATGCCAGTTTACCCATGGTTCAGGTAGTAATCCCGAGATTATTACCTTGGAGGTTCTGAATTTTAATTTAGCTCCTAACTGTTCAAATTCTTTCAGCAGAACCTCCTTTCTAGTCCCTTCAATGTCTTTGGTATCAACGTGGACGACGACAACTGGATCCCTCCACTCCCACTCCAAGCTCCTCTCCAGCCCTGAGGAGATGTCTTTAACCCTGGCACCAGGCAGGCAACACAGCCTTTGGGATTCATGCTTATGGATACAGAGAACACTATCTATCCCCCTATTAATACCGTCCCCTACCAGAACTACGTACCTATTTCCTCCCCCACTTGCCGTGGTCAGTTTGCTCACCCTCCCTGCTGCCATGGTCAGTTTGCTCCATCCTTTCTATCCTTCCTGAACACCATCTATCCAGGACTATATCATACCTATTTCTTCTCTTCTTCAAGTCAAATCTCTGTTATTACCACAATATCTTATTTCCACATTGTTATCTGCAGTTGTAACTCACCAAACATATTTGTGCATTCACATTCATGCACTGTAACCCTAATTTAGACTTCATTACTTTCCCTCTTACCTGACCCCACCTAATATCTTATTGTTTCCTGCTCTACTGTTATCTCTTACTCCCAATATTCTTTTCACCTTGATATTCCTCTCTAGTAATAACTTTTCATTCCCACACCCCTGACAAGTTAGTTTAAAACCTCCCCAATAGCATTAGTAAATCACTCCTTAAGGAAATTGGTTCCAGCTCTGTTTAGGTGCAACCCATCCAGCCTGCACAAGTCCCATCTCTCCCAGAACTGATCCCAATGTCCCAGGAATCTAAAGCCCTCCCTCTCGCACCACCTCTCCAGCTATGCATTCATCTGCTTTATCCTCCTATATCTGTATACAATTGCACGTGGTTTGGAGTAATCCACTGATTACTATTTTTTGAGGAATTTGCTAATTTCCTACTAGGTCCCCAAATTCTGACTACAGGACCTCTTTCTACCTATGTCATTGATACTGATGTCGACCATGATCACTGGTTGTTCACCCTCCCCGCTCAGGGTGCTCTGCAGCTGCTCAGTGACATCCTTGGCCCTGGCACCAGGGAGACAACATACCAACCTGGATTCAGCACTGTGGCTGCAGAAGCGCCTATTTGTTCCCCTAACTATTGAATCTCCTATCACTATTCCAGTCTTCTTCCTGCCCCCACCCTCCCCCTAACCCCCCTGCACTACCTACATGGCTCTTCTTTGACTGCCTAGTGGTCACCCATTCCCTCTCTCCTTGCATAATCTTAAGCTGTGAAGTGACCACATCTATAAATATGCTTTCCATAAAGATCTCAACCTCACGGATGATGCCACAGTGATGCCAGCTGCTGCTCAAGCTCTGAAATCCAGAGCTGGAACTGCTGCTCCTGACGATATTTACTGCACATATAGTTATCCAAGACACAGGAAATGTCCTGGAATTTCACCATGGGCCAGGAGGTGCCCTCAGGGACCTCTGTCTGTGGAACTAAACAGCCCAACTTGGTGGAGGCACTGGATGCCAATATAACAACAATGAACAAAATGAATACTTGCCTCACACAATACAGGAAACTAGGGTGGCATTTGTGTGAATTTGTTTATTCATGGAATATGAGCATTGCTAGTATGATGAAGATTTATTGCCCATCCATAGCTGAGAAGGTTGTGATGAACCATTGCAACCCTGATGGTGAAGGTACTCCCACAGTGCCATTCCAGAAGTACCAGATTTTGACCCAGTGACAATGAAGGAATGGCGATATATTTCCAAGTCAGGATAGTGTGTGACTTCGAGGGGAACTTTCACGTTCTGATGTTCCCACTTGCCTGCTGCATTAGTTATTCTAGGTTCTAGAAGTCACAGGTTTAGAACATGTTATTGAAGGAGCCTTGGCGAGTTGCTGCAGTGAATCTTGTAGATGATAAATATTATAGTCAGGCTGCACTGGTGGTGGAGGGAGTTCGTATTTAAGGTGGTTGATGACTTACCAATCAAATGAGCTGCATTTTCCTGGATGGTGTCAAGCTTCTTGAGTGTTTTTGGAACTGTATTCATCCATAAAAATGGATAGTATTCTATCAAACTCCTGACTTGTGCCTTGTGGATAGCAGAAAGGCTTTGGGGAGTCAGGAGATGAGTCACTCTCACCACAGAAAACACAGCCCGTGACCTGTTCTTGTAGCCAGATGAATTTATATGGCTGGTCCAGTTAAGTTTCTTGTCTATGCCTAGGATGTTGATAATGGAGGTTTTGGCAAAGGCAATGTCATTGAATGTCAAGGGTCAGTCATTAGACTTTCTCTTTTGGAGATGATCATTGTCTGTCACTTGTGCAGCATAAATGTTACTTGCTACTCATCAGCCCAAGCCTGAATGTTGTTCAGGTCTTGCTGCATGTGAGCATGGGCTGCCATATTACCTAAGGAGTTGTGAGTGGAACTGAACACAGTGCAATGACCAGCAGAATGGTTATTTCTGGCCTTATGATGGAGGGAAGGCCATGGATGAATCAACAGATGATGTTTGGACCTAGAACACTACCCTGAGCAAATCTTGCAGTGAAGTCCTAAGGTTGAAATGATTGGCCTTCAACAACTGCTATCATCTTCCTTTGTGCTAGGTAAAACTCCAGCCGGTGGAAAGATTTGCCCCTGTTGTCCATTTACTTCAATTTTACTGGGCATCCTTGATGCCACACTCGCTCAAGTGCTACATTGATGCCAATGGCAGTGACTTTCACTTCACTTCTGGAATTTGGCTCCTTTGGCTGTGTTTGGACCAAGGCTGTAATAAGGTTGGGAGATGAGTGACTCTGGCAGAACTTAAACTGAGCATCAGTGACCAGCTCATTGGTGTGTAAATGCTGCTTGATAGCACTGTTGATGACATCTTCCATCACTTTGCTGATGATTGAAATTGGACTGATTGGGTGATAATTGGCTGGATTGAATTTGTCTTGCTTGTTGTCAGTATAACAATCCTGGACAATTTCCCACTTTATCAGGTAGATGCCTGCATTGTAGCTGTACTGGAACAGCTTGGCTAGAGGTCCAGCTAGTTCTGGAGAGCAAGTCTTCAGCATTATAGTCGTGATGTTGTTGGGGCCCAAAGCATTTGCTGTATCCAGTGCACTCAGCTGTTCCTTGATATCACCTGGAGAGAATCAAATTGACTGAAGACTGGCATTTTGATGCTGATGGTGGGGACCTCAGGAGGAGGACAGGCTGGATCATCCACTTGGTACTTCTGACTGAAGATAGATGCAAATGCTTCAGGTTTGTCTTTTGCACTGATGTGCTGGGCTCTGGCATCATCGAGGATGAGAATTTCATGGAGTTTCCCCCTCTTATTAGTTGTTGAATTGTCTGCTATTCACAACTGGATGTGGCAGGACTACAGAGCTTTGATCTGATGATTTTGGTTGTGTAATCACTTAGTTCTGTCTATAGAATGCAGCCTTCACTGTTTAGCATGTATCTAGTCCTGTGTTTGTGGCTTCACCAGGTTGGCACCTCATTTTTATGTATGGCTGGTGCTGTTTCTGACATGCTCTCTTGCACTTCTCATTGAATCATGGTTGACTCGTTGATTGATGATAGAATGATGGGTATGCCAAGCCATTAGCTTACAGGTTATGGTGGAATACAATTCTTTGGAAGGGAAGTCTTATGGGTAGTGGATAGTGTTCCTGCCTCTGAGCCAGCAGCTCTGGGTTCGAGTCCTGCTCTAGGACTTTTTGGCTAAGGAAAGTGCACTTGTAACATGGTCAGAGGTTGTGCATCAACTTTCACATCCTTCCAACACACACCTATGGTAGGCAATAAAAGCGGGAGTGATTCCTGGTCAGGCATGTGATGGAGATCACTATCCATAGCTCTAGGTCATAACATGCATGCAAAAGTGTATATTGCCACAGCAATACAGATTCCTTAGGAGCCCGGTTGTCTCAGTTAGCTGGACGGCCATTGTGGATCAAATTGAAGCCAATGGCACAGGGTTTGATGCCCATTCCACCTGGGGCGGATTCTGGATCTGCCTTCTTACCTTACCCATGGTGGAGGTCATGGCGCTCTGGTTCAGACCTTTCTTCAGGTAGAGAACTCAAGAATAAGACAAAGAGGAAGAAAATGCTGCTGCTGCTGATGGCCCATGTGCCCCATGGATGTCCAGTTTGAGCTGCTACATCTGTTCCAAATCTATCACATTTAGCACAGTGATAATGCCAAACAACACAACGGAGGATGACCTCAGTGTGAAGATGGGATTTCATCACCACAAAGACAAGTATGGTGGTCACTCCTATCAATATTGCCATGGGCAGATGCATCTGTGACAGATGGATTGATGAGGATGAAATCAAGTAGGTTTTTCACTTGTATTTGTTCCCTCACCACTGATTGCAGTCCCAGAAAGGCAGATATGTTTTTAGGATTCAGCCAGCTTGGTCACTTGTGGTGTTGCTGAGTCATTCTTGATGATATACATTAAAGTCCCCCATGCAGAGCACATTTTGTGCCCTTGCTACCCTCTGCTTCTTCCAAGTGTGTTCAACATGGAAAAGTACAGATTCATCAACTAAGGGAGAATGGTAGGTCCTAATCAGCAGGAGGTTCCTTTGCCCATAATACCATGAAAGAACAGAGGAAAAGGAAGGCTTCTAAATATTTATATAGTGCCTTTCATTACATCAGGATGCTCCAAAGAACTTTCTTGTCAATTAATTACTTTTGAAGTACAGTCACTGTGGTAATGCAGGTGTAATGTTGCAATGTGACTTTATGAGGCCTGGAGTTAATAGTAAGGATGCCCTTGACCACCTTCTCTGGTCTGCTACCTTAATACCACCATCTTTGCTGTTCTATGAGTATGACTATATTGCTTCTAGTCTCTAGGAGAGCTATCCTAATAATGGCATAAGTCTGTAGATGCTACCTTCCCACTAGCCAACATGCATGGTTGAGTCTTGATCCTGAGTGCCAGAAGGCAATTGGGCTGTGATCTTGTCCTCAATTTCCAGATGTGCGCATTTCCAGAATGGATTGTTGCATAGCGACCAGAACTGGAAGCATGATCGATTTTCTCTCCCCTAACTCACTGATGGCATTGTGGCCATCCATAGCATCAGAGAAATGATGTATAACTGATATATGCAACAATACTCTCAAGAAACCATGAGCAGCCAAGACAAAACTGGAAACAATGTTGCTCAGAAACTGGGCAGAGGTAGTCATTTCTCTGGCAGTAGCATTGAGTGCAATGGCTGAAATTTGTTTAATGGCAGAAAGAAGGACAAGGGCAGCAAATACATGGAAACACCACCACCTGGAAGTTCCCCTCCAAGCCACTCACCATCCTTGGAAATATATCACTGTTCCTTCACTGTTGCTGGGTCAAAATCCTGGAACTCCCTCCTGAACAGCACAGTGGGTGCAAAGGTTCAAGAAGGCAGCCCACCACCACCTTCTCAAGTGCAATTAGGGGTGGGCAATAAATGCTGGCCTAGCCAGCAACACCCACATTCCATGAGAATAAAAGAAGTTAGCACCGTCAGTGAGGCAGGTTGCTTGATTGAAGTGGATAGAAAAAAAGAGCAAGATTAATATTGCTGTGATGTGAAATCAGTATGTAATCATTTTTTATATATTCAATAATCCAAGCAGCACAAATAATTACGATTAGTACCAAATGTGAACTGAAAAATATTCTCTACACATCCACATGCCTACCGCTATAAATTTATTCTTACAATCAAAAGTAGTCTATCATAACACTTACTTGCTAGCAATTCCTTCATTATAGCAATGCAATTGAAATTTCAGAATCCCTATTGTACACTGCTTCATCAAAAGTTAATATATAAGTTATTTTGAAAAACCCGCACCTTCTACAGACTATCTACAATCTACCATATCCTAGACTCCACCACCTGAATTAAGTTTCAGAGAGTCAGTTCTACAGAACTACTCCTTAATCCCCCAGGATAGCAAACAAAGCTGCAGAGATGACTTTATGACAAGGTGTAGCTGGAGGCAATTTATAAGGGGTAGACGTGTTACAAAGTTAACTGATAGTTACTGAGAGCATGGAAGAACCTGGAAAATTTGTACTAAGACACGATCTAGAAAACCAGATATTGCACTCATCTAAGATGTACACTAACAGCTCCTGATTCAGCAAAATCTGCACATGGATTCCTGTACACAAGTTGCTGATGCATACACACTGTACTCTCTCTTATAGCATATACATATGTTTTGGTTACATAAACAGCTGCCTGCACAGAATATAGCATCCTGCAATTTAGAAAATGTGATTATGAATGCAGAATTACTGGATGAAAATACTACAATAGCTTGGGCCGTACTTAAAACACAGACCATTGAGCAAATGTAAGATAACAGAGCACTGAGCTATAAGACGATGATTCAATTGAGCAGGTTTGAGGATGTCATAAGGCACAAAGGTGAAAAGAATGTTAGTAGAGCCACAGGAGTGGATTGTAACTATGTAGTAATTGCCAGACATTTGTTATTATTTGTATAATCTAGACAGCATTTTGCTTTAAAAACGTCATCAGAATCCTTGAACCATAATGGAATTGGTACACAGAGCATGTTAGAGGTGACATTAAATGTATAAAATGTTAATATGGAACCATATGATGCTTTCAGGACTTGTGTCAGAATACAGCATTTTTAGAGAAATAGACAAAGCATTAGATCCTATACTACATGGATATGCTTTTGTGAATCCTATTGATCATCCTCTGAATAAAAGGAATCAAAGAAACTCTGAATTTAAAGTTGCAATTTTTGTCTGAGATACCCCTTTTCCACTATTCCATTATAATAGGAGAAAAAGGAATTTCTTACAAATGTGTAAAGTGTTAATCTGCTAATATTGCCATAGGCAACCTCTAGGCTACAGTATTTGAGGTCAAGACAGCATCGTGACTTTTTCTAAATTTCAGCTTCGATCATTTGAAATGTTTGCAGCAATGATTTATGGAAAGTATAAGTACTGATCCTGTGAATGATTGCATGCCCAAATATAGATCCTACTCTGCACAAAAATAGTCCTGAACTTGGAGAAAAAAGTTTCAAGATAGTGCCCATAATGAGGAATAAATATTGTTATGACCGAGCGAGGAGGAGTGAGCTGGCTCCCCCTCTATTCAGCTCCCTCAGGTGGTCACAACAAAGGTTTTAAAAATTTTAATTTCCTCGTAAATGCCTTTTCTAATCCAAATGTATTTATTTTTTTAATAAAGAGCCAATCTAACCAGATTTCCTTGAGTCAAAGAAAGAGTAAATTTATTAGTTACTAAACCAGAGAAAAAAAATTAAAACATGATGACACACACAAATATCAGAAGTAAGAAAGTTTGTGTCCAATGAAAAGTTAAAAGGATATGTGATTTAGCCCTTTGCTTGTTTTTGAGGTGTAAATTGTTGAATGTTGCAGCCATTTGAAGTTAACTGGTTTCCTGTTGAATTCTGGAGTTGACTTGTTCAGGTCTACACTTTTTGAAGACACTCTTTCAGCTTCAGATAGGGAGAGAGAGAGATCTTTACTGCTCTCTTCTGGCAGTATTTTCAGGTGACTGATGATTCTTTGTCCTCCGACTGATTCTGCTTGGCAGAACCATTTTTTAAAACTCCTGCCTCTATATTCCCAGAAAGGAATTTGATTAGCATGTCTTGCAGTCATTGTTACAAACCAAGTAATTCCATTTTTTGACCTTTTCTCTGAAACCTTTGACACATTTCAAGATGTAAATCAACAGGAGATGGGGTTATTTCATTCTCCACAGGGGGTTTTGAATGTCTGATGAGTATTTGGCTGATTAGCAGTTCCCATTGTCTTGATAGCACTATAGCTGATCAAAATTCAGCACTTTGCACTTTAAATGCCTTCGTCTCAACAGAGTGCCTGTCTGAAATGGACCTTGACACCCTCCAGGTGTGAAGTTCCATGCGACAGGTCAGCAGTGTAATTCATATAGAAGCTTCCTAGAAAAGTGGTCCACTTACAGTACCAGGCATCAGGTGACTCATGGCAGTCATTTTTTGATCAGTGTCTTTTCTTATTTTTGTTTTAAAACAGGTCTTCCTTAAAGAGCCCAATATGTCTTTGGCTATTTGGTGAAGCTGTAGTAGATCTCACTCGGCCACAATTTCCCATTGTTGTGATGGTATTAAAGCAGCTCTCTGTCTGTAATAGCCCTTATTAAAAGGCAGGACATCTGAGGTTTCAGAAACTGTCATAAACTAATAGACATATCCATTCCTTGTTATTCTGAACTCCATTTACACACTTCTCCAGCATGTTGGAAATTCCTTCCTTTCCACAGAATGGTGGTGGTTCGAGTTTCACTCCAGGGCTGGAACACAAAGATCAAGGCTGACACTCCAGTGCAGTACTAAATGAGTGCCACACCATCGGATGGGCCAGTTTTAAAATGAGACGTTAAACCAAGGCCCTGTCTGCCCTCTCAGGTGAATGTAAAAGATCTCATGACACTATTTTGAAGAAGAATAGAGGAGTGCCTAGTCAATATTTAATCCTCAACCAACGTCACAAGAACAGATTGCTGTTTTTGGGAGCTCACTATATACAAATTAGTCGCTGCATTTCCTACATTACTACAGTGACTAAACTTCAAAAGTACTTAATTGGCTGTAAAATGATTTGGGATCTACTATGTAAATGTGAATTATTCTACGGTAACATACTTAATATAAGAACAAAAAAATTGTAAATAATGCCAAAAACAGAATTTCATATATTTGTTTAGACTATTACATTGAGGACAGAAAAATATATAAAATTTGTTTCCAATTTTTAAGATAGACTAAAACTCAAAATTAAAATGCACTTTATTGTACATATTTCTGATATTTTTATTGCTAAATTTAATGCAATTGGATTTCTGAACTAAAATGTAGCATGAGAACCCATTTAAAAAGTACTTACATTTTGGTTGTGCCACCTCTAGAAACCCATCTTATCAATGGTACAGCTTGTTAGACTCCTTGTGGTGAAGCAGGTGCCATGAAAGTTTACTTGTGTATCATGCTGCAAAGGCTTTTGAATCTACTTGATCAGCCATAGAAGGAACGTTTGAAGGTACAAAAGCACTGCAACATAAGAATCTAACCAAAGGGATTAATTGGAAGTTCAAAATGCTTCTCTGACAGGTTGAAGCCAACTTTATACAGTCATGTAACCATGAGACACAAATTTAATATCACGAGTGTTGAAAACTGCAAGATCATGTTTGACTGAAGCATAAATGCCAGCATGGACCGTTTGAGCCGAATGGCCTGTTTCTGTGCCACATATCCTATGCATATAAAAACTCAAATACAGTTTTTAATAACAATTTTAGTCTATTCACTGTAATAAATCAATATTTTTAAACAAAACTTTAGTAGGTGTTTATATTTCTACAAATTGAAAACCCACTGGTCTTTTAAATGAGAGCATCCTCCTCAAAGAGAATTGCTGGGGTTTGCTTATTACTTCAAGGTGAAGGTAGTGTACTGCCTTGTCTGTAGCCTCGGTATGCTACTTTCATTTTTACTGCTTCCCACTGAGATGCAAGAGCTTAGACATATGAGTGTAATAAATTAGGAAACGTTAATCTGTAAGGAGGATGAAAGGATGAAGTACCGAACCATCATAAAGAAAAAACTGAGTCCACAGATCCAGGTTAGTCAAAACTGTATTTTTAAAATATAATACACTTGGCTCTCCTTCTGTCAGGAAATGGTATGAAAAAAGCATAGAAAAGAGGCAGCTAAGTAACTGTGTTTTGGAGGCTTGCTCCAAGATAAACTTGTGGGGAAAAAATTATGTCTCAAAGAGTCTGAAACCTGTCAGCATGTATATACTTTCTTATAACTTGTCCAAATCTTTACAGCCAATTTTGCATTGCGCAATCATCAACAAAACCTGAAAGGCAATTGTTCAAATGTTGTTCTTAATAGAAAGACCATAATTGCCATTGTGCCTAAAGCTGATGTACATCTTATAAGGCAGATCCAGAGATACTTCATGTGGTGAAAATCTCCATTATCACTCGGAATGACTAACTCACATGTATAACATGCAGGTTGCTCATGCACCAAATAGTTTCAGAAACATATACTGTACTGTCTAGGACTGGGGCCCTTACACTTGTAAATTAGGGATCAATCTGCCCTGCACAGGATTCTACAGTGGCCACTTGTGAATGATGGGCACAGACTATTTGCCAACCTCCAATTTTACAACAAATATTAAAATCGGCTCGGTGAATTCTTGATTCCAAAGATATTATCGCTGTTGGCAGTTGCCAAATGGAAAACTCTGCTTTCTATGTTAGTTTGGTGTATGAAAACACTTGTTCTTTGCCTTCATTTCTAGGATGCAAGAAAAGAAGAGCAACCAGCACAAAATACATGATGGGCGCCATTCCACAGATGGACATTTGTGAAAATAGGCCTAAAGGCACTTGGGGCTGCAGATGTGCTGAGGGCCACATGTAAATGGGAGTTCAGCTGCAAGTGGTCCCCAGGTTGTGCAATGAATAACACTATTTTTTTCAATTTTATGTCTGTCATCAAATGTTATGCTGTTTCTTTCTTAAAGTGCTCATGTTTTTCAACTCCATGTCTCAATACAGATCTACCATAAATTTATTTCCCAATGCTGTACAAATATTAAAATTAAGTTGAAGAAAAAACAATCAAAAGAAAACAGTTTTGTGAACTAGGTGGAGGCCAGGGGCAACACATTGAATCGAATGTCAACTATGTTAGTGATAAAATCATAAAATAATTTACTGCATACTGAACATTAAAAGAAAGAGTTTCCAAAACATTTTGTGTTTGCATCAGGATTTAAATCATGGGCAGGACTTCCCAGTCGGCGTGCAGAGGTGGGACCCGCTCACCGACGCGTAAAATGATGCGGGATGACGTCGGGCGGAACTCTCAATGTCACCCCACGTCATTTAATTTTCAGGTCGGCGGGGTGCAGCCGAATTAGTTTTGCACCCGCCGACTGTCAACAGCCAATTGAGGCCATTTAAAAAGTAATTGTACTAGTTAAAGGACCTGCTCGTCCGACCTGAAGGTTGGCGGGCAAGTCGGGAGCCCTGACAGGCTTCAGAAAAAGCATGAAACCTCATCCACGGGCAGGATGAGGTTTCATGTAGGTTTTTAAAAATTTAATAAAAGTTTAATTAAAAGTGATGGACAAGTCCCAACTCATGTGACAGTGTCACATGAGTGGGGACATGTCAGAGAAATTTTATTTTTTTATATTTAACAGTTTTGAATTTGGCGCCGATCTCCCTGAGATAGCACTTAGCCTCTCGGCTTAGGGAATTCCCCACCCCCACCGCCCGCACAGGGAGCGTATAACGCTTCCTGGTGGACGTCACGCTGGGCGGTTCTTAACTGGCCCGCCAACGTAAAATGGCAATGCGCCTCCAATCTGGGGCGCCAATCAGAGGCGAGCCTGCAAGCGCCCACTCCTGAACTTCCTCCCCGATTGGGGGAAAATTCTGCCCCATGAGTTTCTCATGTCTGGACCAGGCACATGTTTATCCAGATTCCTTTGCACTGTTTCCTTTGTGGTATAAACATTGTACAGTATCTGACAGGAGTCCCATTGCTTCCTTGTCAGACTTTAACAGTCACTGTGGGGTGGAATAAAAGGGAAAGAAATATTTTTATTCATCAGCCTGAGCAATTATTTTCTCTTGCTCTCACTGGCTATGCGCAGTGCAAATGCATAAGAACACGGCTAGCCAGGTAACCACAAACCTTGACTGGTTTTGCCCTTACCATAGTGGTGACTACTGGAGAAGTACAGATCAATATGAGTAACATCACTTTAGCAACAAATCTATCCACAGTCCACATTCTATTTTGTGAAATCATTCTGTGGACATGACTTTTATTTTTACGTATAGTGTTGTTATAATTCTGCTGTGTAACAGTGTTTTAAAGTCTGGACATTATCTTAGATATAGCAGATGTCTAGGCCAGACTATTTTTCCCGTAGTTGTTAGCGAAATAAAAACATCAAGTCTCGAAAGTACAAGTGTTGTTTTTTGTTGTTTAATCTCTTCTGCTAGTAGCACATAAAATTGTGCAATTCTGATGGAATAAGCTCCCAGGTTTCCATTGTGATCTGTACTTAGCTCAGCAGGTATTCGATTTTGTTGTGGATGCTGAGGTGGCTGATTGAGTGACTAAATTCATTTCACACTTTCTGGTCTACTTCCAGCGTACTGTGAAGCAGATGAGGGTGTAAATAAGTTGTCAGTCTATCTGCGACATTGTACTTTTTGAGCCTAGACAGTATTTCCCTGAAATAATGGTGATAATGGATGCCCTTTTCCCTAGTACAGCAGCCAACATTCCTGATATCTTACTCAACTATAATTTGAGGCGGATCATTCCAACATACCTCTTAACGCTGTTCATCTAAGACATTCGACACTCTTATAAATTTCATATTATCATCTTCATCCTCATATCCATCATCTCCAGATCAAATAACCAAAATTTCCTCACATTGCACCCAGAGAAACCAATAACTATTGTTCAATTTGCTTTTGTTAAAGAGTCCGTACTTTATTAGCTATCAATGCCTGCAGCTAACAAAATAACAGGGTTGTGGGTATCTTTATCTCCAGGTGATGCTTACCAGTCATTGTTTGGTTCAGTGTTGAGCATAACCAACCAGCTACGTGCAATTGTTGTACTCCCTGGAATGCTGGGTGAGTGTGACTGTAGGCCATTGTCAGTCATTATACATTTTCCCACAAACTTCTCTCCCTTCTTGCCTGAGAGGTACAGGTTTTGGTAGTGTGTGTTTCCACTTGTACTGAGGGCCCTCTGATACTTTGTCCAAAGAGCTATTCTTGGCCCAGGTTTTCCTGCCTCCATCCAAGTTGGGACAGAGGCATAAAAGCTTTAAAAATGGCAGGTGGGACCCGATTCCAGGGGGGAACCTACCCCATTCCTGTTTCCAACAATTTTTTGCCAGCATGGGATAAGAGAGTAGGTAGTGATTCCATATGTAGCACTCTCGCCCTTGCCAGTTACATTACGAAAATGTGCATTTCAAACCCCCTGCAATTTTGCTTAAATTGGGCCTGTTTTGGTCAGAGATATGGTGCACAGGACCCCATAGAAGGACCCTAGACCCAAGTCAGGAATCAAAAAATATTATGCATTCACCATTCCCTTCTAAAAACATTTCCCCTCTTATCTTCTCATAAAGCTATCAGTCACAGATATTGAAAGTCACACTAAGGTAATTTTTAATCCATTTCACACCTTTTAATCATGGCCAAATAAATGTACAGTCATTGAAAAACCTCTTCAAAGAAAGATCATGCTATAATAACATAACAAAGTTGTCAATTACACAAAGCTAGCACTTCACTTTACAATTGAGTAAAGAGGATCCTGCTGAGCTGGATTCATTAACCATTCATGGAACTCAGCCAAGCATTCATAATGGGGCCACCTGGAAAAAAGGATGACTGGCCACCTGCTTTGCCTATATTGTCAATGTGCATTTCCAGCAGGCAAAACTTCCTCACCATCAGCAAGTGGTCAGGAAATCATTCCATGTATTCTACATAAATATTGCAATTCTATAACATTAGTTGCACCTAGTGATTTTGTATTATTGTAGGTAATGATTTGCTATGATGTCTGTTCCCTTGCTTCAAATAATTTGGAAACCTGCAGTGCTGCAGGAACAAACATTTGTAACACTTAATAATGAACCAGCAAAAATAATAATGCATAAATATATTTAATTGTATAACTAATTTTTAAACCAAAATGGGACTCCATTGATTTTGTTGATAGTTATCTTGTAATAACCTGATCTTTCTTTGGAGAGGTTTCTCAATGCCTATGTGTTTAGTTGGACAATTACAACTGGGCAAATGTCTCAGTAAATTGAGGTGAGCCTTCTAACTTGCTGGGCCTTCCAACCTACCAGCCTTTCCATCCACTCACCTCTTTTACTGCCCAGGACAGCCACCAGAGGAGGGGAGCCTGCCTCAAGCCCATAACCCCCTCCCTGACATGAAAATGGGGCAGGCTCCTCCAGGACAGGTGCAGAACCGCAGTGTTGGGGAAATTTCCAGCTCCCGATGCCCATTTCCTTGATTAAAATCTGGTCCTTTATGCACTATCTTAATCAACTAAACTTGATTAGAAGTAATTATGCTATGTGAATGCAGCATTAATAAATCTTTCATGTTGAGCTTGATCTTGCTGGTTCTGGTTCAATGACTCACTATTTCTCAGCTCTGTCCTTTCTCCTGGTGCTGGTTTTATCTCTCTCCTGTCACTCTCCATCTCCCTGCAGTCAATTGGCCATGGGTCAATTCACCAAAACAGAGATTGTACCTTTGGTATAAACTTTGAAAAGATGCTTGGATCAGAAAGAGATTGGCTCCTTAATAGATAAACATTAAAAGCCATTTCCTGTGGGTATTTCAACCAATGTATGTGTTGCAAATGTTTGTTCCTGCAGCATTGTAGGTTTCCAATTAACTTGAAGCAAGGAAACAACAGACATCATAGCAAATCATTACCTACAATAATACAAAATCACTAGGTGCAACTAATGTTATGGAATTGCAATATTTATGTAGAATACATGGAGTGATTTGCTGATGACTTGCTGATGGCGAGGGAGTTTAGCCTGCTGGAAATGCTTGTTGACGTTACAGGCATATGCTGCTAAAGTCTTCTACCCTTTTAAAGTAAAGGTCAAAAAATTATGCGAGAGCAAGTCTAAAATGCACTGCTGGCAGGTGATGGTCTCTGTTAGCACCACAAAGTCAGAATATTATCCTGTTATACTTCTGCTTATGATAATTCATTATTCAACAGGCTTGCACATTCAAGAGGCGGATCCACTGACTGATGTGCCCATGTTGCACTTGACAGCAATAGCAAAGCACTCACAGTGAGTGGCAGTGCTCACTGCCAATAGGAGGAAATTGTCTGACCTGTAATTCACCTTAAGTTCAAACCACCACTGCCTTTATGACTATTATGACCATTCTCCTTGGCTTGTGGTGGAATTGAATTCAAATTTGCTTCAAAGAGGTGTGCCTGACAATTGGGAATTGAAACCTAGGCCGGGATTTTTTGTGCCCGTCAGTGTCCGGCATTTTTGGTGGCGCGAGCAGACAATATGGCGCGATTGGTTTCACGATGGTGTGAAACCAGTTGGCAATCGTCCGCTCAGCCCACCAATGGCGGGCCACGTTCTCTGCCATCGGACGTCGAGAACCTCATTTCACCACATCAGCATATCATTATTAAGCCTGGGGACCAGAATTGCCCCCCCCCCCCCCCCCCCCCGGATCGTCTGCCCACGTCGACTGGAAAACACACTAGTGTAGAACACCTTGACAACTCTGACGTGCAGAAGCCGGGATTTATTACCAGGGCTTTGCTCATATCGCGGACATCCGAAGAGCAGAAGATGCTGGAGCCCAACACCAATAGCACACTGGAGGAGTGTCCATGGTATACCGGGCGGATTCTCATGAACATGGCTCTGCTGCAAAACAGCTCACAACAGTTGGATAATCACCATTGATGCTCACAACGGGTGATGGTCGAGGGAGTGGGAGAGGAAGGTCTAGGATCGGCTGTGGGAGGAAGAGGTGTTGGGGGCTTGAGGTTGGGAGGTGTGGAACGAAGGTGTCAGATGAGGTGAGGTTGGGAGGAGGGGAATGAAGGTGTCAGGATGAGGTGAGGTTGGGAGGAGGGGAATGAAGGTGTTAGGATGGGGTGAGGTTGGAAGGAGGGGAATGAAGGTGTCAGGATGAGGTGAGGTTGGAAGGGGGTGGGAGAACACGGGAAGAGGGGGTAATGGAGAAGAAGACAGCAACTGGGGAGGTAAGTGTAAGGGGGGTGGAGGGTGCAAGGGAAAGAGTGCGGGGGGGGGCAGAGAGAGGGAGGGGTGCAGAGAGGGGAGAGAGTACGGGTGGAGGAAGGGGTGTGGAGTGCAGAGGGTGTCCAAGGGGAGGAAGGGGCGAGGTGAGGGGAGGGTGTCCAGGGGGCGGAAGGAGTGCGGAGAGGGGAGGGAGTAAGGGTGAAGGAAGGAGTAGGAATGGAGGGAGTCAGGAAGGTTGAGTAAGGTTGGAAGAGAAAGTGAGGCTGGAGGAAGAGATATGGGGCTGAAGGAAGGAGTCGGGAGGGGGTAAATACTAAGTGGTGGGGAATCTGGGTGGGGGGTCGGAAGGACTTGGGTGGGGGGGGAGCGGTTCTGATGGGAATGGGTACGAAGGGTAGAGGAGGTGCGAAGTGGGGAAGGGGGGGGTTGATGTGCAGGTGAACGTGCACAGGAGGGTTCTGATGGGTCAATGTCTGCCTCTTCAGGAGCAAAGTGAGGGTGGGCGTGGTATGGGCGAATGGTGAGAATAACTGAAGGCAGAGTGAGGTGCTGGGTGGGAGGGTGAGGGCTCAACGGTAGCAATAGAAGGGACAGTGAGGGGGATTCATGGGTACTCGGAGACAGACCCTAGGTGTAAGGAGGAGGAGGTCAGGGAGGTGAATGTGGATAGGAGTGGGATTTTCGTGAAGGAAAGGAACGTACATGTTCACCTGGACATCCCCAAAGGAAAAGGGTTGTGGCTGGCTGGTCATGGAGGGGAGGTGGAATGTGATGATGGGTGGGTCAACTGTGATGGGAGAGAGGAAATGTGTGACTGGGGGAGGATAAAGGATGGGGGAGCGAAAGTGAAACCGAATTAGCATCATGCTGCCCAAATCAAAAGTGAAACGAGAGTTTGTTGGGCGAGATCATGTGCTGCATGGGGATGTGATCAGTGGGTGGGCGGAGATGCAGGTCAGCTCTGATGGACAACTGAAAGTGAACCCCAGCAGGCAGCATTCAAAATACTCTGGACATTGAGATGAGTATAAAACGTGAAGGATCCACGTACGTTGGAGAGAGCTTGCACAAGGCTCCGAAAGGCCCTGACACACACACATTTTTCCCTCCAGAATCACTCGTAGGCTTCTGCTCCATCTGCAGTGATGGGTCTTCGGGGTTGCTTATTTCCACCTCTTCACAGGAGGTGGAGTCCTCTTGGCTGCAGAAGAGGTTGTGGATGGAGCTGAGGCAATGGCTGGCTGAGAGTGTCAGTCGGTTGGCAGAGCTCCCTGTGAACCAAAGTACAGATAATTAATGCATGGCAGCAGAGTCAAAAGCAGAAGAGAGAGCACCCACAGTGGCATTGAGAGAGGGGTGATGTGGTGCAGGATCCTCAAGTGGGTGTTCACCACTGACGTCACCATCACCACAGGCTGTGTCCACATCCTCAATAGTCAGCGCGATGGCACACTCCTTCAAGTGAATGAGGGGCCTAATGTGGGCCACTTCACCCTCAGACTGGGACCCCTCCCTGCTGATGTGAGCAGGCTTCTCCTGCTTGAAAACCGATGGAGAGTGTGAGCAGGACATACGGCATCGCGTGGAATGTTTGTGTGGTGAGCGGAGCCATGGACAGGAAGGAGGATGTGAGCTCGAGAGGATATGAGCTTGACGGAGATGTGAGGGTGTGTGTGAGAGTTAGTGGTGTTGCCCCTTGAGGTGTGAGATCCCTGTGGATATGTATGGGTTTGTGAGTGTGTGAGCTGGGAGTGTTGAGAGGAGTAACTTATCCAGGCGGAACGGAGGAAACCATTCATCGGGGTAGGCGATGGTGTAATGGTATTGCCACTGGACTAGTAATCCAGAGACCCTGGGTAATGCTCTGGGAACTTGGGTTCAAATCCTAACACAGCAGATGGTGGAATTTGAATTCAATGAAAACCTAGAATTAGAAGTCGAATGATGACCATGAAAATTGTTGGAAAAACCCACCTGGTTAACTAATGCCCTTTAGGGGAGGAAATCTATCATCTTTTCCTGGTCTGGCCTATATGTGACTCCAGACCCACAGTGATGTGGTTGACTCTTAAATGGCCTAGCAAGCCACTCAGTTGTAATAAATTGCTACAAAGACACCAAAAAAAAAGAAACTGAATGGACCACCTGGTATCGACCTAGGCATCGGAAACGACAATGGCAATCGCAGCCCTGTCGACCCTGTAAATCCCTCCTTACTAACATCTGGGGGCTGGTGCCAAAATTGGGAGAGCTGTCTCACAGGCTAGTCAAGCCTGACATAGTCATCCTCATGGAATCATACCTTACAGATAATGTTCCAGATTCTACCATCACCATCCCTGGGTATGTCCTGTCCCACTGGCAGGGCAGAGATGGTGGCACAGTGGGATACAGTCGGGAGGGGAGTTGCCCTGGGAGTCCTCAGCATCAACTCCAGACTCCGTGAAGTCTCATGGCATCAGGCCAAACATGGGCAAGGAAACCTCCTGCTCATTACCATGTACTGCCCTCCCTCAGCTGATGAATCAGTACTCCTCCATGTTGAACATCACTCGGAGGAAGCACTGAGGGTGGCAAGGGCACAGAATGTTCTCTGGTTGAGGGACTTCAATGTTCATCAGCAAGCATGGCTCGGTAGCACCACTACTAGCTGAGCCCTAAATGACATAGCTGCTAGACTGGGTCTGCAGCAGGTGGTGAGGGAATCAACAAGAGGGAAAACATACTTGACCTAATCCTCACCAACCTGCCTGCCACAGAAGCATCTGTCCAGAACAGTATTGGTAGGAGTGACCACCGCACAGTCATTGCGGAGATGAAATCCTGCCTTCACAGTGAGGATACACTCCATTGTGTTGTGTGGCACAACCATCGTGCTAAATGAGATAGATTTCGAACAGATCTAGGAACTCAAGGCTGGACATCCATGAGGCACCGTGGGCCATCAGCAGCAGAATTGTACTCGAACACAATCCGTAACCTCATGGCCCAGCATATCCCCAACTCTACCATTACCATCAAGCCAAGGGATCAACCCTGGTTCAATGAAGAGTGCAGGAGGGCATGCCAGGAGCAGCACCAGGCATACCTAAAAATAAGGTGCCAACCTGGTGAAGCTATAAAACAAGACGACTTGCATGCCAAACAGCATAAGCAGCAAATGATAGACAGAGATAAGCAATCCCACAACCAACAGGTCAAGCCTAAGCTCTGCAGTCCTGCCACATCCAGTCGTGAATGGTGGTGGACAATTAAATAACTCACTGGAGGAGGTGTCTCCACAAATATCCCCACCCTCAATGAAGGAGAAGCCCAGCACAGCAGTGCTGAAGATAAGGCTACAATCTTCAGCCAGGAGTGCCGAGTGGATGACCCATCTTGGACTCCTCCAGAGATCCCCAGCATCACAGATGCCAGTCTTCAGCCAATTCGATTCATTCCCCATAATATCAAGAAACGGCTGAAAGCACTGGATTCTGCAAAGGCTATGGGCCCTGAAAACATTCCGGCAAAAGTACTGAAGACTTATGCTCAGAACTTGCTGTGCCCCTTGCCAAGCTGTTCCAGTACAACTACAACACTGGCATCTATCTGGCTATGAGGAAATTACCCAGGTATGTCCTGTGCATAAAAAGCAGGACAAATCCAAACCGGTCGATTACCACCCCATCAGTCTACTCTCCATCATCAGTAAAGTAAT
Organism: Carcharodon carcharias; assembly: GCF_017639515.1. Lineage (NCBI taxonomy): Eukaryota > Metazoa > Chordata > Chondrichthyes > Lamniformes > Lamnidae > Carcharodon > Carcharodon carcharias. The sequence continues at coordinate 166,176,525 of NC_054469.1, forward strand.
GGAAGAGGTCATCAACTGTGCTATCAAGTGGCGCTTGCTTAGCAATAAGCTGCTCACTGACGCCCAGTTTAGGTTCTGCCAGGGCCACTCAGTTCCTGACCTCATTACAGCCTTGGTTCAAACATGGACATAAGTGATGAACTCCCGAGGTGAGGTGAGAGCAACTGCCCTTGACATCAAGACAGCATTTGACTGAATGTGGCATCAAGGAGCCCCAGAAAAACTGGAGTCAATGGGAATCAGGGGGAAAACTCTCTGCTGGTTGGAGTCATACCTAGCACAAAGAAAGATGGTTGTGGTTGTTGGAAGTCTGTATTCTCAGCTCCAGGACACAACTGCAGGAGTTCCTCAGGGTAATGCCCTGGGCCCAACCATCTTCAGCTGCTTCATCAATGACCTTCCTTCCATCATAAGGTAAGAAGTGGGCATGTTTGCTGATGATTGCACAATGTTTAGCACCATTCGCGACTTCTCAGATACTGAAGCATTCCATGTGCAAATGCAACAAGACCTAGACAATATCCAGGCTTGGGCTGACAAGTGGCAAGTAACATTCACACCACACAAGTGTCAGGCAATGACTATCTCCAACAAGAGAGAAACCAACCATCGCCCCTTGATGTTCAATGGCATTACTATCACTGAATTCCCCACTATCAACATTCTGGGGTTACCATTGACCAGAAACTGAACTGGACTAGCCATGTAAATAATGTGGTTACAAGAGCAGGTCAGAGGCTAGGAATCGTGCAACGAGTAACTCGCCTCCTGACTCCCAAAAGCCTGTCCACCATATACAAGTCACAAGTCAGGAATGTGATGGAATACTCCCCACTTGCCTGGATGAGTGCAGCTCCTACAACACTGAAGAGCTGGACACCATCTAGGACAAAGCAGCCCGCTTGATTGGCACCACATCTACAAACATTCACTCCCTCCACCACCGACGCACAGTGGCAGCTGTGTATACCATCTACACGATGCGCTGCAGGAATTCACCAAGGCTCCTTAGACAGAACTTTCCAAACCCACGACCACTTCTACTTAGAAGGACAAGGCTGCAGATAGGAGGGAACACCACCACCTGGAAGTTCCCCTCCAAGTCAATCACCATCCTGACTTGGAAATATTTCGCTGTTCCTTCACTGTCAAAGGGTCAAAATCCTGGAACTCCCTTCCTAACAGTCCTGTGTGTGTAATTACACCACATGGACTGCAACGGTTCAAGAAGGCAACTCACCACCTCCTTCTCAAGGGCATCTAGTGTTGGGCAATAGAATGCTGGCCCAGCCAGCGAGGCCCACATCCCGTGAATGAATTTTAAAAAAGCACTGTGTGGCTGTCCGCTTTTGCAGGGCATTGGCGCTGACCACCGCTGCCACGGCCTCCCAAACCTGTTTTGTAATGCCACTGCTTATCCTGCAGGCAGAGCGGGAGAAGAGGACATCGCGGCAGGCTTCCACAGCATCCAAAAGGTGTTCCACGAACACGTTGCTAAACCTGGCGGCTGCCGTCTTCTTGCCTTTCTTGGACATCTTCCCTACAGCAGTTGTGGTCTGGAAGCACTGAAATGTGTGCGTGCGGCTGGACTTTAACTATGGCACCCAGCGTGATGCAACGGCGAGGTGATGGCGAGCGGGCGAATGCCAGCCCACCCACCATGGAAATGGCATGTTTCCCGGGAATGCATAAATAACGTGGCAGATTTGCAACGTTACGGCATAAAAACCCAACATCGCGGCCGATGTGTAAAACCTTGTTTTACCCACCTGCTACCGCACTTAGTGCAAATCTGGGAAGATTCCCCCCAAGTTAATTTTTTCGTAGTGGCTTGGTAATTCCATACCTAAGCAAGGGAGATCTGCAGCACTCTAATACAAGGGTTCTCAACGTTTTTGTGTCTGAGGCCGTTTTCAGGTTATAGAAAAATCAACCGAGTCCCATTTTGATTTAAAAATTAGTTATACAACTAAACATATTTATTCATTATTATTTTTGCTGGTTTATTATTAATTCATTTCTTATTCTTAATTCATTATTATTTTTGCTTTGATGGCTTAATGTTGAAATGTTGATGATACTGAGCAACAAGGCAATATTCTAAATGATAGATTTGCCCTAACTGGGCAACCAGTGGAAAGCTTACCAACAGTCTGTGCTGATAACTAATTGGCCTTCATCTGGGTAAACTCCAACAATACCTCTAGTGACACTTTGGGGAGAGGGGGTCATTCTGCCTTGGTTCTTACCAATGTACAGCTCTGTCGTTCAGGTAAGAAGCATGTATGAAGGTCTCGACACAAGAGTCTCAATTTCACATCAAAAAATGTTGATTTCTCAGTCGTTTTATTTACTCTTAAAATAGTGTGGGGTTTTCAAATGGCAGAAAAGCATTAATAAAAGAACGACAATGACTTTGGCAAGGATATTGTCAGAGGTCACCTACATACTGCTCAATAGAGGCTAAAGGGATATAAAATATAATTTTAAATTTGATTACAGAAATGTGGGGTTCTCCTATTCAGAAACAGTCTGTGAAGGAAATTCATGGAAAGCAAATGCAATGGCTCAGATTTTCCTTGTAGTTGCTCTTGCATCGCCACCATAAATCCCCTGGTGTATGTCTGAAAGTCCATTTACATGTGCAATTGGAGTTTATGCTGCACCTTCAGCAAAATTTATGGCAGCGGAATGACAGCAACTCTGAGAAAAGTGTCAGCCAATATATCATATCAAAGATATAGAATCATGTTTAGTGAAAAAAGTGAAAATTAATATTTAAAAAGAATGAAACAGCCAAGGCCATGGGTCATTGTGCAAATTTTCATACAATCACATCAACAGGTCCATTAACACCAAATAACATCTAAAACTTTAGGAACTGATTTTGACTTGGGGAAAATTGATGTTCATGGGGTAATAAAGGCCTAAGAATTGGGAAGTAACACACCACTCCATTTATCCTAATGAATGTCCATTGTGACTTTCACCCTTTGGAGGCTAAACCACTCACCTGGGCTATTTCTCTGTAAATCTGGGTCCTACAGACAGAGCTAGGAGTCCAATTTCAGAGTTTGTGATGTTGGCTTCTGTGAACTTGTGTTCCAATCAGGGAAGTTTCATAGAATATTGCGCTCTCCAGTGCAATCACATCCTTCCTATAATATGATATCCAGAAAAACACGCAATACTCCAGTTGTGGCCTGACCAGCATTTTATACAGTTCCAGGATAACCTCCCTGCTCTTGTATTCTATGCCTCAGCAAATAAAGGCTATCCCATATGCCTTTTTAACCATCTTATCAACCTGCACTGCTACCTTCAGGGATCTGTGGATATGCACACCAATGGTCCCTTTGATCTTCAGTACCTTCCAGGGTCCTACCGTTCATAGTGTAATCCCTTGCCTTGTTAGCCTTCCTCAAGTGCATTACCTCACACTTTTCTGGGTTGAATTCCATTTGTCACTGCTCTTCCTGCCTGACCACTCCAATGATAACCTCCTGCAGTTTACAGCTATCACACTTACCACCCGACCAATTTTTGTGTCTTCCATGAACTTCTAGATCATGCCCCCTACATGTAAGTCTAAATCATTTATGTACACCACAAACAGGAAGGGCCCCAGCACTGAGCCCTGCAGAACCCCACTGAAAACAGACTTCCAGTCACAGAAACTTCCCTCTACCATCACCCCCTGCTTCTTGCCTCTCAGTCAATTTTGGATCCAACATGCCACTTTGCCTTGGGATTCCATGGGCTCTTACTTTCTTGACCAGTCTACCATGAGGGACCTTATCAAAAGCCTTGTTAAAGTCCATGTAGACCACATAAGATGTATTACCCTCATCAACACTCAAAGGTTACGGGGCGAAGGCGGGAGAATGTGGTTGAGAAACTTATCAGCCATGATTGAATGGCGGAGCAGACTCGATGGGCCGAATGGCCTAATTTCTGCTCCTATGTCTTATGGTCTTATGGTCTAACTCTCCTGGTTACCTCCTTAAAAAATTTGATCAAATTTGTCAAACACGACCTTCCCTTAACAAATCCATGCTGACTATCCCTGATTAATCTGTTTCGCTCTAAGTGCAGATATATTCTGTCCCTCAGAATTCTCTCTAGTAATTTCCCTACCGAGGTTAGACTGACTGGCCTTTAATTTCCTGGTCTATCCCTTCCTTCCTTTTTTAATAATGGGACAATGTTAGCAGTCCTCCAGCCCACTGGCACCTCACCTGTGGCCAGAGAGGATTTGAAAATTACTGCCAGGGCCCCAGATCTCCCTTCCCTTGCCTCCCTCAACAGCCTGGGATACATCTCATCCAGGTCTGCGGATTTATCCACTTTAAAAGATGCTAAACCCGCTAGTACCTCCTCTCTCTTTGTTAATTTCCTCTAATATATCACAGTCTCCACCCTGATGTCTATATCTGCACGTTCTTTTCTATTGTGAAGACTGACACAAAGTATTCATTGAGGACTGTACCCATGTCTTCAGAGTGCACACACAGATTACCTCAATGGTTCCTTATAGGCCCTACTCTTTCCCTAGTTATTCTCGGTCTTTATGTATTTAAAAAAACATTTTGGGTTTTCCTTTATTCTGCCCACCAATGCTTTCTCAAGCACTCTCTTAGCTTTCCTAATTTCCTTTTTAAGTTCCCCCTGCACTTTTTATACTCCTGTAGGGACTCTGCCGTATTGAGCCCTCAGTATCTGCCATAAGCTTCTCTTTTTTTCTTAATCCTAACCTTTATGTTCCTTGACATTCAAGGTTCTCCAGACTTGTTACCCCACCTTTGTCTTTATGGGAATATATTTGCCCTGTACTCTCACTATTTCCTCCTTGAATGCCTCCCACTGCACTGACAGTTTTACCTGCAAGTAGCTGTTCTCTGTCCACTTGGGCCAAATCGTGTCTCATCTTAGTAAAATTAGCCTTTCCCCAGTTTGGAACTTATATTCCCAGCCCAACCTTATTCTTTTCCATAACTATCCTGAATCCAACTATGTTATGGTCATTATCTCCAAAATGCTCCCCTGCTGATATGCCTCCCACCTGCCCAGGCCCATTTCCGAATATTAGGTCCAGAAGTGCCCACTCCCTTGTTGGGCTTTCTACGTATTGGCTAAAAAAGTTCTCCTAGATGCAACTTAAGAATTTTGCTCCCTCGCTACCTTGCACACTAAAACTATCCCAGTTAATATTTGGGTAGTTAAAATCCCCTACTATTACTGCCATATTATTCTTACACTTCTCTGAAATTTGATTACATATTTGATCCTCTTTCTCTCCCTGACAGTTTGGGGGCTGATAGTACCCACCCAACAGCGTATTTGCCCCTTTTGTGTTTTTTACTTCTATCCATATGGCCTCATTCGATGATCCTTCCAGGATATTATCCCTCCTCACTGCTATAATTGATTCCTTAATCAATATTGCGACCCCCCTTCCTCTTCGATCTCCCTCACTATCTCATCTGAATACCTATAACCAGGAATGCTGAGCTGCCAACCCTGCCCTTCTTTTAGCCAAGCCTCAGTCATAGCTATGATATCATACTCCCACGTGCCTATCTGTGCCCTCAGCTCGTCTGTCTTATTCCTCAAGGTCCTTGCTTAAAATATGTTCTGTTTAGCCTTGCTAAACTCACTTCTTTCTTATCTAGCCTATGTTTCCTCTGCCTTCCAGACTACACTTACTAATGTTTTAATTTCTAATTCTATCTCAGCTTCTCTCCCCTCTGAACTACTTTTCAGGATCCCACTACCCTGCCAATTTAGTTTAAATCCGCCCTAACAGCAATGGCAAACCTCCCTGCGAGGATGTTGGTCCCATTCCTGTTCAGATTTAACCCATCCAAATTGTATGGGTCCCACCTCCCCCAGAAATGTCCCCAATGCCCCAGAAATCTAAAGCCCTCCCTCCTGAACCATCTCTCCAGCCACGCATTCATCTGCTCTGTCCTCCAATCAGCTGCCCAAAAGGCAAAATCAACCCCTAGTGCTTTACAGTAATGAGGTAAAACATATTCACCATAGGGACACTATATAGAATGAAGTACACTACCTTAAAATATATTGCATATCACTGAACATTTAACGTGTATTTGTATTAAATGGTTAATAACTGTCCATGTTCAGAACATTGAAACACAAAATATACGAACAATATATTTCTTTTATGTATGCCTGAAAACAACAATCTGCCTAATGATGTCAATATTTATGATATCCAAATATTTGTTGCATCCATATCTCTTTAGGCTTTGCATGGCATAAAAGCTCAATTTCATATGACTTCATTGCATTTGCTCCAAGCAAAAAACCAAATACATGAAAAAAAAGTTGATCTTGATTTGATCTATTCTTTACAGTTAAAACATCTTTTTTGCAGTGGGTATAATATGCACAGGTCATTTTATAATCAATTGTTGACACTAAAGGCACTCATATAAATTAGTCTGAAGCATCTCTCTTAGTATCAAGGGGGAGAACTGTTTCATGGCTTTTTAAATACACAAAGCTGATCAATTGGAGAGAGGCACATTCCCAGACTGTGTTACACGTTTCAGTTTTTTTTGTAAATCAAAGCGCAAATTCATCTGTTTACTCCAACTTCGCTTTGATGTTTTGTGCAGTGTAACTGCTGGACTAGAGTCAACTTGAAGTGAGTTAGTGTGTAGCAAGCTTTTGAAGTTTCACCATGTAAACATGCCTACATTCGACATTAAATAAACATACAAATAAATGAAGTAAATGTTTCTTCCAAAGGACAAAGTGTTAATAATTAATAAGTGCTTCATACTGGGAATTTTTTTGGCATAACTACAAAGCTGTTCAGCCTAATCTCAGGGAACGTCTGAAGAAGACGAACAAGTGAAATCAATTGATCAAAAAACATACAGTGAGATGTCGATTAATGCATACCTAATCTACGCAGAGATTTCCTACAGAATTTCCTTCACCTCCAATTTAACCATAAGTTATGATCCAGGCATAACATTTCTTAACACACTTTTCATACATGTATTGATATACAATTGTTTATTTAATAGTGCACAGTTAGCTATCAACAAAAATGCATTAAAAAGCTTGCATTATAAATATCAAGTCAATGCATGATATGGCATGCCTTGCGGTAGTCATTTGCTCAGCTGGAGTTTTTTAAAATGATCAGAGATGAGTGTCTGAGGTTCCTCTGAGGTCAATTTTGTTCTGATTCTTTCATGAAGATTGGCTTTAACTTTTCCATTCTAAAAGTATGTGAGCAGAAATCCCATTGTGCAATAATAACATTTGAAGCCCACCATAGAGATGTTATCCTGAACATCACTATTAAATAGCAGACAGTGGAATTTCTGTGTTAAAACATTGCTTCATTAATATTGCACAATGAATTTTTGCTTCAATAAAGGATTATGATGAGCCAAACTAAACCTTTTGGAATATGTAATTGCATTCTAAAGCCAAGCTTTCTGAATTGAAAACAAAATGGCTTATTTTCCCTTTGTCAAGCAAGTTACCAAGTTATGCCTAGCACTGAGGTACACTTCATTCAGGTCAGTGCTGGATTATCACCAACTGATGGAATATCATTGCACTCAAACCAGACTTCACCTAAGCAACTAGCAAATAATTATTTTGGCATGGGTAACACTACTGCTGTTGTGGAAAATTAGTCTATGATAACCAAAAAATTATCAATACAAAGACGTAGTTGTAGTAGGTTATTCACCCTTCAAACCTGCTCTGCCAATGAATCCAATCAAGGCTGACCTACACTTCCATTTCATTTATCCACCTTCATTCCATACATCTCATTATCTTTAGTCACAAAAACCTATTGATCTCAGTCTTGAAGATTTTAATTAACTCAGCATCCACAATCTTTCAAGGGAGTAAGCTGCAGAAGAGGTGTTTCCTGATTTCTATCCTAAATGGCAAGTTTTAGATTATGACCTTATGTTTTGAATTCCTCCACCAGAGGAAGTAATTTTTCTGTATCTAACCTGTCAAATGCCAAAATCATTTTAAATACCATTTTTTTCTATTTATTCATGGGATGTGGGCTTCGTTGGCTCAGCCAGCATTTATTGCCCATCACTAGTTGCCCTTGAGAGGGTGGTGGTGAGCTGCCTTCTTGAACCACTGCAGTCCATGTTGTGTAGGTAGACCAACAGTGCTGTTAGGAAGGGAGCTCCAGGGTTTTAACCCAGTGACAGTGAAGGAACGGCGATATATTTCCAAGTCTGGATGGTGAGTGACTTGGAGGGGAACTTCCAGGTAGTCGTGGTCCCATCTATTTCCCGCCCTTGTCCTTCTAGATGGTAGCGACCATGGGTTTGGAATGTGTTGTCGAAGGAGCCTTGGTGAATTCCTGCAGTACATCTTGTAGGTGGTACACACTGCTGGTACTGTGCGGGTGGTGGAGGGAGTGAATATTTGTGGACATGGTGCCAATCAAGTGGGCTGCTTTCTCCTGGACAGTGTCAAGCTTCTTGAGTGTTGTGGGAGCTGCACTCATCCAGGCAAGTGGGGAGTATTCCATCACATTCCTGACTTGTGCCTTGTAGATGGTGGACAGGTTTTGGGGAATCAGGAGGTGAGTTACTCATCGCAGGATACTTAGCCTCAGACCTGCTGTTGTAGCCACAGTATTTATATGGCTATTCAAGTTCAATTTCTGGTCAATGGTAACCTCCAGGATGTTTATAGTGGAGGTTTCAGTGAGGCAATGCCATTGAACATCAAGGGACAATGGTTGGGTTCTATCTTTTTGGTGATGGTTTTGCCTGACACTTGTGTGGCATGAATATTACTTGCCACTTGTCAGCCCAAGTTTGGATATTGTCCAGGTCTTGCTGCATTTGGACTGCTTCAGTATCTGAGGAGTTGTGAATGGTGCTGAACATTGTGCAATCATCACTTCTGACCTTATTATGGAAGGAAGGTCATTGATCAAGCAGCTAAAAATGGTTGGGTCAAGGACACTACCCTGAGGAACTCCTGCAGTGATGTCCTGGAGCTGAGATGACTGACCTCCAACATCATAACCATCTTGATTTGATCACCCCTCGAATATTGACATCAAAGGAAAGCAAGTGAGGGTTATGTAATTTTAAAATGATATTATTTAATCTATTAAACCCCAGTATCGTTCTGATCAATCAGTGCAGTACCAATTCCAAGGTCAATATAACTTTCCTAAGACACGGTATTCAAAACAATGCAGTAAACCAAATGGCGTCTGATCGAGGCTTTGTCCAACAAAGTATCGCTTTCTTACTTTTCAATTCCAAAATTTATGAGGTAAGGCTAACATTTTATTAGTTTTCTTGATTATTTTGTGCAATTGTTCATTAGTTTTAATGATATGCGTTCATGAACACCAAAATCCCTTTCCTCGTTCATCTGGGTCATCTGAGTCTCTCAGATGGGTCCAAGTGCCCACCTGACTGGCCGTCCTGCCTGACATCTCCAGCCATACTCGACACTATCACTTGGGTTTACTAACACACAACAGGCGTTCTTCCCTGGCAGCCTTCCAAGGGCTACCTAGCCGTTTTTAAACTGGCCACCAGGTAGCCAGAGGACTCGCCCCCACTCAGCCTTCCTGATGAGTGATGAGCCGCGTTTCAAGCTGGGTAGGCTTTAATTGGCCTGCCAGCATGAAATCGCAATCGGGGACCGATCACGGGCAATGGACCATTTCCCAGCTGCTTCCAGACCTGCCCACCGCGCCCACCCAATGACCTCAAAATCCTGCCCCAAGATAGCCAATCAGACAGCAGACCAAGATGATCGAAGTGCACAATATCACTGAACGAGAAGCTACTGATACTGATATCTATTCCCTAAAAAATATCATGGCAGTGAAAACTTTCAAGTGAATGGGTAGCCTCTAATCATGGAGGTTGACACAGGAGTACTGCGCACACTGGGGGGAGAACACACTCTTAAATACCTAAGTGAAGGTACGCAGCCACTGAATCTGAAGCAAACCACGGCTCAGCTGAAGACATACACTGGAGAGGCAATACAGGTGAAAGACATCACCTCTGTTCCTGTATTCTACAGGCAACAGACAGCGCAGCTTCCAATGATTATTGTAACAGGTGAAGGACCTAATCATCTGGGCCGCGATTTGTTAAAGGAAATTAAGCTCAACTGGTTAGAAATTTTTCAAGTTAGAACAGGAGGAATTCTTCAGCTGTTAAAAAAGTTTGACAGCGTATTCCATGATGAATTGGGAAAGATGAAATACCTACACGCAAAAATATATGTAGATTCGGAGACAACACTCAGTTTTTTAAGGCCAGACCTGTGCCTTATGCCCTAAAGGAAAAGATGGGTGCAGAATTGTGCCACTTAGAGAATTTAGGCATAATCCGCGCAGTACAAATTTTGGAATGGGCAGTGCCCATAGTCCCTGTGATGAAACCTGATCAAATTATTCGCTTTTGCAGAGACTACAAATTAACTGTGAACAAGGCTGCTAAATTAGATCAATATCCTATCCCGAGGATTGAAGATTTGTACACTAAGCTTGCTGGAGGAAACTCCTACACCAAACTGGACATGAGCCATGCACACCAACAGCTAGAGCAGGACAGGACATCTAGAGGATGAGTAACCATCAACACACATAACGGCCTGTACCAATATACATGTCTACCCTTTGGTGCATCATCTGCCTGTGCGATGTTCCAAAGAACCATGGAAAGCCTACTACAAGGACTTCCAGGAGTTGCAGGATGACATCCCGATCACAGGATCAATGCAAGTCGAACATTTGACCAACACAGAAGAGGATTAAGGAGATTTTTGGAAGCTGTTGTACGACTGAAGAAAGGGAAGTGCACTTTCCAAGTGACTGAAGTCACTTATCTGGATCACCGAGTGGATGCCCAGGGGTTGCATCCAGTCGAGGAAAAAGTCAGGGCAATCAACGAGGTGCCCTCTCCTGCCAATGTCACTGAACTCAAGCCTTTTTGACAAATTTATCAACAGCGTTAGCACCTTTACACTTACTATTGAACAAGAAACATTGTTGGTCATGGAAGGCTCAACAAAAGAAGCTTGTGCAAAAGTCAAGCACCTATTACACTCATCATGCCTGCTAATATATTATGACCCATCAAAATAATTTATATTAATCCGTGATGCATCTCCCTATGGTGTGGAAGTGGTGTTGTCACACAGGATGGTTCCAAAAGGCCATTATGCTATGTCTCCAGAACCCTCTCTGCAGCCAAAAAAGTTACTCACAACTTGAAAAGGAAGGTTTATCAGTCATATTTGGAGTAAAGAAATTCCATCAATATTTGCATGGTTGACATTTCACCATAGTGCCAGATCACAAGCCACTAATCGGTTTATTTAGTGAAGATAAAGCAATTCCGCTAATAGCCTCAGCCAGGATTCAAAGTTGGGCTTTGATTTTGTCGGCATATGAGTACACCTTTATGCAGATAGTAAATGCAGAAGCACACAGTCATCTTCCTTTGCCAGATAGCATTATATATGCTCCAGTGCCACAAAAAGTTGTACTTGTGTTGAATTTCCTGGACTCCTCAGCAGAAGCAGATAAAGAATTGGACAAACTGGGATACAATTTTATCAAAAACCCGAGAACAGGCATTGCAAGGATGGTCGAATGCACCACTCTCTGAAGAAATAAAACCATTCTATGCCCATGAAACTGAATTAAGTAGACAAGATGGAATCTTATTGTGGACAGCAAATGTCATCATCCCTTCGCAAGGAAGAGAACCACTCTTGACAGAACTTCACAGTGCGCATCCAGGCATTTCAATGTTGAAGATGTTTGCGGGAAGCTATGTCTGGTGGCCAAGTATAGACAGTGATATAGAAAATATGGTTAAACACTATCTCCATTGTCAGCAACAACAGAAGTTGCCCATTTCAGCTCCACTACATCTGTCAGAGTGGCCTGGTCAACCCTGGGTTTGACTACTTACACGTAAGTCCATTTTTAGGTATCATGTTTTTTTATCATCATCGAGGTGCATTCTAAGTGGATGGATGTGTATGAAGTCAGATCACCGACATTGTGTGTAACTATTGAAAAGCTGCACCAATGTTTTAATATACATGGCCTACCAGAAGTCATTGTTTCGGATAATGGTACTGTCTTACTGTCTTCACTAGTATGGAATTCCAGAGACTCATGAACCTAAATGGGAATAAACATATTAAAACAGCACCATATCATCACTCATCTAATGAGCTAGCAGAAGGAGCAGTACAAAATTTTAAAACAGGAATGAAGAAGTTATCCGAAGGAACATTAGAAACACAAATTTCACAATTTATTCTCAACTGTCGCGTGACTCCTCATGCAACTACAGGTTCAACACCGTCTGAATTACGAACGACACACCAACTTCATACAAGGATAGGTCTAGTGTTTCCAAACTTAGAGGGGAAGGTAGAGAAGAACCACAGTAGTCAGAATGTGAATCATGATATTCACAGTAAAGCCCGAAAATTTACTGTGGGAGAGACAGTTTTTGTGCAGAAGTTTGGACCTGGATCTAGTTGAGTTCCTGGTATAATTGTCTATGAAACTGGACTTTTGTCATACCAAGTGGAATTGGAAAATCGGATTATTCGAAAACATGTGGATCATCTAAGAAGTAGAGAGACACTCCAACAACCAGTTACTGCACTTGAAATTGAAGTTGAACCTTTAATCCCTGAAGTGCCAGATCAACCTAGAATAGACATACCTGATGTTTCTGTTGAAGTAAATGATTCTGAACTGCCATTGCCTAAGGATGTCCCTGATGCCGCAGTTCCTGATCAAGTCGATCCAGTGGGAGAATCTCAAATCGTAGAGCTACATTGCTCTGATCGAATTTGAAAACCATCTGAGAGAGTTGATCTATAATCACATGGACCGTGTATATTTGTGAATGTTATGTATTAAGACGTTATTGTAAATAAGAGATGTAAAAAAATTAAAGGGGGTTGCATGTAATGATTGTAAGTAAAACCTTTCATACAGCTTAAGGATCATGTGATTGTACTGACGAATCAGCCTAAGTGCAGGTAATCTTAGGGGCGGAGCTTTCAAGTCATGGACCTGGTTCAAACATGTAGCTTCTTCAGGAGCTCCGTAAATACGTTTAATTGTTTCTAAGAAGAAACTTGGCCAGTACACCAAGTTTATTGCAGTATGAAATCCTGTAGCTCCACTTTTAAGGGGTGCCTTATCCCATTAATTGGTTTCTTCAAGCCAGTGTGGTGTTCTGGGTGGAGAAGGGAGCACACAAGCCACTCCCAACATGCACCAGGAGAATTTGATGCTATCCTGACATCACATAACCCAACCAGCTGGAGTGATGCCAGGATCCCTAATTTGTACAATGCTGGCCCGGTAAGAAATTCATAGATTACCCTGCAAACAAGTCGCCTGCTGAGAGAGGGGCCTTGCACTAGAACATAAGGAGCAGGAGCAGACCACATGGTCCCTTGTTCTGCTCTGCCATTCAGTATGTTCATGACTGGCTTTCTCCTTGACTCCACATTCCTGCCTGCTCCCCATATCCCCTAATCTCCCCAGAGACCAAAAATCTGTCTACCTAAGCCCCAAATATACGCAACAATAGAATATTCACATGAGGGACTAGGCACCCAAATTGCTGGTAAGCTGATTTTCTTATTCTATTGCAAAGTGTCTGGAAGTACTCTGGAGTGTTTTTGAAGGTGTTATGGTGATTTCCCAGCAGAGAATGTTGCTGCATCCTCTCAGGGTGTAGGGGAGGGGATGTGGACAGTGGAGGATGTGGCCTGTGCACACTAAGACTCAACAGGTATTGGGGCAGCAGCTGCAGTGCCTCTGGATCTGCAACTCTACAGGGAGATGGAGTGAAGGCTATGGAGAAGGAAAGCTTTGCATGAAAACCCCTGCCAAGTTGATGCCCAATTCCTCCATTGTCCTTGACAGTGACAGGCAACTGTCTGGCAGGCCAGCCAATGCACCCATTATCTGGGTGTGCATGCCCATGAGCACTCATTTGTATGCCATCCCAACAAGGTCCTCATCTGAGTTTCCTGCAGCAGAATTCATCCGCAGCTTTGCCATCCAGTGGGTTGGCAAATTAACTATGGTTTCCCCCTGACCTGGCTGTCCATTCATGCCTGCATAATTCACTATGTACTAATTCCAACTCTTGCATCAATTCTTGCCTCCAAGGTACGTGCAGTGCCAGAGCTGATGGCTGTGAGTGTCAGCTTAAGTGAAGGGGCCTCTTCATTAGTGCTGTGGTGTTGTTCTCTCTCTTCCTCCTCCTGGGGTTGCTTGGCTGGTCAGGCAGCAGTTCTTTGGGGTCCGAAAGCAGCAATTCTGAAAGGGAAGGCTGGGGTGAGGGAGGAGGTGGTGTGGGAAAGAAGAGGTCTATGGTCACACCATCAACAGCTTGCTCGTCGTGCCAGATAATAGGATGAAGAATGCCTGAGAGTTGAGAAGGCAGGAACATGCCATCAACTTGCCTGCCACAGCTGAATAACTGGAGGTATGCAGAGGCAGAGAGAGGCCAATGTGAGACTGGCAGCATTGGTAGGTGTGAGGGTGAATTGGAGTACTTGGATGTTAAGTGTTATCTCTATCTCTGTAATATCCTCCAACTTCACAACCCTCCGAGATCTTTGTGTTTCTCTAATTCTGGCCTTTTAGCATTCCCAATATACATTCTCTAACCTGATTGCTCTGGTTCATGGCAGATTTTGCATTCAGTGAAATGAAATGAGTTTGAGCAAAAACTGGAGGGAAACAAATACATTTAAATATGGGCATAATTTTATATGCAATTTGCACCAGAATCACCAAAGAGGAGAATGTATAAATTCAACTAAAGCTACACTTACACTGTTCATTTGTACTTGTATGGATGCGTGATCCCAACCAAGTCCAATAAAATCATTGCTCTGGATTTTGCAGTAGTAATGATGGTGAAATGTCAGAAGGTTGACCTCAAGGAATGCTTTCCCATTAGGCCAGTTATTCCTTGAGAAATCAATATTGAAGGGTATGGGGACAGAAGAGAGAACCTGAGGTATGTAGAAATTTTTGATATCTTCTTACATTTCTGCTCAGGTTTGCCATCTTTATTTGAATATCATACAAACATAGGAATTAGGAACAGGAGTAGGCCATTTGACCCCTCGAGCCTTCTCTGCCATTCTGTTAAATCATAGCTGATCTGATTGTGGCCTCAACTCCACTTTCATGCCTACCCCTATACCCTTTGACTCCTGTGTTAGTCAAGAATCTATTTAACTCTGTCTTAAAAATATTCAATGACCTCTCCCTACTGCTCTTCAGGAAAAGAATTCCATAGACTCATGATCCTCTGAGAGGAAAATAATTCTAATTTAAAAATTTCTAAAACAAATATAGGCATTATTATCAGAGGGTAACCATGAAGTTTATTTGTTCTGTTCTTTTTATTGCTTTATATTCAAATGAAAATTGATGCTAATAGAGATGATGGAATCTGAAAGAATTCTTACATGCAGTTACTAAAGCTCTTCTACTAGGGCTCTTGCTCTAAATTGCTGTGCAGATGGCCCTTGTGACTTCTGCAAGATAACAGGAATCAAGCAATCTGTCATATTAAATGATGCCCTGGAAGTGCTCCATAGTGATTGTTAACATGAATCATAGCAATGCTGTTGTGGGCTGTTACTTGACTGGACACAGGTGAGATCTAGAAAAGGGAGCAAAGACTAATGTATCTTAATGAAGAAACAATTTTTAAAAATGTGAGAAATTTGCAAACCTTACCATGAGGACACTCACAAGTAATTTGGTCGATGGTAGAGTAGCCAGCACTGAGCGAAACTGGACAACTGTCTTACTGAATATTGACAGCTGGAAATGAATTCACCAGATGACCAAGACCACAGAGTTACTGTTTTTGTGGAAAAACAAACAGAATTGTGGAATTTGATCCCAAAGCATCACTAAAAATTCTATATAATAAAAGCTGTATTGAAGTTATTTATTGATTGTAAATCAGTAGCCCAGCACATAACTGAAGGATGTCTCATTGAGAGTCGAGGGACAGGTATCCAATGATTTAGTGATGAAGTTCCTTCCCCCACCACAGTGTAAAACTGAACATATGTGCCAAGAAGGTCCTAGTTAGGGGGAGGGGGTGTATTTTAACTTGCTGGCCCACTGGGAGCAGGGGTAGAACCCAGATGCCTCTGTTTCCCCACACGTTATGGAGATTTAACTCCATAGAGTGCAACTTTTAGCCCTGCCAGACTTCTTACCCAGAAGTAAGGCTAATTAGCAGGCTTGGTTTCCAGTTGGGTGGGGGCACTGCAGTGGAGGCTACAGTACGAGATGTGTCTCATACCCTATCTGGGGCTCGTGGTGGCTTATTGGGAGAGAATCCGATCTCAAACCAGGTTCCAATTTCCGAGCCTGGGTGGTGGTGGGGTGGGGGGGTGGGGGAGTGCAGCGAGGTGGTTCAGCCTCTAGGGTATATAAACACCCACCCCAAGATGGCGCACAGCCCCAAGGGGGAGGAGAGGGCAGGGTTTGTATGGGTGTGTTCTGGCTGTGAGGGAGCCTGTGAGCTGTTCCTCCTGCCCCACATAGAGTGCTGTGATGGCACTTATCTTCTCCCCGAGGCTATCCTCACCCCACTAAAGCTGCCAGGTTTACTGAGACCCAGGAAAACTAGCCAACCACAGTTAAATCCACCAAGCAAGTTCACTCCGAGGCTTCCAGCCTTATTAACACATTTGTGCATTGGGTCAGTTGTCTCCCCCTTGTCCTGCCTCAGTAAAACCCAGAAATCGGTCGGTTGGAGCTGGTTTCCTGATGCACTTGGGTGTTTTGCATACTTAACCCAACCACCCTCATTTAGTCCCAACTGCTCACCCACTGCCTCTTCAGCCTCTGTCTACCTGTGTTCCGTTATCTTATTCGAAGAATTCGTAAAGATCCAGCAAATGACCTCAGGGTTCCTGTGCTAGGGAACAGAAGAGAATGTCATGTTCCAGTAAATCAGTGACATGCTTATCCAGAGAAGTATCCTAAATCCTCAATATCATATGGCATGACTGAGAGTTTCAAGTTTTTAATTTTTATGTTAGCGTTTTGAGATTGGGACTCACTATTAACACTGAAGTACTAATGGAGAATTTGTAATGCGCTGGATCGACAACAAATGAGATGATGCTTTTGTGAGAAATTAGCCTGCCAATTGACTTTACCCTGTAATGAACGGATGTATAAGCCATCAAATATGTCTAGACGTTGAAGAAATTATTGGACACTGTTCATAAAATGCCTCACCACCATAAATTAACAAACAGGCAGGTAGTAAATTGTGATCAGAGTTCCATAGACAAACCTGTAGTCCTGGAGATGCAGTCATCTAAACAGCCAATAGAACAGATGTGACCTTTGTCTTAAATTTCCTGTGAGCACAAAATGGACCATAACTTATCTTCAAGTGGCTAACTGATGCCATTTTCATGATTCCAAAACACCTGCTGCTAGCCCTAAGATATATCAAGTGGATTGCTTGGAACCATATAGATGCAGGGAAGTACCCAGCTGGGTGTCCATGTGAACACTCAAAGGAAAGTTTCCCCCCACTGAGTTAAGAAATTCCCAGGAAGTAGGCTAATGGAAGAGCATGATCCTAAAATACCCTATGGAGTAACAAATCATTGGTATTGCTGAAGAAGAGCAGAAGTGAGAATAGAAGAGCAATGTGAAATACAAGAGATATGATAACGCAATCCTTCACAGAAATCAACTATCTTGGTACGAGTAACAAACAAGATTTTTGTATGATATCTAGTCTTGATTTTGTTTAAGTGCTATCTTCATGTAAAGATTTGAACAAATGCTTTCCAGAGTAACAAAATATCTGCACCAGTGTGTTATTATTATCTTTTTGGCCACATTTATAGGTACTTTAATAAAAGTCACATTTAGATTGATTCTAGAAAGTTCTCAAAAGTATCAACATTTTTGTTATTCATGAGGATTAGACGATATTGGCATATTTAAGTAAAAGTAAGAAAGTTAAACCTTGTTGCCGCTCTAATTCTGTTATGCCTAGTTAAGCTGCTGTTCCATGCCACCCATCACTAAATAATTCATACACTGTATTGTTAGTGCAAGCTTGTTTTCTGCTCTGTTGTTGCTTCATTTACATCCATATAACTGTTTATTTCCTCATGTTGCTGCAAATTTGACTAAATACAGGAAATTTTGATGAAATACTGGAAAGGTTTGCCCTAGCACAGCATATTTGGTGTAGTTCAACCAACGGAATACTGATGAGTTGTGGCTCCTGTGGTTTTGAATTGGTTGTCGTCCAATCACATCAATGTTCTTAAGACCTCACAGTAAAGGTCTAATTCCTCTGTTAAGGACCCCAAACCTGAAAGTACAATGTTACAGCATCAAATTATAAACCCTTCTCCATCCTGCACCCAAGCAACTGCAGAAGAATAATTGGTAGCAATTGTGATCAGCTCCTCAAACAGAATTATCTATCAGAACAGTGAATATTGCTCATACTACCTGGAAAACTGAAATTACTTTCTGAAAGTATGTTTTGCACCTGACCAACATCCAGGCAATGAATATGCACAATGAGTATACAGATAATTGTATTTCACTCCTGAAATTCCTTTCACGATGCATTCACCCCTGAGGTCTTTCAAGTCAAATGCCTGGGCAATCACACAGTTTACCATTACCATCAAGCCAAGGGATCAACCCTGGTTTAACAACGAGTGCAGGGCAGCATGCACAGGGCATACCTAAAAATGAGGTGAAGTTACAACACTGGACTACTTGCATGCCAAACAGAGGAAGCAGCATGAAATAGAAAGAGCTAAGCGATCCCACAACCAACAGATCAGGTCTAAGCTCTGCAGTCCTGCCACATCCAGTCATAAACGGTGGTGGACGATTAAACAATTAACTGGGGGAGGAAGCTCCACAAATATCTCCATCCTCAATGATGGGGGAGCCAAGCACATTAGTGTAAGAGACAAGGCTGAAACATTTGCAGCCATCTTCAGCCAGAAGTGTCGAGTGGATGATTCATCTTGGCCTCCTCCTGATGTCCCCATCATCACAGATGCCAGACTTCAGCCAATTTGATTCACCCAGATGATATCACGAAATGGTGAAGGCATTGGATACTGCAAAGGGTATGGCCCCTGATAACTAACTGACAATAAAACTGAAGATTTATGCTCCAGAACTTGCCGGACCCCTAGCCAAGCTGTTCAAGTACACCTACAACACTGGCAACTACCCAGCAATGTGGAAAATTGCACAGATATCTCCTGTCCACAAAAAGCAGGACAAATCCAACCCAGCCAAATTACTGCTCCATCAATCTTCTCTCAATCATCATAAATGTGACGGAAAATGTCATCGACAGTGCTATCAAGCGGCACTTACTCAGCAATAACCTGCTCACTGACGCTCAGTTTGGGTTCAGCCAGGGTCACTCAGCTCCTGACTTCATTACAGCCTTGGTCCACACATGAACCAAAGAGCTGAGCTCCTGAAGCAAGGAGAGAGTGACTGCCCTTCACATCAAGGCAGCATTTGATTGAGTATGGTATTAAGGAGACCTAGCAAAACTGAAGTCAATGGGAATCAGGGGGAAAACTCTTGGAGTTTGGACTCATACTGAGTACAAAGGAAGATGGTTGTGGGTGTTGGAGGTCAATCATCTCAGTCCCGGGACATCGCTGCAGGAATTCCTCAGGGTAATGTATTAGGCCCAACCATCTTCAGCTCTTCTTCAATGACCTTCCTTCCATCATAAGGTTAGAAGTGGGGATTTTCCCAGATGATTGCACAATGTTCAGCACCTTTCATGACTCCTCAAATACTGAAACAGGCAGTGTCCCTGTGTCGCAAGGCCTGGACAATTTTCAGGCTTGGGTTGACAAGTGGCAAGTAACATTCACTCCACACAAACGCTAGATAATGATTATCTCCAACAAGGGAGAATCTAACCATCTCCTCTTGACATTCAAAGGCATTGCCATTTTGAATCCCCCACCATCAACGTCCTGGGGCTCTCATTGACCAGAAACTGAACTGGGCCAGCGATGTAAATACTGTGGCTCCAAAAACAGGTCAGCTGATGGGAATTCTGTGGTGATTAACTCACCTCCTGAATCCCCAAGGCCTGTCCACCATCTACAAGGCACAGGTCAAGAGCATGATGGAATACTACCCACTTGCCTGGATGCGTGCAGCTCCAACAACACTCAAGAAGCATAGCACCATCCAGGACAAAACAGCCCACTTGACTGATACCCCATCCACCACCTTCAACATTCACTCCCCCCACCACTGACACAAACTGGCAGCAGTGTGTGCCATCTACAAGATGCACTGCAGCAGCTCACTAAGAACACTGTGGGTGTTCCCATAACACATGGACTGCAGTGATTCAAGAAGGCAGCTCACCACCACCTTTTCAAGGGCAAATAGGAATGGACAAAATGCTAGCCTAGCCAAGGACACTTATGTCTCATGAAAGAATATTAAAAAAAAACACGGGCCACATTTTAGTGGATTGAAGGTCTTCCCAACCCAGGGCTCCAGCACAATTTCTTGTGGAAGTCCATTTTGGTTGGAGATCCAGTGTTTTCAGGCCAAGGCTGAGGCCAACTTCTTTTTTATTCATTCATGGGATGTGGCTAGGCCAGCATTTATTACCCATTCCTACTTGACCTTGAGAAGGCGGTGGTGAGCTGCCTTCTTGAACCACTGTAGTCTATGTGGTATAGGTACACCCACTGAACTGTTTTGTCTCTTCTTAACAATTAAGAATACACACACACACTGTTAGGGATGGAGTTCCAGGATTTTGACCCAACATTGAAGGAATGGCGATATAGTTCCAAGTCAGGATGGTGAGTGGCTTGGAGGGGAACTTCCAGATGGCAGTGTTCCCATGTGTCTGTTGCTCTTGACCTTCTAGATGCTGGTGGTCGTGGGTTTGGAAGGTGCTACCTAAGGATTCTGGGTGAGTTGCTGCAGTGCATCTTGTGGATGGTACACACTGCTGCCACCATGCATGAGTGCTGGAGGGAGTGAATGTTTGTGGATGGGGTACCAAATAAGTGGGCTGCTTTGTCCTGGACAGTGTCAAGCTTCTTGAATGTTGTTGGGGCTGCAGACATCCAGGCAAGTGGGGAGTATTCCATCACACTCCTGACTTGTGCCATGTAAATGGTGGACAGGCTTTGGAGAGTCAGGAGGTGAGTTACTCGCCACAGGATTCCTAGCCTCTGACCTGCTCTTGTAGCCACAGTATTTATATGGCTAGTCCAGTTCAGTTTCTGGTCAATGGTAATCCTTAGAGTATTGCCTTTCTTTCCACCCAACTGAGATTAGCGAACTCAGCAATGACCAGGAATTTAACCTGAGACCTTATGTTCCAAATAATTGAGTTGAATGGTGTATTTAATATCTGAGCCATATAATGTTATCCACACTTTCTGGTGACCAGTTTAAGGTCTGTGGGAGTGGGATTCTTGGAATAGATGGTTCTTGGTTGACCCCGTACATAAGCTATAAAAATATAAAACTTAATTTAAAGTGAGGGTTATCCAATTGCTCCTTTTGATTTATAGTTCTTTGTGCTAATATTTCACACTGTTTTAAATATAGAGACATAGATTGGTGCTGTTTTAAATGGTCACTTTCACCATTTTCATTAAAAATGAGCTTTATTATTATTTAAATGATTATTTCACAGTAGTTTTATGTGTGGGGTGCTGTTATAAATAATTTAAATATTAACTGCTCAAAAAGCCACAGCCAGCACTAAATCCCTAGCAGTTAGGCTGGCATTTTTAATCAGAGTGGTACAGTGATCCCACAAGTTACTGAAAGTGCATAAGTAATTTAGAGATTTCACACGATCTGTCTCTTACATCTGTCTGCATTTTATTGTGAGACTCCCAGATGACTAATTCACCCATCAACTGCTTCCACAATTATCATGTTTGATGGACTAAAACACTTGGTTTTAGCTTGGTATCACAAGGGTGTGAATCACATTTGTATTTGGCACTGCTAGTGAAGCAAGTTGTGCCCTTACTGACAGCAGATATATTGGACTATTGCGCTTTTAGCTCAGCTTGTATAGTCAAGCTTCCTCGCCCCATGACAACTTTTCTGCATACAGCAATGTACTTTGCTAATCTTTAAGCCAACTACTTTGACCTTGTTTTCCACTTTTAAGACACTCCTTAAAACACAGCTCTCTGACCAAGTTTTTAGTGAACCAATGTGGTTTGGTGTCACTGTTTTATAATGCTTCTGGGAAGCACCTTTCTGATTTTTCCACACATTTAAAAAACTGCATAGCTTTCTCCCAGGAGCATGGGAATTGGATTGTCAAACCTTACAATCGGTTACTGGCAGTTCAGTACTAAATATTTCACTTCAGGCAAGAACACAAAGCTCCCAAGGTTTATGCACAAAGGCTGATTAGTCAGGAATGGCCAGTGGGTGCACTTTTCATTCTTATTATTAGATGACCCCTTGGTTGCCATTTTTCCTGTCCCTGTTTCCACATATACTCTCAAGGGAATAATAGTTCTTTTCTAGTTCAGCACCATGTCAATTTGTAATCACATGAATCAATCCTTCAGAATTTTTTTATGATGGCAAAATCCCCTCCCTAGCCATGACCTCTTTAGCATCATATTGGTGGAAGAACATTCTGAATGAATTATCCAATTGTTGTTATGTTATGGACAGGTATCCAACTTCTCATTTTATTATGGAATCGGGATTAAATAGTGACAGAAGCCATCAGTCTATCAAGTTAGAGACATAGGCCACATGCGAAAGGCTGATGACATTTCTGGTCAGTTCTTTTGCCTTAGCCATTCAGCACAAGTTGGACATGTAGCTTTCTAAAAATAGCTTATGAATACTGCCACCTCGGGTGCCCAGCACTACCTTTCAACCTGCTAGATTGCAATTCAAGATTGACTTTCAAATTTTTCAGTCAATCTCAATCAGTTCATCAAAAAGAAATTGGAACTGGATTTTTAATCACACATGGGGGTGAGGTCGGCTGCAGACATGCATTGGAAACCATGATCTCATGTGGCATCACTACTTCCCAATACCTCTGGAACACATTGCAATTTTCAAAGGGAGGGCGGGAGTGGGGTAACCTCTAATTAGCAGTTTGTTGAGCTCGTTGCAGAGATCATTAAGAGTCTGGGAGCACCAGTTTGTAATCTTTAACTGAGAAGCTCAAAGAAAGCAGAGTGTCTGACACATATTAGGATGCAGTTGTCGAGAATGCAAAGGGAATCCATAAATGCATTATTCAACAGTTGTGAGAAATGGGAGATTTAAACTCAGATGCTCATCCAGTAGCACAGAGTTGACATCATTGGTGCTGAGAGGCTTACATTTGTGAAGAGTGAGTGTTTGGACCCTTGAGAGGAACATAAGGCTGCTGGCATCAGAGGTGGGCAGAGGAGGCCCTGTAAAGCAATAACCAATAGCTGAGGGAGCTGGTTATTCTGACATTCAGTAGCAAGGAGGAGCTTCAACAGATGTATTCTCCTGGTCAGGAAAAGGTCAGATTAGCACAGCAAGGGGCTGCCAGGGGAAGAAGGCGTTACCCAATACATCGTGTATACTTCCCAAGAGTCAGCCACCTGCAAACGACAGAGCGCCAGTGCCGTAAGAGACTGTGCCTATCCAGGCAGATGGTCTTGGATATTTGAGCTCTCTCCGCAATGACCTGAGGCCTCAAGGCCCCAATGATAGCCTCTACCTGCAGCCATCAAGGTCAGCATTGCCCTGAATTCCTATACATTCAGATCATTCCAGGGGTCAGCTGCAAACCTGGGTGGCATATCTTGGTTGGCAACTCATCACAACAACAGGCAGGTCACTGATGCCCTATTCCAAAGGGCGGGGGGAATACATCCATTTTCAGACAAATAGGCCAGTGCAGACACAGATGGTGTTGAGGTTTGCCCCCCTCTCAGGATTCCCTCAGGTCTAAGGGATTGCACCACCAAGGCACTGATAGGTTCCTGAATAGAAAAGGCTTCCAGTCAATGAATGTAGAACTGGTCTGTGACCACAGGAAGCGAATGTTGCAAATGTGCATTTGCTTACAGGCGGCTGTCATGATGCCTTTATCCTGCGAGAGTCTTAGCTGGCAGATATCTCCGGAACAACTTCCAGGCTCTGTGGCTGTTGGCTGGGTTTAAGGGTTATCTTCTGAGGAGGTGACTCTTGACATTTGTCCGGTTCCAAGCCATGGGATGCAGAAAGGTGCTACAACCAAAGCCATCTCCCAACATTCACCTGCACTGAACTAGTAATTGGCATCTTGAAGATGTGCTACCATTGCCTTGGTCAGTCAGGTGGTGTCCTCTAGTACAAACCAGTAAGGGTGTCTTGTATTTTGGCTGTCTATTATGTGCTGCATAACATGACAATACAAAGAGATCTGGGAATAGGTGAAAGGGAGGATCTGGAAAGCCATTCTTCTTTGGCGGTGGACAGGCAAGAGAAAGAAGAGGAGGGAGAGAAGGACGAAATGGGTGCCCAGGCATTGGGGGAGTTCACCAGGATCATCCCAGAGCTCATGGCGATTGGCAATGGCTGCAAGGGCCATGCTAATTCAGCAATGTTTCACTTGAACGGTTCACAGCTCGTATGACTGATGACTCTATCACTCACCTTCCATCAGAGAAAGAAATTACCCAGTAAGCAATTGCCATGAGATTGAATGAAACTCGGGTCTCCACTGCCAACATTCTCCCTCAACACAGTCCTTGGAATCACATAAAATCGAATGCCCAGGCATCACCTGAACATACCCTTCCCCTACCATTCACTCTATGGCCCTTTTGGCATCAAGTCATGATAACGCACAAGCCTACCCTCAGTCATACTCAATAATATAAAAAAGCATAAGTCAATGAACAAACAAACTTGAAAAATATCATCCAGGTGACCCACAAGGCACTTCTTTGAGTACCTTGAGTTCACGTCCAATTCAATGGGGGTAATCTCTCTGTGGCTGATGATGAGCTGGAGGCAGCCTACTTCCATGTCTCTGAATCCAGTTGAGATGCCTGTGGCTTCCATCCTCATCATGGAGGTGTCTGTGGGCTGCTGCGCCTGAATAAAAAAGAAGCATATTATCTAAATGGTGAGACATTTCAGAGCTCTGAGATGCAGAGGGATCTGGGTGTCCTAGTGCATGAATGGCAAAAGGCTAGTATGCATGTACTGCAGAAGATCAGGAAAGCTAATAGAATAATATTGTTTATTGCAAGTGGAATTGAACACAAAAGTAGGGAGGTTATGCTTCAGTTATACAGAGCACTAGTGAGGCCACACCTGGAATATTGCGTACAGTATTGGTCTCCTTATTTAAGGAAGGATTTAAATATGTTGGAAGCAGTTTAGAGGTTCACTAGGCTAATATCTGAAATGAGCTGGGTGTCTCATGAGGAAAGGTTGGACAGGCTAGGCTTGCATTCGCTAGAGTTTATAAGAGTAAGAGGTAACTTGATTGAAACATAATATCCTGAAGAGTCTTGACACGGTGGATATGGAAAGGATGTTTCCTCTTGTGGGCAAATCTAGAACTGGGGATCACTGTTTAAAAATAAAGTGTTGCCCATTTAAGGCAGAGATGAGGAGAAATGTTTTCTTTCAGAAGGTCATGAGTCTTTGGAACTCTCTTCCTCAAAAGGCAGTGGTGGAAGCAGAGTCTTTGAATATTTTTAAGGCAGAGGTAGATAGATTCTTGAAAAGAAAGTGGGTGAAAGGTTATTGGGGGTGGGTGGAAATGTGGAGTTGAGGTTACAATCAGACCAGCCATGATCTTACTGAATGGGGGAGGCTCAATGGTCCAAGTGGCCTACTCCTGCTCCTAATTCATATGTTCATATAACCGTGCAGCCTCAGGAACATCTCACCTGGCTAAGGAGTCTGGCAACAACTGAGGCTGCTGCATCTTACTCCCTCTCTGCAACTGGCCTTGTGGGAAGCACAAGAAGGTGGTGCTGAGAACTCAGCCGAGTCAGGCGCCTTAGCACAGCCAACCCAATAGATGACAGTGTTTGTATAGCCACAGCGTGCATTGGCAGGACTGATTTTCATGCCCTTCAACTGCATATTGTGCTCTCTCTGCATGATCTCACCAACACCAATCACTTGACAAAAGGTCACCATAGCCATCTCCGGGGCTGTCTCAACCAGAGGGGTCAGTGTAATTATGCTGAGTTTATAGAAGACAATGGTTAGACCTCAGCTCGAGTATTGTGTACAGTTCTGGGTGCCACAATATAGGAAGGATGTGAATGCATTGGAGAGAGTGCAGAAGCAGTTTACAAGAATGGTTCCAGGGATGAGGCACTTCAGTTATGAAGATAGATTGGGACTGTTCTCTTTGGAGAGGAGAAGGCTAAGAGATTTCATAGAGGTGTTCAAAATCATGAAGGGGCTAGATAGAGTACATAGCAAGAAACTATTCCTGCTCATGAAAGGATCGAGAACAAGAGGGCACAGATTTAAAGTGATTACAAAAGAAGCAAATGTGATGTGAGAAATAATTTTTTTCACACGAGTGTTTTGGATCTGGAATGCACTGCTTGGAAGAGTGGTGGAGGCAGGTTCAATCAAGGCATTCAAGAGGGCATTAGATGATTATCTTAATAGAAACAATGTGCAAGAGTATGGGGTAAAGGCATGAGAAAGGCATAATGCTCAGTCAGAGAGCCGGTGCAGACACAATAGTCCAAATGGCTTCCTTCTGCACTGTAACATTCTGTGATTCTGATTCTGTGATGTGTTGGATACACCACCGCCAGTCCAAGACATCTTTCTGGAATTATGCAATCTTTTCTCCTAAAGAGTGAAGAGGGTCAGATTTTTGAGAAGATTGCCCTCCCCCACCCATTCCAGCTTGATATTTTCTTGAGCTGCTGCACTCCTCAGTGATGCCCCCTGTTCAACTGTGACCCATGTGTGAGTGTTCCTGATGTCTCTGTGATGCAATTGGTCACTTCATCTGGTAATGTCAAAGAGACAAGCACTGGCACTCTGAGGTCCCGACTGCTTCATTCCTTCAGGTAGTGTCTTTTAAGATCGTTGTCCATAATGAGGACCTACCTCCAGACCATTCCTGGCCTTGCAAACTGGGTGCCAAACAAATTACCTGGCCAATTATGGCCCTTTGCCTTTAAAAATTGTGTAATATCATTGGCAGGGCCAGCACCTGGAAATTACGCTGCTTTTGGGTTCCTAACCCTAGATTGAAAATCCAGCCTTTGCTATCCAAATGTAATGATCAATGTTTTCAGAGATGATAGGACTATGAGTATCCATTTAGCTAAGCAAATGTATTCTACTGATATTTGCAAGCTTCAATGGTAACATAGTTATGCATTTCTTTGAATACAGATTGGTTGCATTAGCAGAGGTTTGAGTTATTATTCTTTCGTTTTCTTGGGGCGTCTCCCACTCTGCCACCGTAACTTCTGAGGATGATTAAAGGGAAACCCCATTTACCTGCACAAAGAGAGTATCTGTCAAACCTCTGACAACGTTACAGTAATGGCCCTGAGAAAGTTCCAAAGAAAGTCCAAAGATTTATTTGCATTCCAGGGGCAGAATCTTCTAGTTGGCGTGCAGGGGCAGGCCCCGCATACCGATGCATAAAATGGCGTGTGGTGAGACAAATGTGCTTCCCGACGTCATCACGTGTCATTCTGATCTTCAGTTTGGGCACGCAGCAGACTACACTGAGCGCCCGCTGAACTGTCAAAGGCCTGTTAAGGCCATTTATCAAATAATTGAAGTACTTGTCAGGGCTGCCCATCCGGCCGTAAGGTTGGCGAGCAAGCGAAGAGCTCAGGTGGCCTTTGCATTTTTCATGGAGCCTCATCCACAGGCAGGATAAAGTTGCATGAAGAGTTTATAACTTAAATAAAAATTTTTATTAAAATTCATAGACATGTCCCAGCTAATGTAACATTGTCACATGAGGGGACATGTTTGAGTAATTGTTTTAATTCTTTTTTCAATGTTTCACAACCAAATTAATCTCCCTGAGGCAGCCCTGTGCCTCAGGGAGATTCCTGCACTCTTTTGCCCGCATGCGCGCAAAAGAGCGCAGGCCCCGACTCTCCCTCCTCCCTCCACCCACACAGGTAGCGCTTTCAGGTGTGTGTCACGCTGGGTGGGCCTTAATTGGCCTGCCCACGTAAAATGGCAGCACGCAGCCTATTGCGGGCAGCGATCGGCTGTGTGCCTGCCTGCGCCCGCTCCCGCCCAGCCTACGCAATGGGGGGAAATTTCTCCCCCAGGTAATTCCCACAAATGGTCGCTATTATGACATTGCAAATTCAGGGGGATCATAACACCATAATTTGCAAAGTTCTGTGTGGTGAGTGGCTCCACAATCTCTGTGCTGTCAGCAGAATTTAGGCATATCTGTGGCCTTTAACCCACCCATCCCAAACTCCAGTTAAAAATGGCAGAATGTTGAGTCAATGAATCATGAAAAAAAGAGGAGGTGCTCTCTTAAAAGAACTGCTTTTTTTCATAAAAGGAAATAAACAGGCGTCCAAATATTCAGAGGGTGCAGGCCTGACGTCACCCTGGGTCCTTAGTCATGCCACTCAACTGCCAATGGGTCAGCCGATGGATTGTGTCCCGTAAAAGGCCTGGATGCGGAAACTCCAACATTCGGAGTCCCTGATTCAGTCTCCACCCCTTACATCAACGGCCTTTTAAAGGGAGGATAAAAACTGCCTCTACAAGGAATGTTGAACACTTTGGCATTTGTTCCTGACATAGTTTCCTACCATTCTGGCAGATTCCCATTGAATTTGCAGTGGAAGTCTCACTAAACAGTAGTGGAATTTTAGGGTCTATTGTGAGAAACTTTTGAAACACATTTTGAAGAGTAACAGCAATACTCATTACTTCTGAAATTTCCTGGTTCAGGTGCCCCAGGATCAATGTGAGCCTTATAACAATGGTTGGTCTGTGTTGCTCCCTATTGAGCTGTTTATACTGACTGTCAAGGAGCTGATATCATTTGCTGTGTCTGAAAACATAAAATAGCAAGTTTCCATTGTGGACGGAAAGAGAACTAATTACTGAGTTATTTCAAGCAGCCTATAGGAATTTAGATTTTTAGGCTTCGTTTTTTGGAGGGTATTTAAATTAAATTTGTCCTCGCTGACCTTCACATTGTATAAACCTGTCTTTGTTAGGGATGAATAAAATCCCCATATTTGTGCCTTTAAGAAATGTAAGACCCTCATTTATAACTCAATTCTGATTAATTTTACTCAACCAGAACTGAACTTTTTAGAACAGTTTTTTCCCTTGATGTTTGCTCTCAGCCTTTGTCAATTTCATTCACATTAGCCGCAACAAGAGAGCAGTAAAACAATGAACTAAGTTCACGTTTTGCTTTTCCTCTATCCTTGTGAGGATGCACCAAGTATCCTTCTCTAATTTGTGTTCATATATCTTTTTGCATCACACTCTTTGATACATTGTTCAGAACATTCCATGGATCTTAATTTTGTTCAATGATATCAGACTAACTTGTCTAAGAGCAAACTTGCGTAAAGTTTGTATTAGCTGGGTGCACTGAGTTATATAGTTGCAGTAGTGTAAATGATTTAATCCCACTGCAGTTTTTGATTTCAGTGGTCAGAATTTTACCTTCAGCGTACAGGCACACTGGAATGTAATATGCCGCGCGATGACATCGGGCATGCGTCCCGACGTTATTGTGCACTCGCGCAACATTGCGTTCGGTGGGCTTGCCAGAATCGGCTGCACACCCGCCGATAATTGAAAGGCCTATTAAGGCCATTAACAAGGTAATTAACTTGAAGTTTAGGCTGCCCGTCCAACCTAACGGTTGGCGGCAGGCGAAAAGGTCAAGCTTCCTTTACATTTTTTAGGAAACCTCAACCATGAACGGGATGAGTTTTCCTAAAGCTAATACACATTAAATAAAAACTTTATTTTGAAAATAAAAAAATGTCCCAGCTCATTCGACAAAGTCACATGAGGGGACATGTTTCATTAAATTTTTAATGTCTCCATGCCTTAGGGAGATTGAAGTGCTCTTTCAAGTGCATGTGCAAATTGCGTGCCAGGCCCACTCTCCCTCCTCCCCCCGCCTGCACAGGTAGCTTAGTGCTACTGCTCGCGATCCACTCAGGGCAGGCCTTAATTGGCCTGCAGGCATGAATTCGCGGTACGGAGCCGAATGCAGACGGCAGTCAGCTCCCTGACCGCCCATGCTCACTCCCACCGAGCCCACCCGACGAGGGCAAAATTCAGGCCAGTCGGACATGCTAATGCGAAAATTTTGGAGCAGAAATTTTAAGAGTTAAAATAAAATATTATGGGAAGCAAACTATTTGAATGTAAAAAGAAACTATTACACTGATTGGTACAATGCTATTGCGGATGGGGTGGGGATAAATATTTGTGATTTTTTATTTCATAATGTTTGACTACCAGTGAGGATTTATACAGAACATTACATCAGGAACAGACAAATTCGTGATAGGGTAAAATGTACATGGTCTGTGGAACAAGTGGACTTGTTAGGCCAAATCACCTTTTTGCCAGTTCTCATGCTTTTTCATATTCCTATGTCCCTACACTAACAGGCAGTGCATCTGGCCATAATTTAATATAACGGAAGGCCCTAATGTTTCTGAGTCTAAAAGAGAAATCAGAAAGCAATTTTGCATTTGGGAGTCCAGAGGTTTTTCAGTAGAACCTGGGTCTGCCAGGTTTCTGCATCATTTGCAATGGTGGTTTAAATTCCAGAGGAGTGGGGTAGATCTTATGCTAGCACTCCCCATATCAAGGGGAAAACCATCCATCAGGATCTTGATCAAAGTCACGCCAGCTGAGAACTGAATGTTGGTGCAAGCCCTGTTGAGGTCTATAAGAAAGATCCAAACTTTTACAAGACCAAGACAATCAATCCCAGTTATGCTGGGAGCTGAAGACCTTTTGCGCCAAATACTTCCCCAGTAATGGAAAAATATTTTTACCTATCCTGCCCATCAGGAAGCAGGCAGAACACCAGTTTACACCTCATTTGATTACACAGTCTATTAAAATCAGCGAGCAGTAACATTGGGTGGAATTTTACGGCCCCTCCCGCCAGCGAGATTTTCCAGTCCTGCCGAAGCCAATGGGCTTTTGAATGGCTTGCCACATTTTACGGCCCATCCCCACCGCAATGGGGCAGTAAAATTCTACCCATTGGTTGTGGTGTTCAACTGGTATTCCACTGATCACATCGGTTTCCCACTTGGTGAGTTAATTTAAAATTACTTTCATAATTTCTCTATTACCCCTGCTGTTTTGCATAAATCCCAATATTTTTAAATGATCAGATCCTTTTGTAAATTCAAAGCAAGAACTTCAAAACAAATCAAATACAAACCGAGTTGATGGCACTTCTGGATTCCAGAACCCATTGTGTCACTTTGTAGCACTTTCTAACAAGCTTAAGGCAAGATAGAATTTCTCATGAGACTTCACAGTGTTTTACTGCTCCAAATGTTTCTGTAAGTGAAAGCTGACCCCAAAAAGCTTAAGTAGACACCCTTTGCTATTCTCAAGTTAAAAAAAACAAGTGCTGTAGTAATTTGCTCTTAGCTGCAGACTTGCAGCTGTCTGCATTTACAAGGTCATACTATGGCAACCTAAGCCAAACTTTTCAAAGGCCTGAGGTCAAGTTTCAAATAACTGCACATTCTTACTTTAACTGAAAGCAAGGCCCCAGACTCAGCATGATTTAAGATTAATGTTCATCTTTTCTCACATTAGAGACTTCAAAGGCACCAATTACCATTGGCCTGACAAGGGCTACTGCATTATACTTCCTGTTTCATTTCTTTCAGCCATCATTTACCTAATGTCTTTGAGAAGATTTGTTGTCTATGGCTAAACACAAAAATGGACAGCTTTTTTTTCAATCAGCAATATCTGTGTTCAATGATCTCAAATAACAATAGTGTTTAAAGTGATACAAAGCAGATATGTTTGACATGTTTGCATAAGAACTTAAAAATAGGAAAATGCCAAGCTTTAACAACTGCAAAACCAAATTTCCTGGGTAAGAATTGCACATAGGTATAAAAGGACATTCCTTTATTTGAAAGTCTGATTTTCAGTTTCAAGGATTGTGTGACTTTTATCAATTTGAAGGCTCGTCTGTTAGTAATGGCTGAATAGATATTACAACTCTACAGTTTGGCATGAAGCTATTGCATTTTTCATGGAATCAAGTTGAAATGTTAAGTATTCAAAATGATTTTAAATACTTCCTAAAAAAGTACACTATTGTGTACCACTGAATTAATAGTAAAGATTTATTTTAAATTAGACACTTTAGGACTGATTTTAACCCTGCTTGTGCAATGGGAACAGTGTAACCAAGTGGTTAAAATGGCAGTTGCCCAATTCCCTCTCTGTTCCCTTTACACAGGAACATTTTTACCGCACTTCTTTCAATCTTAGGAAAGGTGTCTGCCATAGGTATACAGGAGTTTCATTAACATATAACAGTTGGGCTAGAAGAGGTCCAGTAAATAGGAGTGTTTCTCCAGAACCCGGAAGGAAAATTTGACCCTTCTCTTATGGGCATCCATTTCCCATCCATCAGTGATCACTTCGAGGCACATCCTCACACACTAAAATTTATCTTAGCACTGAGCACCATCCCCTCTGGTCACTGCTGATGGCCTCCCACTGGCTGAAATCCTGCTCCTGAACCTGCTGGCCAGTTCGGGCTTCATGACCAGTTTGGTTGGGGTGCAAATGGCCAACATAGAAATGACAATTAAAACCTCCTAGGTCTCATGCTGCAGGGGGACAGTTAGGTTGCCTATTGCGCTAGACCACACCTACATAACAACTGCTTAATCATTTGATCTCCCTGTCTTTTCTTTTAATTCTTTCTTCCAAATGTCTTCGCTAGCTCTTTATTTTCATGAATGTAACTTTCCCTTTCCTTTATCTCTAATGTGCGTAATTAATTATATATATTCTGTACTGTTTGCCCTAATTTTTAAAAATCAGACAAATTTTCTTTCCTTATTCTCCATTTTAGGATGGGTGCAATCCACACCAAAATGAAAGGTCTCTGATTACCTTGAGAGGCTGTTTTTTAAGCTAATTCAATGGAAGAGATCAAAGTTGACATGCCCATGTCAAATCTACAAAGTCATCAACTTTTGAAGTTTTCTTTTAGCATTAAATAAGTAAGGACCACTATAGGATAAGTTATCTCACCCATTATTGACTTTTGGTATCCAAGCATTGTTCACAGCACTAAATAGGATACTTATATATTTTCTTCCTTTCCCATGCCTCATAATCTGATTGAGAAAGACACTCTGGAAGAAGATGGGGCCCCTGGCAGATGAGCTCATCAACTTCTTAGCCCTTTTAGTTGGGAACTACCTGAGTTCTAATAGGTACTTTCCCTGAAATCTTGGTTGAGATCAGGAGGCCAGCATTTTATGAGCCCATATGTTTCAAATCTCTGGTGCACTGCATTGCTGCTCAATAATGCTACATTCATGCATAACCTCACAATATTCTTACATTTGGAAAATTGCTCCTTTTTTATGGTGAGTATATCCACAAAATATCACCCATATTGAAGCATTACTAATTTCTTGTTATTTTGCAGGCATGTTTTCCAGCAGTTAGATCAAAAATGCTTTCTGATTTTTGCATGTTTTTCTTGGAAAATGATTTTATTTGCTCTGTTTGACTGATGTAATAATTACTTTTGTTGAAGGTATTGTATTGCAACGTCCAAGAGAGAAGGACAGTACAGACATTGCAATCAGGGAGGAGTGTGAAATACTAGATGAAATTAACATAGTGAGAGAGGAAGTATTAAGAGGTTTAGCATATTTAAAAGTGGATAAACAAGCTTGGATGAAACATTCCCTAGACTGCTAAGAGAAGCAAGGAAAGAAATAATGGAGGCCCTGACCATAATTTTACAATCCCCTCTGGCTACATCTGTGATGCCAGAGGACTTGAGGGCAGCTAACATTGTACAATTGTTTAAAAAGGGAGAAAGGGATAGACCAAGTAATTCCAAACCAGTCAGACTAAACTCAGTGGTGGGAAAATTATTGGAAAAATTCTGAGGGACATTGTTATTCAGGAATACATGGGGGAGAATTTTCTTCCCGTCAGGCCGGCCAGTCGGGAGCAGGCGCGAAGCCGATCACCGCCCGTGATCGGCTGCATGCCGCCATTTTACGTGGGCAGGCCAATTAAGTCTCACCCAGCGTGACGCACACCCAGTAGCGCTGCTACCTGTGCGGGTGGG
Source organism: Carcharodon carcharias (assembly GCF_017639515.1). NCBI lineage: Eukaryota > Metazoa > Chordata > Chondrichthyes > Lamniformes > Lamnidae > Carcharodon > Carcharodon carcharias. The sequence continues at coordinate 166,210,985 of NC_054469.1, forward strand.
GGGGGGGGGGGGGGAGGAAGGAGAGTCAGAGCCTGTGCTCTTTCATGCATGCATGCGAAAGAGGGCAGAATTCTCCCTGAGGCAGCACCGTGCCTCAGGGAGATTAACTTCAGATTTAAAGATTGAAATAAAGTAAGTTGAACGAAAGATCAGAATGACGCTTGGTGACATCGGGACGCACGCCCGATGTCACTGCGCGCCATTTTACGCATCGGCGTGTGGGGCCTGTCCCTGCACGCCAAATGGAAGATTCTGCCCATGGATTAACCAAAGACAGTGAGGTTGTGTCGGACTAACAAGATTGAATTTTATGAGGATGTGACAAGAGGGTTGATGAGGGCAGTGTATTTAATGTAGCCTATATGGAATTTAGCAAGGTTTTGGTAAGGTCCCACATGATAGATTGGTCATGAAAGTAAAAGCCCATGGGATCAAAGGCAAAGTGGCAAGTAGGACTCAAAATTAGCTCAGAGGCAGGAAGCAGAGGACAATGGAGGACGGGTGTTTTTGTGAGTGGAAGGCTGTTTTCCAGTGGAGTTTCGCAAGGCTCAATATTTGCTATTTGTGATATACATCAGTGATTTAGGCTGGGATTTTCCAATCCAGAAAATTAACCAGAAATGGGGCCAGAAACTAACACCTGAGTCAACTGACCATTGGTTGGTCCATCAAATTTTCCATCCTGTCCATGACAATTCCTGCCCCAGGCAGGACCGGAAAATCCTGGTTTTGGACTTGAATGTGGAGGATAAGCTTGCAGACAATCTAAAATTTGGCCACGTGGTTGGGAATGAAGAAGAGAACTGTAGATGGAAGGAAGATATCAATGGACTAGTCAGGTGGATGAAGCACTGGCAAATGGAATCCAATCCAGAGAAGTACAAAGGTAACACATTTGGGGAAGGTTAACAAGGCAAGGAAATACACAATGAATGATAGAATACTGAGAAGTGTCGAAGAACCGAGGGGCCATGGAGTGCATGTCCACAGAACACTGAAGGCAGCTGGACAGGTAGAAAAGGTGGTCAAGCAGGAATACAGGATACTTCCCTTATTAGCTAAGACATAAAATATAAGAACGGGTGGGTTATGCTGGAACTGTGTAAAACATTGGTTAAGACACAGCTAGAGTGCTGCAAACAGTTCAGGTCACCACACTATAAGAAATATATGGTTGTGCTTGAAAGGATACAGAGGAGATTTACAAAGATGTTGCATACTGGTGAATTTTAGTTATGTGAAAGATTGGATAGGCTAGGGCTGTTTTCTTTGGAACAGAAAGGGGAAATTCGTTCACACAGATGGTGCTGGAACTCAATGAGCTGAATGGCTTCCTTCTGCACAGTAAGTTTCTATGCTCTATGATTAAACTGATGGTGACATCTGGTGAAGTATTTTGCAGGATAATTAATTGGACTTGATAACACAAAACGCATGCAATTTTGTGTCTAATGATATGGTGATCAAAGACACTGATCGTGCAACCAATCACTAATGGCTCAACATGTTTATTCACTTTAATAATAGCAAACTAAGAGCATTAAAATGTAAAGAGTCAAGTACTACAGAAATGCTGGAAATCTGAAATTTAGATTGCTTTCCCTTTAAAATGTATCCCTTGCTTTGCTAACTCAACCAATACTACAAGGGATTAGCAATCTTTGTAAACCAATCAAGAGATTGAAAATTTTATTACACAATCTTACAATGAGATTAAAAGTTTTTTTTCCACTGGAGCCATACAACAAGCAATTAAGGATTGTTCTAAAGGAGGAGAGAAAGAGTTGGAGAGGTTCAGGGAAGGAATTCCAGGGTTTAGGGCTTGGGCAGCTGAAGGCTTCCAACAGTGGAGCGATGAAAACGTGGAAGAGATCTGAATTGAAGGAGCAGGATAATCCAGTTTTGGTAATCCAACAATACTAGAAGAGATGAAAAACTTTGAAAACCATTTTGCTCTGGTGAAGAGTCATACGGACTCAAAATGTTAACTGTGTTCCTCTCGCAGATGCTGTCAGACCTGCTGAGTTTTTCCAGCTATTTTTGTTTTTGTTTCGAAGTTCCAGCATCTGCAGTTTTTTGCTTTTATCTTTTTACATAAAATACATCTATCTGACTAGTTGGTCAATGATGCTAATAGCCTTCAGCTGCATTCTTAGAAATGAATTTAATATGAAAATATTACCTACTTTTTTTCCAAAAATAAAATTTGTAAAAGTACATAACAGTTCAAATTTGACAATCCATACTGTGTAATACAAATCAGTTACTTTCAATACTGTACATGAGGTGCCTCACTACACTTGCCATTACAAGTTATATTTACAACGTATGTTTACATTTCATGTCAAACATTCTCCGGTGCATACAGCCTGAGGGATTTTACAAATTTGAGCCCCTTGGTATACCATGCCCAGAATTTTGACGTCGGTGTGTGGAGGCGGGTTTGACATGCCCATGTCACCACGCGCCATCACGTAATTTCAGTGGGCTGGCGGGCTAGGAGCTCCGATGCATGCCCGCAATTAATTAACGGGAGTAAACATCATTCTTGTGGCCTTGCAGGTTTCAGGAAGCCTTCCCTTATCCTGGGAATGGGAGTTGTACTCTCCACTGGAGGCACCTCCATGAGAAGGAAGAGAGGGCCAGAAGGGAGAGGAGGCCAGGAGTCCACATTCAGCCTCCAGGGGAGCCACCTTTGGGAGGACAGGCAGTGGCACAAGAGCGCAGGGCCAACAGGAAGTCCAAGGCGGTAGGGGCCACAGAAGATGCCACTATCCTGCTGCCAGGGTTTACAGGCGGCGATGCAGCTGCCTCAATATGTCTGAGATGCAGTGCCGAAGGAAGCCCCATCTCTCAAAGGACACAGTGACCTCCATTTGTCAGATGATAGGCCCTGATATCTGCGCCAACTGTGTGGTTGGGCACCCCATGCCAGTGGCGTTGAAGGTCATGGCTGCCCTCAACTTCTCTGCCTCCGGCTCTTTCAGGGGTTGGTGGAGTCTCCCAGTCAGCTGACCACACTTGTGTCAAGCCGGTGACAGATACTCTGTTCAGGCGTGCATTGACTTTCATCCACTACTGCTGGGACGAGGCCAGCCTGACAGAGCGAGCCAGAGGTTTCGCAGCAATTGCTGGGTTCCCCGCATCCAGGGTGCAATCGACTGCACACATGTGGCCATCAAGGCACCAGAGGGTGAGCCAGGTGCCTTTGTCAACAGGAAGGGATCCACTCCATGAATGTGCAGATTGTGTATGGCCATAGGATGCAGATTCTGCAAGTCTGTGCAAGGTACCCAGGCAGCTCCCATGACACTTACATCCTCAGACACTCCCAGGTGCCAGGGCTCTTCAGTGCTCCAGCCCAGGTGGATGGATGGCTGTTGGGTGACAAGGGCTATCCCCTCAGAAGGTGGCTCATGATGCCTTTCCGTCACCAAGAACAGAGGCCGAGCAGCAGTACAACAGGAGCCACGCCTCAACAAGGGCTGTGGTGGAGACAACCATTGGTCTTCTCAAGATGTGCTTCCGATGCCTGGACAGTTCAGGGGATGCACTTCAGTATTCCCCAGATTGTGTGTCGCTGATAGTGGTAGCATGCTGCACTCTCCACAATCTTGCACTGGAAAGGGGCGACACAATGGAGAAATAAAATGTGGATGCAGATGCTCCAGCTGCACACAATGAGTCCAGTCGTGAGTCCAAGGATGAGCATGCTCAGGAGAATGCTGAGGGGATAGACACCAACCAGGGAAACCTCCAGGGAGGTAGGGACATCCGGGGGGGGTTTCAATCCAATGAATCTTCAGCTAGCCCACCACAGATGGACCTCCAACACACGCCAGGCCTGCAGGCTCCATGCTCCTTACCTGACAGCAACATCTGCCTGGTTAGGAACATTAACTATGTGCCTTGTCAATAAAGCTGTGACAAGCAGCTGACTCATAACATCACGGGTCTCCATACACCTGCAGAAGTAAGGAATCACCCTGAGCCTTGTTCACAACTAAAGCATTTAATGATTTCACAAAACAAAACAGAGAAGAAACTTCATTCACAGGTGTTGAGCTGCACGCCGAATAATAATCAACTAATACCGGGGCAACAGAAAACCACCTGTGAGAAGCCCATGGTGAGGCTAAGGTGCCTTACGCTTATGTTTCTGGATGCTACATCTAGGTGCTCCCCCCCTCACTGGCACTGGCATTGGAGACAGCCTGCTGACTCTGCTCCCTTGTTGTCCTCAATGACCTTGGCGGACGTCCTCTGGCCCGTGGAGCCTGTGCTGGCCCCGCCTGGGAGGGAGTGGCCAGTGGCATGGCTGGCATCTCCCCAGTCGCCGCAGCCTCATCAGATCCCACAGTCACTGGCAGAGGGGCAGAGGAGCTACTGCCCTCATCTGAATGCCCTGAAAGGAGCCCGCAGAGATGACAGGAAGCTCGTGCGCCAACATGAGGTCGCTTCAGACCTCCCTGCTCACCATTAGTGGATGGGCACCTAGCTGGGATACTGGGTGCCCAATCCATCTCCCACACTGACACTGACCATCTGAGGTCAATACCGCTGTGAGGGCTTGCAGGTCTGAGCGCATCCCCAGGATGCCCTGATTGTTCTCCTGGAGGAGCCTGTCCATGAGAGTCGTCACTCTCTCCATAGAGGAGGCATTGCACTCGGCCATGAGGGTCAATGCATTGCAAATGCTCTGCATTGACTCTTCCATCACGGAGACCATGGCACGCATTCCATCTCCGCCAGATCATCCTGCACACCCTGCTGGATTTCCAGCATCTGCTGCCTCAGGGACGACTCCAGAGGCACATCATCAGCCACCGACTGAGCATGTTCCTGGTTTCCAGCAGTCCTCCGACTGCCGGCACCCTGGGCACTCTCTGCCTCCACCTGCACCTCAAGCGAATGTGAAGTGCCCTCACCGCTGTGCCCTGGGACACTAACCAAAAATCTTATCCCCACCAAGGTGCTGGTATCTGCGCTGGTGCCTGCCTGGCTGAGATGGTGTGACGCTGGTGCTTGTAAGTCATCAGGGCCCTCAGGTGTTAATGGCGGGCCCTCTGCCTCCTCGTTCTGGGCCTGCTCCAGTGAGGCTGAAAGGAGGAACAAGGATATTAGTTGAAGTCGAGATACTGTTAGTGCACACGCCTGGCCCCTGGATCAGGGTGTGCTCCTCCTTCCATTATCAATGGGAAACCCATGTTGGATGCTGAATTCACTAAACAGTCAACAGTGGAATGGTTGCAAGGACAGACATTGTGACCTCAGTGCTCGGCACTCTTACCTCCCCCAGCACCCTAACATCACCGTGGCCGGTTGACCTGGGCACATGGTGCCTCTCCAGCTCGAGAGCTTCCTGCTTGTCTCTGGTGAGAATAGCCAACTGTGCCTGGCCTCCACTAGTCCAATCCGCTCAGAGTTATTGTGCACTGTCTTCTCCTGAAAAGGAGAGAGGAGCATTGATTAGTTCACCTCGTACCTAGATTGCCACTGCATCCCTGCCACCCCCACCTAAGTGGGACATTGCAGGGCTCATGTGAATCATGACCCTGGAGCAGCCATACACTCACACCAAGCAGCCAGGGCTGACCCCTTTGCCCAGAAGCTGCCTCCATCACATTTGCCACCCATACATGACCTTCCAAAGAAAGGAAGCACTATCACGTAGAATGCCAAGGGCAGCAGATAGATGGCCACCCCGCCACCTGGAAGTTCCTCTCCCAGTCAGTCAGCAGCCTGACTTTGAAATGTTTCGGAGTTCCAGCACTGCACCTAGGTACAGATCCTTGAGGCCGCCCCTAAAACAGTACTGTAGCTGTAAGTCTACCACATGCAGTGGTACAAAAGCCAGCTCAGCACCACCCTCTCAGGGGCAACTAGGCATAAGCAATAAATGCTGGCCCACCCAGAGAGGGCCTCATGCCATGAATGATTCAGTGTAGTAACTACATTCAGGGTTGTGGGAGGGGGGGAACCAGGGGAGCCAACCTAACTGCTGTGCTAAGTGACATATGCCAACATGGTACTCACCTTTCCCGAATGCAACAGGTTGTTGAAGCGCTTGTGGCACTAAACCCAGGTGCATTGCACCACATTATGTGCACTGACCCCTTCTGCCACCTCCTCCCAGGCATGTTTCGTCATGTGGGGGGGGGGGCCTCATCCTCCTGTCCCTTGGCACGAGGATTTCATGCCGTGCTGCCACCTCCTCGAGAAGAGAGGGGCACAGTGCCCCGCCGAGTTGCCCTCCTGCCTGGTCTGCTCTCCAATAGTGCTCTTGGGAGCCCTTCTGCTGGCCACTGTTGCCAGCCTTTGGAATGCTGCCTTGCGCGCTCTTTAAACAGACCGCCGGGTCACCATTGGACCCGGTGGACATTGCAGTCCCACCGCTGCCCGCCCCCTCCCGCTGTCCTCAGGAGCCGTGAATCACACTGGGCAGGCCTTAATTGGCCCACCCAGGTAAAATGGCAGCACGGAGCCAATCGTGGGCGGTGATCAGCTCCGCGCCCATCCACGCCCACTCCCAACCGGCCCACCCGACATGCAGAAAATTCTCCCCTCTGGTGCGAGAGCCTTAGCCAGTGGCCTTTCCCCATTGAGCCTTGTGATGGCTGCCCCAAGCTCTAGTGCGTCCTTCAGCTTTTGGTCCTGGACCTTGGAAAGTGCCTGTTTGCAACACTCAATCATTGACAGCTCTTTGCACTGGAAGACCAGTAAACATCTTTCACTGATTTGATGGTCCTCCAGCAGCAGCTCATGTATATTTTGGTGTGCACCCCTTGAACAGCCCGTAGAGCACAGAGTCCTGTATTACACAGCAGCTCTGGATGAACCTCAATAACAACCTTGCATCTCTTTCCAGACTTTCTCTGCAAAGATGCATTTCAGAAGGAGCTGGATGACGGTCTCTTCCCCACCACCTCGAGGCAGAATGCTGCAAAGGTGAGACTCAGGACATGCAGGAAGAATCTGACAAGTAGGGCCCTTCTCACCAACAGCCAAACTATGGCTTGGTGCTTGTTTGAAAGTTCTGACAATGAGGCATTCTGTCAGATGACTTTGACAGTCTGCTCAGGGAATCATCAGGCAACATCCACCATCTCCTTTTCCCACAGGGCATCAAGGACATTATATGCCAACCACTGCCTAATGAACTTGTGGTCAAAAGTGTTTTTCTGAACAACATTTCCACCAGAGACAGGTGGTGCAGGATGGTCTAACTGAATAGAGCATTCCACGAGCCGCTCACATTCTAATGGTTCAATGAGGCTTTCCTGCCACTCTAACCCATGAGCAAAGAACCGATGGATTCCTCCATGACAGAAAAATGACAGATAAGCGTCTAGCCCAACAAGATTAAGCATGTGGAATTAATAGCTGAAATTCACTCATGTCAGTTCCTGAAGTGCGGAGATATCACTCAGCACTTCGCTCTCCAGGAGCCCATTCACCGGCCCTCCCTCTCGCAGACCCTCCTGCTCGCTGGCCCTCCCGCTCACTACTTTCCTCCCACTTGCACGCTGTCACTTCCTCACTCACTTCCTCCATCTCACCACTTCTGTCCTGAGCCCTCTCTCACAATGAGGGTTCAGGAGAGGGAAGTGGCAAGTGGCAGGCTGGAACTAATGAGCAAGGGATAAGTTGAAAGAATTTGTGAGTTACCACTGGATTTATAGAATTATTAAAGGAAGATTGACTCCAAAGACATTTGACACAACACAAGGATATTTCCAGGGAGTTTGTGAAAAGTTTTGGATTCCTAGCCCAGATCTCCAAATAATAATGCAAAGGTTCTTGTGAGGATATCTCATGGGACATTTTAAGCTGTCCATACTTTCAAATGCTAACTCTCACCAATTCACTTCTGCACGCGTTGTGAAAGACAATTTACTTTAAAAATGGTGAACCAGTTTTTTACTTCATAATTCATAGATTTTTAATCTAAAAAAAAACTAGAAGTGATGTAAATCCCACAACATCCCCAAAAATTATTTCAACAGTCATTCTCAGTCCTGGGATTCCATTCTCCCTTCAACACAACACTCTCTTCCCTAGTTCCCAGATATAGTTTTCCCCTTCAATATTCACTTATTTTACAATGCTCCAGGCGTTCCAGTCAGTGGCAATGCTCCAAAATTTTCTGCTCCCCAATAGAACTGCCGATTTTCAGCTGGGAATTCTGATTCCAGCTGAAACAGAAATGGGCCAGGGCAACTTCTCCAAGGTAAGTCCAGTGAGCACAGGAGAGTCAAAGGAAGGAGAGGGAATGCTTTCTTTTTACAGCGTTAGCTGTTGGATTCAGGTATGCTTATAAAGACCTCAAGGCTTTTAATCATTGAGTATGGGTTAGTGAGTGAGTGAGTGAATGAGCGAGTGAATAAGCGAGCAAGTGAATGAGCTAGCGAGTGAGTGAGTGAATGAGCGAGCGAGCGAGTGAGGAAGGAGTCGGGGCAGGTGTGCATTTGGGTCGGGGCACGGTCAGGTTGGGGCTTTGGTCTGGTTGTGCCGGGCCGTGATTGGGTCAGAGGGGTGGTGGGGTCAGGGGGTTGGTCGGGTCGTTTTAGGAGGTGGTTGGGTCAGGTTGTGAGGGGTGGTAGTCAGGTCAGGAATGTAGATTGGTTGGGGTGTGTTCAGGTTTGGGGTGTCAGGACTGCAGGGATAGATAGTCAGGTCGGGTCCTGGCGGTCAAGTGGAGGGGGTGTTAGATGGATGAACCGGTCCGGTGGGGGGGGGGGGGGGGGGGGGTGGGGGGTCGCGGGGGGGCGGGGGTGTAGGCGGGTTGGTTAGAGTTGGGGGGGTGGTCTGTTGAGGTGCTCAGTTCGATTATGCTGGCAAATCTCAGACTTAGATAAGGTATTAGCCGGCTTAACATTTCCTGGGTTAGTATCCAGGTAGGTCCTGCTTATCTGGTCCAAGTGTCTGACCCTGAGCTTAGGGTCAGAGACATTGTCATAGTGTTCCAGGCAGCACAAATCAGGCAGCACAAATCAGCCCATTGGAAATTTAAACTTCCCAGCCAATTACAAAGCATGTGTACCTGTCAGGACTTCCTCAGTGTCCCAACACAGAACACAAACTTAAGCCCAGATTTCACTGCTTTAGACATAGGAAGATTTGAGCCACTCTGTCTGCCTGGCCTTCACCCTCCATTTCACAAGCTCTCTTTAAATTTCCAGAATTTTACCTCTGCTTGATCATGATGCTGATGTGAAGAAATTACTGTACTACCATTCTAAATATTCTTACCATTAAGTAAAGAAAACATTCAATATGCTAAAAAAAAAGCTACCCTTTCCACATTTTCTGTCAATTCAAAAGCCAAGCCTTCTTAGCTTTTTTATTTTGAGCTTGTCAAATTTAAGTAAAAGATCTTTGCCATGTTTTAAGACCATAGGACCATAAGACATAGGAGCAGAAGTAGGCCATTCAGCCCATCGAGTCTGCTCCACCATTCAATGAGATAATGGCTGATCTGATAATCCTCAATTCCACCTTCATGCCTTTTCCCCCTAACCCTTAATTCCCTTACTGATTAAAAATCTGTCTATCTCAGCCTTGAATATACCAACGACCAAGACGCTACACCCCTTTGCAGTAAAGAATTCCACAGATATTCCTATCTCTCCTTCCCATTCCCCAGTCCTGCTCTTACTTCACAGATTAACTGCATCATCTAGTTAATGCACTAGAGAAGCCCTTATGTCTTCAATGCCACTCCTAGCACATATTGTGACTTTAAATTCTTATACACATTGGTTTTCTTGATCATTTACACATTCAGGAGTCAAATTCTTTTGATTAAGTGACAAGAGCTGTGCTGAGGGGAGAATGGTTTCTTCCAGTCCATTTGCAGCAGGATATGAGAAGGAGAGAAACTGAGAAAAGTGGAAAATGATCAGCACTGAATTTTTCTTCCATGATGCCATGCTAAACGAAGAAAACATTGCATTAAAAAACACTTTTCATGACCATCAGCTGTCTCAAAGCACATTACAGCCAATGAAGTGCTTCTTGAAATATCATTGTTCCAATGAAGTACGGCAGCCAATTTACACATAACAAACTCCCACAAACAGTGGTATGATGCAGGACACCAAAGTGGGCTCCTCTGCTCTTCTTCGAGATGTGAGGGAAATCAGCCACAACAAGTCCTGAAATTAATCAGTCACACCAATGAGAAGCATCTTATGATGCTGGAGCATGGAGCAACAAAGTGGATAAATTGTGTTTTGAGCCATTGCTACCAATTCAACTTTTCTTCTGTCAAATGGCTAAATACAATCTACAATATGAAAAATAACAAATGGCTCTCTCATGTATGGTAGTGCAGTGGTTATGGCAATGAGCTTAAAACTTAGAGTTCAAATGCCACCATGATAAATTTAGAATTGAATTCAGCAAATCAGGTAATTTATGCTCTAGTATATTACCGTATCAATGACCGGGTGTAATATGCATCCTTCTTCTTCCACACCTATTATTGCTGTTTTAAAAATATATATTATGCGTATAGGTGTTTTGTTTTTGCTGGTGATGCACATCCAGTCATAACCTTGATTTTGATGCACATAACAAAATTAATTCCACACATTGATGGAAAAAATTAGAGGAAACATTGCTCAGCACATAATGACACTTGGACCTGGATTTTCATCATGGAGGCAAGCATACATAATGAGGCTTGGCTGAGAGCCCAGAAATCCATTACTCTGATGAAACACGTGTGCCACAGGGAAGACAATGCTTGGTTCACAGCTTTGGCTCTCTAATCCCTGCTCTTAATTTTGCAATTTTTTTACACAATGTTAAGGGGTTGCAAGGGCCTGGAGTTTCAGTTATTGATATTATAAAGGGTCTGGAGGATTGAAACTTTTATTGGGCTGTAATGAAAGGACTTCTTTTAACATAGTGGCAAGTAATGAATCAATGAATGACTTTTTTTTTAATAAATGTTTTCAAACACCCTATGGTCACTATAGGGTTCATTGGTTCATCCACTAAATAGCATATAGAATGTAAATGGGCATGGAAGTGACATAGCTTGGCACTGAGGACATGACGGGCCATGAGGGCTTGGTGGAAGGGCATAGCATGACATGGGGGCATGACTGGCCTGTGGATGGGGGGGGGGGGGGGGGGGGGGGGGGTGAAGGAACGTAGCTCAGCATGGGGGCATGAGGAAGCATGTAGAGTGGGTGGAGGTCACAACTTCGCATTGGGACATGAGAAGGATCTTTTGAACTCACCTTTTAAAAGGTCCCCTCATGCAGGCTAGGTTTCATGATTCCTTTGAGGGGCTATGAATCACGACCCTTTAAAAAGCTGGCCCAACTCCATGAAAATTGTGGAAGAATAGGACATGCCTATCCCCACAATGGAGCTGGCCAAGCTGGAATGCAGGGTGCAGGCTTTTGATCCCAGCCAGCCAACACCCTTAAAAGGCACTCCTGAAAATCAGACAGGTCAGGATTAGGATCGAGAATCCCAGAATCGGGATCCGCCCGCCATTTTTAAAGGGCTCCCGAGTCATCCCAAATCGTTGAAAATCCAGCCCCTGGTGTTTGAGAGTCTATGCACTGTTTGATGCAATCGCACACAAAGGTGGCCATCAGGATGAGGGCGACGTTGGATGTGTTTTTTACTCCTTTGTCTATAGCTTTGTTCATCATGTCCCTGTGGACACGGTCAAGTGGTAGATGGCTCAGGTGCTCCCACGGCACAAGCGGCTAGATGTGCACTACATAGAGTAACACCGAGAATGCGTCACACCTGATGCCCAGGTTGTTACCCACAATGGACTACTGTGTTGGTCCCACATGCTCAATGTCTGTTTTAACATGGCTATAGGTTCCTTCCAACTTTTGGTGCACACCCCTGCACCCTCCTTCTCTCACCTCCCCCCACCATAGCCACATCCCCTGCATCTCCAGGTAGTCTGATCTGATGGTGAAGAGGACAATGGACTGGTCGGGCAACTTCCCAAAGAATGTGGCCTCACTCTTGCTGCGATTTACTTTGGCTTCTGAAACCAGCTCAAACTTTCAACTGTCACAGATGCTCATTAGTCTGTGATCTTGCAACGGATCTGAGCAGAAGATGGCAACATCATCCATGTACAGGGAGACTTTGACCTGAGTGTCTCTGCTGCCTGGTATTGTCACCATCTTATGCTCGCATCCTTCCTGATGAACTGAGCAAAAGGTTTGATATAGCACATGAACAAGACAGGGGAGAGAGTACAACCCTGGCTGACTTAAGATTTAATCAGAAAACTTTCCAATTCCCACCTATTAATTGAAACTGCTCTACTGTTGATTGTGTAGAGCAGTTGGAAGTAATTGCGGATTCTGTCTCCAAGCTCCAGCGCATACATCAAAATATTATTGATGCTATGTTGACTTTGAGCATTAAATATAGTAAAGGAGAAGAAACACACGGTAGGTTAGAGGACTGAGTTATTGCCTCATGCCTTCTCTGTCACTCTGTCCTCTATTCCCACTTCCAGCTGCATTTCTTAAGATTTAATGACAATCAACATTGCTTTGTATTATAACCAAAGTACAACTCTGTCTGTGATTGTAGGTATAACTTTTCCTACTGCCTTTAGGGGTCATGGAATTCTACTGATGATTGAGCCCCAAGCTTGGTAATCCGAGGGGCAGAGCTTTCTAGTCATGGACCTGGTTCAAGCATGAAGTTTCTAAAAGAGCTCTGTAATAAAGTTATCTGTTTCAGGTAAGAAACTCATCTGGCACATCAAGTTCAGTACATTTGGCGACAAGGGTAAAATAGCTCCAACGCTGCACCTCGCCTTGTGAATGTGAATACATCAGTTCTCAAGGAATGAAAGAAAAGTATACTCACCGATCATGCCACTCCAGCAGAATCCACCCTTATCATACATCCATGGAAGACTAGAGCCAGTACGTAGAGCGTTGTGGTTTTTATTTTGTGGCGAATGAAATAAACGCAGAGGAGAAACACAAAGCAATTCTTCTGAGTGTCTGTGATAGTAAGACATATAACCTGATCCACAGTCTGGCGGTTCTGAACGCGCCCAATTCTGAATCTTTACTGAACTGGTAGACCTTGTGAAGAAGCATTTTCAGCCGAAGCCATTGGTAATAATGTAGAGGTTTAAGTTTAACTCCAGTGTAAGGGCCCCGGGTGAGTCCATCGCAACTTATATCGCAAAGTTGAAGCAGTTGGCTAAGCACTGAGACTTCAGAGGCACACTCAATGACATGTTGTGGGACTGGTTAGTTTGTGGCATGCACGATAACACCATTCAGCGCTGTTTACTTGCAGAAGTTAACATCGATTTGAAGTGCACCATGGAATTGGTCACTAGCAATGGAGAGTGCTGAAAGGGACTCGCAGGCTTTGCTGAGTGTGCAACATGGCTCCATTCTTCTGTTGGGCCACAAACTTACCGCCAGGCGTGGTGCGAAAACCATGGAGACAGCCGTGAAGTAGGAGACCGTCTCTGCTGCTCGGAAAACAAAAAGGCCTAGTGGAAGCAGTTCAGCAGTGACTCCAAAGTTAATCTGTTACAGATGTGGGGATAACCATGCACCGCACACCTGCAGATTCAAGGAGGAAGAATGCCACTGCTGCCACAAGAAAGGTCATGTTATAAAGCAATGCAAGGTAAAATCGAGACAGCCCATCAGACAGCAGACCAAGACAAATGAAATGCACAATATAACAGAACCAGAAGCTGCTGATACTGATAACTATTCCCTATACAATGTCAAAACAGTAAAAACTGAACCAATCACCGTCACCATTTAAATGAACGAGAAGCCTCTAGTCAATGAAAGTGCCAAGCCACTGAATCTGGAGCAAACCAGGTGCTGGAGAGTCCATACAGGTAAAGGGCATCTCCACAGTGCCTGTGTCCTATAGGCAACAGACAGCCCAGCTTCCAGTGATCATAGTGACAGATGAAGGGCCTAGTCTTCTGGGCCGCAACTGGTTACAAAAAATTAAGCTGAAGTGGTCAGAAATATTTCAAGTGAGAGCAGGAGGAGTTCCTGAGCTGCAAAGGAAATACAGCAGCGTATTTTATGACGAATTGGGAAAGATAAAAGGCCTACAAGCGAAAATATACATAGATTCGGAGGCAACACCCGGTTCTTTAAGGCCAGACCTGTGCTTTATGCCCTAAAGGAGAAGGTAGAAGCAGAATTGTGCCACTTAGAGAAGCTAGGCATCATCAAGCCGGTCCAATTTTCAGAACGGGCAGCGCCCATAGTCCCTGTGATGAAACCTGATCAAAATATTTGCAACCGTGGGGACTACAAATTGACTGTCAACAAGGCTGCTAAATTAGATAAATATCCTATCCCAAGGAAAGAATACTTGTATGCAAGGCTAACTGGAGGCAAATCCGACACCAAACTGGACATGAGCCTTGCATACCAACAGCTGGAGCTGGATAGCACATCTAGAAGGTATGTAACCATCAACACGCCTGTATCAATACACACACCTACTCTTTGGAGTATCATCTACATGTGCAATCTTCCAAAGGACCATGGAAAGCGTATCGCAAGGACTTCCCGAGTAGTAATTTATCTGGATGATGTCCTGATCACAGGGTCAATGGAAGCCAAACATTTGTCAAACTAGAAGAGATTTTAAGAAGATTTTTGGAAACTGATGTATGATTGAAGAAAGAGAAATGTACATTCCGAGCGCCAGAAGTCACCTACTTGGGTCACAGAGTTGGCGCCCAAGAGGTTGCATCCATTAGAGCAGAAAGTCAGGGCAATTAAAGAGGCACCTTCTCCTTCCAATGTCACTGAACTCCAGTCTTTGTTGGGCACAATTAATTATTATAGTCGCTTCTTGCCAAACTTGTCAAAGTGTTAACAACTTTACACCTATTATTGAAAAAGAATCATCGTTGGTCATGGAATTCACAACAAGAAGAAGCCTTGATGAAAGTTAAGAAGCTGTTACATTCATCATGCCTACTGATAAATCATGACCCACCAAAAGAATTAATATTAATCCGTGACACATCTCCTTACGGTATGGGAGCAGAATTGTAACACAGGATGGAAGATAGTTCTGAAAGGCCAAAAGGCTATGTCTCCAGAACCCTCTCTGCAGCTGAGGAGGATTATTCACAACTTGAAAAGGAAGGTTTATCAGTAACATTTGGAGTGAAGAAATTCCGCCAATATTTGCATGGACAACATTTCATCATGGTGTCAGACCATAAACCATTAATTGGTTTATTCAGTGAGGATAAAGCCATTCTGCCAGTTGCCTCAGCAAGCATTCAAGGTTGGGCTTTGACTTTAAGGCATATGTGTACACCTTTATGCACTGTCCTGGTGTGCATATCGCAAATGCAGACGTACTCAGTCATCTTCCGTTACCAAATAGCATTGTACATGTCCCACTGTCACAAGAAGTTGAGCTTGTGCTGAATTTCTTGAACTCTTCACCAATCTGTGCGAAGTAAATGAGGAATTGGACAAACAGGGATACAATTTTGTTGAAAGTCCGAGACCTGGTATTGCCAGGATGGTTGAATTCACCTGTATCTGAAGAGATAAGACCATTCCCTGCCCATAAAACAGAGTTAAGTTGCTAAGATGGAATCTTGTTGTGGGAATTAAGAGTTGTTGTGCCTTCACAAGGAAGAGAACCACTTTTGACAGAGCTTCACAGTGCGCGTCCATGCATTTCGAAGATGAAGATGCTTGTGCGATGTCTGGTGACCATGCATAGATAGTGACATTGAAAGCATGGTCAAGCACTGTCTCCAGTGTCAGCAATAACAGAAGTTGCCCATTTCAGCTCCACTGCATCTGTGAGAGTGGCTCGGTCGACCCTGGGTTTGACTACATATAAACTATGTAGATACCATGTTTTTTTTATCATTGAGGTGCACTCTAAGTGGATGGATGTGTATGAAGTTAGATTACTGAAATTGTGTGCAACTGTTGAAAAGCTGCACCAATGTTTTAATATACATGGCCTACTGGAAGTCATTGTTTCGGATAACGGTACTGTCTTACTGTCTTCACTTGTATGCATACATAGAATTAAACATATTAAAACAGCACAATATCATCAAATGGGTCAGCTGAAAGAGCAGTGCAAACTTTCAAATCAGCATGAAGAGGTTATACTAAGGTACTCTAGGAACTCGGCTTTCACAGTTTCTTCTCAATTATCGTACGACTCCTCATGCAACTATGGGGTCAACGCTGTCTGAAACATTGTGAAATGCCACCTACGTACAAGGTTAAGTTTGGTGTTTCTAAACTTAGTGGGAATGTAGAGAAGAATCAGAGTAGTCAAAAAATTGAACCACGATATTCAGAGCAAAGCTCGAAGGTTTACTGTGGGAGATACAGTTTTCATGCGGAATTTTGGAAATGGACCTAGTTGGGTTCCTGGTATAATTGTCTCTGAAGCTGGACCCTTGCCATTCTAAGTAGAAGTGGAAGACTGGATTGTTAGGATCACCTGAAGAGAAGAGAAACATTCCAACAACCAGTTATTCTGCCTATAATGTCAAAGCATTTGTCCCTGAGGTGACAGATCAACCAAGAATAGACATACCTGATGTCTCTGTTGAATTACCTAATCCTGAACTGCCACTTTCTAAGGATGTCCCTGATGCTGCAGTTCCTGATCATGACGATCCAGTGGGAGAATCTCAAGTGGTAGACCCTCGCCGCTTTAACCAAATTAGAAAACCACCTCAGAGACTTAATCTTTAATCACATGACCTGTGTGTATATGTATATATATATATATATATATATGTTGTGGATTAAAATATTCTTTGTAAATAGGAAATGTAAAAAAACTAAAGGGGGAGGAAATCTAGTGATTGTAGGTAACCTTTAGGGGTCACATGATTGTACTGACGAATGCGCCCTAAGCATGGGTAATCCGAAAGGTGGAGCTTTCTAGTCGTGGATATTGTTCAAGTATGTAGCTTCTAGAAGAGCTCTGTAATAAAGTTATCTGTTTCAAGTAGGCAATCTGTCCAGTACATCAAGTTCATTACAAACTCAGAACACCAAACATGACTGTGCTCTTTAGAGCTCGCGTGGACTTTTTTGTCTGCAATAATATTCTTTGATATTTGTACTTCAACAGTTTAATTCTAGTTCTGATAACTGTGAATGTTTTACATTTGGAACAACTCCTGGTATCTATGTTCTATTTATTGTGAATAATATCTGACTTCACAGAAATTTGTAAAACAAGAATTTTATTTGTAATAGCAAAGTAATGATATGCTGCTTGTTCAATTTGAGGTTACATGGTATTACTGTTTTCAAACATGCCTGAGAGTGAACAATGTAATTACTGATTTTTACATGTAATGCAAAACCACTTCATCTTGAGGTGGTAACTATAGAAACGACCATTACAATGGGTTTTATATGAAATCCCATTTACTACAGCAATCAGTTCATTATTCCAATATTAAAATAATCCCTGAAACAATTTTTTGTAGCAGACTTGTCAAAACCCTTTCTATTTGATTATTTCACACGCACATGCCATTTTGTTGATTTCCTTTTCATTTTGTTTTAACAGTTATTAACTATAACATCTTTATGTGGTTATATTCACATTGCCACATACTGAGTTTTTTTTCAAAATGATAAGTACTTCAGTCTGGCTTTCAGAATCATGGCTCTATTTAGCAAACAAAACAAAACAGTTTCTAGTCATCATAGGTGCAATTTCCCTCCACACCCTCCAAAAGCAAGATCCATTTACTCTGTCAACACTATCACACCTTGCCCTAATGTAACAGTCATTATTAAAGCACAAACCTAAGGACACAATGAGCAAATACTGGGAAAAGCATTGGTCCATACATGTTCAAGTACCACCACAAACGAGCAGACTGTAATTTTACCACCCACTGTTGAAGTCACCTTGTCTAGATATTGAGTCATAGCAGCATTAGTTCTCAGGGACAGCAAGTTGTGACTTACATGTGGTTTGGCAGCTATTCAACAGAAAAATTAATCACACAGTCCCATCAGCTCTATGTGCTTCCCTAGCTTTTGAAAATGGATCATTATTGCATCATATCTCTGGAAGCAAGAGAATTAACAATATTTTAAATGTTAAGCAAGTCTAAAGTACTTATGTTTTTATGATTCTCGTTGTTGTTCTTAATTGGAAAGTAAAAAATATTTTCAGTTAGCAAGTAAAGAAGTTTAATTTGTTTTGACCCCATTACTGAGGAAGAAATTTTACAGTTGAGAGAGTACCCAGAACATCCTGTATATTGCTACTTTTAGGATATGAAATACAGAAGTTTGAAGAGGTGTGCAATCTTTCACATGAAGTCCATTCTAGTTCAATGTGCAAGGTTACGGGGAAAGGCAAGTGAATGGCATCAAGGGGATTGCTCATTTGGAGAGCTGAATGTCAATGTGCCAAATGGCCTCCTTCTGCACTATAGCAATTCTGTGATTCTGTAATAGTTTTCTTTTAATTGAAGGATTAAAGCTGTTTACTGTAAAAGTTAATGTGTATCTTGTGTTACTCAAGTATACTGCTGCACATTAATATTTCCTTTCTTGCCCATTTTTGATTGCTGGCTGGCAAGTGTTTTTTACACATGATTAATGGTAAGATGTGAATTGAAGCTGAACAATGGGTCACTGTGAATGGGGGGGCGAGTGCTTGGTTAATGGGTCATTGCAAATGGAAGGCATGGTTTATTGCAGGACTGTTTTGTGTTGGAGGAACGGAGGTGGTGGGGGTGGGACACGTATTGGGGAAAGTAATTTTTGCATGTGGCTGTCAGATGGGTGGATTGATGGAATCAAAGCGAACTTTGTAATAATAAGAGAATCCAAGGCAGCAATGCTGGTGCATTGCCCACACCTTGTTCTGCCTCCTCTACCGCCTCCTTGAAATCACCTGAAGAGACTTTGTGCCTTCTTCCTCCTGCAGTTTAAAATATCACTGCTCTGCAATGTTGTGAAAAGCACAGCACACCTCGACCATTCTGGAGAACAGCTGGTGGGTACTGTCCAGGCACCTGAAGTTTCTCTTCAGTATGCCAATAACATAACTAGTTCTCACATCGCTTTTGTTGTATCAATCCTTGGCCTCATTGGTTGGGCTCCTCATGGGTATTCTCAACCTTGTTTTAAGCAGTTATCCCTTATCTCTGAGCTACCAGTCAACAAGTCTGTTTTGAGTTGCGAAGCAATTAGGAAGGATAAACTGTCATAGGACAAAAATATCATGGCAGCTACTCAGTAATCTTGCATGATGTTCTAACATGGCAGATGATGTGTGCCAGATGGACCAAATCCATAAGGAAACCTTGGTCGCACTATCACAACGGTTTTGCAATTTGTATTATTATAAGAATGTGTGCTCTGAATTCAGAAGTAATAAGTCCACCAAGATCTTTAGAGACTTTAAAATTAAATTAAAATATTTATTATGAAAATATAAAAGACTTCAAACACATACATAAGACTACAATTACTTACTACTATAATTATTCCCAAAATCCCTAATTAACCTGACCTCCCATTACACTCCCTTTAAGGCATCAGTCCAGAATGGATTTTAGATTTAAAACAAAATCAGCAAGTTAACACAATACCCTGGACAGTGGAATTCCAAATGGCTTTTCCCCAACTTCAGTTTTGTTCTATAGCAGACTTATGCAAAAATGCTGGAGGCTTCATTAAGGCTATTTCACATACTCCTGTTAGATCTTACATGGACTTCTAACACATATCCTTTCATTCTCCTTTATATATGTTTCTCTCCTTTTAATATGTAAATTCTATTGTTCCATATGTCTTTGAAACTGTACCTTCCTCATAATATAAAAACTTCCATGTTGCCAATATATTGTCAGTAACCTTGGGGCAGAATTTTGCCATTGGTTTGCGGGATCAGCGGGGGCAGTTGGAAAGCTGACCGCCACCCATGATCAACAGCGGCACTGCAATTTTACACTGCACGGGCCAATTAAGGCCCACTCAGTGTTAAGCATGGCTTATGAATGATCAAGAAGGGGCAGGTTGGGGGTGGGGGGCATGATGTCCACCGGGTCCAACGGCAATCCAGCAGCTGATTCAAAAGTGGCCTCAGCAGCTCCTGGAAGGCTGCCATGGAAGGACGCTGAAGTCTGCACAAATGAATCCGTTGCAGGAGGACACGGCAGGCAGGAGGGCAGGTCAGCGGGGCAGTCGGCCCTGCGTTTCTCGGATGAGTGCCTCACTGCCCTCCTGGAGGAGGTGGCGGCGAGGAGAGAGCCCATTGTCCCCAGGGACGGGAGGAAGAGGCCCCCCCCACCTCACCAAAAAGGCCTGGGAGGAGGTGGCACCAGGGTCAGCAGCCACGACGCGGCGAGCTGCACAAGGGTGCAATGCTGGAAGCGCTTCAATGATCTCCTGTGATCAGAAAGAATGAGTACTGTGTTGGCATGGGTCACTTTGCCGAACAGGTAAGAGCTGCCCATCCTTCGTGGACCTCAGATGTGTTAGAATGTGAGTGAAAAATGTCAATGAGGCAAGAGCTGACCAAGGGGCTGAGCCCTGGCTGTTTGGGCTGAGTGCCTTGCAGCTCCAGTGTCACGAATCGGCTGAACCCTGCGAGGTCTTCCTCAGGTGGGGTTGACTAGGCTGCAATGGTGCTGCAGGTAGAGAATGGGCTAATCAATGCTCCTCTCTCCTTTTAGGAGAAGACATCCCACAACAATACTGAGAGGTCGCGGATGGCGGGGGGCCCCCACAACTCCTCATCCTCTCGCAATACGAGCAGGAGGCCCTGGAGCTTGAGAGGCGCCAGGCACCTCGGTCAAGCGGCTGTGGTGAGGTTGGGGTGCCAGACGAAGGTAAGAGTGCAGTGCACTGAGATGAGAATGATCGTTATTGCAAAAAATCCAGTAGTCTCTATATTGATGTGAGCCTTGAACCTGGAATCCCCATTGATAATGGAAAGACGAGGGCACCATGATGCATATCTTTGTCTCACCAGGGTACCAGGCATGCACAGTGACAGTGTCATGACTTAAACTAATGCCATGCCCTTCTCCCTTTTAGGCTCACCAGCAGGTGGTTGTCATGAGGACCATGAATGCCCACCCCTGACCCCTGAGGACTGCCATGCTCACCACACACCTGCGTCATACCCTGCCTGCCAAGCAGGCACCAGCACAAATACCAGCACCTGTGGACATAACCCTGCCGTCTAAAATCTCGATGCACAGTGGTGAGGGCACTTCACACTCGTTTGAGTGGCAAGCAGAGTCAGGGAGTGTCCAGAGCGATGGCTGGGGACTGCTGGAGACCAGGACAATGCTCAGTCAATGGCTAATGATGAGCCTCTGGAGTCATCCATGAGGCAGCAGATGCTGTATGTCCAGCAGGGTGTGGGAGGATCTGGTGGAGATACATGAAGGAATGTGTGCCATGGTGTCTGTTGTGGAGGAGTCCCTGCGGAGCATAAGCACGGCATTGACCCTCATGGCCAGCGCAATGCTTCCTCCATGGAGAGAGTGGTGACTCTCATGGAGAGGCTTCTCCATGGACTCAATCAGGGGTCCCTGGGGTCGGACTCAGACCTGCAAGCCCACAGGCAATGACCTCAGCTGGTCAGTGTCAGTGTGGGAGATGGATTGGGCACCCAGTATCCCAGCTAGGTGCCCGCCAATCAATGGTGAGCAGGGATAGGCAATAAATGCTGGCCTAGCTAGCAACGTCCACATGGCATCCATGAACAAAAAAAAAATTACTGAGGTTAAGCTGACTGGTCTATCATTACCTGGACCTCAAATTATAGGTAAAAAGTTAACCATCTTCAGATCATCTGACACTACAACTTTCTCTAACAAATTATGAAAAATGCATAGTAATGCCTCTGCTACCTCTTCCTTAGATTGTTTCAAAATACATAGATGTATTCAATTTTATCCTCTTTAGGCTTGATTAGTTTATTTAATATTTTGCCTCTTTTTATTTTAAATGCAGTTAACTTATTTTTAATCTCTTCATTCGATGTCATGTCCACCTGTTTGCCTGGCAACTATAGTAACAAAGGGCAGGATTTTCTGACCCCGACATCGATGGGCATCGTCACAGGCGGGATGGGAAAATTTGGAGAGCCGAACAGCTCCTCAGGTTTTTCCATCCCACTTGCAGTGATGCCTGTTGATGTCGGGACCAGAGCATCCTGGCCAAAGTAATTATTTCATATGTTTGCCATTTCGCTATCATTGCCTGTGATATCATCCTGTCCATCAATAAGTAACCCTATTCCCATCACAACTTTCCCTTTTGGCTCTGAAGAAGAGTCATACAGACTCAAAACGTTAACCCTGTTTTTCTCTCCACACATGCTGTTAGACCTGCTGAGTTGTTCCAGCATTTTCTATTTTTGTTTCCCTTTTAATTAACGTACCCGTTTTGACTCTTTTGTTTTATGTCCCTTGATCATTTTATTTCATAGTTCTTCTTGCCCTCCCTTGTATTTTTTTCCTATTTGTATTCTAATTTCTTTGTACTCTCCCTTTTCCTGCTTTCCCCTGTTGTCCATGTATTCTATGTATGCCTCTTTCCTTACTCTCAATTTTCTCCTCTATTCTTAGTTACCATGGCGATTCATTAGCTTTTAGTTTGACCTTATTTTTTAGCAGAATATTTTTACTTGACTCTGTTGAAAACCTTTTTAAATGTTGCTTTTGCTGTTCAGCAGAGGAAGGCCTTGCAGTTGACTCCTGGGTGAACCAAGGGTGCCTAAATGCCACAAATGTGCAGTCAATAATGCCCTGCATCTGTGGGAGGCTGGCTAGAGCGGAAAACTAAATGGCAACTCATTTCTAACTGGTGTCATTACAGGTAAAGTTGACATAATTGTCGACCCTAGCTAACAAGTCACCTGTCTGGGGCATTTATGGGGTTTTGACTGCAAGTTCCTGAAAAAATCTCCTGTAGAGCCCTGGAGGAATCCAGAGGTAAAGAGTTGAGGGATTGACAGCCACTGGTGAACTGTGGCAAGCATTTGGCAGCAGCTCTTATTCCAGCAGGTTGCAAATATCTGCCGCCACCTGACATAGCACCCTGAACCTTCTGACACACTGGTGGTCCGAAACATCAGGGAAGTTTTATTCTCTGCCTACTGACTCTCTGTGCTGGGTACAGCCTCCTGCAAGCGACATCTATTTGCAGCCGCCCTGTCTCCTATGGAGATGGAGGTCTGTTGTTGCTACTGCTGCCTCTGCTCCTGCTGGTCCTGTTCCAGCTTGTGCTGGTGCTGCTGTTGGTTAACTTGTTCCTCACCTGAGGTTCAAAGTAACACAGCACTAGCAGCACCCATGTTGAGCTGACAGATCAGAGCTCCAAAGCAGAGATCTAATGTACAAACCTCCAAAGTTGCCAAAGTAACCTTGTAGACAAGTACCGTGAGCAAAGCCTTTCACACAAGCAAGCAAGAAAGCAGTTATTCTAATTAACATATTTGCTTCTCATTGTCTTCTACCTGCTCCATTGCAACGGAGTTCCTGCTTGCTATCACTGGCAAGTTCCAGAAAGCCCTGGAAATCTATGGACCCACAGTTAAATTGCAAAAGCCATGTTGATATCACCATAATTGAGCGACTGACATATTGAAATTGACAAACTGCCTCCCCTAAGCAGGTTGCTCTCTCCTAGTCTCACATCCTCAGCAAAATGTGTCTATTGACACATTGGAGATAGCTTCCCAACATGCTGTCAATTTCCCAGGCTTAATCTGATCTCAAACCCATGGGCTCCTACCTCTTAAAACTCAGCCCTAGGGTTATGATGAGAGACTTGCGATAATGGGATCATTTCCACTGAAGCACAGCATACTAGGAGCAGATTCAATAGAGATTTTTACAATTGAGAAGGATTTTAATACAGTGAATAGGTAAAGGCTATCGCATCGAATTGGGCAGTCATGTCAAGGAGTCATCAGTTTAAAATTGTCACAAAGGGAATGAGGAAAGAGATTAGAAGGAGAGAAATTAAAAACCCTTTATACAGAAGGCTGTTGAAGCATGGGATGCTTTGTTGCAGGGAATGGCTGAAGTGGAGAACATTGCTTCTTCAGAGGAAAAAGTGGATAAATATTTGAAGCAGAGGTAGATAGAAGATTATCAGTGAAGCAACAGGATTAGTTTTAGATTGCCCTGATAAATTGTCATCATAGACTGAATAGGCTGAATAGTGTCTTTATGTGCTGTAAACTTCAGGTTCAAATTAATGTAGAATATTAACACTCAGTGATAACGCCATTCTTATCCTGTTGCGAGGACCGCTATATGATTAAAAGTATTCACCACCTGAATGAAATGTGCAGTCAAAAGTATTGACAAGGTAACAAAATAGACTTATTTTATCAAAGCTGTGACAGAAAACTCATTGTCAACTGGTGAAATTCCAAAATTTGTTTATGTTACACTGCAGTGTGACACTGCTTATACCGAATGTCTTGTGACCCTTGTATGATGTTTTCTAAGTCACAAATATACAGTAAAATCCCTCAAAAACAAAAATTGCAAGAGGTGCTTTAATCTGCACAATGTTTTTGATATAATAATGTGATAAGGTGAAGGAGAGCAGTGTTCTCTCCAGCTGAGGTACAGACTTGACATACTGAAAGGCCCTTCAATGACCGAATGTCCATGATAATTTAAGACGGTTATCACAATCTTAAATTTAAGATAGATTTAAAAGGGTTGTTCATTCACACCTTAAGCATATGATATTCAAGCAAGGATAAGCCCACAAACCTACATCACCTGTATACTGGCACAGTGTGTATTATTTCAGCCTCTTCTCGCACTTTATGTGCTTAGACATACAAACCAAAAGGTAGACAGAAGGATGATAGAAGAAAGACAGATGGGTAAAAATAAGGTAATACATATTGTGTTTTGTACCTCAGAGAAATGCAGAGATGACACGCCACGTCCTATGTGTGAACAGGAGCTTTATTACAAATGCCTTTAAAATGTCTGCAGTCACAAGTTTCCAGCTTACTTTCAGTTTCTCTTTTTCTGTAACCACACCCATAGGCTTGACTAACAGCACACAGCATAGAGAAGAGTCAACAGACATACATAATCAAACACCAAACAATTGAACAATTGAACACTAAGATAAAAGCAAAAAACTGCGGATGCTGGAAATCCAAAACAAAAATAAAAATACCTGGAAAAACTCAGCAGGTATGACGGCATCTGCGGAGAGGAACACAGTTAATGTTGCGAGTCCGTATGACTCTTCAACAGAACTAAGGAAAAATAGAAAAGAGGTGAAATATAAGCTGGTTTAAGGGGGTGGGACAGGTAGAGCTGGATAGAGGGCCATTGATAGATGGAGATTGCTAAAAGATGTCATAGACTAAAGGACAAAGAGGTGTTGAAGGTGGTGATATTATCTAAGGAATGTGCTAATAGATGACATTAAGGGTAGAAAGCAGGACGAGCAAGGTACAGATAGCCCTAGTGGGGGTTGGGTGGGGGGAAGGGATCGAAATAGGCTAAAAGGTAGAGATAAAACAATGGACGGAAATACATTTAAAAATAATGGAAATAGGTGGGAAAAGAAAAATCTATATAAATTATTGGAAAAAAGGGGGATTGGAAAGAGGGCGGGGATGTAGGAGAGAGTTCATGATCTAAAATTGTTGAACTCAATATTCAGCACACTGTCTATATCCAACACTGCCTTCAACACCTTTCACATAACAAGATTTTCAGTTGCGTGTGAAATCATGTAAAGTACCTAGTTGGAAGATGAGGTGCTGTTCCTCCAGTTTGCGTTGAGCTTCACTGGAACAATGCAGCAGGCCAAGGACGGACATGTGGACATGAGAGCAGGGTGGTGTGTTGAAATGGCAAGTGACAGGGAGGTCTCTTTTCCCCTTGTAAAACCAAATGTCCTTATTTTAAGTTAAACCATCACAAAAAAAGTCATATGTACATTGAGTTCTTAGAGTTCAACATTCCATTTTCCCTAAGCACAGAAATATCCTTTGAGATATGAAGGCCGCTGATGA
The DNA here is from genome assembly GCF_017639515.1 of Carcharodon carcharias. Lineage (NCBI taxonomy): Eukaryota > Metazoa > Chordata > Chondrichthyes > Lamniformes > Lamnidae > Carcharodon > Carcharodon carcharias. Next base: position 166,237,049 of record NC_054469.1, read on the forward strand.
CATCACTGAGATCTACAAGCTTGAGGTTATGGTTTGCGTGGTTAGCATGATGAGGCAGATGATGTACATCATGGTCACACATCAGAAATGGAAATGTATCTTCCTAATCATTGTCCCTGAAACATCCTCCTCTGCTCGCTATCAAGCATCTCACATTCCACTTTGTGTTGTCATCCAACAGACAAGCACTGGTATCGACCAACTCCTTGATCTGCTTTGCTCCTGATTTGTGGTCATGATTTGGTCATTTGATGCAAACCCAATCTCCAACTTCAAATTGTGGTTTCTTAGAGTGTGTTCATTTGTCAAAGTATGTTTTTTTTACCTGGTCGCTTTGTGATTTCTTCTGCTTTTGTTCTGACATTCTCATTGGATGGTGGTGACCACTTAGGAATGGACAGTGGCATGTGAAAATTATAAGCAGTCATAAGTTTGCTGGTGTCTTTCCAGTCAGATAGTGTAGGAAGGATCGAGATGTGCAAAGTAGGATATGAGTGGATTATTCAAACATTTTCCCTTGGACATGCTAGCTTTCAGACTGTTCTTTATTACCCTGCTGAACTTCTCAATAGCATAATTTGATTGCGGTTTGTATCATGATGTCAGATGGTGGTGAATTCTGCAGCTTGCTAAGAACTCCATGAACTGACTGGAAACTAACTGTGGTCCATTGCATGTGGTGATAGTCTTTGGGAATTTGTTAGGTAGATAACAAACAACAAGTAAAAAATTCTGTCGAAGGGTCATGAGGACTCGAAACGTCAACTCTTTTCTTCTCCGCCGATGCTGCCAGACCTGCTGAGTTTTTCCAGGTAATTCTGTTTTTGTTTTGGATTTCCAGCATCCGCAGTTTTTTTGTTTTTATAAGTAAAAAATGTTGATTGGTAGGAGCTGTTTACACATCTCCAAAAATATCTCCTTGAAGTTGTTGCCATGGATTTGTTGGCTGTGGGGTTGATTGTAGAGGTGCAAGACATGGTTTAACAGATTTTTCACTGAGTATACATGCCACGCAGTTTCAAATGAACTCTTCTGTACAGCAATCTATTGCTGGCCATGTAGACTGCTTCACATGATTATTGTGTCAGCTTAACAACACCCTGCTATCCTTCATGGGCAAGGTGCAATACATGTTGCTATAGTGCTTTCAGGATAACCATTCGAGTTCCACAAGCAATATAGTGTCATCAAACAAAGCGAGTTCATTGCGTAATCTGTAGTATGGGAACAGGTCTTTCTCTATTTCAGGAAGCCACTAGTTTTTTGGTATCAGCTTACTTTCTGCAGCACACAGTCTATATCCAACACTGCCTTCAATACCTTTCACATAACAAGATTTCCAGTTGCGTATGAAATCATTGTGATTTTATAGTCATCAAAGTCGCAAGTCACTTCACTATCGGCTGACACTATTTGCAATAGTGGTAGGGCTAAGCATATCAGCTACTTGGTTGTACATACGAGCATACGAGTTCAGAGCCGGAGTAGGCCACTTGGCTCTTCGAGCCTCTCTGCCATTCAATGAAATCATGCCTGATCTGATTGTAGCCTTGACTCCACGTTCCCACTTACCCCTGATAACCTTTCACCCCCATGCTTATCAAGAATCCATCAACCTGCATGAATCTGTGAGGCATAGAGGTCAATAAACGGATCCTGACATGACTAACAATGCAGTCAGTGCTTGATGATTGGTACGGACACTGAACTTTCTACCATAGAGATCCATGTGCCAATGTCCACAAGTATAGACACAAGCAAATACTCCCCTGGTGAACAGGAAGCTAATGCTTCCTGCTCTCCAGGAGAGTATTTGCATTCAATTTCCAACAATGGATATGATGTGTACATAATTGGTAGTTTGCTTCCTTTAATGTACTGTGTGGGTGCAGCTTCTATCACATTTTCTGACCTCATCTGTGAAGATCCAGACTTGGGCTGACGAGTGGCAATTAACATTCATGCCATACAATTGCAGGACAATGAACATGTCCAACAAGAGAGAATCTACCATCGACCCTTGACATCCAATGGCACTACCATCACTGAATCCTCCACCATCAACATCCTGGGGGCATACCATTGACCAGAAACGGAACTGGACTAGCCATATAAATACTGTAGCAACAAGAGCAGGTCAGAGGCTAGGAACCCTGTAATGAGTAACTCACCTCCTGACTCCCCAAAGCTTGTCAACCATCTACAAGGCATGTCAGGAGCGTAATGGAATACTCCCCACTTGCCTGGATGAGTGCAGCTCCCACAACACTCAAGAAGCTTGACACCATCCAGGACAAAGCAGCCCATTTGATTGGCACCACATCCACAAACATTAATTCCCTCCACCACCTACACACAGTAGCAGCAGTGTGTACCATCTACGAGGTGCACTGCAGAAACTCACCAAGGCTCCTTGGACAGCACCTTCCAAACCAGTGACCACTACCATCCAGAAGGACAAGGGCAGCAGGTACATGGAACTTGGAAGTTCCCCTCCAAGCCACACACCACCCTGACTTGGAAATATATCACCGTTCCTTCACTGTCTCTGGTTCAAAACCCTGTAACTCCCTTCCTAACAGCACTGTGGGTGTACCTACACCACATGGACTGCAGCAGTTCAAGAAGGCAGCTCACCACCACCTTCTCAAGGGCAACTAACAATGGGCAATAAAAGGTGGCTCAGCCAGCCAAGCCCACATACCGTGAATGAATTAAAAAATATATACACATGCTGTATTTCACTCTTGGAAATAAATTCCTCCACTTGTCAAACTGATGAAGTCTTCTTCTTCAATGACATGCACTCCTTTGTGAAATAATTCACCTTTAAGCATGAGTTATATTTTTTCCCTCAAGCTAGACATGGTGCTGTTAGGGCACATATTTTTTTAGAATATCTGACCATGATGGGATAAATATTGATGAGGCTGCTGAGGTCTCTTTGTCCATAACCCTTGCATTTGAACTCATTGGATAAGCTGTGTTTGTTACCTTGAGTCTAAAGGTGCAAGTCTGTGTAACCTCTTTGAATCTAACATAGCGAATATGATTCAGCCAGCTAAGGTCATGGTTTTTCCTAAGGTTAAAACATCACCCTCCATGAGTAGGCATTTGCTCATTTGTAAAATTGAAATTTTTCAATAAGTTGGGCCTGAATTAGTTTGTTGGCTTGTTTTGTTGGCCAAATTTACATGTGGAAGTCAACTGCCACAACCTTGCCACCTATAGTTTTATGGGCTCACCATTTTCCTGGCATATCTTGCAGAATACACATTGTTTGATCTTCACAATTTTCTTTGCTTCAAAGCATTTTGCAAGAGCACTTAGTGCCATATCAAATGTAGAGGTGTCTTCTATCCACTGCTTAATTACTCACTGGCCTTCTGCCCTGAGGCAATGGCTGAATATTGCCTTTGTGTGGATCACTGCTACCTGTGAACTGTCCATACCTGTCACTATCAAGTAGGTGTTGAACCATGAAATCCATCAAATCCATGGCATGGGTGGATCACCTAGTGGGGAAAAGAAAGATGCTGGAGTTGGCAAGTTTAAACTATCCTCCATCCTCTTTTCAGTTATTGTGTTTTGAACTTCAGAGATATGCAGAGATGACACACACCAGGTTCTATATGTGAACAGAAGCTTTATCACAAATGTCTTTTTAAAAGGCCTGCAGTCACAAGCTTGCAGCTAATTTCAGTTTTTTTTTTCTCTGCAACCACACCCACAGGCTTGATAAACAGCACACAGCACAGAGAACAATCAACAGACACACATAATCAAATAGCAAACAACTAAACAATTAAAGAAAACAATACAGTGAGGACACAAACACGTTTCTTGGAGAACATAATATATATATAATTTATTTAATGCGTAAAATATATACATATCCAAGTTATCTTCTTTCAGTTTACAATTTTATATAGTTTACATTGCACTAACTCTCTCAAAAGGAAATTGATGGAAATCAAAACCTTGGAAGATATAAGGATATAAAGATATGTAGAGCACCCCAGGAATGAAATTTGTCTTAGTAACACTCATTCTTTGGGCTATTTGAGCCCTCTTAAGATGGAAAATGTCATCTGTCTTGTGCGCGCACACTTCTGACATGCAGCATGCCCAATGCCATATTGGTAAAGGGGTTATTGTGTGCATAGCTAACGTTTGTCAAAAGTATGCAGAGCAAACAGATCATGTTAGTAGTATGTATAATTATAAATAAAAATGTATATGAACTTCCAAAAGACATTCAATAAACTGCCAAGTAACCAGGTTGCCTGCAAAATTGAAACTCATGGAATAAGTGGGACATTGGCAGCAGGGATGTGCAGTTGGCTGAGTGACAAGAAACAGAGACTATTTGTGAATGGTTGTTTTTGGACTGGAGGAAAGTATATAGTAGGGTTCCCCAGAGGTCATTACAAGGACAACTTCTTTTCTTGATACATATTAATGACGAAGAATTTGATATACAGGGCACAACTTCAAAATTTGAAGATGGCATAAAACTTGGACATATTGTGAACTGTGACAAGGATATTGATAGGCTTCAAGTGAACATAGACAGGCAGGTGGAATAGGGGACACATGACAGATGAAATTTAACGTGCTGTGATATGTTTTAGTGAGAAAAACGAGGAGAGGCAATATAAACTAAACAGTACAATTTTAAAGGGCGTGTAGGTATACGTGCACAAATTGTTGAAGGTGGCAGGTTGAGAAAATAGCTTAAATGGCATACAAGTGGAGTAAAGAGCAAGGAAGTTATGAAGAACCTTTTTAAAACATAGGTCCAGCATTAACTGGATTATTGTGTTCAATTCTGGGCACCACACTTTAGGAAGGATATGAAGGCTTTCAAGAGGGTGCAGAGAAGAATTATGGGCTGAATTTTATGTCCCACAGGTGAGCGGGTGCGCGCCCGACCCGATAGGGCATAAAGGCGTGCGAGAAGACATCAGGCAAGTGTTCCGATGTCATTGCGCACTCGCAAGTTATTTCACTCGGCAGGCACGTGCAAAAGTTGGAAGCGCGACCGCCAGCTATTAAGAGGGCAGTTAAGCCCATTAATGGCGCAATTGTCTCTGATTTTTCATGGCCCGTCCAACCCTACAGTTGGTGGACTGGCGATTCGGCCAGGCGGCCTTTGCATTTTTCATCAAACCTCATCCAAAGGCGGGATGTAATTTCCGTTATGAAATAAAATAAAAATAAATATCTGTGGACAGCGTTTTTATGAGCTACATTTTCAAGTGATTGATTATGGACATTTTGTTGCAGCTTTTTAAACCTTCATTTGATGATTTTCAGATCTGCAGCTCCCTGAGACTGCTGTCTGCCTCCAGGGAATTTTCTCGCAGCGCTTACCCACGCCCGCGGAAACATCATTGCCTGCCCTCTTCCCGCCCCCACCCTTGTAGCGCTGAGCTTTTCAGCGCACGTTTTACACTGGCCGGTCAGCATGAAATTGCAGTTGGGGGCCAATCGCGGTTGTGGGCCCATTTCCCGACTGCTCCCAAGCCCGCCGAACGCACGTGCCGCCAAAGGTAAAATTCAAGCCTATGAAACTTATTCTAGGGATGAGGGACTTTAGTTAAGAGGATAGACTGGAAAATCTATCCTTAGAGGAGAAAAGATTGATAGGAGATTTAATAGAGGTAAATCATAAGGAGTTTAGATAGAGCAGATGGAGAGTAACTGTTCCCATTGGTGCAAGGTCCAATGAAGGAAATAGATTTGAGGTGACTAACAAAGACAATGTGAAGAAAAAATATTCTAGGTAGTGAATGATTACAATCGGGAATGGTCTGTTTGAGAGTGTGGTGGAGGCAGGTTTAATTGTGACTTTGAAAAGGGAATCAGATAAGGACCTGAAGGGATTATAATTGCATTACTACCGGGAAAGGGTGGGGGAGTGAGTGGGACTCATTAAATTTCTCTAGCAGAGATCCAGCACTGACTTGATGGGCTGAATGAGCTCCTTCTGTGCTTTAACAATTTTATGACTCTAGAGAATTTCTGAAGAGCGCAAAACCAATTTTAACACTAATGCTGCCATTTTGGAGCTCCACACACCCGCCAATGCCCATTTTTAACCTCATAAGCTGCATACAACATTAAGCAACATACAGAAACATGCCCCCCGATCCCCAACCAATTCTATTTAAAGGGATCATCAACTTACATGCTAGTTGCTGGATGTTGCATCAATTCTGCTTAACTGAATTGAATTCTAGTTGTTTCAAGTTTCAAAGAGTCTCCAGAGAGTGGTGTGGTTTGACTGATGCTGAAGTAATTTTTGATGAATTTAAATCTTCTGCATAAACCAATTGTTAATGGGTGCACTTGAAGGCACCTTGGAATCAAGCCTGTCTGGGAGAATTAGCAGAGACAAATGCAGAGGAGGACAACCTGCTAGAAGAGAGAGGAGGAAGACAAGTGCTTTCAGCAGAATGACATTTCTGCCCAAGGTGTTTAGGGAGTAATTTGCAGAGCTGAATCTGAGTGATGGCCAATGTTTGAGCTGCCTTCCCTTCACTATGGAGGTCCTCATTGAAATCTGCCAACTGTTGCATTCACAACTCCAGCCTGACAGTAGGAGCAAAGACTGTATTGCCAATGGCTGCAGAAGTGAACATTTACAGATCTGGTTCAGCTTGTGTGTCACTATGGACAGTGCATTTTACAAATCAATACCAGGGATCCTGGAACCAGTCATGATGCCTTCAATCTATTGCAGTCTGCTGTGCCAGCTGTATTTCAGCCACCACATCAAACCAAAGAGTGACTACTGGGTATCAAGGGCTATCAACCACTGACCTGGCTCAAAGTTTCCATTCACAAGCCATGCATATGTGCTCAGCATGCATTCAGTGACAGCCATGTTACTTTAAGAAATCTGAGAGCGTAGACAATTGCAGTGCTGAAACAATGAAGCACTATCTGAAACCCATTGGAGGAGCCCTGCAGTATTTATCTGAGCAGGTCTCAAGATGTTGTTGTGGTGCATTCTGCACAACCTTGCCACCATGAGGGAACACTCTTGGCACCACCTATCGGGTGAGAATCTTTATTTTCTTCATTCATGTGATGTGGGTGTCGCTCTCTAGGCCAGCATTTATTTCCCTAATTGCCCTTAAGATGGTGTTGGTGCCATACCTTCCTGAACTGCTGCAGTCCATGTGGTGTAGGCACACTTGTTAGGGAGGGAATTCTAGGATTTTGACCCAGTGGTAGTGAAGGAGCAGCGATATATTTCCAAGTCAGGATGCTGTGTGTCTTGGAGGGGAATTTGCAAGTGGTGGGATTCTCATCCATCTTCTTCCCTGTTCTCCTAGGTGGTAGAAGCCATTGGTTTAGAAGGTGCTATCAAAGGAGTCGAGGTGAATGGCTGCAGTGTATCGTGCAGATGGTACGCACTGGGCAGAATGTTATGGCCCCGTTTTGGTGGGGACAGGGCTGTAAAATGCAACGAGACATTCTAAACCTCATTGGCTTTGGCGGGAACATAAAATCCCGCTGCCGTAAAATTTCACCCACTGTGTGCTGGTGGTGGAGGGAGTGAACGTTTAAGGTGCTAGGTGGGGTGCCAATCATGCCAGCTGCTTTGTCCTGTATGGTATTGAGCTTCTTGAGTGTTGATTGAGTTTCTTTCGTCTGGGCAAGTGGAGAATATTACATCATGCTCCTGAATTGTGCCTTGCAGATGGTGGTCAAGCTTCGGGGAGTTGAGTTATTCACCATAGAATCCCCAACTTCTTGCAGCCACAGTATTTACATAGCTGGTACAGTTAATTTTCTGGTTAATTATAACCCCAGGATGTTGATTGTGGGGGGGTGATTCAGCAATGGCAATATGATTGAATGTCAAGGGAAGGTGGATAGATTCTCCCTTGTTATAGCTGTCCATTGTCTGGCACTTGTGAGATGCGAATGCCAAATGCCACTGGTCAGCCCAAGCCTGAATATTGTTCAGGTCTTAATGCATGTGGACACACTACAGTGGGTATCTAAGGAGTTGCGAAAGGTACTGAACACTGTGCAACCATTAGTAAACATCCACACTCTGACCTTATGAGAGAGGGAAGTTTATTGATGAAGCAGTTGAAGGTGGTTGGACCTAGGACACCACCCTAAACAATTCCTACCGCAATGTCCTGGAACTGGAGGACTTCAATGTTCATCAAGAGTGGCTCAGTAACACTATTACTAACCAAGTTGGACAAGTCCTGAAGGACTCCAAAACCACAACCACCTTCCTTTGTGCTAGATATGACTTTAGCCAATGAAGAGCTTTCCCAATTCCCATTAATGCCACTCTCAGTCTAATCATGACTTGAAATCAAGGGCAGTGGTTCTCACCTCAAACCTGGAATTCATAGTCAGTTGCTGGGCTCCACTATCATTGAGGAGGTGTATGTTCATGGAGTCTCCTCCTACCATTAGTTATTTAATTGTCCACCAGCTTTCACGACTGAATGTGGCAGGACTGTAGAGCTTTGATCTGATCCATTGGTTTGCTGAGCTTTGTCTATAGCATGATGCTTCTGCTGTTTACTATGCATGTAGTCTGTGTTGTAGCCTCACCGGGTTGGCACCTCAGTTTTAGGTATGCCTGCATGATGCTGCTCTCCTGATTGAATCAGGAGTTCAATTCACTCCTGATTGAACAAGGCTTGGTTGTCTGACTTAATGGTAACGGTAGAGTGAAAGATATACCGGGCTATGAGGTTACAGATTTTGGTTGAATACAATTCTGCTGTAGCTGATGGCTAACAGCATCTCATGGATGTACAATTTTAAGCTGCTAGGTCTGTCTAAAACAAACAACATGATGGAGGAAATCCTCAGTGCGAACATGGGATTTCATCTCCGCAAAGATTGTTCAGTGGCCACTTCTACCAATACTATCATGGGCAGATGCATCTGTGATATTTAGGTTGGTGAGGACAAGATCAAGTAAGTTTCTCCCTCTTGTTGTTTCTCTCGCCACCTGCTGCAGGCCCAATATACTGACTATGTTCTTCAGGACTTGTCCAGCTTGGTCAGTAGTGGCACTACTGAGCCACTTCTGGTGATGGACGTTGAAATCCCCCAGAGTACATTTTGGGCTAGAAATTGGATTTCCCCTCTTTTTTAAATATGGAGGTTACTAGTTACGACCTGTCTGCATCTTTTCAGATCAAGTTGGGCAGCACCCAACTTTTGTGTATTCCCCTGAATTTTTCAGAAAGGTTTAACAAAGCCCCACATAAGAGGTTAATGTAAAAAATTAAAGCACATGGGATTGGGGGTAATATATTGGCATGGTTTGAGAATTAGTTAGCAGATAGGAAACAGAATAGGAATAAATAGGTATTTTTCGGAGTGGCAAGTGGTGACTAGTGAGGTATGGCAGGAACCAGTGCTTGTGGCCCCAGCTATTCACAATATATCTCAATGATTTGGATGAGGGACCCAAATGTAATATTTCCAAGTTTGCTCATGGCACAAAACTTGGTGGGAATGTGAGCAATGATGAGGGTGTTAAGAGACTTCAAGGTGATATAGGCAGGTTGAGTGATTGGGCAAATATATAGCAGATACAGTATAATGTGGATAAGTGTGAAGTTATCTACCTTAGTCGGAAAAACAGAATGGCAGAGTATTATTTAAATGGTGATAGATTGGGAAATGTTGATGTACAAAGGAACCTGGGTGTCCTTGTACACCAATCACTGAAAGCAAGCAGGCAGGTACAGCAAGCAGTTAGGAAGGCAAATGGTATGTTGGCCTTCATTGCAAGAGGACTTGAGTACAGGAGCAAGGATGTCTTACTGCAGCTGCACAGGGCCTTGATGAGACCACATCAGGAGTATTGTGCGCAACTTTGGTCTCCTTACCTAATGAAAGGAAAAACTTGCCGTAGAGGGAGTGCAGCAAAGGTTCACTAGACTGATTTCTGGGATGTCAGAGGAAAGATTAGGCCAATGAGGCCTGTATTCACCGAAGTTTAGAGGAGATCTCAGTGAAACATATAAAATTCTGACAGGTTGGACAGGCTGGAAGTAGGGGTGGTATTTCCTCTGGCTGGGAGTTCTAGAACAAGGGGTCACAGTCTCAGGATACGGGGTAGACAACTTAGGACTGAGATGAGGTGAAACTTCTTCACTCAGAGGGTGGTGAACCTATGGAATTCTCAACACAGAGGCTGTGGAGGCCAAGGCACTGAATATGTTTGAGAAAGAAATGGATAGATTTCTGGACTCTAAAGGCGTCAAGGGATATGGGGAGAGCACAAGAGTACGGCGTTGAGATAGGGGATCAGCCATGATCATATTGAATGTTGGAGCAGGCTCGAAGGGCTGAATGACCTAGTCAGGCTCCTATTTTTTACAAAACAAAAACAGAATTACCTGGAAAAACTCAGCAGGTCTGGCAGCATCGGCGGAGAAGAAAAGACTTGACGTTTCGAGTCCTCATGACCCTTCGACAGAACTAGGTGAATCCCAGGAAGGGTTGAAATATAAGCTGGTTTAAGGTGGTGGTGGTGGGGGGCTGGGGGGGAGGGGGGTGTTGGGTTGGGGGAGAGAAGTGGAGGGGGGTGGTGTGGTTGTATGCAAAAGCAGTGATAGAAGCAGATCATCAAAAGATGTCACAGACGGCAGAACAAAAGAACACATAGGTGTCGATGTTGGTGATATTATCTAAATGAATGTGCTAATTAAGAATGGATGGTAGGGCACTCAAGGTATAGCTCTAGTGGGGGTGGAGGGAGCAAAAGATTTAAAAATATTTAAAAATAATGGAAGTAGGAGGGAAAAAGAAAAATCTATATAATTTATTGGGAAAAAAACAAAAGGAAGGGGGAAGAAATAGAAGGGGGGGTGGGGATGGAGGAGGGAGGTCAAGACCTAAAGTTGTTGAATTCAATATTCAGTCCGGAAGACTGTGAAGGGCCTAGTCGGAAGATGAGGTGTTGTTCCTCCAGTTTGCGTTGGGCTTCACTGGAACAATGCAGCAAGCCAAGGACAGACATGTGGGCAAGAGAGCAGGGTGGAGTGTTAAAATGGCAAACGACAGGGAGGTTTGGGTCATTCTTGCGGACAGACCGCAGGTGTTCGGCAAAGCGGTCGCGCAGTTTACGTTTAGTCTCTCCAATGTAGAGGAGACCGCATTGGGAGCAACGATTGCAGTAGACTAAGTTGGGGGAAATGCAAGTGAAATGTTGCTTCACTTGAAAGGAGTGTTTGGGCCCTTGGACGGTGAGGAGAGAGGAAGTGAAGGGGCAGGTGTTACATCTTTTGCGTGGGCATGGGGTGGTGCCATAGGTGGGGGTTGGGGAGTAGGGGGTGATGGGGGAGGGTGTCCCGGAGGGAACGATCCCTACGGAATGCCGACAGTGGGGCTGAAGAAAAGATGTGTTTGGTAGTGGCATCATGCTGGAGTTGGCGGAAATGGCGGAGGATGATCCTTTGAATGCGGAGGCTGGTGGGGTGATAAGTGAGGACAAGGGGGACCCTATCATGTTTCTGGGAGGGAGGAGAAGGCGTGAGGGCGGATGCGCGGGAGATGGGCCGGACACGGTTGAGGGCCCTGTCAACGACCGTGGGTGGAAAACCTCGGTTAAGGAAGAAGGAGGACATGTCAGAGGAACTGTTTTTGAATGTAGCATCATCGGAACAGATGCGACGGAGGCGAAGGAACTGAAAGAATGGGATGGAGTCCTTACAGGAAGCGGGGTGTAAGGAGCTGTAGTCAAGGTAGCTGTGGGAGTCGGTAGGCTTGTAATGAATATTGGTGGACAGTCTATCACCAGAGATTGAGACAGAGAGGTCAAGGAAGGGAAGGGAAGTGTCAGAGATGGACCACGTGAAAATGATGGAGGGGTGGAGATTGGAAGCAAAATTAATAAATTTTTCCAAGTCCCGACGAGAGCACGAAGCAGCACCGAAGTAATCATCGTTGTACCGGAGAAAGAGTTATGGAAGGGGGCCGGAGTAGGACTGGAACAAGGAATGTTCCACATACCCCATAAAGAGACAGGCATAGCTGGGGCCCATGCGGGTACCCATAGCCACACCTTTTATTTGGAGGAAGTGAGAGGAGTTGAAGGAGAAATTGTTCAGTGTGAGAACAAGTTCAGCCAGACGGAGGTGAGTAGTGATGGATGGGGATTGTTCGGGCCTCTGTTCGAGGAAGAAGCTAAGGGCCGTCAGACCATCCTTGTGAGGGATTGAGGTGTAGAGGGATTGGACGTCCATGGTGAAGAGGAAGCGGTTGGGGCCAGGGAACTGGAAATTGTTGATGTGACGTAAGGTGTCAGAGGAATCACGGATGTAGGTGGGAAGGGACTGGACAAGGGGAGAGAGAAGGGAGTCAAGATAACGAGAGATGAGTTCTGTGGGGCAGGAGCAAGCTGACACGATCGGTCTACCGGGACAGTTCTGTTTGTGGATTTTGGGTAGGAGGTAGAAGCGGGCCGTCCGAGGTTGGGCGACTATCAGATTGGAAGCTTGGGAGGAAGATCCCCAGAGGAGATGAGGTCAGTGACAGTCCTGGAAACAATGGCTTGATGCTCAGTGATGGGGTCATGGTCCAGGGAGAGGTAGGAGGAAGTATCTGTGAGTTGACGCTCAGCCTCCGCGAGGTAGAGGTCAGTGCGCCAGACAACAACAGCACCACCCTTGTCAGCGGGTTTGATGACGATGTCAGGGTTGGACCTGAGAGAATGGAGTGCAGTAAGTTCAGAGAGAGAGAGATTAGAATAGGTGATAGGAGCAGAGAAATTGAGACGACTAATGTCGCGCCGACAGTTCTCAATGAAAAGATCAAGAGAAGGTAAGAATCCAGAGGGAGGGGTCCAGGTGGACGGAGAACATTGGAGGTGGGTGAAAGGATCCGTTGAACAGGGAGAGGACTCCTGCCCAAAGAATTGAGCCCGGAGACGAAGACGGCGGAAGAAGAGTTCAGCATCGTGCCGAGCCCGAAATTCATTAAGGTGAGGCCGTAGGGGTATGAAACTAAGTCCTTTGCTGAGCACTGAACGCTCAGCATCGGAGAGGGGAAGGTCAGGGGGTATAGTGAATACACGGCTGGGGCTGGGATTGGAAGATGGGGTGGGGACGGAGGGACAGGCAGGGGTGGAGGGTCCTAGATGGGTGTTGGTGTCGATGAGTTGTTGGAGCTTGCGTTCCTTAGCACTTGAAAGAAAGAGAAAAAGTTTCTTGTTGAGGCGTTGGATGAGACGAAGAATAAAATCAAACTGGGGGCACGCGCAGCTTTGAAAAAGGGTACGGCGGTGCTGCTGGAGGGAGAGGTCAAGTGTGTTCATGTGGCAGCGCATGGCACTGAGTGTGGATCTCAGGATGCGACGGGAACAGCAGTCCGAGAAACGTTTTATGTCCCGGAAATACCTGTAATCCCGGGTGGGTTCGAAACATGAGGGGTGGAATTTCAGTTGAAATCCACGTGGGGTAATTCGGAGATGGAGACAGTCACTGAGAAAGGAGATATGGCCGTGAAAGCGGGTTTTAGTAAACACCTTGTCAAGCACCAGGAGAGAAATGGAAAGCAATGAAGGTGAACAAGGCAAAAGAGAGATACGGAAATCTTGTCGCAGAGATGAACAGAACTTCTTCAAGGAGGTAGGCATTTCTTGAAGAGCAGTGGTAGTCAATTAAACACAGAGATAAAAACAAAAAACTGCGGATGCTGGAAATCCAAAACAAAAACAGAATTACCTGGAAAAACTCAGCAGGTCTGTCAGCATCGGCAGAGAAGAAAACTGTTGGCCTGAGCAGTTCCTACATTGCTTCTCTCTGCTCCATGCTGCCTGCAGTCTCTGTGCTCTGCAGGGGGCCCAAGCTGTGTTGCTTCCAGACCAGCTGGTGCACCCACTGTTCTCCTTAATGGCTCATTCCCTACTAAACACAAAGTGCACACTTGAACTGAAGGATGCTGAAAAAAATCAACCTGGAAGATTCCAGGAACCACAATGAGACAGCACACAAGGGAGCCGCTTCCCTGCTCATCAACCAGGAGGCCCTGGTCAGTGAACTGGACTCCAGGAGGTATGTTATATTTGCCTGGGTGGGCAAGAATTCTCCTGAACCATCCTGAGGAGGGGATAGGAGCACATCACTTGGGAGGCTAATGCCCGGAGTCTGGCCCCCAGGACATGGTAATAGTGCCATGAAAAGTACTGTGACCTGAGAGGGATGATCAAGATGAGTGGAAAATATCCTCACAATAAATCACATACCTGTTGTACCAATAACCTCTCGTACTGCTCAATGCACCCCTATCACTAACCCAGCAGAACTCCCTCACACTCAGTTCTCACTCCTTACATTCGCACACTGCACCTTGCCAACACAAACTTTCCAACATTGTCAACATCACATCCACCGCTCGCTTTCTCCACAGGTATCCAGCCTTTCAGCTGTGGAAAAGACATTATCCAAAAGCACAATGACCCACAATCACTAACAACCTGTCTTCTCTCTTGCAGGAAAAAGTAGTGCCCAACAAACAGGAAACCCAGAGAACCAGGTAGGGGATGCTCCAAGACTTCATCTCTTATGCCCAAAAAAAGGATAGTGCTTGAGAGTGTGGGTTGGAGCTGAAATAGCCCATGTCATCTGGCACCACATAGACTGTACAGGATGATGGTAAATGACTACGACCCCTTCTGAACACCCTCTTCATCCTGAAATGTGGCATCAAGTGGAAGCTTTAGATGGTGTGGCTTTGAGACTCCTGTTTTCCTCCCCACCAACTTGTCCATCATCCCAGCTCTTGTTTGTATGCTTTCAGATACCAAAGACCTGTCAGTTAGACAGCTTCAGCAGAGCCAAGAAGAACAGGAAGATGAACTGCAATTGATGAGAAAGTACCATCATTCAGTCTGCCTCTCACAGCCACCAGTTTAGATACTGGCATTCTACAAACTTTCAAGGGGAGCATAGAGTCAGGATGCACAAGTGGTGAGTCACTGGGCACAAGAGGGCTGCAACCAGGCTAGGGGAAAAGAGTGGCTAGTGTATCAGCTGCCCGGAGGACGAGGTCACAGGCGTGTTCTGCTGAAGGGGACTCAAATGAAGGCTTCAATAGGGTGGCTGATGAGGATGCACACAGTGATGCCTGGGGCATTGATCTTCCTGCCAGACAGTCCCTTGTCACTATCTGAGAAGTTGGAGGAGTTCAGCTTCAACATGGCAGAGGGCAACATAGAGAGTTTAGAGCCCATCTTTTCCAGTGTGGAAGACGTGGCCAACCTCATGGCAGCACTGGTGGACCGACCCATGATGGAGGATCTGGTGGTCACTGTCTCAGCTTCCTGTATAGCACAAGCCGTCTTTGGAATCTCTCAGTGCTGCAATAGAGACTCAGACTCATTCTGACACTCAGAATGAATCTTAGTTGTGAGATTCATTGCTGCAGCTGTGCAGGTAAAGTCTCCTGCCATAATGGATATGGATCTCAGGCACAAAGGGAGTTGCAGGCTCTTCCAGTAGTCCAACAGTCTTGGAACAGATTACTATGATTACTGAGGTACCATTCCATGGCTGAGGCACTGGTTCTGTGGAGAACAAACCTGCTGTTCTCTCCCAGAGTGGCAGCATTCATGCTCTTACCACTGCCACTCTGCCAGTCCCCTTACTGTTCCTGTTAACCAGCCAGCTAAGACTGCGGCCACCATTGCCAAAATGGCTTACTTCAAAGCCAGACCCTTGAGATCCTGAACTGCTTGAAGTTACCCTTCAAGGCCATTTGCAGTTTCCTCAATTGCACATCAACAGTTTTCCACCACCCATACTTCAGCCACTGGTGTAGCGCCTCATAGGACACTAAGCCAGGCAAAGGTACCTACTAGGCAGACACGAAGGGAATGTACAAGGTAACTAGTTCTTTGTTCTTTGTATAATTGTATTTATTCCATCAAGGTATTTTGTGAAGATCTTTGATGGTGGCTTTTACTGTTCAATGCTGGTTGAGAAGATTGTAATGGGTAGTATGAAATGGTGGCTCCATGTTGGGATAGGAAAATTGTGAAAGCAGAAAGGCGAGCCTCTCAATTTGCCCTCTCACAGCCTGCCCACTTATCCTGGATCCAGGATGCCTCATCCATACCACCCCATGCTCCTCCTCCTCATCCTTCCTTCCTTGCACGGCTTCCCCTCTCTGCCTCCTCTTTTACATTTCCTGGACATGCTGCGGATCAGCAGGCAATGAAAGAATTTGCCCAATAACTGGGTCAGGTAGTCCTCTCTCTTCCTTCATTCTGACCACATTCAGAAATTGGCAATAGAAGCATCTCTACAAACCCAACGCAGTGCTTCCACCAACTATGCCTAAGCAAACCTTACTGAAGAAACATCACCAGCAACTTTTGGAGTGGGCCTTTATTAGCACAAGTTCAGGTACCAAATTGGAGCTACATGCCAGATGTCTGTTGAATGATGCACAGGTTTGTGGGCTGGGCCTGCATGGTCCAATTTCCAATCCTGGCTTGCATCAGCAGTTTAGCCACGTGATGCCAGGATAGTGCCCATTTTAGATCTATTTGCTCTGTGTCTCTGTTTTCCATTATTTAGTCCTCCTCTATCCATACAACCAATTTACCTTTCCCAACACTGGAACTTAAAAACATCAGAATCAGGCCTAGGCCATTTAGCCCATCGAATTTGCTTCACCATTCAGTTAGATCGTGGCTAATGTGTTCCATTTCCTGCCATAGTTCCATATCCCTTAGCAAATTTACTTAGTAAAAATCCACCTTTCTCAGCTCTCTTGACGTGCTGGACTAAATTCACCCTTCGACCAACCCGTCATGTTTGCCTGCATAACAAATCGTGACTATACTCCAGAAGATGAATTAATTGGCACTGAATTTCTTTCAGGCATCTTGAGGAGATGAAAGGCACAAAACAAAGGCAAATCTTCATTCCATTATACAAAGAACTTGATTACAGCAGTCAAGCATGACCTGCCTCTTATAAATCTGCGTTGACTATCCCTGTCTAAACATTCACAATTGTGGCTGATTAAGTGTGATGGAGTGTAACGCCTATCCAGCTTAGGTTCAGATCAGAGGTCTAATTCAATCTGTCCTTGTAAATAGAGAATAATAGAGAAACACCATGGGCTGGGTTTTATGTTGAGGGTGCGCTCCCCACATCCCAGAGTAAATTTCTGTGTCAAGCCCACCTCCAATTAGCTGGCTTGTTCCGTTTAAATTTTTCAGGGGCTGGCTCTTTAATTAGTATGAGGTGGGACTTCAATCCATTTCCAAGAGGATGTCTCGCCTCATAAAATTGCTGACCAATCAGATGCCAGCAGCTTTGTACACCGGCAGCACCAAGCATGAATGGTAGCCACTGCTGGTATGGCAGGCAGGCCAAGGAGGTAGCATTCAAAGATGGATCCAGACATTCAGGTAAGTCCGAGATCTCGTTGGGGCCAGGTTGACAGGCCCCAGTGAGGGGGGTGAGAGGCATTTTTGACAGGGGTGGATGTGAGTAGGCAAAACTGTGAGCATGGGGGGCTCCAATTGGCCTCCAGGGGCCCAGGAAGGAGGCATCTTCCCTTTGTTGGAAGATGTGTGTAGTTCGATAGGCCTCATGAACTTGTTCTGAGTCTTGTACAGTTTAACAGTAAGTGTTTATTAACCACGAGTAACTAAATACATATATATAGTAAGAGGTCTAGGGTTGGAGCTGTCTCCATGCTTGCTTCTACACATGTCTCTGTCCAGTCTAAGACTGCCCTCTGAACTCAGGTCATGCGCTCCTTTACAAAACAGTGTGGGCGGTATTGTGCCAATCCCAAGTTAACCCTTTATATACCAGACCTTTACATTACACCTCCCTCCTCGACTTTATCATATTTACAATGCATTCCTGTTTACCCAACATATTTACATTACTTCTCTTACCCCTTCTCCCACCCTCAGGTCTTTGTGTTTACAGTTTCGGGTGGTCTGGAGGCTTTATAATTCTTTCAGTTCTTGTCTTTACAACAGTTGGGAGAGTGGTAGACTCTGTTGCACTGGGTAAATTTTGATGAATAGAAGGTTGTTTTGAATGTGGTCATTCTGGTGTTTGGTTGGTTGATCTTAATTTTTTTTTTCATTCTTTGGAGTTGAACTGCTCCTTCTTAACTCACCATCTGGTGTTATCAATGGTCATTGGTTTATCCCATTCCTTGCAAGGAGAACAAACTCGCAGCTCGTCTATAATGCTCATTCTGTTTTTCTTCTTTTGTGCAGTTCGTCGTGATGCAAGTGGAAGTTTATGTTTCAAGAATGGAACATTCATTCCTACTTATTTCACAACTTCTTATTTTCCAGTTGTTTTTTTGAACTAATGGGCAAGATTTTACATCCCACGGGCGTGCGTGCGCCCAACCTGATCGGGCGTAAAATAGCGCACGATGACGTTGGGCGAGCGTCCTGATGCCACCACGCACTTGCGTGATATTTCGGTCAGCGGGCACGCATGAGAGTCGGCAGCACACCCACTGACAATTAAGAGGCCTTTAAGGCCATTATAATTTCAATTAGCTGCCATTTTTTGCTGCCAGTCCAACCTTATGGTTGGTGGGCAGGCAAACTGGCCAGGCGGCCTTTGGATTTTTTAGAAAACCTCATCCAGGGGTGGGATGAGGTTTCCGACATTCATTTTTTAAAAATGTCTTCACGTAATTTTTATTACTTTTTTGTTCATGTGAATGAGTCTGATGTGGGAATATTTTTTTCTGATTTTCAAAACCTTTATTTTTGATTTTAAAATTTTTCAGCTCCCTGAGGCAGTTCCCTTTCAGTGCACGCTCCCTCGCACATGCGCAGGCTTTTGCGCTCGCACTCCTCCCACCCCGACCCCGGCAACGCTGAGCTTCTCAGTGTGCCTTTCAGGCTGGCTGGCCATTAATTGGCCAGCCAGCGTGAAATTGCAGTCGGGGGCAGATCATGGGTGGCGAGCCATTTCCCAGCCACTCTCGGGCCTGCCAGCTGTGCCCGCCCGATGGTGAAAAGATCCCGCCCTATGAATAACAAGTTCAGTTGTCTTTGTTTTACAAGTTATCTGTGGAGCTCTTATATTAGTTAAAAACTTCACCTGGGCATTCAGTTCTTTTCAGAATGGCTCTTCCATGGTCTCTAACTGCTCCTTAGATTCTTTCAATTCACTTTAAAACTTGCTCTGGCTAAGGGCTTATAGCCAGGATTTTGCGCTCGTTGTGCAGGCTCGATGGGGGTGAACGAGAGCGGTCGGGAGGCCAACCATCGCATGCGATGGGGGCTGGGCCGCTGCAGTGCTCAGCGCTGCCTGTGTGGGGGTGGGGATGGGGGGTGAAGATGGAGGAGGGCGAGCGGGGCACTTTGCACATGCCCGTGGCTGCCCTCAGGAAAAACTCCCTGAGGCACAGAACTGCCTCAGGGAGATGAAGATTTTTGAAAATTAAAAATAAATAATTTTAAAATGTTAGAAAACATGCCTCCTCAAGCAATTCTGTCACATAAGCAGGGACATGATAATAATGAAATGTTAACATCTTTATTTTTATTTTTAATTTCTGTTGGAAACCTCATCCTG
Source organism: Carcharodon carcharias (assembly GCF_017639515.1). Lineage (NCBI taxonomy): Eukaryota > Metazoa > Chordata > Chondrichthyes > Lamniformes > Lamnidae > Carcharodon > Carcharodon carcharias. The sequence continues at coordinate 166,256,632 of NC_054469.1, forward strand.
CCTGTTGATGAGGTTTCCTAAAAAACACAAAGGCCACTTGGCCTTTTCGCCTGCATGCCAATGGTAAGGTTGGGCAGTCAGCGAAAAATTTAATTTAATTGGTACTTTAATGGCCTTAATAGGCCTGTTAATTGTTGGTGGGCGTGCTGCCAACTCCCACACATGCTCGCTGACAATCGTTAGAGTGCACAATGAAGTTGGGACGCTTGCCCGGTGTCATCGCGCGTCACCTTATGCTCATTCAGGTTGGGTGAAACATCCTGGCCATTGTCTTTTAGCTCACCCCTGCTAGATCACTTGACTCTGCGCTCTCTGGGTATTGAAGCCTGGCTTCCATGGGTTTTAATGAAACCTTCTGCACCAGTGTGGAGTTGTATTTCAACCTTTTGCTTCCATTCCTGCTTTGGAGCTTTTTCTGGTGGTCTTATTCTGCGTCTTTGCTTCTGGTGCTTTTTGTCAGGTCAAAATGCTGCTCTTTTAATCTTCGAAGCTTTAAATTTCTTCTTCAGTCATGCGTTCCTTTACTTCACAGTTTGGGCAGTACTGTACCTAGTCCTATATCAATCCTTTCTATGCCAGACCGTTATATTACACCTTTTGCCCCTTAAACCTGTCGGGTTACACATTGTGCGCAGGCCTCTCTCACTGCCTGTGACATTGAAATGGCAGTGGGATGAGGCCCTTAATTGGGTATTAATTGGGCCACGGATGGCCAACCTACCTGACGCCTCCCTGGTTGCGTGTAAAATCATGGAGGGAGCAGGTGGGTTGACAGTGGGAATGCGGCCGATCGCATGGCATCCTTTCTAAAGTGTCCACACCTTTGTTTTCCTGCCTTCAGGTGCCCTGTAAAATTCAACCCCAAGTAACTCTTTCTGAGGTTACCCTGGGGCTGAAGTGGGCGTATGTTTCTTTTTGAGTTTTCACCTCTCATTGAAGCCAGTCTGTCACTAATGTTCTGCTGACATCTTTTAAGGTCATGAAGGGCAGCTCCATCAAGGTAGCACGATAACTTCCCTGATATGTTACTTGATGCAGGAGGGTGGGAAGAAGAGCTGCCCATTTTCCCCTCACCTGACTATTTTTAAAAAGGCTGGCTTTAATTCGTTAAATTCCAGCAGAAGTAGGTTCCATACACATTCCAGGACCTGCCAGACAGAACTTGGGTTTTAGACCTCTCTAGTCCAGAACTTTCACGCTTCAGGGTTTATCGGCTGCTGTAAGGTGAATTGGTCCATAGTTACCAATATTATCCCGTTCATTAAACAATGCAGTAACACCCACTACCATCTTGTTTCCTGTCATCCTTTTTAAATATTTTGGAAGATCATTATTAACACTTCTGTTGATTTACCCATCTGGAGTGTAGATCATCTGGGCTTGGAGACTGCCCAGCCCTGACTCAGGGCAAGATTTTCCAGTCATCAGGTGGAGTCAGCGGACAGACCTGGGAGCAGTCGCAAAACGGACCGCCACTCGCGATTGGGCCTCAACTGCGATTTCATGCTGGCGGGCTAATTAAGGCCTGCGCAATGTGAAACGCGGCTTCATGCTGGATGGAGCATGTCGGCTGCCGAGTCCAATGGCGACCCAGTGGCCAATTATAAAGCAGCCCAGGCAGCCCCTGGTAGGCTGCCACAGAGGGTGTCGCCTGAACCGTCACTGTGGACCCGAGTGCAACTGGTCACAGCAGGCAGGAGGGCAAGTCGTGTGGGCATTCGGCCCTCTACTTCTCTGATGAGAGCCTTGCTGTCCTTCTGGAGGAAGTAGCTGTCAAGAGGGACACCCTTGTTCCCAGGGATGACAGGAGGAGGCCAATGCACCTAACCAAGAGGGCATGGGAGTAGGTGGTAGCACTGGTCAGCAGCCGTGATGTGGTGTGGCGTTCCTGGGTGCATGGCCGAAAGCGCTTCAATGACCTGCTGCGCTCAGGAAGGGTGAGTACCATGTTGGCATGGGTCAGTGTGCAGGTGTGTTAAGGTGTGGCTGTTCCTGCATGGACCTCAGGGGTGCTAGAGTTTGGGTGCCAACTGTCAATCACGCTGGAGCTGACCAGGCTGCAATCGTGCTGCAGGTACATGCGCCTCTGTTGTTTCTGGAGAAGACGGCCCACCAAAAAATAGAAAGGTCGCAGACTGGCAGAGGCCCTGCTAGCCTCCTAATCCTCTAGAGATATGAGCAAGACGCCCCAGAACTTGAGAGCCGGCACACCCCACATGCAACTGGGCATTGAGGGACGGGGGTGTGAAGGTAAGAGTGCAGTGCACAGAGGTGAGAGTTTGGCTTGTGCAATCATCTAGTGTGCTCTCTTCAATGGTATGAGCCTCGAACCTGGAGTCCCCATTGATCATTGAAAGATGAGGGCAACATGATGCAGATCTCCATTGTCTCACCAGGGTGCCAGGCATGCACAGTGACAGCGTAATAACTTTAACTAATGACATGTTCTTCTTCTCCCTTTTAGGTTCGTCAGCAGGCATTCGCACTCCAGACCCCGAAAGGGCACCCCTGACACCAGAGGACCACCGGGTGTCATTTGCACCTGCATCACACCCACTCCCTGAAGCAGGCACTAGTGCAGATACCTGCACCTCGGTGGGCATTAGATCATCAGGTAGTATCTTGGTGCACATTGGTGAGGGGACTTCACACTCACTTGAGGTGCAGGCGGAGGCAGAGAGTGCCCAGGGTGCCATCAGTCAGAGGATTGCTGGAGACCAGGATGATGTTCATTCGAAGGCTGATGATGAGCCTCTGGAGTCGTCCATTAGGCAGCAGATGCTGGGTGTCCAGCAAGATTTGTGGGAGGATCTAGCGGAGATCCATGAGGGTGTCTGTGTCTTGGTCTCCATGATGGAGGAGTCCACGTGGAGTGTGAGCACTGCGTTGACCATCGTGGCCGAGCGCACTCCCTCCCCCATTGAGAGAGTGGTGACTCTCATGGGGAGGCAGCTCCAGGGACAGAATGAGGGGTTCCTGGGGTTGCACTCAGGCCTGCAAGCTCTCACACAGGCACTGACCTCAGGTGGTCAGTGCCAGTGTGGAAGATGGATGGGGCACCCAGTAACCCAACTAGATGCCCGTCCATTAATGGCAAGCAGGGATGTTCACAGCGACCTCACCTTGGCGCTTGAACTGCCGGTCGGCTCTGTGGACTCCTCTCAGGGCATTCTGGATGACGGCTGCAGGTCCTCCACCCCTCCGCCAGTGACTGTGGCATCTGATGAGGCTACGGCAACTGGGAGACGCTTGGCGTGGCATTGGCCACTTTCTCCCAGGCGGGTCAGCACAGGTGCCACTGGCCAGAGGACAACTGCCAAGGTCATCAAGGCCAACAAGACAGCAGAGTCAACAGGCTGTCTCCAATGCCAATGCCAGCAATGGGGGAGAACCTAGATGTAGCATTCAGAAAGTTAAAGGCACCATGAGCACAAGAGGGACAGCTCATGGGTGATTTTATGTTCATTTTTGTTTACTTTATGTATACTGGTCTGATGTTGGATACCATGAACGTTTCTGTTAAGATTATTGAACTGTCAGAATGACATAAATTGTGGTTTTGTCATCATGGCCTGTGCATACTTCACCTTTTTATTTCATTGGTGCAGGGAACACCAGTATGTAATGCTGGACATAGGTGGCTCTGAACTTCATTGCACAGGCACTGAGTGTTCTTTATCTACAAATGAAAGGGTCTTTTCAGACATCCAGGATGGAGGCGGCAGCCCTGGCATATATTTTAAGCTGATCTTTGGTAGCCTAAGTGAAGGAACGTTGGATCAAGGTGTCCCTGGTGTCCCTGCCTCCCTGCTGGTCACTGAGGTCTGCCCCCATGCTCTCAGCGTTCTCCTCACATGTTCATCTTCAGACTCACTACTGGACTCATCATCTGTGGCCTGTGGAGCTGCGTCAAGATCCTCTTCCTCCAATGGGTCCCCCCTTGGCATTGCCAGATTGTGAAGAGCACAGCATGCAACCACTATCAGTGATGCCCACGCTGGGGGAATTGTAGTGCTCCTCTTGAATGGTCCAGGCATCAGAAGCGCACCTTGAGAAGACCTATGGTCCTCTCTACCACCACCCTTTTGGTGGCATGACTTGTTTTGTAACGCTTCTCTGCCTCTGTTTTGGGTGGCAGAGATGCTTTATGAGCCACCTTTTCAACGGATAGTACTTTCCACCCAGCAGCCATCCATCCAGTCAGGTTGGAGCATTGAAGAGTCTCAGCACCTGGGAGTGTCTCAGGATGTAAGCATCATGGGAGCTGCCAGGGTACCTTGCACAGACTTGCAGAATCTGCATCCTGTGGTCACACAGTATCTGCATGTTCATGAAGTGGAATCCCTTCTTATTGTCAAAGGCACCCGGCTGACCCTCTGGTGCCTTAAAAGCCACATATGTGCAGTCGATTGCACCCTGGATGTGGGGGAACCCAGCAATCATTGCAAAGCCTCTGGCTCGCTCAGCCAGGCTGGCCTCCTCTGAATGGTAAAGAATAAAGGTCAGGATCTGCCGAAACAGAGCTTCTGTAACCAGCTTGACGCAGCTGTGGACAGCTGATTGGGAGGCTCCACACAGATCACCCACTGACCCCTGGAAAGAGCCAGGGGTATAGATGTTGAGGGCCACTGACCTTCAGAGCCACTGGCGTGGGATATCCACCCGCACAGTGAGAACTGATCTCAGGCCCAATCATCTGACAAATGGAGGTCATGCTCTCCCTTGAGAGGCAGAGCCTCCTTTGGCACTGCACCTTGGACATATTGAGGTAGCTGCATCACCGCCTGTAAATCCTGGCAGCAGGATAGTGGCATCTTCCATGGCACCTTCCACCTTGGATTTCCTGTTGGCCCTGCGCCCCTTGTGCCTGTGCCTCTCCTCCCACAGGTCCCTCCCTGGAAGCTGCTTTGGGACACGTAGCCTCCTTTCTTCGTCCTCTGAGGAGGTGTCTCCAGTGGAGACCACAATCGCTATTACCAGGGTAACGGAAGGCTGATACCTGGAAGGGTCCACAGGTCTGAATCCTCAGGGGGCCTTGGAGACACCAATAAGTCCTGAAATGAAGCCTGGAAATGCTAAGAATGTAGTCCCAAACAAAGATGAAGCTGTCAAGTACCAATAAGCAACCAGCAGCAAACTATCTCCTAAACTCTTCATTACTCACAAAGGTGATGCTGCTGACCCTTTTTATCCTGCCCTTGGATGAAGTTTGTAAAAATGTCAGCTGGCCGCCTGCCAATTTTGCTTGTATGATGAACAGAAAATCACACGGGCAAGGAAAGATCATAGTCAATTGGACTGTTAAGGACTTTAAGTGGCCACTTAAATAATGACGGGCAAATGCTGAGCAAAATAGCGCACAAGTGAGCGATGATGTCGGGACGCTTGCTTAACGTCATTTTGCGCAATTTTACGACCCATTGGGTCAGGCGCGCTCCTGCCCGTGGGGTATAAAATTCTGCACATAATAAATGCTTTAATATTCATTTATGTTACTTATTTTTCCACATCCTCATCTGGTATTTCTTCATCCTTGCTTCACACCTTGATGTAAATATAAAAATGAAGCATTTGCTAACCAGCTCTACTATTAGCTGTATTATTGCAATCTTCTTCTTATCACTGACAATATATAAACCAAGATTTCTGTAAAAACAGAAATTTATTCATGAAAGATGCAAATTATCCTGTTCAGAAACTAAGATAAAAAAAAGTGTGCTTATGACAAGCGTCAGGTAGAAAATACAATTGAGAACCAAAAGGAATACAAAAGGTTCAGAGGGGAGGTGAAAAAGCATATTAGAGAAGCGAAGAGGGATCATGAGGAAAGACTGGCAGCCAACATAAAGGGGAATCCCAAAAGTCTTCTAAACACATATAAATAATAAAAGGGTGGTAAAGGGAGGAGTATGGCCTATTAGGGACCTAAAAGGAAATTTACACATGGATGAAGGGGCCATGGTTGAGGTGTTAAATAAATAATTTGCATCCGTCTTTACCAAGAAGGTAGATGCTATCCAGGCCATGGTGACAGACGAGGAAACTCTGTCACTAGAAGGGTTCAAAATTGATAAGGAGGAAGTGTTGAATAGACTGTCAGTACTTAAAGTTGACAAGGCACCGGGATAGGACAAGATGCATCCAAGGATTTTGAAGGAAGTGAGAATAGAAATTGTGGGGGCGCTGGCCAGAATTTTTCAGTCTTCCCCAGGCTCAGGGGAGGTGCCAGAGTACAGGAGAATTGCAAACATTACATCCTTGTTCAATAAAGATTGTAAGAATAAGTCCAGCAATTACAGACCAGTCAGTTTAACTTCTTTGATGGGGAAGCTTCTAGAGAAAATTACTCAGGATAAATATGAGTTGATAAGGAAGAACCAGCATGAATTTCTAAAGGCAAGGTAACAGTAAAGGTTGATGAGGATAATGCTGTTGATGTGGTTTACATGGACTTTCAAAAGGCATTTGATACAGTGCCTCTCAACAGACTTGTGAGAAAAGGTATTGCTCACAGATTAAAAGGGACAGTAACAAAGTGGATCAAAACTGACTTAAAAATAGGAAGTAGAAAGTAATGGTCAATGGATATTTTTTGGGCTGGAGGAAGGTTTGCAATGGAGTTCCCCAGGGTTCAGTATTGGGGCCCTTGCTTTTCCTGATATGTATTAACAGCCTAGATCTTGGTATGCAGGGGACAATTTCAAAGTTTGAGGATGATATGAAGCTTGGGAGTTTGTAGACTGCGTGGAGGACAGTGTAGAACATCAGAAGGACGTAGACAAGTTGGTGGAGCGGGCAGATAGGTGACAGATGAAGCTCAATGTGGAGAAGTGTGAGCTGATGAATTTTGGTAGGAGCAACATGGACAGACAATATAAAATAAGGGGTGAAATTTTGAAGAGGGTGCAGGAGCAGAAAGACCTGGGCTTATTTGTGCATAGATCATTGAAGGTGGCAGGGCAGGTGGACAGTGCAGTTAATAAAGCATATAGTATCCTTTATTAATAGCAGCATAGAGTACAAGAACAAGGAGGTTAGGCTGAGTTTATATAAGACACTCATTAAACCTAAGCTGGAGTATTGTGTACAGTTCTGGGTGACACAATATAGGAAGGATGTAAACACATTGGAGAGAGTGCAAAAGAGGTTTACAAGAATGGTTCCAGGGATGAAAAACTTCAGTTACGAAGATAGATTGGAGAGGTTGGGACTGTTCTCCTTGGAGAGAAGGAGGCTACATGGAGATTTGATAGAGATGTTCAAGATCATGAGGAGGCTGGACAGAGTAGATAGGGAGAAGCTATTCCTGCTTGTAAAATGATCAAGAATGAGAGGACCCAGATTTAAATTGATTTGCAAATGAAACAAATGTGACATGAGAAAAAACGTTCTCACGCAATGAATGGTTAGGGTCTGGAATACACTGCCTGTTAGCGTGGTGGAGGCAGGTTCAATCGAGGCATTCAAGAGGGCATTAGATGATTACTTGAATAGAAACAATGTGCAGGGGTATGGGGAAAAGGCAGGGCAATGACACTAGGTCATGATGCTTATTTGGATAGCCGATGCAGACACGATGGGCCAAATGGCCTCCTTCTGTGCCTTTAAAAGTCTGTGATTCACTGGCAATCTGCCAAAAACATATTCCTTATCTGCTTTGATTTAAATTTTAATCATTTATTTAGGCTTTATATGGGAAAGGTAATCTTTAAAAACTTAGTGTAAAGAACATTTCTGCTGGGGCTTTTCGTTCCCCAGGTTCCATTCACCATAAATCAGTCAAAACCAAGGAAAAACAGAATGGTTAGACATTTGAGCCATTTCTCTGGAGTTTCTTCTAATCTGCAAGCAATGTTATGGTAGAAGTTCAAGAGAACTTCTGGGGAAATTACTGGTGCATATATTTTAACTCTATTCAATCCATCAGTAATGGCAATTTGGCCTCCAAAAAGAGGATTTTGACTTCTCCCCTTCTACTTGTGGCATTTGTTATGCAAACTTTTTCCTGAACAGTTGAGGCACTGACTGATATAGGAATTCACCTCATGAATATATGTAATTTGGGTCCTTTCAGTTAAGTAGGACCCCAAAGCTAGTTAATGGCCCAGTGAGTAAGGGAATCACCATGGCTGTTTCATTCAGTTAAAGCAGTCAAGGCCAGAGTGAACCAAAAGGAGCAGGAGTGCTCCTCCGAGCTCCACAAAGAAAGTTGGGCCATTGTCACCCCGGAGTCCTCTCATCTCTAAGCTTGCAAAACCAAACCAAAGTTCACCCCATGCTTCAGCTGAGTGTCAAGTGGATCAATAATTAATAAGGAAAAGAGTAGTACTGCCAAATCTAGAGCCCCCTGGTTATCTGGAAGCGCACAGGGTAAAATAGAGCAGAAAAAGAAAGCTTATGACAGTCAGAAAAATATTAATACTAGAGTTTTTTGAAGATGTGACAAGCAAAGTGGATAATGGGGATCCTGTAGATGTAGTATATCTGGACTTCCAGAAGCTTTTGATAAGGTGCCGCACAAAAGATTAACACACAAGATAAGATCACACAGAGTTAGGAGTAATATATTAGCTTGGATAGAGGATTGGCTGACCAACAGAAAGCAGAGAGTTGGGATAAATGGGTCTTTTTCTGGATGGCAAGCTGTAACTAGTGGGGTGCCACAGGGTTCGGTCCTTGGGCCCCAACCATTTACAATCAATATTAATGACTTGGATACAGGGATAGAAGGTACTATAGCTAAATTTGTAGATGACACCAAAATAGGTGGGAAAGTAAATTGCAATGAAGAAATAAGAAATTTACAAATGGATATGGACAGGTTCGGTGAATGGGCCAAAATTTGGAAGATGGAGTTGAATGTGGATAAGTGTGAGGTTATCCATTTTGGTTGGAAGAATAAAAAGGCGACTTATTATTTAAATGGAGAGAAACTTCAGAATGCTTCAGTGCAGAGGGATCTGGGTGTCCTTGTGCATGAATCACCGAAAGCTAGTATGCAGGTATAGCAGGTAATAAGGAAGGCAAATGGAATTTTGGCATTTATTGCTGAAGGAATGGAATATAAAAATAGGGAAGTGTAATTGCAATTGTACAAGGCATTGGTGAGACCGCACCTGGACTACTGTGCACCGTTTTGGTCCCCTTACTTGAGGAAGGATGTAGTTGCATTGGAGGCAGTTTAGAGGAGGTTCACTAGATTGATTCCAGAGATGCGGGGCTTGTCTTATGAGGAGAGATTGAGCTGTTTAGGCCTGTACTCGCTAGAGTTTAGAAGGATGAGAGGAGATCTAATTGAGGGATATAAGATGCTAAAGGGGCTAGACAAAATAGACGTGGAGCAGGTGTTTCCCCTTGTGGGGCATTCTAGAATGGGAGGCCATAGTTTTAGGCTAAGGGGTGGTAGATTTAAATCAGATATGAGGAGGAATTACTTTTCTCGAAGGGTTGTGAATCTATGGAATTCACTACCTCAGAGTGCAGTGGATGCCGGGATGCTGAATAAATTTAAGGAGGAGATAGACAGATTTTTAATTAGTAATGGGTTGAAAGGTTATGAGGACAGGGCGGGAAATTGGAGTTGAGGCCGAAATGAGATCAGCCATGATTGTAATGAATGGCGGAGCAGGCTCGAGGGGCTGAATTGCCTACTCCTGCACCTAGTTCTTATAAATGAAAGCCTAGAGGAGTGTAGAAAGTACAGAGGTGAAGTAAAAAAGCAAATCGGGAAACCAAAGAGAGGAAATGAAAAATATTGGCAGGTCAAATCAAGAAAAACCCAGATATGTTTAATCAGTACATTAAGAGCAAGAGAATAACTTAGGAAAGGATAGAACCTATGAGGGATGTGCAAGGTAACTTGTACATTAATGCTGAAGATGTGGACAGCGTTCTTAAAGAGTATTTGTCTCTGTCTGGAGTGTAGATCATCTGGGCTTGGAGACTGCCCAGCTCTGACTCAGGGCAGGATTTTCTGGAACAGTGTGAGGCAATGCATTTTGGGAGGGCAAACAAAGCAAGGGAATACACAATAAACAGGAGAATGTTGAGAGGGGTAGAGGAAGTGGGAGACCTTGAAGTGCATGTCCACAGGTCCCTGAAGGTGGCAGAACAGGTAGATAAGTTGGGAAATAAGGCAATTAAGGCCCACCAGCATGAAACATGGCTCCTGAGGACAGTGGGAGTGGGTGGGTGGCGGGACTGCTGTGACCACTGGGTCCAATGGTGACCCGGCAGCCTGTTTAAAAAACTCCTGTAGCCTTTCAAAGGCTGTCAATCATGGCCATCAGCAGGACTTCCCAGAATGCTGCTGGCGAGCAGGCCAGGAAGGAGGGTAGGGCAGGGGTGTACTATACCCCTCGTTTCCTTGATTCCCAGATGATTGCCTTGCTGCCCTCCTCGAGGATGTGGCAACACGGCGAGAGCTCCTCATTCACAGGGAATGGAGGAGGAGGCCCCCCACATGACCAAACGTGCCTGGGAGGAGGTGGCGGAGCTGTTGAGCTCCCATGACGTGGTGCGGCGCACCTGGATCCAGTGTCGCAAGCGCTTCAAGGACCTGTTGCTCTCGGGAAGGGTGAGTACCATCTTGGCATTGGTCACTTAACCCAGCAGGTAGGCTTTCCCCCCGGCCACCCAACCCCCAACTCTGAGTGTAGTGACTGCATTGAATCATTGACGGTATGTGTCCTTCGCTGGGTGGCCAACAGATATTGTCCATGCCTAGGTCACCATGAGAGGGTGGTGATGAGATGGGTTCTGCATCTGCAGCATGTGTTACACTGAGACCCACATTCTTGTTTTGGGGGCAACCTGGAGGATCTGCACCTAGGTGCAGTGCTGGAATTGCAAAACGTGTCATAGTCAGAGTGCTGACATGTTGGGAGTGGAGCTTCCAGGTGGCGTGGCACTGATCCATCTGCTGCCCTTTGCATTCCACGTGCTTGTGCCTTGTTGCTTTGCAAAGTTAGACCGTGTGATGCCAAATGTGATGTAGGCAGCATTTGGCCAAGGGGGTTGAACAGGCCTGGTATCTTTGTGTGAGTGTGCAGCAGCTATGGAGTGAGGAGGCACTGGAGCCCTGCAATGCTCCACTCTGGTTGGGGTGGGACGGCAGCGAAGAGATTCCAGGTACAAGTTGCACTAATCAATGCTCTTCTTTCCTTTTCAGGAGAAGAACACTCAGAATGCCACTGAGCAGGTGAGGGACTGGAGGAGGGCCAATCCAGTTGACGATCATTACCAGGTTTGAGCAGGAGGCCCTCGATCTGAAGAGGCGCCATGCGCCCAGGTCCATTGGTGTTGATGAGGCTGGGGTGCCACAGGCAGGTATGTTTACCCAGCACTGAGGTCACCATTGGTGTCTCAGGAGCCATGGCACTGCTGAATGATCAGTGATTGAAGTTTGCAGCATGGCTTGACCATTGGAAGGATGAGCGCATAATGATCCAGGGGACAGGGATGCACATTGGCATTGTCTCCATGTTAACTAATCAAATGTCCTTGTTCTTCCTTTCAGCATCAGGGAACAGGGCCAGGAGGAGAAGCAGTAGGGGCCCCTGCTCACACCTGAGGGCCCTGAAGTCTCTGACCCACCAACGTCACACCATTTCTGCCAGGCAGGGACCAGCGCAGATACAAGCACCCCAACATCGGCTAGTGCCCTGGGGTACAGCGGTGAGGTCACTTCACAGTTGCTGAAGGAGCTGGCAGACACAGGAAGTGCCCATGGTGCCAGCATTTGGAGGACTGCAGGGGACCAGGCACATGCTCAGTTGGTGGCTGATGATGCACCTCTGGAGTCGTCCATGAGGCAGCAAATGCTGAAAGTTCAGCAGAGTGTGCAGGAAGATCTGGCAGAGATACATGAGGCTATGCTTGGCTTGGTCTCCATGATGGAGGAGTCCATGCGGACCATTGCCAATGCAATGAGCCTAATGGCCGAGCACCATGCGTCCTCCATGGAGGGAGTGGTGACTCTCTTGGAGAGGCTCCTCCAGTAGACCAATCAGGGCTTCCTGGGGATGCACTCAGACCAGCAAGCCCTCACATCGGCCTTGGCCTCAGGTGGTCAGTGTGGGAGATGGTGCCCATCCATCTACGGTGAGCAGGGAGGTCTGAAGCGAACTCACGTTGGTGCAGCAGCCTGTCATCTCTGCTGACTCCTCCCAGGGCGCTCTGGATGAGGGCAGCAGCTCCCCTCTGCCAGTGACCGTATCATCCGATGAGGCTGTGACGACTGGGGCGACACCAACTGTGGAACTAGCTGCTCTTTCCCAGTGGGACAGCACAGGCTCCATGGGCCAGAGGACAAGGTCATCGAGGCCAACAAGACAGCACAGTGAGCAGGCTGTCTCAGATGTCAGTGTCAGCGAGGGGGGAGCACCTGGACTTAGAACCCGAAAGTGTAAATTTAAGGCACCTGAGGCACAAAACAGGTTTCTCGCTGGTGCTTTTGTGTTGCCCCACAATGAGGTCATGGTTAGTTGGTGTGCTGTTTAACATCTTTGTAATTTTGTTTCCTTAAGTTCATTTTGTTATATCATTAAATTTAGACACATGACCATGGCTGAGGGTGACTCTTTTCCTCTACAGGCAGATGGTTACCCATGATGTTATGAGTGGGTTGTGTCACATTGAACTTTATTAACAAGGCCCTTAGTTAATGTTCCTATCCAGGCAGATTTTTCATCCAGGTGTCGAGTATGGAGCCTACAGCACAGGCTTTTTTTGAGGGTCCATCTGTGGTGTTCTAGCTGAAGGTTCATTGCATTAGAGCCTCCCAGATATCCCTGCCCAGGTCAGCATCTACCCCCTCAGCATTTCCCTGTGTGTGTGCTCATCTTTGGACTCACTGCTGGACTCATCGTGTGCAGCCAGAGCACCTGCGTCTAGATCTTCATCGTCCACAGCGTCCCCGCTTTCCAGCACAAGATTGTGCAGAGTGCAGCATGCAACCACTATCAGTGACACATGATCTGGGGAGTACTGGTGTGCGCCTCCTGAGTGGTCCAGGCATCGGAAGTGCATCTTGAGAAGACCGATGGTTCTCTCCACCATTGTGGAGCCGTGGCTCCTATTGTAGCGCTGCTCAGCTTCTGTTCTTGGATGGCGGAGATCATGAGCTACCTTCTGAGGGGATAGCCCTTGTCCATCCAGCTGGGCTGGAGCACTGAAGAGCCCCGGCATCTGGGAGTATCTGAGGATGTAAGCATCATGGGATCTGCCTGGGTACCTTGCACAGACTTGTAGAATCTGCATCCTGTGGTCACACACTATCTGCACGTTCATGGAGTGGAATCCCTGCCTGTTGACGAAGGCACCGGGCTCACCCGCTGGCGCCTTGATGGCCACATGTGTGCAGTCTATAGCGCCCTGGACGTGGGGGAAGCCAGCAATGGCTGCGAAGCCTCTGGCTCACTGTACCTGGCTTGCCTGGTCTCAATGGTAGTGGATGAATGTCAATGCATGTCTGAACAGAGCGCCTGTCACCTGCTTGACACAAGTGTGGGCAGCTGATTGGGAGACTCCACAAACATCACCCACCGAGCCCTGGAAAGAGCCAGAGACATAGAAGTTGAGAGCAGCTGTGACCTTTAGAGCTACTGGCATGGGTTGTCCACCCACACAGTTAGTGGAGATCTCAGACCCTATCATCTGACAGATATAGTTGACTGTCTCCCTTGAGAGATGGAGCCTCCTTTGGCACTGCACCTCAGACATATTGAGGTAGCTGCTTCACCGTCTGTAAACTCTGGCAGCAGGATAGTGGCTTCTTCTGTGGTCCCTTCCGCCTTGGACTTCCTGTTGGATCTGTGCCCCTTGTGCCTGCGACTCTCCTCCCAAAGATGGCTCCCCCGGAGGCTGAATGTGGACTCCTGGCCTCCTCTGCCTTCTGGCCCTCCATTCCTCCTCAGAAGAGGTGCCTCCAGTGGACAGCACTACTCCCAGTCCCAGGCTAAGGGAAGGCTTCCTGAAACCTGCAGGCCCCTAAAAGGACCTTCACTGTAGAGTGCTGACCTGAAGGTTGTGAGTCCTGTCCAAGCAGCTGGTATGAGTTTTGAAGTATTTCTGCTCACACAGTCAAGTATCAGCAATTTTCCAAATTAAATATCTGACTGAGCACGTTCGTGACCCCACTGACCCCTCTTATCCCACCCATGGGTGAGGTTTATGCAAATATGACCCACCCGCCTAGGCAGCAACCTGAAGATCGAACAGGCCCCGAAAAATTGCCATTAATTGGTGCCTAAAGGGCCTTAAGTGGCCCGTTAATTAATGGCAGGCTCGCATCGGAGATCATTGTGCGCCTGCCCACTGAACTATTGCGATGGCGCGCAGTGATGTCAGGACGCTCGCCCGATGTCACTGCGCATCATTTTACATATCAGCATGTAGGGGTGGAAATTCTGCCCAATGTTGCCAGGTCTTGAAAATTGCAGCTATGAGGAAAGATTGGGTAGGCTAGTGTTATGTTCCTTAGAACAGGAGAGGCTTAGAAGTGACTTGATTGAGGTATACAAAATTATGAGGGGCCTAGGTAGAGTTGACAGGGGGCAGAATTTTGTATTTGGCGTGTGGGGGCGGGCCCAACATGCCGGATTGTAAAATGACATGAGATGACGTCAGGCATGCTTCCCGCGTCATCGTGATGTTTCGTTCGGCGGGTGCGTGCCAGAGTCAGCTGCACGCCCGCCAATAATTGAAAGGCCTATTAAGGCCATTAAAGTACTAATTAACTCCAAATCTACCCTGCCCGTCCAACCTAACAGTTGACTGACAGGCAAAAAAGCCAAGCGGCCTTTACAATTTTTAGGAAACCCTCATCCATGAACAAGATGAGGTTTCCTGAAACTAATACTGATTATATAAAAACTTTATTTTGAAAATAAAAACCTGTCCCATCCCATGTGACTTAGTCACATGAGCAGACATGTTTCAGGGAGACTGAAAGCGCTCTTCTGCGCATGCACACGTAAGAGCGCCGGACCCAACTCCCCCTCCTCCCCCGCTCACACAGGTAGCGCTCAGCGCTACCACTTGCGATCCACACTGGGTGGGCCTTAACTGGCCTGCCCATGTGAAATCGCAGTGCCGAGCCGATCACGGGCGGTCAGCTCCGCAGCCGTTCCCGTCAAGCCCGCCCAACGCTTGGAAAATCCTGGCCCCAAAGACTTGTTTCCCCTAGCAAAGATATCATTTATCAGGTGATTGGGCGAAGGATTACAGGGGATATTAGGGAAAAAAATTCACCCAGAGGGTGGTAGATGTCTGGAATTCACTGCGCGGATTGATGGTTGAGGCAGAAACCCTCAACTCATTAAAAAGGTACTTGGATCTGCACATGAAGTGCTGTAACCTGCAAAGCTATGCACCAGGTTCTGGAAATTGGGATTAGAATAAGCGGCTAGTTCTTTTCAGCCAACACAGGCACGATGAGCTGAATTGCCTCTTTCTGTGCCGTAACTTTACTATGGTCCTATGGTTCTATAGACAGAACTGCAGTGAGCTGCCTCTGGATGACTGTTTTAGGCAAGTGGAATGGCTGCTGCATTTAAGTGAGGCCCAGCCATTAAACTGAAGCAGATCTCTCACACCATGCCCTGGAATATGAACACCAGTCTGTGTATCCTGCTGGAATTTTACCCAGAAGTTAAAATTAGCCCTGAAATATATTTATGTTTTCCCAAAAACAAAATATATAAGAAATGAACAGCATGTTGAGTGTTATTGGGAAGAAAAAAACAATTAATATTTCTGGTTCTGATGAAGGATTAAAACTGACACAGTCACTTCTTTCTTCCTTCAGTTGGTGATCGACCTGCTGTGCAGTTCCAGCAATTTTGTCTTCAGTACCAATTTCCAGCATTCAGAGTTCTCCTTCTTAGTCTTTTAATTGCCCACACTTAGCCTATGTGCCAGTGGCACTCTGAATAACATAATGAATTGGTCTATGACAATATTATCATGATATTCGGACACTGAGCTCTCCCTGATTACAGCAATTAGGGCTGTGAATGGGGTCATCAGTGTTATTGTTCACAAATATATATAGCTTTGACTTTTCAGATGCTTTCTTATTTAAAATACTTATCATTGCATCCCTAATAAACAAAACTTTTTTGTTTTTTAAAATATTTCCGCAATGGATTAACACAACTCTTGCAAGCGCTGTGCAACCAAAATGCACAAAGGATCTACTATATTACATATATAAATATACACATATTCAAATATAAATGTGACTTTTTGAAAATTGAAAAGAAATGCAAGCATGTCATAAACTCCTACTTAACAGACCCAATGAAGATTTGTGTTTATTTTGGCCCTTTTTTTTAGAAAATTGTATATCAGGTCTACAGTTAGCGTAATATATTCTTACCTGTTCATGGCTTTATATCAGGCTTCGCAACACCCAAGCAAATGATTGTCCCCATACTGGTTCGCTCAGAATTATGGATGTGTGGATATAAAGTGAACAGGTTGATTTTTTTTGAACATATTTGTAAGTCCTCACAGCTTCTGTAATGAGATTGACCATATTGGAATTGTAGCAGTGTTATTATCTGGCAGGTTATTTATTCACAATTGCCTCTTCAGTCTGAATCCTTTCTGAAACTATACATTTCATCTATTTTTAGTACACTTCAGCTTTATCACTTCCTAAGAAACTCATACCACACTTTACACTGGACTAAGCAGTGCACTATCGGTTGTATGTTTGAGAGGATAAGGTGCTGTTATCATGTCTGCTTAGATTGTTGCTGAGCAGGGAAAGGAGATGCCCACAATGCATACTGACTCCAATATATGCACAGAACTCTGTTCTCTAGCCTTTGACCACCATTTATGATCAACACCTTTTTTGCCAAGTCAAAAATCAACAGGGCGCAGCATTGGAATAGGGGTGAATTAACGGTGCTGATAAAGAAACAGAAAATGTTGGAAATACGCAATATTTCAGAAATCACATATCCTCGCTATGCCTGCCTTTGTGAAGGTTGCATGGAACATTCTTTGGTCCAGTCCTACTCAGGTTTCCTCCCTCACCTCTTGTTCCATTTCATTGATGATTGTATCGATGCCACTTCCTGCCCTTGGTGTGCCTGGAAAATGTAACCAATTTCACTTCCAATTTCCCTGCACTTTCATTGCTTCCAGATGGTCCATCACCAAATCTTCTGCTCCCATCCATGACTGCTGTATCTCAGTTTCTGGAGAAAGCCTGTCAACCAGTATCCACTCAAATGCTACCTGAACTGTTGAGTATTTTCAGCATTTTCTACTTTTGTTTTGGATTTTCAGCATCTGCAGTATTATGCTGTTGTTTTCGAGTGAGTTCTGATGATTATTTTTCTGGTAATGAAAATTTATTGAGAGCTTTAATAATTAATACATCAGCTGGTAAGACACAGAAAAAATAGATATTCATTTTAAAAGTGAGAATGGGGAGTGAAGTTCAATTTTAGCAGGGGCGCAAAATGAGTTGTAGTAGATGAGCTCCGCATTCTATACCAGCTCAACTGAAGTCAAAGGACGGGAACATCAGGCTGGGTGTATAATGAGCAGTCAATCCACAACTGCCGTGTTTTGCATCCATACTGAAATTGAATTTTACCCCCAACCCTCCAGCTTAAACACATATTATATATTTATATTTATAGATATTTATAGATTTCCAGTCAGCTCATTTTGAAAATGGACAAATGGCAACTCAGCCATCAGGAATAATTAATAAGTTAAGAAAGTGAGTTAGTGAGATAGTCAACTTCTTTTGTTATTACAAATTTAATGATGAACCATCATAATCCTTCAGATATTTTTAAATGTTAAGTTTAAATAATTGACAATACCTTTTGTTGTAGTATGAGGTAATAGCAATGTAAGTCACCTAGAGGTCAGGCTATTGATGCCAAACCACGTATTTGATATTAGTACAGCCATAAAGAATATACTGTCCTGATATCAAAGTTGATGTATAAATGAGTATTAAAAATAATGTTTGTCATGCTTTTTTGAACTGTGTGAATTATTTAATTGTTTCTTTTATTCTTACTGAGCTCGCCAGTGCCTCATATCCTACTAAATATTAGATACCTTTTCTTATTAATTTGGTATGATGATGATAATATGCCTCCATCTTTTTCCAGAGGGGTTGGCAAATGCACCATGGCTGGCGATGCTTCTGAAGGATCTATAATATTAGAACATGCAATCAATTTATCTTTAGCCTTAATAACACATCGAAGGAAAAAGGCAACGCACAGCTTTAAAATATAAATGTTTTAGTGCAGTATCTATCATAAGAGACCAGTAGGGGGATAGAGTATCCTTTAGCAGAACTTGCCAAGAAAAAGCTACAACAAACATGTGTTACAAAAAAAATGAAAAGCATGTAATTCACTCAATCAAAATATAGCACACAAATACAGACACATTAGCTCAGGTGTAAACGTACTCTGTAGAAGAGAAACAGATTCATTTTCTCTTGATAAAAGGGTATTTCCCTCAGAAATGTTTGCTATTAAAGTAAGATATTACAGCTAAGACTTCATTCTCTGAAGTTTAATGTATTAATTGGGACAGATTTCCACACAAAAAATAGAGGAAGAAAGATCTTGCATTGACTAATGACATGACATGTTTATATTCTATGTTAGTTTAGTGACACATTCTCCTCTGATGTTTGAGTTGTTTAGCAAAAGTTCAATATTACTTATTGTAAGGTAGTGCATGCTGCAGCGATGTAGTGCGTTGTCCAGCAACCGCAATGAGCTACGTGATGAAAAATGTAAGTCTGACACTTAACATCGTCAAGCACAGAGACAGACTGTACCTTTTTCACACCCAAATTGCAACCGACTCATTTTTAAAAATGGATATCAATCTTTATTTGCAATCATTGGCCATTCTTCAAATGCCAAGCAACAATCTCATAAACCTATTGCAAATGTCCTTCCAGTTCCATTGTACACCTATATGCCAGACTGTGCCCCGCTTAAATTAACTACAGTAAACAAAACATCCACTTTTGTCATCACTTTCATCTCCTCCAGCAATTTTTCTGAGGGTACAATATGTTAGCCAGTAATCAGAGTTAAAGTCTAATACATCCATTTATTCGGAAAGCAGAAGAAATACATATTGCAGAAATAAAATTCTGAAAGACTGAACATCAATTTCTTAAGTGTGGGTTATATACATGGATTACATCAAAAACATGTCATACATTATCCTTATATATTGAAATCCTCACAGAATTTTCCAAGTTAAATCCTTCAGGACAGTACAGTAATTTAAAAGCAAGGTCAATGTAGTTGGTCCTGTATAATATTTAAATCTTGCAGATGATTTTCTGAATCAGTTGCTATCAGAAAAAAAAAAGAAATGTTTTGAATTTTGTTCCCACAAAACAGTAATACTAAAGGATCAAGAGAGACATAAAGCCAAACTTGAAAGGGAACCTTGCACAAGTTTACACATAGAGCAGTTAATATTCACCTTTTTGTCAAAGGGGAAATGGGTAGCATGATGTATAACACCTGTTTTACACCCTATTTGATTTTCCTTTTCATACCCTTCATAGGAAAGAAAAAATAAGCAGGATGTAGACTAGGTAACTGACCTACTTTCACCTGTTGCCTGCCCACTGAAACAATTGACCCAATAGTCATGGATAACAATGGCAAATAAACTTTGATACACCTATGGCCATGCATTTACACATCTAATCATTATCTAAATATGCCCTATTGTTTTTAAAATAACTTAGGTAGCGCTCATATACTGCAAACTGAAAATCCTGTGAAATGCACAGTAAGTGTATGCAATATGCAAGGCTTTTAAGACATGATATATAGATAGATATCAAATTTATCAAGATATTTGGCTAGCACAAGCTGATTCTGACTGACAGAACAATCAGTAGATAAAAGAGTTAGAAAAAATGTGCTTAAATACTTGTTTAAGGAATAAATTGGGTATGAGAATAAGGATGGACAGATATTAAATACATAAGGGGTAGAAATCTTTTCTTAGGTGATTGCACTAAATGGGAGGTATCGCATTGGCCACCTATCATATACCTCACTTGAGATTCTGCTTTTTTGAAGTCACTGAAATTGAAAATCAAGCAGGGAGTATAAGAGGCAATCAGTCCAATACCAGCCATTTTAAACTCCCATCCAAGACAAATTTTTTTTTGCCATGTTCCTTAACAATGTAATTGGTACCCGCAGGAAGCTTTCACCAGTCGTGCAAAATTCATCTTTTAGGCATTTTCTCCAGTGTTTTCCCCATCACTAAAATTGGTTCTTCCTGGGCTTATACTGACATAAAACATCTTAGGCACATTTGAACAATCACTGAATATACTGCAGTGGTCTTTCTTCATAGATATTTTCTTCTTATAGGCCCGCTGATTTTTTGATGTGTTTTCCCCTTGTCTGTCAAACACGGCTAGTTGTGACTTGAAGATTCTGACTTATCTTAAAAAACAAAACTCGAGCACAAGTCTTTTCCTTTGGATTCTGAGCTGGAGATGTAAATCATACACAATCAAGAGCACTTAGAAGCCAAAATACTCATACTGTGTGCAGAAGAAGTTAGACATCAGCGTTGGAGATCAAAACTCAGGAAAAATAATACCAAAAGAATTATGTTTTCTTTTTCTTCATTTTTCTTAGTAACAGTAACCCAGTACCTTCAAGAAGGCATACAGGCTGTCTTCTGTCTACTAGAAGGAAGAAATGATAACAGAAGGGGCTATTGGAATTTATTACTGCTGTTGCGGAAGGCGGAAGCTAATTCTTCACTAATGTCACTGCTTCACGAACCTTTGAAGTCCATTGACCTGAATGAGGACATATTTTTCTTCCTGTGAACAATAACATAGAAGCCTTAAGTTTACCACGCCACCAACCACCCGACGTCCAATAAGGATGGTGGAATCAGGGAGAACAGTGGAAAGTCTATGTCAGAGGACACAGCCCTTTCCAAGCTTTGCTCAGTTAGACTCCGGGGCCATTGATGAAAAGGAGAATCATTAAAGAGCAGCAGAAAATCTGTGACATACTGGCAGCCCTTCCATGCATGCTGTTCATGATTGCATAGAGAATGGGGCCTTATTCCTCCTGTAACTCCAATCCTCACTACAATGCAATATTGTGAAGGGCAGAGCGCTCCACGATCATGCTGGAAAACCTGGCTTCTGATTACTGATGGGCACCTACAGATCTGTCCAGGCAGCTTAAATACATCTTGAGCATGCCAATTGCTTGCTTAGTGACACATCCAGTTATCATAAGGCTTCATTGTTTGGATTTCTAATAGGTATCATCAGCCAAGGTTGAAGTGGTGGGGTGGGGGGTAGGGGGCGGGTAGCAGAGTGGCCTGGGGTGAGGGGGCGTTATCCTTTGTCTTCTAGCTGCAGGATGGAAGCATCATGGCAACTTGCTGGAACTGTGACACACGCCATATAAATCTTTACTTGTGGCTGCACATGAGCTAAACATCTATAGACTTGTGTTTTATAAATACACCTAGATTATCTGGGGATGCGGAGATCATCATTTTTGTGCAGTCGATGATGCCCAGAATGTATGTGAAGCCAACCAGAGACAAAAACACAAATGCCCGCTCATTGTGATTGGCATCATCACAAATGAAGTTAATATAATTACAAGCCTTCAGTATCCTGCCTCATGTATTTATGTGCAGCCAACTGGGAGATCCTGGATATGTATCGATCAGTGTCCTGGAAGGACCTGGAAACTAAAATTTTGAAGCTGATGGTTACTCTCACAGGTAGTATGTGCTCACCAAGTTGGGTAGAGAGCAGGTCTCCTTTGAGGAGGCTGTAATTAACTGATGCGACAATTTCAGCTTCCAAGAACCACTCTGCACCCTGTTGGATGTCTAGTGCTTCCTTTGAGTTCAACCCCTTTGCTGCAACCCCCCACCACCCCCCCTCCCCCACCCCCCTCCCCCCACCCCTCTCCCGTTCCCCTCTCTCCTGATGCTTTCCTGATATCCATTGCTTCCCTCTCTGCTGACCACCTACAGGTCTCTCTGAAGCCAGCTGTTGATGCTACTGGTGGTCATTTTTCTCCTCATTCAACCATAGTGCCACCCAAACTGATCTTGTGTGTCTCAAAGCTTCCAAAGAGCACAAATTAGCTAGTCTGTACACTTATTCTCAACAAACTCTTCCCCAGCGGGAGGCAAGAAGGCTTCTGTAATCACTGAGAATTTTTTCAGCAATTGCCTGACTTTTAATGGGCCCCATGAATTGCCATTCTCTTCTCACCTGAGTTTCAAAGTTGAGTTTCTGGAAGGCCAAGAAACCTGTGGATGCACCTTTAAATTGACCTGCTGGTTAAAATACCACCACAAAACACCAATTTAAATATTCAAGTCACTAACCACCTCTCTGGAAGGTATTACACACATGCAGCTAAATGTGTCTGAGTTAAATGTGAAAGTTGGTGAGTTGGAGCCAGCTTTCAGACAGGATCACATTTCCTACATTTTTAGCACCCCCTGCACTTAAACTCTAAGCTCCTCAATGTTAAACTCTCCCTATTGTCTCTGTACATGACACTGCTCTTATGTTACTGTGATGTCCAAGTTTTTTTTTTTGCTGATTGCAATACAAGTTCAATAGAATTGTCCTTGTTGCTGTTGGCAGCTTTATCGGGGTAGGATTTCCACTTCAGGTATGATGTGCATTTTATATCTCATATCGCTGCAGAGTTGACCTAATTTCTCTGTGTTTAACAGATTTTATTTACAGTTCTTTGAAAGGTTTACTCCAAGCTTCAACTCTGGCTTCCAGCTCTTTTGACAGTTTGTTTACTTGTCTCTGTGTCCATATCCAGGCTTAAGTAATCAATCACAGTGAGCATCAATAGTAAACAGACTCAATTAGAAACATAGGCCAGAATTTTTAGGTTGGTGGGCGGGTGCAATCAGTGAGTGCTGATCGCGATCAGCCCCCGACTGCAATTTCAAGCTGGCTGGCCAGTTAACAGCCAGCTAGCCTGAAGCGTGCGCTGAAATGGAGGAGGACAGGCGCTGACGTAAGCATGGGTGTGGGGGAGCGCTGAATGAAAGCTCCCTGAAGGTTGCCTCAGGGAGCTGAAGGCTTCAAAAGTATAAAATAAAGATTTTAAAATCAGAACAAAAATGTCCAAGCGTCACAGTCACCTGAACATATACATTATAAAAATTCTGTCCATAGATTTTTATTATTTTTATTTAATAACAGAAACCTCATCCCAACCTTGGATGGTAATTCATGAAAAATGCAAAAGCCGCCTGGCCGATTCACCCATCCGCCAACGATGAGGTTGGACAGACCGTGAAAAATCGGGGGCAATTACAACTTTAATGGGCTTAATTGCCCTTTTAATTGTTGGGAGACTCACTTCTGACTTTTGCGCTCGCCTGCTGACCGAAATATCACGCTAGCACGGGATGACATAGGGATGCTTGCCTGTCATCACGTGCTATTTTACACTCAAGTGGGTCGGGTGCGTGCCTGCACACCAATCTGAAAATTCTACCCATAGCACGTAGAAGCAGGAGTAGGTCATTTGGCCCTTCAAGCCTGCTCTGCCATTCAATATGATCATGGCTGGTCTGTTATCTCAACATCATACTCCCGCTCGCTCCCCATACCCATTGACATCTTTAGAGTCTAGGGGCAGAATCTTCTGTTCGGCGTGTGGGGGTGAGCCCCACAAGCCAATGCGTAAAATGATGTGCAGTGATGTCATGCGTGCTTCCCAATGTCACCGCATGTATTCCAACCTTTTGATCGGTGGACGTGCACCAGAGTCGGCTGTGCGCCCGCCGAACTGTCAAAGGCCTGTTAACTCCATTAATAATCTAATTAATCAATTGGACAGGGCTGTCCGTCCAACTTTAATGTTGGCAGGCAGGCGAGGAGCCCAAGTGGCCTTCATATTTTTCATGAAACCTCATTCCCGGGCAGGATGAGGTTTCATGAATGGTTCATTAAATTAATAAAAATTTTTCAAACATTTAACAAACATGTCCCAGCTCATGTGACGCTGTCACATGAGGGGACATGTGTAAATGATTTTCAACTTCCTTCATTATAAACTTTAAAACTGAAGTTAATCTCCCTGAGGCTGCTCCATGTCTCAGGGAGATTTCTACGTTCTTCCGTGCACACACGCACATGCGCAAAAGAGCACAGGACCAGACTGTCCCTCCTGCCCCCCTGACCACACGGGTAGCGCACCGGGCACACGTCATGCTGGGCGGGCCTTAATTGGCCTGCCCACATAAAATGGTGGAGCGCAGCTGATCGCGAGTGGCGATCAGCTCTGCACCCTCCCACGCCGGCTCCTGACCGGCCCGCCCAACGGGAAGAAAATTCTCGCCTAGAAATCTTTCTATTTCCTTCTTAAATATATTCAGTGACTTTGATTCCACAGCCTTATATGGTAGAGAGTTCCACAGGTTCACCAGCCTCTGAGCGAAGACATTTCTCCTCATCTCAGTCCTAAATGGCCAACTCCGTATCTTGAGGTTGTGACCCCTTGTTCTAGGCCCCACCACCAGCCAGAGGAAACATCATCCCTGCATCTAGTCTGTCCAGCCCTTTCAGAATTTTATACGTTTCAACGAGATCCCCTCTCATTGTTCTAAACCCTAGTGAATACAGGCCTAGTGAGCCCAATTTCTCCTCATACAACAATCCTGCCGTCCCCGGAGTCGGTCTGGCAAACTTTCGTTGCACTCCCTCAATGCCAAGTATATTTCTTCTTAGGTAAGGAGGCCAAAACTGCACACAACACTCCAGTGTAGTCTCACCAAGGCCCTGTACAGCTGCAATAAGACATCATTGCTCCTGTACTCAAGTCCGCTCACCATGAAGGCCAACATACCATTTGCCTTCTTAACTGCTTGCTGCACTTCCGTGCTTGCTTTCAGTGATTGGTTACTAGAATACTTAATGAGCACTTTGTAAGGAAGAGGATTCTGGAAAGGTATTGGTAAAAGCTGAGATTGTAGAGGTAATAGATATGATGAAAAATAATGGGCAGCACTTACTGGAAAGGCCGGTTATGCTTAGAGCAGTTAAATCACCTGGTCAGCGTGGTTTACATCCTCGGTTCCGAAAGGAAGTGGGAGGGGAGATAGCACAAGGGCTTGTCATAATCTTTCAAACTTCCTTGATACAGGGAATTGGAAAGTGTCAAACGTAACACCCTTGGCCACAGGTTCCTTTGAGCATCAACATTTGCCTATCTATCACCATTTAAATAATACTCTGCTATTCTGTTTTTCCTACCAAAGAGAATAACTTCACATTTATCCACATTATACCACACTATCATGCATTTTCCCACTCATTCAATTTGTCTAAATCTCCTTGAAATCCCTTAACACCCTCCTCACCACTCACATTCCCACCAAGGTTTGTGTCATCAACAAACTTGGAAATATTACATTTGGGTCCCTCATCCAAATTATTGACGTATATATTGTGAATAGCTGGGGCTCAAGCATTGATCACTGCGGTACCCAAATAGTCACTGCCTACCATTCTGAAAAAGACCCATTTATTCCTACTCTCTGTTTCCTGTCTGCTAACCAGATCTCAATCCACGCCAATATATTATCCCCAATCCCTTGTGCTTTAATTTTACACACTAGCCTCCTATGTGGTAATTCATCAAAAGCTTTCTGAAAATCCAAATACACCACATTCACTGGTTCTCCCTTGTCTATTTTGCTAGTTACACCCTCAAAAAACTCCAGTAGGTTTGTCAAACATGATTTCCCTTTCATAAATCCATGCTGACTTTGTCTAATCTCGTTGATATTTTCTAAGTATCCTGTTATCACATCCTTTATAATGGACTGTAGCATTTTTCCTACCATTGATGTTAGGTTAATTGGTCTGTAATTCCCTGTTTTCCCCTCCCTCATCTTTTTAAATAATGGGGTTACATTTGTCAACCTCCAATCTGCCGAGACATTACTCCCCTTCACTTGCCCACCAAAAGCCAATATCAACCATGACTCAGACATCATATTCAGCTTCAGCTCATCCTCAGACACTTAATATTGTTATAAGCTCCACAGTCACATCCCATGTGCAATGCAAGCTATTCAAATGTGGCAGTCATATCACCCAAAAAGGTGACACCATGCTCAGTAATCAATTTTCCTCTCTTTTACAAGACAAGGTGACTCATAATAGATGGCAGCAGCAGCAAACCAGCAGCAAATAAGCAAGGCCACATGTGCTTAACCCCATGGAGGAGACAGTGCTGACAATCATTGGAGCAGCTATCTTCTGGAGGAATTATTTCGTCTGATGAATCCTCCTCATGATGTCCTGCAACACTCTCTCAATAGGATTTAAAGTTATTCCAGACCTGTACTGCTTAATATCTAAACCAATTCATTTAAAAGCCCCATAAGCCTGACTCCCAATTTTAAAATTCTATTCCAATTTTATTAATATGTTTCTCAAATTCCACAGTATCACTCCATAAGAAATCATCAACATGCATCATGAAGATGCCTGAAAGTGTTTCTTTATGATATCAATAAAATATTGCAGGGATCTGCTTTTGGCTGAACATAACATATTTTCAGCAAAGAACATCTTCCCGAAAGGTACCACATCCTGGAAGCATCATTCAGGCCACAGATGGAGTTTTTTTTGTAGCTTTTCTCTTGTATCTGATTGCTCTTTTGGTGGTTTCAGAAATACTTCTCTCTGAAAAGAATGTCCCTGTTGTTTTGTTTTCTAGGGTATTCACGAATGGAAACAAGTGTTGCAGGACATCATGAGGAGAATTCTTCAGAAGACATCGTTTCTCTAGAGGATGGACTGTCACATGATTTACCGTCATACATCAATGCAGATATTTGCATGTTGGTAGGCCCACCAAGCTAATTGGGCTTTCACCCAGTGATTCACACCTCACAAGTGAGCACAAGCAGACACTTGTGTCAGGGGGAGCTGTGGAGAATAGCATATTGTCTCCAAGCTCTACTCAGCTGGACATTGTCAAGAAGAAGAATGCTGGTGCTGCATCAACTACTTAACCAGATTCTGACAGATGTAACATGCACATTTTCTACAATAGGGGACAAAATGGAGGGGTCCAGCTTGAGTCCTAGCGGATTGGTGGCACAGGGATTTGTGAGGATATGACCAGGCTGTAATTACTAGGAAGGTCCATATGCCTTTTCTTCAACAAGGGTGTCACATTTGACACTTTCCAATTCCCTGTATCTAGGAAAGTTTGAAAGATTATGACAAGCCATTTTGCTATCTCCACTCCCACTTCCTATAGGAACCGAGTAAGCCACCCAGACCAGGTGATTTAAATATTTAAGCATAGCCAGCCTTTCCAGTACAAGCTGCCCATCATTTTTCACCACACCTATTACCTCTACAATCTCAGCTTTTACCAATATCTTGCCAGAATCCTCTTCCTTACAAAGTGCTCATTAAGTATTCTAGCCTTTTCCTGCGTCTCTCAGCATACATCGACCTCTTTGGATACCATGTGTGCAGCAAGTGTTGTGAGTTGCAGCAGCTTGAGCTCTGGGTTTCAGGACTTGAGCTAATGTCACTGCAGTGCATCTGTGATGCTGGGAGTTATGTGGATAGCAGATTTATTGATGTAGTCACCCCACAGCTTAAGCATATGCAGGGAGAGAGGGAAGAGCTGACCACCAGGCAGTCAAAAAAGAACAGGCAAGTAGTGCAGGAGTCCCCTGAGTGTATCCCACTCTCCAGCCAGTATTCAGTTCGGAATACTTATAAGAGTGATGGATAATTTGGGGAGTGCAGCCAGCATAAAGTTCATGGCTCCACAAATGGCTCATCTGCACAGGGGTGGGTACAAGGAAGTCTGGAAGAGCAATGGCGGAAGTTGACTCAATAATTAGGGGAACAGATAGATGTTTCTGTGGCCGCAGATGTGAATCCAGGATGATCTGTTGCCTCCCTAGGTGCCAGGATCAAGGGTGTCACTGAGTGACTGCAGAGCACCCTGTGGGGGGAGGGTGAACAGCCAGCAGTCATGGTCCACATCAGTACTAACGGCATAGGTAGAAGGAAGGATGTAGTCCTGCAGTCAGAATTTAGGGAGCTCGGTAGAAAATTAGCAAGCAGGTCCTCAAAGGAAATAATCTCCGGATTACTCGTAGTGCCACAAAGAAGTGAGTACAGAAATAGGAAGATAAATAGGACAGATAAATGCCTGCCTAGAAAGATTGGGCAGAATTTAGCCCTAGTTGGGCAGGCTCAGTGGAGGCGGGCGGGGACGGTCAAGATGCCGACCACCACCCGCGATCATGGCCAGACCACGATTTCACACTGGCGAGTCAATTACGGTCCGCCCAGCGTGAAACACAAGTGGCAGCACTGCCTGTGCGGGTGGTGGGGGGGTGGGGGGGTAGCGCGAATGAGAACTTCATGCATGCACAGAAATGCCTCAGGGAGGAGAAGAACTTTCAGCATAATAAATAAAGGCACATAAAATGTTATAAAACATGTCCTCTCATGTGACCCTGTCATATGAGCAGGGACATGTTTTAATTAAATTTTAACATTTTTATTTTATTTTTATTTATTTTTGGAAACTTCATCCCTCCCATGGATGAGGTTTCTAAAAAAGTGCAAAGGCCACTTGGCCTTCTTGCCTGCCTGCCAACCATAAGTTAATTATGACTTTAATGGCCTTAATAGGCCTTTTAACTGTCGGCGGGCGTGCTGTTGATTCCCACGCACACCCGCTGACCAAAATATCGTGCGACTGCATGTTGACATCGGGACGCTCGCCTGACGTCAACGCACGTCTTTTCACGCTAGATCGGGTCAGGCACAAGCCCGCCTGCCAATGTGAAAATTCTGCCCTTTGTGTAGGAGGGAAGGCTTTAGATTCTTGGGACATTGACACTGACACAAGGCAGAGATGGGGCAGGCTGCACCTGAACAGAGCTGGGACTGAGCTCCTTGTGGGGCATTTTGCTGCTACTGTTGGGGAGGTTTTAAAATAACTCAGCAGGGTTGTGGGAACCAAAAGATGTTATTAGAGAGGAATACCAAAGTGCATTGAATATTGGGAAAGGTAGATAGCACTAGGGTTGGGGATAGTAAGTTAATCGGTGGGGTCAGAGAAAGGAGACAGTAATAAAGTCCATGTCAGGGTTACTGTGTATGCACGCTGTGTGGTTAATGAGATTGATGAATTGTAGATGCAGATTGCCATGTGAAAATATGATGTTGTGGTTATAACAGAGAACTGGCTCAAAGAAGGGCAGGGCTAGGCATTAAATATTCCTGATTACAAGGGCCAAAATTTTCCTGTTTTGGCGGCTGGGGAGGTGGGGGGAACAATATGGTGAGAAGGCCAAGAATCAATTTTACACTGTCGTGAAACCAGTTTGCAATCATCTGTTCCATCAGTCAATGGTGGGCCCTGTTTCCCGCAGCCACGTGGCTGGCTTTCAGTGTGGTGTGGGGCAAGGGCTCCAGTGTAGATCAGGTTGAGGGGGGGGTGGTGGTGGTGGAGGCAAGGATGATCGGAGTGAAGGAAATACTCAAGCACATGTTGGGGGATGGTGGGGAGAGAGGAAGTAAGGGAAGTAGCCATACACTTGGAAAAGCTTGTCAAAAGTAAGCATTCTTCCACAGCTGAGACCATTCAGCAGCAGCTCCATTGACATGCTGGAATCGGGCCTCTGAAGATTTTTTGCTCATTCAGGCAATGTAAAAGCACGAAAGTGCCACCAAATGCTCCACGACTTTTCACCCCTCAGGTGCAGACTGCAAATTAATGTGCATTTTAGGGGGCAGCAGGGAAATTGGCCCACTGGGTAAGGTGTACAATCGCCTTGTGAAAGGTGGCCATGGTAGAGGTGCTCACAGCCCCTTGCAATGTCTTTATTAAGTTGTGGACCAGTATCCATTATGGTACAAGCTAACAGTGAAGCCTGGCAGTGCAGGTTAGGGGAATGCCTGTGCCTGAGCTGAAAGCGCACCATGCAGTCCGGTGGGCAAAGCTACCGCCAATCAGTCAGGTGGAGTGGGGAGGAGGTTGGTGAGGTTTTGGACAGCTAGTAAACGCAATATACACTGACCATCCAAGTGATGGCCAGCACTTTCCTGCATTCAAGAAAGGACCTTCAGACTTAACCAAGAGAGGTTCTTAGGACACATATGCTAACCCACATGTCCCTCTTTTTGATCGTGCAGGAGAACATCAGGATCATGGAGCTTGGTGATTTAACGATATGCCTCATGGCTTAGAGACTAGAGAAGAACATGAAATGAGCAGTGGATATGCCTGGCTTGGCAAAGGGAGGAGCATGTCCTTCAAGATGAAGGGGTGGCAGGGCCTGCTGAAGATCCACAGCAAGCCTTCACTCGTAGGCACCTCACTAGACCCATGGTTTATAGATGAAGCCTGTCATTCCTGCAGATGACTAAGAACCAGTGTCGCCAAAGATTGCACATGTCTAGGGAACTGGTCGGTCACATAAGCCATCTGCTGCAGGATCTGGTGCCACGGGGACATGGAGGGCATCCATTGCCAGTAGCTATGAAAGTGACAGCAGTGCTCAATTTCTACACTGGTAGCTCCTTCCAGGGCTCCACAGGTGACTGGTGCGGAATTTCACAAGCCTCCTTCCACAAGTGTATCTATGAGGTGATGGACGCCATCTTCACGAAGGCACAGAACTTTGTGCATTTCATCCAGGATCAGGAAGCAAGAGCACTGGGACTTGCACAGATCTCAGGTTTTCCCAGGTGCCGGGTGCCATCGACTGCACTCATGTGGTGCTTAGATCTCTGTGGCAACAAGTAGTCGACTACGTCAACCACATGGCTTCCACTCACTGAATGTTCAACTGATGTGCGACCACCACAAACACATGCTGCAGGTCTGCGCTCAATTCCCAGGGCGTGTCTATGACTCCTACAACCTCAGCAGGTCTCAGATCCCTGCAGTCTTCCAGGGTCAAGAGATGCTGCAGGGTTGGCTCCTCAGGGACAAGGGTTACCCGCAGAGGACATGGCTGAGGACACCTGTGCTGTGCCCTCAGGCTGCTGCAAAGCAATGGTATAATGACGCTCATGCCGCGACCCGGACTTTGGTGGAGCAAACGATCGGCATTTTGAAAATGAGATTCCGGTGCCTCGGCAAGTCGGGTGGAGCACTGCAAGAGAGTCCCCAGAGGGTGTCACGTATCATCATCTCTTGCTGTTCACTCCACAACCAGTCGCTGCAAAGCTGGGAGGACTAGGCTGAGGAGGGGATGCACATATCCTCTGATGAAGAGGATGTCGAAGGGATGAAGATGATGAGGTCCTCAAAGGTGAGGATGTCAGCAATGAAGCCATCGCACTGGCCAGGTGAGGCAGGCATACTCAAGATGCCCTCATAGCTGCAAGATTTGTGGAAGATGATGATGAGATGCAGTGAGGACGGTCCTTACATACTCATCTTGCATCTGTAAATATTTGACTTCTGCGTGGTTGGTGACAGCGCACATACCCTCAGTGCTCAGTCACATGTCATGGAGATGCAGTGGAGGATCTAATAGGCACTAGATTCCAGGAGGATGACGACAACATGCAGTGAGAACACTCCATAGATCTTCACATTTCCTCTGTGAATGTCTGACTCTTGTCTGGCTGAGGGCAGCTTGTGCGTGCTCTGTGATCAGGGTCATATCATAGAGAAGCAGCCATGAAACTTTAAATGCACCTGATCCTTTGTCAGCCTTCAGCACTTGACCCCTTCAGGAGCACAGCTTCAACGGTCACAGATCCTGAAGAGAGGGGTGTGCATCCCCATCTCAAAGGTGCTGAGAGCACAGAGAGAATGATGGAAATCTGTGACGCCTGCCCACGACATTCTGGCAGCAATGACAAGCACCATCGAGGTGCAGGCATCAGTGACGTATCCAGTGAGTGTGAAGTCAGACCATCACTTTGGTTTGAACTCTTGATCTTGGGGTTACAAACCCAGTACCATAACCACTTGGCTATTTAGGCCAAGCCCAGTAGTCTGTAACTCTTTCGAGTACAAACACGTTTCCATCTGTTTCAGATGAAGTTACATTGTTTCATAGTTTGCCATTGTGAGATTTGAACTCTTGATCTTGGGGTTACAAACCCAGTACCATGGTTTGAAGGTTACACACTGCACAGGGAAGGGCCCTGGACTGAGACACCTGCCTTTATCTTGTGCAGAAAGGTTTCACATCTGAGTGACATGAACGCTGCTCATCATAACAAGGAGCCATAGGCAGGGAGACATTCTTGGGGGTTTATTTACATTAGTGAACATTATGATCAAGTGATTAACACCTGTGCCCAGGCTGTGCAACTGCTTGGCCTACATAGCCAAGTGGTTATGGTACTGGGTTTGTAACCCCAAGATCAAGAGTTCAAATCTCACAATGGCAAACTATGAAACAATGTAACTTCATCTGAATAGGAACAGATGGAAACGGGTTTGAACTCGAATGAGTTATATCTTGCCTGTGGCGCTGGACAGGACTGCTCCGAGTGCTATCTTTCTGAGATCGAGTTCTGGTCATAAACCAGCTGATCGACGCCATGTTGTGGTATTGGCTGGTCACTTTGACCCCTCCCCCGGACTTTGTCACAAGAATCCAGAGATTGTTAGTCGACTTCTTCTGGGACAAAAGATTGCACTGGGTCGCTGCCGAGGTTCTGAGTCTCCCGCTTAGGGAGGGTGGTCAGGCGCTAGTGTGCCTATGCACACAGGTGGCGACTTTCCGCCTTCAGACCCTGCAGCGATACCTCTACTTCGAGCCTCCTCCTAGATGGTGTGTCCTGATGACGTATTTCTTCCGTCAGGTGCACGGCCTGAATTATTACGTGCAGCTCCTGTTTATAGAACAGCTGGGCCTCGGTGGCTCCTTGCAGGCATTGCCCGTCTTTTACCAGGACCTGATCAAAGTCTGGAAAGTGGTCGCCTCGCGATGCAGCTCTCCCCCGTCAGGAGTAGCGGCTATCGTCAGAGAGCCGCTGCTCAGGAATCCGCCCGTCCGTCCTTTTCAGTGGTTGGCAGAGAGGAGGGCTGTGGCAGCAGGGGTGACCAGGATCGGGGATGTGCTGGGTGGCGGAGGACTGGGCTGGATGGTCCCACAGGAGTTGGCGCGTCGCGCGTCTGTGAGTGTCCTGGTCGCAGCCGATGCCATCCAAGACCTGAGAACGGTCGTGCTCGGACCCGATGTTATTTTGGGTCTTGAGGTGGCCCAGGTGCGCGGTGGTCTTCCGTCTGAACATTCCCCTGTTCGGACAGAATTCCACATTGGCCCCAAGCCCCGAACCCTCCCTCGGGTGCTGGTGCCCCGCAATATGAGACGCCTCGGGGACATGCCCTCCGTGCCTTTTGGCACGGCAAAGAGGGGCTTTTTGTACGGACTGCTGCTGCACACCTTCCATTTTCTCACCCTTGTCCGTCGCCCGGACACGCCCTGGCGTGCCTTGTTGCCGTCCGGCGGCGGCGGAGGCCCCCGATGGGAGGCCCTCTACAGAGGTGTCCTCCCCCTTTCTATCGGGGGCCTGGGTTGGAGGGTGTTGCATGCAGCAGTCCCTTATAATAAGAGGATGCATAGGTTCATGGACTCTCAGGACACGTGCCCTTTTTGCGGTCTTGTGGAGTCCGTGGACCATGTATACATAGGGTGTTGTAGGCTGCACTCCCTTTTTAGTTATTTGAAAAACCTTTTATTGATGTTTTGTTTGCACTTCAGCCCCACGCTCCTGATCTATGGCCACCCGGTGCGGAAGGGGGTCGGGAAGGAGGAGGACCTCCTCGTGAACCTGCTCCTGGGCCTGGCCAAGTTGGCCATTAACAGGTCCAGGCAGCGGGCGATCGACGGGGGAGTCCCGCCCGATTGTTTGTCCCTCTTCCTTGGCTACGTTCGCTGCCGGATGTCCCTGGAGAGGGAGCACGCGGTGTCTGCTGGCACTCTCGAGGCCTTCCGTGCTCGGTGGGCACCGCGGGGACTGGGGTGTTTTGTTGACCCCTTTAATCACGTTTTGATTTAAAGTTTGTAAGTTTCCTTTAAACTTTGTTCTTGGTTTTACAGCTGACCTGAATTAAGGGCTGTGCCTGATTTATCCCAAGTTTGTTGATTTGGTTTTCATTTAAAAGATTATCAAGAGTTCAAATCTCACAATGGCAAACTATGAAACAACGTAACTTCATCTGAAACAGATGGAAACGGGTTTGTACTCGAAAGAGTTACATCTTCTTCACCTTCCTAACCCTGCCACTTCGTCTTGGTGCTCCCCTGATATCCACAGCAGAGATGGAGGCAGTCTGCCGACTGCTACACCCTGTCTATTATGACCTTAATGGCCGTCCTCTGGAGGACCAAGAACTGGAGGACCCTGGCCTACTTTTGGGTTCTTGATGTGAGGCAGTGGCACCCTCCTTGGCCTGTGGAGCTGGAGATGTGGGGGTTACAGGAAGAGTGGATTTGGATGGGCTGGACACCCTCACTGTCACCTGGGTGGATGGCTCTGGTGTGTGCACCTGCTGATCCTCCTCCCTATGGGTGCCTGAGGGCTCCTGCTGCCTCCTTGAGGAGAAGGGGAAGCTGGAGTGAGATCAAGCTGCCCCACAACCCTCTCATGTTGATACTATTGGAATCCAACTATGATGTCAGCAATGGAGTTCAGCCCACACAGCAGTACAGGACCAAGGTCTCCATGGTGGCTGCCATCCTATCAATGTTGGCTTTGGTCTGTTGGTAAGCTGGTGTGATCACCACAGCCTGAAGGTGAACTGACATCTCCATTGTGCTTTGCAATCTGAGGAGTGCAGGGGACATCCCCTCCTGGAGTTAGCAGGACAATGTCTTTATATGCATTAAATTTCATCTGACTACGTGCCACACACAAGAGAAAACAGACAACATAATACTCCATGAAAGGTGTTGAAAACACCAGCAATTAAGCCATTCTTATCAAAGGTTATCGGGGTTAGATCGGAATGTGGAAATCGAAACACAAGAAGATCAGCCATCATCTTATTGATTGGTCTAGCAGGCTTGAGGGGGTGAATGATCTACTCCTGTTTCTATTTCTTATGCTGTTATATCCCCAAGATTGCCTTAGCAGCTTCAGCAACCTTGACATGACCAAGTCATGTCTCACCTGACTCAGACTCAGCAGATATCAGGCCTCCAGCAATCCTCTAAGTGCCAGCAACCTGGGAAGTCCCTGCTGCTGCCTGCTGTGGATCAGACAGTGTGATGTGCTCAGCAGATTGCAGACCCCGAGACTACTCTAGAACTAGGTCCTGCCAAGGTGTGTCTCTCTGCCCTGGTGGAGGGTGTAAGTGAGCACTGTGACAGGTCTTCTGTTAGGGCGTCTTCAGGTTCTTCTTCAGAGTTGTCTTTGGGGCTTGAGTTGAGGACCTGGAGTTGTGGAACCACTTGGCTGCTTTCCAGATGTGCCTACAAAAGCAAGGAGAGATAATTAGTGCATGGCAGTTGCCTGTGGAACAGGACTCATCACTCACAGCATGGTTATCTGATGGAGGTTGCACTGCTGGATCCTCACTTGGCTGAACACCACCAACCTCACCCTCAGCACAGGATCGGTCCAGGTTGTTGCTGGCCAGGTAGAAGAATCTATTTTCAAAGTCTGTGAGGATCTTGATGTCGGGCATTCCTCCACCAGTCTACTTTTGTTGTGTGCCAGCTTGTCCTACAGGAGTACAGATGGAGAGAGTGTAAGCAGGACCCCTGCCAGGCCAGATGAGAAGGATGCTTTGCATGTTTAGGTGGTGAGTGGTCCCATGGATTGGATGGGTAAGGACATGATCTGCAGGGTAGATGTTGATGTGTGAGAGAGTGAAATGATTATGTCCCTTGAACTGGCAGTGAATGAGATCCCTGTGGATATGTGATGGGTTTGTATATGTGAGTTGAGAGTGATGAGAAGAATGACTTACCTTGGCGTAACAGAGGAGATGATTCATCCTCTTTTGGCATTAGTTGGCTATCCTGTTTTGCAGGGCATTGGCACTGGCCACTGCTGCCACCGCCTCCCATGCTGGATTGGTGACCTTGCTTGCTGGTCTTCACCCAGAGTGGAGGTAGAGGGCTTCATAGCAGGCCTCCACAGATTCCAGTAGGTGCCCAAGGGGGCATCACTAAATTTGGGGGCAGCATGTTTCTTCCCTTTGGCAGCCATTACTTTGCAGCAGCTTCCTATGCCTTAGAGAGTGCTGGGTCTGTGTAAAGGCACCCATTAAATATGGCGCCGAGATTACCAAAGGCCTGAGGTGTCATTGGGGTAGGTGAATCAGAGACCACCACACCAGTGGCCTGGCATGTTTCCCAGGAAAGCATTATTAATCAGGTGGGATGCGCTGAGAATGGGATGATACAAGGCGAAAAGCCACTATTGCAGCTGGCGGGTAAAATGCTCTTTTTCCCACCCACTACTGCACTTTGTGAGATTCTGGGATGACTCCTCACAAGGGCTTCAGGAAAGACAGGAAAGGGGGAGGAGTGGAGGTATTGATTAAGGAGACCCTTGTAGAGCTGGAGAAAGAGGATGACTCAGACGGATCAAGGACAGAATCTATTTAGCTTGCGCTAAGGAATCAAAAAAGTGCAATTATATTGCTTGGTGTGGTCTATAGGCCAGCGACTAGTGGAAACAATGTAGAGGAACAAATTTGCAAGTAAATTACAGAGAGATGCAACAATTATAGGGTACTTAGAATGGGGGACTTTAATTTTGCAAATATAGACTTGAATAATTTTAGGGTAAAGGGCAGCGAGGGTCAAGTGTGTTCAAGAAACTTTTCTCCAGCAGCACGTTTCCAGTCCAACAAGGAAAGAGTCACTGCTCGATTTGGTTCTTGGAATGAGGTGGGACAAGTAGATCAAGTGTTGGTAGGAGGACATTTAGGGGGCAGTGATCATTGCATCACAAGGTTCAGGTTGACTATAGAAAAGGACTAAGAAAAGTCCAGAGTGAGAAAAATATTTTGGAGGAAAGCCAACTTCAATGAGATAAGAACAGATCTGGGCCAAAGAAATTGGAGTCAAAGGTTGGCAGGAAATATGGTACCTGATCAATGGGCTACCTTCAAAAAAGAGCTAATTTGGGCACATCAAGGTATATTCCTTTCAAAGGGAAAGATAGAGCAAACAAATCCAGAGCTCCCTGGATGATAAAGAAGATAGAAATTATGATAAAGAAGAAAAAGTACACTTATGACAGCTGAATGTTCGAAGGTTCAGAGGGGAGGTGAAGAAGCAAATAAGAGAAGCAAGAGGAAATATGAAAAGAAACTGTTAGTAAACATTAAAGGGAATCCCCTTGTTTAGGAAAAAGATGCTATAAGGGGGAATAGGGATGATGAAGGACCATAACGTGAATTTGTGCGAGGTAGAGTGTATAGCTGAGGTACTAAATGAGGTAGTCTGTCTTTACCAAGCAAGAAGGTGCTACACAGGCCATGATAAAAAGGGAGGTAATTCAGGGAAGGGTTTAAAATTGAAAAAGAGGAGTTATAGGAAAGGTTATCCGTACTTAAAGTTAATAAGGCACTGGGGCCGAATGAGATGCACTCAAAGATACTGCGAGAAGTGAGAGTGGAAATTGTGGAGGGGCTAGTCATGAATTTTCAGCCTTCCATAGACTCAGGGGTGGTGCCAGAGGACTGGAGAATTGGAAACGTTACACCCTTGTTCAAAAAAGAGTGTAGGGATAAGCCAAGCAACTACAGGCCAGTCAAATTAACTTTGTTGGTGGGGAAACTTCTAGAAATAATCATTTGGGACAAAGTTAATAGTCACATGGACAAATGCAGATTAATTAAGGGAATCCAATTTAGATTTCTTAAGGGAAAATTGTGTTTGACTAACTTGTTGGAGTTTTTTGAAGAGGTAACAAAGAGGGTTGATGAGGGCAACACTGTTGATGTGCACATGGACTCCCAAAAGATGTTTGATACAGTGTTGCACAACAAACTTGTCAGCAAAATTATAGCTCATGGAATAAAAGCAACACGGATATGAATACCAGAAAACAGAGAGTAATGGTTAATGGATGGGCAGAATCTTCCCAGATTTCCACTGATTGTGGTAGCGGGTGGGAAAAATGACATTTTGCCTGCTGCCCGCAATGGTGGGTTTTCCCGTCATATTGTCACAATCCCACCTCATTAATCATGCATTCCTGGGAAACATGCCGTTTCACAGGTGGGCGACCACCGATTCGACCATCACACCATCACCTTGTCGCTTCCTCATGCCATGAGCCATAATTAAAGTGCAGCTACGCACACACATCTCAGTGCTTCCAGCCCAGGACTGCTGCACAGAAGACATGGCCCCGAAAAGCAAGAAGGCTGCAGCCCCACCACCATTGATTCAGTAACGTGTCCCTGGAACACATTTTGGACACTGTTGAGGCCCGCCATGATGTCCCTTACCCCCAATCTGAGTGAAGGCCAACAAACAAAGTCACCAATCCCACATGGGAGGCGGTGGCAGTGGTGGTCAGCACCAATGCCCTGCAAAAGAGCACAGCCACCCAGTGCAGAAAGAGGATGAATGGTGACTTATCCACCAGGATAAGTCACTCTTCTCATTACTCTCAACTCACACACTCACAAACCCATCACATATTCACAGGGATCTCATATCTCAAGGGACAACACCAATAACTCTCACACACACCCTCCCATCTCCATCAGGCTCATACCCCCTGGAGCTTGTGTCCTCATCCCGTCCATGATGCCGCTCAGCACACAAACATTCCATGCAGTGCCATATGTCCTGCTCACACTCTCTCTACCTGTTTTCAGGCAGGAGAAGCTGGCTCACATCAGCAGGGAGAGGCCTTAGACTGAGGGTGGAGTGGCCCACAATAGGCTCCTCACTCACTTTGAGGAGTGTGCCATCGCGCTGACTGGTGAGGACTTGGTCCATGCCTGTGGCGACAGTGAGGTCAGCGGCGAACACCCACATGAGGATCCTGCACTACATCATCCCTCTGTCAATGCAATGGTGAGTGCTCTCTCTCCTGCTTTTGACTCTGCTGCCATGCAGTAATTATCTCTACTTTGGTTCACAGGGAGCTCTGCCAAATGACTGACACCCTCAGCCAGCCAGTCCCTCAGTTCCATCCAGGTCCTCACTTCTAGCCAAGTGGACACCTCCTCTATTTAAGAGCTAGAAATAAGCAGCTTAGAAGACCCATCACAGCACTTACCCACATCCTCCACCAGCGCAGAGCTACATACCTTGGTGGGACCTAGATCTCGAGCAGGTTGGGTTCACAATCTGGTGGTCAGTGCACAGACACGTGTCCGAGCGGGAGAAGGCAGGTTCCAATGGGCTCCCCGGCACTCAGAGGACTGCTAGAGAAGAGGCATATGTGAGATCCGAGTCATGACGAGCCTCTGGATTCGGCCTCCTAACTCATCGTGCAGAGTCAGCAGGAGGTGGGGGAGCATCACACAGAGCTGTTCAAGCCCTCAACAGAGTGACACACGAATTGCAGGAGTGTGTCCACCTGATCTCTGATGAAATGGTGCCCACATGTGCGTGCCTGGAGGTATCCATGGGAAGGATGGCAATCACCACGGAGACCCTGGTCCAGCAGAACGCGGAGGTGTGTACAGACCTGAACTCAATTGCAGTAGTCAAGGGTGAGTTCCTCCAGTGGCAATGCAAGAGGGAAACAATGCACTTCAATGTCCCCCCAGGTGCTCCTTCCCCTCATGGAGTCAGGTCGTGGCCCTCGGGCAACCAAAGGAAGGGGGAACTACAGCTGGACACCCCTGTGTCATCTACTCAAGAGTCTCAGAGGCTGTCCTGTCCCTCTGAGTCCCCTTTGCCTGTAACCCCATCAACCTAGTCCTCTGTCACTGCAGAGGGAGCAGTTGGCCCACAGGAGGACAGCCAAAGTGAGCCTGGGCCTCCAAGGCCTTGACCGTCCAGAGGACCCATGCCAAAATCATCAGAGACAACAGGGTCAACCATTACACAGGCTGTCTCCATCCCTCCTGCAGATGTCAGGGCAGCACCTAGAAGAAGTGGTAGGCATAGAAAAGTTAAAAAATCCTGATCACCAGTGGTTGCACGGGTGAACATACTTTGTCAGTTTATTATCTGAAAATATATTCACTTACTTTTGATAATGTGTAAAGGTGTATCTCAGCTTCATTTACAGACTTTGTTTGTCCTTCCCCTGCATCCTCCCGCCGCACTAGCAATTCAGCTGCACACAGCCGACCCATGAGTGATTCTGGAGGGAGAAGTCTGTGTGTGTGTGTGTGTGTGTGTGTGTGTGTGTGTGAGGTGTTATGTGTGGGTGTAGGGCTTTTCAGAGCCTCATGCAAGCACTCTCCTCTCTCATGCATGCGGATCCTTCCTCCACCACACTCATCTCAATGTTCCGAGCAATTTCAATGCTGCCTGCTGGGATTCCCTTTCAGTTGTCCACCTGAGCTGACGTGCATGTCCTCCCACATTATTCTGTCACAGTCCTTTTTGTCAGTCTTTGGTTCCATTTTACCTTGATAGATTTCCTCCTAGTCCTCTTCCAAACCAGAAGTTCTCCTTTAGATTGTTCCTTGGTCTTCTCCATTACTAATCTAAATGCTATGATACAATGATTACTCTTATTCAAATAATAACTCATATTTAGTCCATTTTATCTGTCTCATTCCCCAGCATTAGATCCAGCAATGCCTTCTTCCTAGTTAGACTGAGACCTGACAGGTCAGGGAGATTCTCCTGAACATTGTTCAGAAATCCCTCCCCCTCCTTACCCTTTATTCTAACATTAGCCCAATCAGTGTTTGGGGAACTATACCCACTCTATAGTTCTCACACAGCTCTGTGATTGCCCTGCAGATTTCTTCCTCTATATCTCATATTATTTAGAGCACTATAGAATACCACAGTAGTGTGATCAAACATTTCTTGTTTCTTAACTCAAACCAAATGGATTCTGTCCTTGCCCCCTCAGGGACATCCTTTCTTTCCAACACTACACTATCTCTCCTAATCAGTATTGCCACTCATATCCCTTTCTTCCTCCCCTATCTTTTCTGAACGCTTTGGCCAGAAACTTACCTGTGTGGGGCAGGCTGGGCAGGAGTGGGCAGGGTCGGGCGCAGAGCCGAACGCGGGCAGTGATTAATTGCGCGTCACCATTTTACGTGGGCAAGCCATTTAAGGCCCACCCAGAGTGACGCACGGCCGGTAGTGCTACCTGAGCAGATGGGGGGAGGAGGGAGGTTTGCAGCCTATGCTCTTTCGTGCATGCACACAAAAGAGTGCAACAATCTCCCTGAGTCACGGAGCTGCCTCAGGGAGATTAAATACATATTGAAATTTTTTAAATAAAGAAAGAGAAAAATTATTTACACATGTCCCCTCATGTAACAGTGCCACATGAGCTGGGACATGTTTGTCAATTTAGCAAAATTTATTTATTGATTTTATTAAACCTTCAGGAAACCTCATCCCGCCTGTGGATGAAAGCCGCTTGGGCTCTTCGCCTGCCCACCAACCTTAAGGTTGGACAGGCAGCGCTGTTAATTATCCAAATTACTTCCCTAGTGGCCTTAATATGCCTTTGACATAAAGGCGCAAAGCCGCCTCTGGCGTGTTCCCGCCGAATGAAAGCTCCAAATGATGTGCAATGACGTCAGGACGCACGCCCGATGTCACCATGCATCATTTAGCACGCCGGCATGTCAGTCCCCCCTCCTCTGCATGCCCACAGCAATATTCTGGCCTTTGTATCCTTAAGTATTAAGCACGCAGTCCTCACCATTTTAAAGCCATGTTTCCATTATTGACTCTATATCTTATTCCTACACAGCTTTTTGTGTAGGAATAAGATATAGAGTCAATAATGGAATAATTATTCACTATCTTGTGTGTTCACGTGCATGCATTCTAAACCTGTCTGTGCATTCCTTAGTCTGCTCCTATTTAATATGGTAATAATTCCTTCTCTAGTGCTATCTAAAACTCTTACTCCTTTATGCACCTGTTTCCTCTTTTCTGTTTCTATATACTGATGTCCATCCCCCTGCCAATTCAGTTTAAACCATCTCTAACTGCACTAGGGAACCTTCCTGTAAGGACATTGGTCCCAGTCCTTTTGAGGTGCAGCCCAATTCTTCTGAACAGGTACCTCCTGGCCTCAAGGCCCATGGATCTTAAACCCTCACTCCTGAACCATGCTTCAAGTCACTCATTGATCCCCCTGGTCTTCCTATTTCTATTCTTGCTAGCATTGGAGTAATGCAGAGATTACTACCTTTGGGGTCCTACTTTTTAACTCCTTCCCTAGCTCCTGAAAATTTGGCCTTAAGAGCTCAATACCTGCCCTCTCTATGTCATTAGTTCCACAGCTTATGGCTCACACACTCCCCCACGCACCCCCATAGAATATCCTGCATTATCCCCATGTTATCCTTTACTCTGGCACCAGGGAAGCAATACATAATGTGGGACTCACAATGACAGTGGCAGAAAAGCCTGTCTGTCCCCTGAACAATGCAATCTACTATAATGACTGCATTTCTACACTTTAATGTACCCTCCTGTGCAGCTCCTTGCCCATTGATACCATCGTCTGGACTGCAACCCTTTGAGGTTTTCCCACATGGTGCAGGAATTGCAAGCAACAGGTCTCAGCTGTTGATTTATGATCTGAAAGAATTCTTCATTCCCTCTTTTAGAATCTAGTTATTACCTTGTTTAACCATTAATCTTAATTAATACCTCTAGCCCTGCTTTGTGCTAATCCTCTTCTTATGAAGTTACTTACCCCCATTGATATTTTCAATTCCTCAGCTCTGTGTTAAACCATTGCCCTATTTTAAGAAAGAAAAAAAAGAAAAATACCCATCAATCACTCATTTAACAGCTTTTCAATGATGTCACACTTTGATTTTCTTTTCTTAAAACCCGGTATGTCTGCTCCCAACTGTCACTCTGCTTATCCCCACCAGTCTTGCTCTGTTCTCACTCCTGATCACTGGCTTCCTCCAACCCCATTCTATTTATCACCAACAGTCTTGCTCTGCTCTTGCTCCTGGTCCC
Organism: Carcharodon carcharias; assembly: GCF_017639515.1. NCBI lineage: Eukaryota > Metazoa > Chordata > Chondrichthyes > Lamniformes > Lamnidae > Carcharodon > Carcharodon carcharias. Next base: position 166,299,781 of record NC_054469.1, read on the forward strand.
ACTCCTGTACTGATATATTCAAAGCTTCATTTTCTACATTCTCTTTGGTAATTCACTGTCAATGGCAACCTAAGTTAGCCAATGGAATGTTAGACAAAGTAATTGAAATTAAACAACTTAAAAACCAATAAATGACCCACTTAACCTTTGGTAATGAGCCTGCCTGAGTTGATGCTGGCATTAAATCCAGGAAAATGACATGAAAAACTAAACTAGCTTATCAGGTATATTGCAGGAAATAGGAGCTTCATATTTCAGTTCAATGTTACTTTCTATCTTATTCAACTCTAATACAATTAAATTCCAATCGTCAAACCAAAGCTGAACTTTATGATATTTCAGTTCTCAAATTTGATTTCTCACCAGCCTTCCCCCAACCCCGTCCCTATCCCGCCTGGCACATGCCAAACAAAATTCAGTTAATTTAAAAACAAAAAACAAAAAAACTGCGGATGCTGGAAATCCAAAACAAAAACAGAATTACCTGGAAAAACTCAGCAGGTCTGGCAGCATCGGCGGAGAAGAAAAGAGTTGACGTTTCGAGTCCTCATGACCCTTCGACAGAACTTGAGTTCAAGTCCAAGAAAGAGTTGAAATATAAACTGGTTTAAGGTGTGTGGGGGGTGCGGAGAGAGAGAGAGAGAGAGAGAAAGTGGAGGGGGTGTGTGGTTGTAGGGACAAACAAGCAGTGATAGAAGCAGATCATCAAAAGATGTCAACAACAATAGAACAAAAGAGCACATAGGTGTTAAAGTTGGTGATATTATCTAAACGAATGTGCTAATTAAGAATGGATGGTAGGGCACTCAAGGTATAGCTCTAGTGGGGGTGGAGGGAGCATAAAAGATTTTAAAATATTTAAAAATAATGGAAATAGGTGGGAAAAGAAAAATCTATATAATTTATTGGGAAAAAAAAGGAAGGGGGAAACAGAAAGGGGGTGGGGATGGAGGAGGGAGCTCAAGACCTAAAGTTGAATTCAATATTCAGTCCGGAAGGTTGTAAAGTGCCTAGTCGGAAGATGAGGTGTTGTTCCTCCAGCTCCCCCATCACCCCCTACTCCTCAAACCCCTTCTGTGGCACCACCCCATGCCCACGCAAAAGATGCAACACCTGCCCCTTCACTTCCTCTCTCCTCACCGTCCAAGGGCCCAAACATTCCTTTCAAGTGAAGCAGCATTTCACTTGCATTTCCCCCAACTTAGTCTACTGCATTCGTTGCTCCCAGTGTGGTCTCCTCTACATTGGAGAGACCAAATGTAAACTGGGCGACCGCTTTGCAGAATACCTGCGGTCTGTCCGCAAGAATGACCCAAATCTCCCTGTCGCTTGCCATTTTAACACTCCACCCTGCTCTCTTGCCCACATGTCTGTCCTTGGCTTGCTGCATTGTTCCAGTGAAGCCCAACGCAAACTGGAGGAACAACACCTCATCTTCCGACTAGGCACTTTACAACCTTCCAGACTGAATATTGAATTCAACAACTTTAGGTCTTGAGCTCCCTCCTCCATCCCCACCCCCTTTCTGTTTCCCCCTTCCTTTTTTTTCCAATAAATTATATAGATTTTTCTTTTCCCACCTATTTCCATTATTTTTAAATATTTTAAAATCTTTTATGCTCCTTCCACCCCCACTAGAGCTATACCTTGAGTGCCCTACCATCCATTCTTAATTAGCACAATCGTTTAGATAATATCACCAACTTTAACACCTATGTGTTCTTTTGTTCTACTGTTGTTGACATCTTTTGATGATCTGCTTCTATCACTGCTTGTTTGTCCCTACAACCACACCCCACCCTCCACTTCTCTCTCTCTCTCTCCGCACCCCCCCACACACCTTAAACCAGCTTATATTTCAACTCTTTCTTGGACTCGAACTCAAGTTCTGTCGAAGGGTCATGAGGACTCGAAACGTCAACTCTTTTCTTCTCCGCCGATGCTGCCAGACCTGCTGAGTTTTTCCAGGTAATTCTGTTTTTGTTTCAGTTAATTTAAAACTCTGCAATCTAAATATGTTTGCTTACATTCCCATATACTCTGTCTTTGCCACTTTCCAATGCCTTTCTGTTTCCCAACATTTTGACTTATGATCTCACACCTTCCTATCTAGGGGTGAACCATTGCTCAGTTGTAGTATTATGATCCCTGAGTCATTCCAGAGATTTGAGCACCAGATCTGGGCTGACATTCCTGACTGAAGGAGTATTGCGCTGTTGAAGGTGCTGTCTTAGGATAAGATATTAAAGCCTCATCTGCCCTCTCAGAGGGCTTAAAATATCCAATGGCCCTAATTTCAATAAGAACTGACAGTTACCCCTAGTGAACTAATTAATACTTATCCATCAGCCAACATCACTAAAACAGATTATCTGTTCATTATCGCAATGCTTTATGTGGGATATTGTTGTGCACAGATTGGCTGTTGCAATTCCTACATTACAATGATGACTACACTTCAAAAATTCTTCTTTGGCTTAAAACACTTCGGGACATCTGAGGTTGTGAAAGACTTTATACAAATGCATGCTTATATTTTACCTCTTTTCTATTTTTCCTTAGTTCTGTTGAAGAGTCATACCGACTCGAAACGTTAACTGTGTTCCTCTCCACAGATGCTGTCAGACCTGCTGAACTTTTCCAGGTATTTTTGTTTTTGTTTTGGATTTCCAGCATCCGCAGTTTTTTGCTTTTATGTAAGTTTTATTCCTTTAACCATTGCCAACCTTGGGTAATTCAGTGAATTGTTAACAATGCTTTTGCAGGAGAATGGTAAAATGGTTGGAAAACAAGCAGATCTTAGATGGACCAGGTCCCAATGTTACACCAGAATTTCCATTTGACCTTGTAAGCTGCTGAAGCTACAGCCTGCCCCTCACAGATCCAGTGACATAAAGAGGGTGGAGCTCAGAACAGAAACTTTTTACATTGGAAATCTGTGTTGTTACATTATTCTTCTTTCAACGTAAATGTACTAAGCGTCCGCAAGGTCAATGGAACAATAATTATGGCTCTTTATTTGAAGATAAGACTACGTATGGATAGTAGTCACTGGGAGACTCTGAAGCACATGTCTGACCGCAAACACTACAGTTTACAGACTGACTACAAGTAATGGGACTAATACATCACATCTTGTCAAGGTAGTAATGATTGACAGTTGTTCAAAATACACACCCTTAAAGGTACATGTAATCCTATCCCAATATATGTGTGACCTTGGTTTTAAGAAAGATTGGAGCATTTATGAGGGCCAGTACATCGAGTGGGGAAAGACACACCAGATCTGTCCTCAGCACAAACAACAGTTTACCCTCTACCTCCCTGCTATTTTTAATAATTTGCCGGATTTGCATGTTAAACTTGAATTAATCTCACCGCAGAAGCTTACTGCTTGTATTCAATGGTCACCTTTTAACAATCTGATAATTGTTAATGCATGCCAATTAATGTCACAGAAGGAGATCTATTTAAACTCTTGTGTCATTCCTGCATGTAATAAATTCTTCTTAGAGATTTAACAAAAAGCATTTTTTACAGTTGTTAAGGTTTTTCTTAAGTTTCTTTCTGTTTCTTTTTCTCTCTCTCTTAATCCAGTCTTTCTAACCCATTCATTATTCCACTTCCTGCACCTGATTTGATTTTAATTCCTCCAGTAAAATTCACTCGGTTGTTGCTCTGTCTCGTCTCAATCATTAAATCTCACTTGTTTAGGAGACACACTGTCCATCCTGTTGCTCATCAAGATCCAGGATGCGCTGTTGTCCTCATTGTGCTGTTATCAGCCCATACTTCCAGCAATTTACAGTGCAAAATGTTTTCAAGCTGAAGAACAAGCTAACTAACAGGGCCTCAGGTTAGCACTTCATCCTGAAGACAACATTTCTGATAGTATAGTACTAGAACATCAGCCCAGATTTTTGTGCTCAAATTTCTGGATTAGGACTTGAACCAATAACCCTCTGACTCAAAGGCAAGACTCCTACCACTGAACCATGGCTGATGCTCCATTTGGTCTGTGTTCCTTCCATGTGTGAATTTACCTAGGGATTTGACTAATTTTTGCTCATGTTTAATGGAGAAATATTTTTTATTAAATGTTTGTGCTCATCAGGAATGGGGATGTTAGTGCTGGGATAGAAATCTTTCTAGTTCAAGCACTCAGCATCAGCCTCAAGAACAGCTGGAGCCCAGCCTGCTGCAGAGTAAAACTTAACATCTACAATAAGCAAAATCTTCAGATACTCGATATTTGATAAAATAAGAAAAAGCTGCACTCAACAGGTCAGTTAGCATTTGTGAAGGTGACTTAAAGCTTCCAGTGTAGACCCTTTGTCAATGTTTCCAACATTTTCTGATTTCCCTGAAAAAGACACCACCTTCTATTACAGTCCAACACCATTCTCAGCCCCATTTTTATGCATTAATGCGATTCATTGTTTTTCCATTTCTCGAATCAGCCATACTATGGTTTTTCTGACTCAGATTTCCATGTTGTGCTTAATTAATGGTAGCTTTGAGAGCCCATTCCCAGTAGAAAATGGATTCAGAGTACCCAACTCATTACACATGTGAACTTGCAGCAATCAGAGGCAATTTTCTTGCCATTTGTTGGGGCTAGATTTGACCCCAAGTCTAAAAGGTGAAAAGCTGGAGTCTTTATGCCATCTAATATGCCATCCAAATTTTCTAATGGAGAACCTTAAAAGGAATACGTTGCGTGCATTAACAAATGCACAGTTTTTTTTCCATTTTATATTTTAATACAAAGTATAATGCACAGTGATAGTCATACGGGGTTGGATATTGGAATAGTGAAACAGGGAATTTGAATTTGCCTCAGAATAGGTTTTCACATGAAAACTACGCATTAGGTAGATTACTAGAAGCAGAGACAGATCCAACATCTCACATCTACCACATATTTGTGCACTTGGAGATTGCATTACACCAGAATTGATGATCAGTTATCAGTGAAAGTAACAAAAAAGAATGGAAGTCAAATGTTATTCTGCCTCTGCATTTTCAAATGATGAATCAAACCAAAAACAGACTTCAAACTTTGCAAAATGTAAAAACAATTTTAAATCTAAAATTAACTTTTATTGACCTCAAATAAGGAGATCAACCAAGTGCAGTAAAGAAATTGATTCTGACCACAGACACATTGACATGTGGCATTTGCTTGTTTTTTACTCTCAGGATGTGGGTATCACTGGCAAGACCAGCATCTATTGTTGATCCTAAGGTGGAAATACGAAATAGGGAAGATGTACAAACAAAAGCTGCTGATTCACTGTCACTCATTTTATATTATTGCACGATGTCAAAATGACTCCCGTCAGTGGATTCCACCATGTAATCCAGACTGAAGTGTTTTATAGAAATAGTGCTTTTTGGTTGTGTAAGGACCTAGAGTATCTGAAACAGAAACAAAAATTGTTGGAAAAACTCAGCAGTTCTGACAGCATCTGTGGAGAGGAAGACAGAGTTAACATTTCGAGTCCGTATGACTCTTCATCAGAACCCAACTTAGAGCTTTGACCTAAAGTTTCTGTTAGGTTGCACTTTTTTTTACAGTGCAATTGATCTGAGATCAGCCCACTGCCAAAGATTGAGGAATTTCAAGTGTAAATTATGTCCAATGCAAATTGAGTTTCCAAGGTCCTTTGTGACAGTTTAAAAAAGTGTCTTGGAATCTGACCCCAACCACAAAACTGCCCAAGCACCCAAGTCAAACTAATCACCATGGCAAGTTCCCACTAATTGAGCCCTTTGCCAGCCTTTAAGGGGGCTCTTAAAATTAAACTCTTTATTTTGGACCCAAGATAACTAACAGGCAGTTTTTAAAAGGCTTTAGATATTTAAAAAATCTATTAATTTACTAAGAATCTGATTGGCGTACATCAAAGTGACTAGCAAATGTTTCTGTATAGTTTTTTAAAGTCATTTTCAGTTATTTAAAATCTGATTACTCACAGCCAGTGGACAAGTGCTTGTGATTAAAGATGTACTTTGTGATATACCTATTTTCAGATGTATTGATAAAAATGCACAAGGTTACTACTCTTAAATTATCAAGGAATATTATTTAATACAAAAGAATGTTAACATTACATTCTAAGTCACTGACTGATTGTAGTGTTTCATGGCAGATTTTAGGTTCGGGGGTGTACAAAGGAATTTGAATAAAAACTCCTTTGGAGAGCCAGCACAGGCACCACAGGTCGAATAGCTACCTCCTGTGCTGTAACCATTCTGTGATTCTCAAAAACAAATCTCTTCTGTAACGCAGAGCAGTTTTGAGAGCAACTTGCATCGGGTTGCCACTTCTTCCCAATGCAGAAACTCTACCCCAATACATACACCGTGTTCTCAGACGTGTTTAATCACCAGTTTCCATTGTTTAATAAAGCTGGACTTTTGATACGAAGAAAAGGTTCAAACAAACAAACCTTTATTTAATATCATTCCCAGCTGCTGTCGCTCTCAATTTGAACAATATGTTGCAAGACCTATGATTTGTTATGGGACTGAGACCAATACAGTAAAAGCAATCTATTTTCAAATAAAGTCAGTCAGCACTGAGCAGGACCCAGATCTTTCTGGGTTCATCTCTAGTCAAGTTATCATACACATGGATTTCATTTTTGTTTGTCTGAAATCTACCTCACTTATTTTTCAGGACCTCTTTATTCATTCGTTTCACCTCCTATTCCAATTACTCTTAGATAAGCAGTGTCAACTATTCCTGTTATAGCATCTCGTTACGATCCTTCTTCATTGCATGCTTCCCAACAAATTGCCCTCATTATTATCATCTGCCTTCTGCTACATGGTGGTGGAAAAGCAGCAGTTTCTTTCCAGACTTCTCCCCTTTATATTATCCCTAAATGACACTGAGCTACTGTGCAGTGATCTTATTGTATAGTGATACAAAGAAACTATACTGACTGAAACTTGCAATATATAAAACAGTAAATAAATTTATTAACACAATGTACATTGACCGGTTTTGATACTGCATGCGGAATGAAACTGATGATCAGTTTGACAGTCAGCAAATGTGTTATTATTTTATTATCCCTGATACATTCTTATTTTATTATGAAACAAAAAGCACAATGTAGACTAAAATGCATTTATTGCTATGACTTACCATGCAAATATGTTTCTGTTAACTTTGACTCAAAGTGCCAATGACACAAGACTGCTTCATTGGTCTAGGGACAGGGTGATTGCAGGAAGAGAGCTAGGTGGTGGGGAGACCTCATTACAGCACCATCCTCATTATATCTCCAAAAACTAATTGTCCCATGCCTGCTAACATGATGAAGGCACACTGAACTACAATCATTCTTCCAGTGATACCTCTGCAGACATGACAATTGTGGAAATCACATACAAAACACAATAACAAGTTACCTAATGCAAAATGACATAAAGCTGTAGACCATTGAAAAACCTGCAGCAAATCTCCTGTTGCCATACCACTCACTGTCTAATGCAATATTTCACACAAACTGTTTTGAAGATTGCAACACCAAAAATATCATGGAATCACAATGCTTCCTGGCAATTCCATATTGCTTTTAACAACAGTCTTTTGCAAAAACAATGGGTCAGATAATGGAAAATGTATCATGATGTTTCTCTAACCTGATCAAAACACGGCTAAACCTTCTTGCTGTCTTAAAACAAAAACAGAGAATTCTGGAAAAACTCAGCAGGTCTGGCAGCATCTGTGGAGAGAGAAACAGAGTTAACATTTCGAGTCTATATGAGTTTTCTTCAGAATTAAAGAGAAGTAGAATTGAGATGGATTTTGTGCTTTTTAAGAGGGAGTGGAGAAGGTGAAGCAAGATAGATGGCCAGGGATAGGTGGAAGCTAAGGAGAAATTTGACAAGGCTGTCATGAACAGAAGGCAAAGGGGGTATTAAAGACTAAGGAAGGTGCTGTTAGTGGCATAAAGGTAAGAGCAGAATGTGTTAATAGCAGAACAAGGGTGAGCTCCCTGTGAAAGTACAACATAGAAACAAGTGACAGATGTCCCTGTTTGGGGAGGGATGGGGGGCACGGAAGGGGGCTTTGGTGTTAGGGAAAAAGAATAAAATCAATGGATATATAAATATAAATAAATGAGAATAAAATGTTAAAAAATGGATTAAAAAGGAGTAGAGATGGAGGAGAGAGGTCATGTTCTGAAGTTGTTGAACTCAATGTTAAGTCCAGAAGGCTGTAAAGTGCCTAATCGAAAGATGAGGTACTGTTCCTCCAGTTTGTGTTGAGCTTCACTGGAACATTGCAGCAGGCCACGGACAGTAATGTGGGCATGAGAGCAGGGTGGTTTGTTGAAATGGCAAGCGACAGGAAGGTCTGTGTTATGCTCGTGGACAGACCAAAGGTGTTCCGAAAAACGGTTTAGTCTCCTCAATGAGCATCGTGAAATTTGCCATTCTCCTGCTTATTCCCTGTACCCTTGCACATTGTTTCTGTTCAAATAATCATCTATTGCTCTCTTGAATGCCTCGAATGAACCTACCTCCACCACACTTCTGGGCAGTGCATTCCAGACCCAAACCACTCGCTGTGTGAAAAAGTTTTTTCTCACAAAACATTTGCTTCTTTTGCAAATCACTTTAAATCTGTGCTCTCTTGCTCTTGAGTCCTTGATGAGTGGGAACAGTTTCTCCATATCCACTATATCCAGCCCCCTCATGATTTTTGAACATCTCTACCAAATCTCCTCTTTGTCTTCTCCTCTCCAAGGAGAACAGTCCCAACATCTCCAATAATAACCTCTTAATAACTCAAGTTTCTCATCCCTGGAACCATTCTTGTAAAACCCGTCTGCACTCTCTCCATTGTGATCACATCCTTCCTATAGCGTGGTGCCCAGAACTGTACACAATACACCAGCTGAGGTCTAACTAGTGTCTTATATAAGATCAGCATTACCTCCATGCTCTTGTACTCTATGGTCCTATTAATAAAGCCCAGGATACTGTCTGCTTTATTAACTGCTCTCTCCACCTGTCCTGCCACCTTCAGTGATCTATGCACATATACACCCAGGTCTCTCTGCTCCTGCACATCCTTAAGAATTGTACCCCTTATTTCATATTGTCTCTCCATGTTCTTCCAACATAAATGGGTCATCTCACATTTCTCTGCATTGAACTTCCACCTATCTGCCCACTCCACCAACTTGTCTATCTCCTTTTGCAGTTCTATACTGTCACAGCTTTTTCCCTAACACCAACACCACCCTCCGCACCCCCCATCCCTCCCCAAACAGGGCCATCTGTCACTTGTTTCTACAACAGTACACAGCTGGTGTATTGTGTACAGTTCTGGGCACCACACAATAGGAAGTATGTGATCATGATGGAGAGAGTGCAGAAGAGGTTTACAAGAATGGTTCCAGGTTTTGTATCACCCACAAGATTAGAAATTGTCCCCTGTACACCAAGATCTAGATCATTAATATATATAAGAAAAAGCAAAGGTCCCAAAACTGAACCCTGGGGAGCTCCACTACAAACCTTCCTGCAGACCGAAAAATATCTATTGACCATTGCCCTCTTGTTCCTATTATGCAGCCAATTTTGTATCCATATTGCTACTGTCCCTTTTATTCCATGAGCTATAACTTTCCTCACAAGTCTGTTGTGAGGCACTGTATCAAATGCCTTTTGAAAGTCCATGTACACCACATCAACAGCATTATCCTCATCAACACTCTCTGTTGCCTCTTCAAAAAACTCCAGCAGGTTAGTTAAACACAATTTCCCCCTTTGAATCAATGCTGACTCTTCCGAATCAACCCACATTTTTCCACATGGCTACTAATTCTATCCCGAATAATTTTCTCCAGAAGCTTCCCCATAAACTGACCGATCTGTAATTCCTGGGCTTATTCTAACAACCTTTTTTTAAAAAACAGCATAACGTTTGCAATTCTCTAGCCCTCTGGCACCTCTCCTGAGTCTAGGGAAGACTGAAAGATTATGGCCAGTGCTGCTGCAATGTCCACTCTTACTTCCTTCAATATCCTTGGATGCATCTCATCCAGTCCCGGTACCTTGTCAACCTTAAGTACCGACAGTTTATCCTTATCAATTTTGAACATTTCCAGTGACAGAGTTTCCTCATGTGTCACTGTGGCCTCAGTGGCACCTGCTTCCTTGATAAAGACAGTTGCAACATATTCATTTAACAATTCAGCCATGGCCCCTGCCTCCATGTCTAAATCCCCTTGTTGACCCCTATTGGCTCTACTTCTCCTTTTACCTCCATCTTACTAATTATGTGCGGTGAAGACTTTGGGATTCCCCTTTATGTTAGCTGCCAATCCTTCTCATGCTTCCTTTTTGCTTCTCTTATTTGCTTTTTCACCTCTGAACCTTCTGTGTTCCGTTTGGTTCTCAGTTGTATTTTCTACCTGACACCTGTCATAAGCACACTTTTTCTTCTTTATCTTGATTCGTATCTCATTTTTCATCCAGGGAGCTCTGGAATTGTTTGCCCTACCTTTCCCTTTTGAGGAAATGTACCTTGACTGTGCCTGAACCATTTCTTCTTCATTGTTCAACTACAGTTTTTCCCGCCAGCCTTTGGTTCCAGTCTATCCAGCTCAGCTCCGTTCTTGCCCTATTGAAGTCGGTTCTCCCTCAATTCTTACTCTAGATTGCCCGTTGTCCTTTTCTACCATGATCCTAACCTTATGATACAATGATCACTGTCTCCTAAATATTCTCCCACTGACACTTGATCTACTTGGCCCACTTCATTTCCAAGAACTAAGCCCAAGAGTGCATCCTCTCTTGTTGGACTGGACACATACTGCTGTAGAAAATTCTGAACACAATCTAGGAACTCTTGCCCTCTCCGCTCTTTAGACTGTCTCAGTCTACATCCTGATAATTAAAGTCTCCCATTGTAACTATTCTATAATGTTTGCACCTCTCTGTAATTTCCTTGCAGATTTGTTCCCCTAAATCCTTCCCACTAGTTGGTGATCTATAGACTACGCCGAGCAATGATATTGCTCCCTTTCAGTTCCTTAGCTCTAATCAAATTGATCCTCTTCTTGAACCCTCTGGGATATCCTCTTTCTCCAGGACTGCAATACTCTCATTAACCAATACTGCCACTCCTCCTCCTTTTCTTCCTTTCCTATCTTTCCAGAACACCTTCTATCCAGGAATAATTTAGCACCCAGACCTGCTCTTCCTTGAGCCAGGTCTCTGTTATCACCACAAAATCATATTTCTGCATGGCAATCTGCACCTGTAACTCCACAATCTTATTTACTATACTCCGTGCATTCACACACATGCATTATAACCCTGACTTAAGCTTCGTGGACAGGATTTTCCCCTTGTCCAGCGGGCAGGCCCAGGAGCATCCATGATACTGACCACAACCCAACCACAATTTCAAGCTGGCGGGCCAATTAAAGCTCGCCAAAGTGAAACACTGCTCTGCACTAGTCGGGAAGGGCCGAGCAGGGATGGGGGCTTGTTGGCCGTTGGGTCCAATGATGACATGGCAGCCAGTTTAAAAATGATCCAGGCAGCCCCAGAAAGGCTGCCAGGAAAGGATTTCTGTCTGCCGTTCTAACGATGGGTCCGAGTGTGGTTGCAGACCCCAGATAGGAGGGCAGGTCAGGTGGGCACTCGGCCCCCCCACTTTCCTGATGAGTGCCTCTCAATCCTCCTGGAGGAGGTGGCTGCCAGGAAGGACACCCTTGATCCTGGAAATGGGAGGAGGAGATCGCTGCACCTCACAAAGACGGCAGCTCAGGTGAGCAGCCATGACATGGTGCAGCCCACCTGGGTCTAGTGCTGGAAGCGCTAAATGACCTGCTGCACTCAGGAAGGGTGAGTAGCATGTTGACATGGGTCAGTGTGCAGAAGTGTTAAGGTCTGGCCATCTCCCCATGGATCTCAGGTTGTTAGAGTCTGAGAACCAACTGTCAACATGCCAGAGTTGGCCAGGGGGTGAGTCTTGGCTGCTTGAACTGAGTGCCTTGTGACTCACTGGATGTGCCCTGCCAGGTGCTCCTCAGCTGGGGTTGGCCAGGCTGCAGTGACACTGCAGGTAGAGAGTGGACTAATCAATGCTCCTCTGTCCTTTCAGGAGAAGACAAGCAATAACCAAGCTGAGAGGGCATGTACAGCCGAAGGTCCTCCCAACCTGCAGCTGCTCTCCTGCTTTGAGTAGAATGCCCTAGAACTCGCGGGTCAGCACACCCACATGCAACTGGGCATGGAGAGCAGGGGTGCCAGACAAAGGTAAAAGCACAGTGCACAGAGGTGAGACTTTCGGATTGTGTAAATATCCTAGTGTAGTCTCTTCATTGATGGGAGCCTTGAACCTGGAGTCCCCATTGATCATGGGAAGATGATGGCACCATGATGCAGATCTCCATTGTCTCACCAGGGTACCTGGCATGTACTGTGACAGCGTGATGACTTTAACTAATGACATGTCCATTCAGTGTCCGATCTGTAGACCCCAAAGGGCCACCATGACACCACAATCCCCATTACCAGGGTAACAGAAAGCTGTCTTATAACTGGAAGGGTTCACATGATCCGAATCCTCCGGGGGCCTGGCAGACAGCAATGAGTCCTGAAATGAAGCCTGGAAATGCTAAGAATGAAGCCCGATCAGAGATGAAGCTGCCAAGTACCAATAAGCCACCAGCTGCAAACTATCTCCAAAACTCTTCACTACTCATGCTGGCAATGCTGCTGACCCTTTTTATCCAACACTTGGATGAGGTTTGTGAAAATGTTGTTTGGCCGCCTGTCTGTTTTGCCTGTGCGATGAACAGAAAATCGCATGGGCAATGTAAAATCACAGTCAATTGGATTGTTAAGGGTATTGTTAATTAATGGCGGGCACCACTCTGGCACCACTCGTGTGCCTGCCGAGTGAAATAGCATGCGAGTGAGAGATTACGTCAGGATGCTCATCTGACATCATCGCGTGCTATTTTACTCCCGATCGGGTCGGGCACGCACCGCCTGTGGGACAAAAAATTCTGCCCCATGACTTCTCCCCTACTCCGACTCTACCTATTAACTTACTACTTTCTGTACTAGTGCTATCTATCTTTCCCAGTATTTTCTGCACCCAGATATTCCTCTCTAATACTCTCTCCTGGCTCCCACACCACTGCTGTGTTAGCTTAAAGACACCCCCCACCTCCCATAGCACTAGCAAAAGAAACTCAGTCCCAGCTCTGATTAGGTGAAATCTGTTCAGCTTGTACAGGTGCCAACTTCCCCTGAGCCCGTCCCAGTGTCCCAGAAAGCTAAAGCCCTCCCTCCTGCACCATCTTTCCAGCCACAAATTCATCTGCCTTACCCCCCTATTTCTGTACTCACTTGCATGTGGTACTGGGAGTAATCTGGAGATTACTACATTTGAGGTCTTGCTTGCCAATTTTCTACCTAGCTCCCTAAGTTCTGAATGCAGGCCACATCCCCCTTCCTACCCAAGTCATTGGTACCAATGTGGACCGTGACCTCTGGCTGATTATCCTACCCCAGGAAAATGTCCTGCAGCCGCTCTGTGACAATCCTTGACCCTGCCACCAGGGAGGCAACATACCATCCTGGAGTCACGTCTAAGGCCACAGAAACGCCTGTCTGTTCCCCTAACTAAGGAATCCCCAATCACTATAGCTCTTCCTTTCTTCTTCCTCCCCTCCTGCATAGCCGAGCCGCTCTTCATTCCACAAACTTGGCTCTAACTGCATTCCTCTGAGGAACCAACGGTCTCACCAGTGTTCAAAGCAGAAAACCGATTTGCAAATGGGATCCCAGAGGACTCCTGCACACTGCCTGGTGGTCACTCATTCCTTTTCTGCCTGCTTGGGCAGAAGCAGAATGGAAATAAAAAGCTAAGAATTAGAAGAGACAGACACCCTGCTAAGAGACAAAATTAAATGAGAAAGAACAGCTAGAGAAAAGCTGTGAGATAAAAAAGAATGCAATAGCAATTAAGTTCAGTTGTGCTGGTTACTTCAGTGCAATTGACCCAAAATTGACAAAAGAAGTTCACAAAATTGGGGAATTTCAAGGGTAAGTTACATTGCAAGGCAACTATCAGTGATCTTTTACACAAGTTTAAAATCATTACACTGGAAGATGAATCCTCCCACAAACCTGGACAGACCTTTATATTGAATTATTCACCAATGCGTGTTTCTGCTCATAGAGTCTGTAGTAGTCCTTTGGGGACCTTCTTAAATTTAAACTTTAATCACAGGTACAAGAATGTTAATAGGCATCTTATAAATGCTTTCGGGCTTTTTTTTTAAAGACGATGGAACTGACTACTGTACATCAATATGACTGGAAAGTAGTTACTTTTTCAATTACTTTGAGTAATTTAAAATCAGGTTACTCCCAACTGTAACAGGGAGTTGATTAGAATGCTTATTCTCTCTGATTAGAAAGCTTATTTTCTGGTGATAAGCCCATTTTCAGCTGTATTAATCAAACAGAACCGGGGCAGGATTTTCGGGTCGTCAGGCGGACGCGGCAGGCAAGCCGGAGAGCGACCGGGAAATGGTCTGACAACAGCGTTTGGCCCCCAATCGCAATTGCACGCTGGTTGGCCAATTAATGGCCAGTCAATGTGAAACGCGTGCTGAGAACCTCAGCACTGCCAGGGTCGGGGTTTGAGGAGGGCGAGCGAAGGAGTCTGCACATGCGTGGGGGGTGTGCGCACTGAAAGCTCTCTGAAAGCAGTGAGCTGCCTCAGGGGCCTGAACAATTTTAAAATCAGCAATAAAGATTTTCAAAAAAATGTCCCGACATGGAACTCACTCACAATATCAGCAGAGTTAAAATTCTGCCCAAAAATTCATTTTTATTTTTTATTTAATTGTGGAAACCTCATCACGTCCATGGGTGAGGTTTGCTAAAAAAGCAAAAGGCCGCCTGGCTGACTCGCCTGCCCATTAACCATAAGGTTGCACGGGCAGCAAAAAATAGATTTTAATGAATTGATTAAGGGCCTTAATATGCCTCTTCATTTTTAGCAGGCACGCTGCCAACTCTCACGCATGTCCGTGGACTAAGATATCACGCAAGTGTGAGATGACATCAGGACGCTCGCCCAACATCATTACATACTATTTTATGCCCAATCAGCTCAGGTGTGCGCCTGCCCCGAAACATAAAATCTTGCCCCAGGTTACCATTCATAAATATATCAAGGAATATTTTTTAAAGCATTTCCTTTCTGAAAAAAAATTCTAAAATGCTGAGCTGGCACATGTTATATTCAATGATATGCAAATGAATCTGAGTGGCGCCTTGGAGAAAAAACACTATGAAAACCAATGCAATTTTGCGCGCAATTTGTGCCTAGATATCCGATTGTGTGCAAAGCGAAAACTCTACCCTAATAGCTCGAAAGCTCTGGAAAATGCATCCTTGGACTAATAAAAGGGCCATTCTCATCAAGGCTCAAGCTAATTGTGAAAAAGTACTCAGGTATGTGTGAACTTTAAATTCAGATGGGTGAATGTGTTGAAATTAGAAAAGGTTATATACCATTACACCAAATCTTTTAAATTGAAAACAGGAAGAAATAAACAGGAACCAACAGGAATTGGACATTTTGAAAATCTGTATAAACAATGGGCTCAATTTTCATCCTGAAATGGAAGTGGGCTTGGAGACAAGCTTGCTGGGAAAATTACGGCACCAAGTGTGATGCCAGTTTCCTGACACTCCAGTGATTTTGGCTGAAGCGAACTGGCTGAAATGCTGGTAACGAGCCACTTGAGAACTCATTGCAGAGCTGATTTAGAGTTTCGAGGTGATGCATGGGAAACACAGAGTCAGCAGCCAGTCTGAGGAGATGAAGCGGCTGCACGGAGGGCAGCCAGTCAGTGAAGCAGGAGCTATTCCTGATGCCACATAAATGGTGGGATATGCAGAGAGGAGCTCATGCATCATCAAAGTGGCCGCTGTGTGAGCAGGGATTGCAGAGTGTTTCAGGTGGAGGCACTGGGGCAATTGCAAGTGGAGTGCAGCTATTGCGAGGTGCAGCAGAGGGATCCAGCCAGCTGTTCCCATGCAGCTGGTGATGAATCAGGCCATTCCTGGGCATGGGGTTCAGTTACTCTGAGGCGTTGATAAGTAGTGATGAGGAGAAGCTGTGTCAACAACACATGTAGTCCCCTGGTGCAGATGGACACACAGGTGATACACGAAGGTGGTACACTCACCAAAGGCTGTATCACCAAAGACTCAGCATCCTGGTCATGTCGGAGCAGCAGCCCTGCCGAAGGTTGTGCCCACCAAGACAGGTGGTTGCTGATTTGTGTGCCCTCATGGAGAAGGAACTCAGGCCTCTCCAGTCATGTGGACAGCCTGCCAGTAAACATAAAAGTGACAATGGCCTTGGGTTTCTTTGCCTCTGGACTTTTTCAAGGAGCAGCAGTGGGTCTGTGTGGCAACTCAGAAGTGGCTGCTCATCATGGCATCAGGCACATGACAGCTACCCTATATGAGAGGGCATGGGAAACATTGACTTCCAGGCTGATGAACCCACACGGCCACTGATCTCTGTGAACTTTGCCTCTACAGAAGGATCCCTTCAAGTGCAGGACATGGTTGACTGGACCCACGTGGCTGTGAAAGTCCCAGTAGTGCAACCAAGGGCATTTAATAATTGGAAGTGATTCCTCCCTCAACATCCAACTGGTGTGTGATGACCACAAGCACTTACCACAGGCGTGTTCAAGGTTTCCTGGCAGTTGCCATGGCACCTTCATCCTGAGGCAATCGCAGGGGCTGCAGCTGTTCAGGGCACCAAAGAGGCTCCAGGGGTGGCTGCTAGGGGACAAGGGCTATGTATTGTAGAAATGGCTGTTAAAACCTTTGCGCAACCCCACAATGGAAGCAGAAGGTTGCTACAACCTCTGCCATCTCAACACAAGGGCCACCATTGAACAGGCCATTAGACTGCAGAAGATCAGTTGGGCACAGCGGCAGGTCCAGCTGTTCCTATACAGCTGGTGAGAATAGAAGTCATTCCTGGACATGGAGCTCAGTTATTCTAAGGTGTTGATGAGTAGGGATGAGGACCAGTCAGGGGATGCCCTCCAGTACACTCCATCAAGGGTTTCTTGCATGGTGGTGGTGTGCTATGCTATGCACAACTTGGATCTCCAGAGAAGCGTGGACTTTGAAGAGGAAGATGCAGAGGAGTGGCCCATGTCTTTGTGAGGGAGGAAGGTGTGGTAGAGCATGGTGATTCCGCATCGCATGGCCTTTCAGAGGACCAGCTGAGTTATCAAACAAGTGACCAGGACGGCAAGGAAGCTCAAGCCACACTGATCCAGGCTGCTTTTCCTGAGTACAGCATATCCTGGATTGTATTTGGCCCAGTACCACATCTCTCCTCCAAGAAGAGCCCGCATCCAAAATGCCCGCTATGCATCACCACTGGCCATACAGTGTCCCCAACAATGCATCTTTGCATCAGACATACACTTCATCATGCTGGTGCCTTAATGTCCTCAAAATAATAGGAAGATGCAATTCAGGGTGCTACCATGAACCATCTGATTACATCGAGGGTTTGTCAGTGAACAGAAGCATTACAAAAGTCACCAAAATGAACCCCAAAGTGAAAATATTGACGTGAAACCGTCTGCACTTGGCCATTCCTAAGGCGTGCTCACACTATGGTTGAGGCAGAAGTGGATGCAGTCTGCTTGTTTATTTCCGGATGTGGCTAAGGGGCGGGTGGCACCCATCGTTGGCATTTTGATGCCATTGGGGCCACCAGGTTGGTTGCCCTACCTGCGTTGATGCAGTCTTGGTCACAGGTCTTGTTATACAGGTGGTCAAGGGAGTGGCCGATGACACAGGTGCATGTATGTTTCATTTGCCTGAAACATTGTGGAACACATCACATGAATGGACTCCTCTATTTCCCACCCAATGACTCCACATTGCCTCAGGGAACTCTGATATTTGGCCATACATCTCCCACTATTCCAGAAATACCCACCTTTGTATGTGAACCCTGAAGCTCTGCATCTCCGCTCAGCCAAGCATGGCTAGTGCTATCCTCCATCCTATGAGGGGGACAGTTTACAGCTGGCTGTGCCTCTGTCACCTCTTCCCACTAACACATGATGTGCTGGTCACCTTGTACCATTTGTTTAAACTCACATGAGGCCCCAACCGAACTGAATGTACTGCGCTGGTGTAGGATGTGCCTGACTGTTGTGATAGTGGTACTTTGGATTCCTCACCTGCCTCTGAAGTTGCCGCTGACAGTTACAGTGGTATGCTGGCCCTATGGGAGACATAAGACATTGGTTAGGAGAGTTCTCCTCTGTCAGTCGATGCTGAAGTAGAGCAGCAGCACTCTGTTACACATTATGCATTGGCATGGACTACATACAGGAGGACAGAGTTCCATTCACTTCACGTGGAAGTGATAACATGCTTTCACCCTCTCTTAGATTGGCACCCATCTGACCTGCGCCGAACTCCTGCCAAGCTGTCACTCTGGCAATTTTAAGAGCCTTCTCCTCCATGACTATCAGCAACATGCACAACTCCACCTGATTGCTTACTCACACTTTGTGTAATCTTTTGTTTTGCAAAATCAAGGGTGAGGCAGTTAAGGCCATGGTGCTCTCCTTCTGCACATCTTTCACATTGCTCTCCAAGTGTCCAGTGTCACCTCCGCTACAAGGGTTTGCATGTGAGTATTGTCCATGACTCACCTTGGCACACATATCCTCACTGTCACTGAGCGCTGTGCATCCTCAATATTTCTCAGTTCATAGATGTGCTGGTGACTCCAGAACTGGAGACCTGTCATCTGGATGTCACATTAAACTCACCTTGTCAGAGCTCAGAAAGTCATTGAAGTGCTTTCTGCACAGCACCCATGTCCTGCTGACCACAGGGTGGCTGCTCATCTCCCTGAGCTATCTCCAGTCATGTCTGCTTTGTCTGGAAGCTAGTCACATCAAGTGGAATTAGGTGTAAATGGTCCTGAGATCAGGCTCTGACGCTGGAATGAAAATTCACCCCAATATTCCTATATAAAAATGACTTTACAATAAATAGCATGCTCCATAATTTACCTGGACCAGTGTTGCTGACCAAATTCCACATGGAATGTGGCCACATCTTGTATGGAAGCAGTTTCTTTGTCCTACCCTGTATCCTGAAATGGAAAGAAAAATGTAATAAGACTGTGCATACTTGTGGTAATGGAAATGGTGGTCACATTGTCAGGAAAGTTAAAGGCCTCAATCACCACAATTATATTATTGCATAATCACATCTTTGTTGCTCCAAATATTCATAGGAGGTGAAATTGGCTATGGGAAGGGGCACAAAGCAGGTGGCATCCCTTTGGCAGCCTGTTATACACTTCACCGGATTTTCAACCTATTGATTTCAATACTGCTGAATATCAGGTGTTTGGTATAATGGAAGGCAAAAGTGATTCGATCTGTTTTATGTCTCTGCCAATGCCCAAGTTCAGCCACAATGAACTGAAATCATAACAATTTTGGATGAACAAGAGGAAAAAAGTTGAACTATTCATTTTGAATTTTTTTAAAATTCAAACATGTATGATTGCAGTTTAAAATAAACCCATTAGTGCATCTGAATCCAAACTGGCAACATCACAGACACATGCACAAACATGGCACACAGGAAATGGATTTGCAAGAAGCTGTGCAAATATTTTAAGAGTGTTGATTCATTATACCTGCATGTACACAGAACAAATATTGTTCACCTTTCTTCAATGTGCAGTAAATTTGGTGTTGATTAACTTTAAATAGTCCGGACTTCACAACATCTGTTTGCAAAAATTCTCTATACAATAGCAATTTAAATGTAAGCATTCCCTCCAATCTGGAAGGGCAAAATCACTTTAGCACCTTCATCATTAAAGTCAGTTAATAATGAGACAATGTAAATGTCACAAATATATTTTAGCATGTCTTTAATAACATTTGCATACATTTTTTAA
The DNA here is from genome assembly GCF_017639515.1 of Carcharodon carcharias. Lineage (NCBI taxonomy): Eukaryota > Metazoa > Chordata > Chondrichthyes > Lamniformes > Lamnidae > Carcharodon > Carcharodon carcharias. Next base: position 166,319,834 of record NC_054469.1, read on the forward strand.
ATATTGAGCCCTTTACAGCACAGAGGTTAGACGTTAAATTTTTAATAACAGAATGACAAGTAACAATAATGTAAATACGTATTTTACAGTTCGCAAGGCTTTTTCCATTGGTGAATTTATTAATGGATTCTTCTGACATTTTTAAAGATGTTTTTGTGTTAGACAAAGCATCAATTTATAACTGTACTCTTTAATTATTTACAAGAATAATGTCGAGAAGATTTAATGTAGTTTGTGAAGAACAGACACAATTGTGTGTACACACACGATTGGTTATGAGGCAATCTAATTAAACAAGTGGGCAGAATGTAATGGATTGGAAGTTCTGTACACTCAATCCTCTGCCACAAAGCACTGCTTTTCTATTATTTCAAACTTTACGTCATTACAAACTTTTAGCCCTTTGATCCCACCATAGTCAATATAGCCTAATGACTAATGATGAAATTAGCAGATAACCTCATCATGGAACCTGATCCAAGTTTTAAGACTTGTGTTAACTAATATGTTTAAATGGGTTAATGCTTCTGTTAAAATAATGCCCAATAGCATTGTTAACAGCAATTTATATGCTTATAAGAAATGTTATTCCAATTTACTTTTATTTACAATTACAGCTAAAGCTCAATATCTTATGAAGATACCACAAGAAAACTTTGCATTTATATACCACCTTTCACATTCCTAAGAGTCCCAAAGTATAATGAATTACATTTGGATGTGGTGACTGTTACTTTGTAGGCAAATCTGGCAACAGATTTGTGCACAGCAAGATCCCACATCAGCAATGAGTGGATTAACCAGTTAATTGATTTTTGGTAGTGTTGGCTAAGGGATAAATGTTAAGTCAAGACACCAGAAGTACACCACTGTGCTTCTTTGAAAAGTGCTGTGGGACCTTTGATATCTAGCTAAGCAGGCAGCATGGATCCAACAGCTTAATCAGAAGATGACACCACAAATAATGTACCCTTCAGCAATGGAACTCTTTTTGATTGCCATTTCTCTATCATTAAGTTTGATGGCAGTTTGTTAATCAAAATTTCAGATACGGACTTCAAAATAGCTTGGAGGACACATAGAAAGTGGCTACTAGCGATAAATACCAGCGTCACTGGGGCTTGTGCCTTATTGTGAGTCATTGCCTTCAGGAAATGAAGAAAGCATTTATTGGAAGATAACTGGTGACCGTGTTTGTTCATCCTGACTCAAAAATTCTCAGAAACTGGATTGAATGTGTAGTGGCTTTGTACAGCAGAATTATCTGGCATATCATCATGCAGAGTTTTCTAAACCATGAGAAGTCTGCAATATTTGACCAGTTTTCCAGAAGAAGTCAAATCAATGTTCAATGTTTCACCTCTTCTTTTAATCCCATCAATACCTTATCTCCACTAATTATGACAGTTATGTCTTAAAGTAAATGTATCAATGAGAATCTATTGTAGGCAGTATGGGACTTGTGTCCCAAAACTTTTATTACCTTGATTTCTGATGACCAGACAAACATACCTTCCTGGCAATGATCTTATCCTATGGAATTTTTTGAGAATCACATTTTGATGTTTTAAATGTTTATTGTAAGTATTAGCTTTAAACTAAACAATTTACTTTTTGCTATGATATAAATCAAAGAAAAAGGAAAACAAAGGGAAATAAAGAACAATCATTCCATGTATGTGTGAGAATGATAATGAATAACTGTGTAACGGTGAGGATGTGTGTGAGAATGATGGGGAGGATTTGTTTGAGAGTGATAATAAATAGCCATAAAACAATAGTGTGTGTGAAATTGATAGTGAATAACAATGTGACAGGGAAGATATGTATAATAGTGATAATGAATGACTGTATGATTAGAGTCATTCATGACGGACTGATGGAAAATGATCAACTTCGGAATAGTAGTTTGCAACTATGAACAAAGATGATCAATGTTGAACTAATAATGAATGATGACAGGACAATGCTCATGTAAAAAGCACCAGAATTATAAAGTGCAATTATTTTTCTGAATAAAATTTTAAAGGTGCCAAATCATCTCTTGACCTTGTAACTTCTGTCAGCTCAGTTATAATTGGGCTAGGAACTGAGAAATCTCATCCAACTGAGGCAAATCAAGGGAGTTGAGTTTTGGGACTCAACCTTCCAGTTTCCTGTTTGGCTATCAAATGCCTGATTGTTTGTGTCACTGGGTTGCTCTGTACAAATTCTTCCAGGTAGGTTAGTTACTGTTTTGCGGCCCATTAAGTATGGGATGGCTGACTTAGATTACATGTTTAGAACTTTTGTTTTTGCTTCACTTCAAAAGGCTTGGTTTGCCAACTCTTCCATGCTGTTCTTAGCATCATTGAAGCACAATAAGTAAAAAGACAGCAAAGGCCTCAGAAACCAAAGGTTTCCTGTTCCTCTTTGACAGACAGAAATGCAGTATCTAAGTGCCGCCTCCAGTCAGTCAGGTAGAGCTACTCTTATCTGCAGGGCCACTGAAAGCAATTTCTTTTATGCAAGCTGTATGCAATATCAGGGCAATGATGCCACTTCACAGTGTTCTACGAGATTTTATGCAAATTGTAAGCTGTTACAGATCCCTGGCATCAGTTACCTATGTGAGTTTCGCAAACATCAGACCACACACTTTGGTTCAACTAATGAAGTGAATGTTTTCACAACAGTTTTAACAGCAAATTTCAAACAGCAAGTTTAATCTGACAACTCCATCTATGATGCAAGTTAATGTTTTGAAAACCTAAAAGAGAAACCTGATGACAAGGAGACCAAGTGGAGCAGCACACCATATTGCAACCCACCTCAGGCACAATCAGTCATACAATTTTGTGTCCACATATTTAACCATCAGATAGCCAAGGAGTTTTTATTTCACACATTTCGAGATGTTTTGCAAGTAATGTAGTGATGAGTATTAAAGAAAAGAATGAGAACAAGCTATACAGTTTAAACAAAGGATCTCCATCTTAACATTCTCACCAGTTTCATTGAAAGCAATGTTGAAAATAATCATTAGTTTCGCTTTGAACTGCAGTAGAATCACAATTATTCTCTAAAAGATTTGAGGTATATAATATAAAAAATGATTGCAGTTGATAGCAATAAGTGGCCTTATGGGTTACTAAGTAACTGAGACCGTGCTAAGCCCCTCAGAGGTTGGAATATGTCACTGAGGCAGCCCGACATGATTCTGCCCTATTTTCCCAGCATGCCTCCCCTCAACTCTGCCTCCAACTCTGTCTTCACAGGCTGGGAAAATCCAGCCCAATCTGACAGGAAATAAATAGAAAAGTAAATGCAAGATATTTAACATAGTGAATTAGAGGGTACGCCAAATTATTCCATGTGGTGCACAATATGTTATCAGGCCTGTTGAGTGATTGCAATTGAATAGTCACATTTCATTTTTATCAAGGGATATCGTGTAAGGTTAGAGATAATTTGTGAATGACATGTTCATGTGCACCTTTGTGATTTTCCGTTGCATAGAACATTTAAGATTTCTACTTCATTGTGTATGTGTAAATTTGTGTTGTTGTGCTGGTGTATCTAGTATGCTTTGTCTGGAGTATCTTGGATATATATAATAAATATAAAAAATCTTTAGTGAAAATAGCCATTAACAAGGGGCCATAATAATCAGACCAGCTGCTTAAAGGTCTGGTTTTTACCTGCAATTTTGGGTCTAATTGGTGATTACCATGATTTAAACATGCCTGTAGGCACTAAATCACATACCTGTCGATTTAGCACTCAAGCACAGAATAGGAGTATTTTTTGTGGATCAGCATGGGTAACTTCCACATATCCACTTCCACTGTAGCTAAGGAGTTCTCTAGTTGGCACACATCAGGAGATTTCAGGCTGGCTCAGGGAGCAATGGAAAGGGGGCACAGGTTCTCAAATGCAACATTGGAGCTCCTGGTGGACAAGAACCAAAGAAGGAGGGATGTTCTGTACCTGAAGGAGGGAAAGACTCCTCCTTGTCCTCATGTCCCTTCCGTCCCTCTCTTCTGCAGCAGCTGGTGCTGCTCTGCCTGGCCTCAATTCCTCTTCACATTCCTTGGGCCCTAGCATGACGCCCATGGCCAAAGGTTCTCTTTTTCCCGGTAACTCTTATTTAGTCTCCAGTAAGGTAGGTAAACACAGTGGGGGTCCATATCCAACGACAAATGAACAGTGAAAGTTAGCTTCAGTAGCACGAGAAATCTTCAGCAGTGACTTCCTTTCTCTGTTCAGCTGGTTGCTGTTAGGAGAAGTCATTAGTTGCAGCAAAACAGCCAGTAAAATGGCATGCAGCTTTCTCAATGAATGTTAGTAGTCACGTTGATTGTCAGTGGAGGCCTTAATGATCCTCAGGGCAGCTATACAAAAGAGCTGTTATTCAGCAGTGGAAAGGTATGTGTGGGTCATGATGGCATTGAAGAAAACAATAAAGACTTGCATTTGTATACTGTCTTCGGGATGTCCAAAGTGCTTTACAGTCAATATCTTATGACTATTGAGGCCCCAGGTGCTGGAAGTGCTCTAGAAAATCCGGGGATTTAGGATTGTGGATATGTGACCCAGTTTCTGGTAGCACTGGGAGAGGGAATCTGGGGACTGACATCATGGTGGGTGGAGCTGGATGGAGAGTCAGCATCTCCTCCACTTTATCTTGTGCACCCAGTTTCCTCTCACAACTCATCAATGTCAGATGCAAGATCTGCTTCAGTCTCATCTCACATCATTACCTTAGCCACTTAAATGTTGGCACTTAATGTGCCAAATTAGCTAGAAGCAGTGATTCACAGCTCAATGTAATAAATAAGAAAAATTGATGCAAAGGGAGAAAACAATGGTGGAAATAGCATGACACAAAATATAGAGTCAGGGAATTGTTATACAAGGTAATGTCACATTTACAGCAATTGTGTACACACACAAAACTTATAAGGTAACATTAATAGATCTCCTTTTGCATTCTAATTGTGAGTTAGAGGACAAATTAAAGATAATATCTGAAGCTTGAGATGTCACAAATTAAAATGTGACAAGATATGACTGCGACACTTGCAGGGAACATGTGCTATACCTAAAACAACTAATATCTTACAGATACTTAACCATCAGGATTTCTTCTTTTTCATCTCTCTTTATTTGTCAGCAGGGACTGCATGACAGGAACCTTCATCAGCTTTCCACAATCAAACCATATGCTTTGACAAGTAGTGACACTGGGGTTTATTTTATCAACTTGGAATAAGGGGAATATAGTAGCTTCTTTCAAACAATGTTGTTGGTGTAAGAAATGAAGCCTAAATTTCAAAATAAGAGCAAGCAAAATGAAACTATAAGAAAGACAGAATAAGAAAAACAACCAAAGAATAACAGCAAATTATTCCATCAAGTGTGTCACAAACTGAACTAAGAAATTGCCAGTTGACTGAATCACATTATCACACATATCACCATTATACACACAATGGTGTTTGATGAGAGAAAGTCCTGTTACAATGAGCAATATTTCCAAGATTATTACTGACTTTGTTAAATGTATGATATTGGGGTTAAGCTTCTGCAATGATTGTGTTGGTTGGGGAATGCTGGAGTGCAGATTTCATACCCACTTGAATGACATACACCTGGCCCCAATGGATCTTCAAGAGTTCGACCTAAGTATATATTCTAAGCAAGCCCCCAGCAAGTGAATCATTCTCTGATTCAGGGGTAATATGGTAAATGCCTGTCTACCATAGTGGATGCTTTGGTACCCATTTTTCACATGTAAAATGAATACTGTTCTAGCGTAGTGGTTAATAGATTCAACAGGGCCACCCAAAACATGGTGGCAGCAGTGGAGACATCAAAGTAAAATATACATTGGTGTTATCGACGGAGCCACAGATTGAAGAAAAACTTGAGGTTGAATCTTTCGTCACTCAGGTGGCGGGTACGCGCCCAATCTGATCGGGTGTAAAATTGCGCAAGAAGATGTCGGGCGAGCATCCTGATGTCATCGTGCACTCACATGATATTTCACTCGGTGGGCACATGCATAAGCCGGAAGAACACCCGCCAACTATTAAGAGACCAATTAAACTCATTAATGGTGCAATTATCTCTGATTTTTTGTGGCCCGTCCAACCCTACAGTTGATGGATGGGTGAATCAGCCAGGCGGCCTTTGCATTTTTCATCAAACCTCTTTCAAGGGTGGGATGTCATTTCCATTATGAAATAAAATAAAAATAAATATCCATGGGTAGCATTTTTATCAGCTATATTTTCAGGCGATTGATTGTGAAGCATGGACATTTTTTTTCAGCTTTTAAAACCTTTATTTGGGCATTTTCAGATTTGCAGCTCCCTGAGGCAGCTGTCTGTCTTCAGGGAGCTTTCTCGCAGTGCATACCTGTGCCCGTGGTGACATCATTGCCCGCCCTCTTTCAACCCCCATCCCGGCAGCGCTGAGCATTTCAGCGCACATTTCATGTTTGCTGGCCGTTAATTGGCCAGTCAGCGTGAAATTGTGGTTGGGGGTCGATCGCAATTGGTGGCCCGTTTCCTCACCACTCCCGGGCCTGCCGATCATGTGTGCCCGCCACAGGCAAAATTCAGGCCTTGATTGCAACTCATACTTACAACTTGAAGGAGGAGGAAAACTGGAGAGTGGTAACAATGATTGCATTCAGCGAGCAGTCTCTGCCCCTACCTCGCCCATTTTACTGTCCCAAGAGCCCGCAGAGAGGCCAAGTGTGGGAGATATGTGGCGGGATCTTCTGGTCCTGCCGCAAATCAATGGACTTCTGGCTGGGGCGCTGCCTCGCCAACGGCAGGTCCCACATGCAACAGGGCCAGAAAATCCCGGCCATGGAGATGGCATTTCCTCAGTAGCTTTGCACCTTCAAGCAAAAGAGCATAAAGATCAAGACAGTTTATTTTTGTGAGGCCGGTACAGACGACGTCGTTCTTTTGAGGCAAGGGGTGGAGACGTACACTAGAATTTGATACCATTCTCAAGGCCTTTGACACATATTTTATTTTTCCATGACATCCCATGATCGATCAAGTGGTTTGGTACAGGAGGAAGGCCAAACTCAGAGAAAGAAACTGAGCTATAATTCGGCACAACTCCAAAACTTCACACTGACTGGGCAGTGACCCCACCCACACGAAAGCCTGCCAAGCTGGGCAAAAGGGTGGGAAGCTCCACAATTGCAGCCATTTTGAGATGCTTACGCTTTGGAGCGAAGAACCAGCATAGACACCAGGGCTGCCCAACCGGGGATGTGGAATGCTTCCAGTGTGGGAAAACTTGATATTTTAATCGTTTCTGAAAACCCAACAACTTTAATCAAAGTAGAAGGGAGGAAAATATTTATGAAATACACTCCATCCAAGAAATTGGAAATCAGCACAAAGATGAATTAGAGTTTCTAGGGGAAGTTAATGGTCTTAATCAAGGCTATTGGTCTGTTACATTGCAACATAAAGGCTTTGATATCATCTTCAAAACTGATACAGGAGCTGGCGTTAATGTACTAGCAGGTGATCTGGATTGGCTTCAACCAATACCCTTCACCCATTGGACATCAGGGGCAGGATTTTGAGGTCATTGTGTGGGAGCAGCCGGGAAATGATCCACTGCCCACGATCGGCCCCCGACCATGATTTCACACTGGTGGGCCAATTAAGGCCCACCCAGCAAGAAACAAGGCTCCAGACTGGCCAGGAAGGGGCGGGGGACTGTCAGCCACTGGGTCCAATGGAAGGCTGCCACAGAAGGATGTCTCGTCTGCGTTCCCAAACCGATGTTACGGAGTCAAGTGCAGCTGGACATGGCAGGCGGGAGGGCAGCTCAGGTGGGCGCTTGGCGCCTCCCCCTCTTTACCGATGAGTGCCTCACTGTCCTCCTGGAGGACATGACTACCAGATATGGGAGGAGGAGGAGGCCACCACATCGCACCAAGAAGGCATGGGAGAAGATGGCAGCAATAGTGATTCGGCGCACATGGGTGCAGTGCCGGAAGTGCTTCAATTACCTGCTGTGCTCAGGAAGGGTGAGTACCATGTTGGCATGTGTCAGTTGGCAGAAATGATAAAGTGCGGCCGTCTGTCACCACCCCAATGGACCTCAGAGATGTTAGAGTCTGAGTGCCAACTGTCAATCATGCTGCAGCTGGCCAAGGGAGTGAGCCCTGGCTGCTTGGACTGAGTGCCTTGCAGCCAAAGGGCCATGACTCGGGTGACCTGCCAGCTGTTCCTCAGCTGGGTTTGGCCAGGCTGCAATGGCGCTGCAGGTAGAGAGTGGACTAATCAATGCTCCTCTGTCCATTCAGGAGAAGACATGCCATAACCAAGTCGAGAGGGCACATACAGCTGGAGGGCCGCCCAACATGCTGCTGCTCCACTGGTTCGAGCAAGATGCCCTGGGACTCAAGATCAGCACACTTCACGTGCAACTGGGTATGGAGAGGCAGGGGTATCAGATGACGGTAAGAGTGCAGTGTACGGAGGTGAGCATTTCAGATTGTGCAACCATTCTCATGTAGTGTCTTCATTGATGTGAGCCTCGAACCAGGAGTCTCCATTGATCATTGAAAGACGATGGCACTGTGATGCTGGTCTCCATTATCTCACCAGGGTACCTGACATGCACAGTGAGAACGTGATGATTTTAATAAATGACATGTCCTTGTTCTCTTTTTTAGGTTCGACAGCAGGCATTCAGTCTGTGGACCCCGAAAGACTACCCCTGACATCGGAGGACCACCGAACTCTGTTGCACCTGCATCACATCTGCTCTCAGAAGCAGAAACCAGGGCAGATACCAGCACCTCAGTGGGCATTAGAGCAGCAGCTAGTATCTCAGTGTACATTGGTGAGGGCACTTCACACTCGCTTGAGGTGCAGGTAGAGGCTGAGAGTGCCAAGGGCACTGGTAGTCGGAGGATTGCTGGACACCAGGACGATGCTCAGTCGAAGGCTGATGATGAGCCTCTGGAGTCATCCATTAGGTGGCAGATGCTAGATCCATGAGGATATGCATGCCATGATCTCCATTATGGAGGAGTCCATGTGGACCATGAGCACTGTGCTGAGCATCATGGTCAAGCGCACTGTCTCCTTCATTGAGAAAGTGGTGAGCCTTATTGAGAGGCAGCTCCAGATACAGAATCAGGAGCTCCTGGGGTTGTACTCGGACCTGCAAGCCCTCACACCGGCACTGAGCTCAGCTGGTCAGTGCCAGTGTGAGAGATAGATGAGGCGCCCAGTATCCCAGCTAGGTGCCCGTCCATCAATGGTGAGCAGAGAGGTCCAGAGCGACCTCACGTTGGTGCATGAGCTGCCCTCTCAGGGTGCTCTGGATGACAGCAGCAGCCCCTCCGCCCCTCTGTCAGTGAATATAGCATCTGGTGAGGCTGCGATCACTGGGGAGATGCCAACCATGGCACTGGCGGCTCCCTCCCAGCTGGGGCCAGCACAGATTCCACTGGCCAGAGGACGACCGTCAAGGCCATCGAGGCCAACAAGACAGCAGAGTCAGCAGGCTGTCTCCAATGCTGGTGCCAGCGAGGGGTGGGGGCACCTAGATGTAGCATTTGTAAGCCTAAGTTAAAAGCACCATGAGCACAGGAGGGTCAGGCCATGGATGTCATTTATATTTACTTTATCTATACTGGTCTACGAATGAAGACCAGGGAAGTTTATGTAAATAGTTTGGAATTGTTGCAATGAGATAATTTGTTTTTGCCATCATGACCTGAGTAAGCTTCACCTTTTTATTTTATTGGTGTGGGGAATGCTAGTATGTACTGCTGGATGTAGGTGGCTCTGAACTTTACTGCACATGCACTGAGTGTTCTTTGCGTTCAAACGAAAGAGCCCTTTCACACATTCGGGATGGAGGCGGCAGTTCTGGCATATGGTTAAAGCTGATCTTTGGTAGTGTAGCTGAAGGAGCATTGTATCAAGGCATCCTTCATGCCCCTGCTTCCCTGGAGGTCACTGAGGTCTGCCTCCATGTCCTGAGCATTCTCCTCACCGTGCTCCTCTTCTGACTCAGTGCTGGACTCATGACCTGTGGCCTGTGCAGCTGTGTTAAAACCCTCTTCCTCCAGTGGGTCCCCCCTTGCCACTGCCAGGTTGTGGAGAACGCAGCATGCAACCACGATCAGTGACACCCACTCTTGTATTGTAGTAAATGGTCCAGGCATCGGAAGTGCATCTTGAGAAGATCTATGGTCCTCCCTACCACCATGACCCCTATTATAATGCTGCTTTGCCTCTGTTCTTGGGTGGCGGAGAGATGTCATGAACCACCTTTTCAATGGATAACCCTTGTCTGGCTGGAGCTCTGAAGAGCCTCGGCACCTGGGAGTGTCTGAGGATGTAAGCATCATGGGAGCCTCCAGGGTACCTTGCACAGACTTGTAGAATCTGCATCCTGTGGTCACACACTATCTGCACGTTCATGGAGTGGAAGCCCTTCCTGTTGGCAAAGGCACCCGGCTGACCCGGTGGCATCTTGATGGCCACATGTTTGCAACCGATGGCACCTTGGATGCGGGGGAACCCAGAATTTGTTGCAAAGCCTCTGGCTCACTCAGCCTGTCTGGCCCGGTCCATATGGAAATGAAGGAAAGTCAATACCCACCTGAACAGAGCTTCTGTCACCAGCTTGATGCAACTGTTGACAGCTGATTGGGAGACTCCACAAAGATCACCTGCTGAGCCCTGGAAAGAGCCAGAGGCATAGAAGTTGAGGGCCACTGTGACATTCAAAGCCACAGGCATGGGGTGCCATCCATACAGTCAAAGGTGATCTCAGGCCCAATAAGCTGACAAACGGAAGTCACTGTCTCCCTTGAGAGGTGGAGCCCCCTTCAGTATTGCACCTCGGATATATTGAGGTAGCTGAATCCCCACCTGTAAACCCTGGCAGCAGGAGAGTGGCATCTTCTGCGGCCCCTTCCACCTTGGACTTCCTGCTGGCCCTAAAACCCAGGACCCTTCCCTGGAAGCTGCATTGGAACACCTGGCCTCCTCCCCCTTCTGTCGTTCCCTTCCTCCTCAGAGGAGATGCCACCAGCAGAGGTCACAATCCCCATTACCAGGATAAGGGAAGACTGCCTGATACCTGGAAGGGTCCATACAGTCTGAACCCTCCTTGGGCCTTGCAGACAGCAATGAGTCCTGAACTGAAGCCTGGAAATGCCAAGAATGAGGCCCCGTACAGAGAGGAGGCTGCCAAATATCGGTGAGTCACCAGCAGCAAACTACCTACCAAATTCCTCACTACTCACACTGGCAATACTGCTGACCCATTTTATCCCGCCCATGGATGAGGTTTTTGGAAATGTCGGCTGGCCGCCTGCCCTTTTTGCCCATGCGACGAACGCAAAATTGCATGGGCAATAAAAAATCGCTGTCAATTGGACTCTTAATGGCCTTAAATGGCCTGTTAATTAATAGTGAGCACGGATCTGGCACCTGCACGTGCCTGCCAAGCGAAATATTGTGCAAGTGCTACATTACACCCGATCAGGTTGGGTGCACATCCGCCCGCAGGACAGGAAATTCTGCCTCAGATTGTAGGGCCCAGGTGGCACAAACCTTCCAATCAGGGCAGAATAGTTGCTCCTCTTCGATACAAGTGGCAACAGAACGTTGATTCTTTCTATGTTGTCCACAAACAACTCACATCCTTATTGAAAGGAGATGTTGGCATACTTCTAGGAATTCTGGAAAAACCAGGTGATGCCCAGCATTTGAACAACTCAATGTCTTTCAGGAACAATCTTCAATTATTTATTTAGAAACAGTCGAACTTCATCCTACAGCAGTTGAGGACATTTATTCAATGAGCCGCAAGTTCCTTTCTATCACAAAGACACCATCCACTAGACCCTAGGCAAATTTTGAAGTTATGAATCTCTCAGTTCTTCATGAAGTTAGTCCACAGCTGGCAATACAGAATGCGCTGCATTGCAGCTGACGGTGACCATCCCCATGACCAGAATTGGCCTTTTCCTGAAGGAAGTGATAAGGAAGAAGCAGTTGCAGCACTGAGTGCTCTATTGGAGGATGAGTTCCTAGAGGTAGATTAATCTTTCCAATAGATAGACGCAACATATGAAGCCTCGGCTGCCTTTTCTGGGGAGTCAGTGTGTTTCTAACAGCTGAGTAGCATTCAGATCTGAAATACAGCTGACTCCCCAGAAAAGACATCCAAGACTATATTTGGTTGTCCATGAAGAGTCTTCCAGAGAGAATACCTTGTCTGATTCCATGTTAGCATCCATGGAGGATCACACTGCCAAAGAGCTGGTAGCTTCCAGGGCTCCAAGTCAATTGAGGCCCAAACTTCAGTCCCAGCTGAAAATCATCCTCCCTCTAGAGTTGTATGTCAGCACAGAAGCTGAGGCAGAATCTTTAGTACTTCTAAAGCTTTACAATCCTGTGCGATAAACTTGTCTCCGAGTTATTCGGCTACAGGAAACTCATTTTCATTTTGTTGCTGAAATTCACCCCATTGCAGAAGATGCTGCTGTCTTGTTTCCATACACTCAGCAATTCTTCCCATTGCCCATGGTGGAGAAGACTCATGCAGAAAGAAGTGTGGCTCTCTTACCACTGCCTAGGGAAAATAGACATTCCTTCCAAGACACCATCAGGAAATCATTTCTCCTTCTTTTCCTGGAAGGTTTACTGAAATTTTGTCATTTTTTCCTTTGTCGTCCAGGTTCATTGGAATCTCAGATCTTCAATACCTTTTCTATCTTTGATGCAGCAGTAAATGATGTGACTCTAAGAGTCTTCATTGGTCATTTGCCTTCTGATTGTCTTCCTTGTGTGCTTTGAGGAAGTAAAACATTCATTGGAGAGTCCTGCTTTCTTCTCTCCTGGTCCCAGAAAGTCCAAATGTTGATGCTCTTCTGTCTTTGAAAAAGACTCATTGTCCTGGCAGTTCAGTAAGCCTGCAACCTACATTCTGCTTACCAGCAAGCTGCAACATTTCTGTCCCATTCTGCTGATGATGATGTCCTCCAAGATGAAGACAAAAGTCCACATATCTCCAAGACATCTTCCTAAGGGCCAAGATTACTGTGGGAGACTGAATCCCTCAGGACTGACTTGGAGTGGGAAGAGCAGGTGTTGGAGTTGGGTAGAATCTGTAGTTGTAAAAAGGCAATTTTGGAATGGAAATGCGCTGTAAATAGTTAAAGACATAGGCCAGAATCATCCCAGATTTGCACTAAGTGTAGTAGCAGATGGGAATAACAATGTTTTACCTGCCGGACGCAATGGTGGCTTCTCACACCGTATTGCCCCAGTCCCATCACATTAATCGTGTATTCCCATGAAACATGCTATTTTGGTGGTGGGCAATTTCTCAATTCACCTGCCACACCATTACCTCACCACTTCCTCACGTCGGGCACCATATTTAAAGTGCTTCCATGCACATACCTCACAGTGCTTCCAGCTCAGGACTGCTGCACAGAAGTTACGGCCCCAAAAGGCAAGATGAATGCAGCCCCTGGGTTTAATGGCGTGTCCCTTGAGTGCCTTTTGGATGCAATGGAGACTCGTCATGATGTCATCTACCCCGGTCTGGTCTCAAGAGGGGCAGCAACATCTTTAATCCAGCATGGGAGGCAGTGATAGCAGTGGTCAGCGCCAATGCCCTGCAGAAGAGGACAACCACCCAGTGCCACAACAGAATGAGTTTTCTCATCCATTCTGCCAGGGTAAGTTACTCTTCTCATCACTCTCAGCCCACACACTCACAAACACCTCACACTTCCACAGGGATTTTACACCTCAAGGGATGACACCACTAACTCTCACACACACCCTCACATCTCTATCAGGCTCATATCCTCTCAAGCTCACATCCTCATCCTGTCCATGTCTCCACTCACAACACAAACATTCCATTCAGTGCCATGTGTCCTGCTCACACTCTCTCCATTGGTTTTCATGCACGAAAAGCTGGCTCAAAACAAAGGGAGAGGTCCCAGACTGGGGGTGGTGTGGCCCACATTAGGGCCATCAGTTTGAGGAGCATGCCATTGTGCTGACTGGTGAGGATCCTGCACCACATCATCCCTCGCTCAATGCAAATGTGGTGCTCTGTCTCCTGTTTTTAAATGTGCTACCATGCACTAATTATCTCTACTTTGGCTCACAGGGAGCTCTGTCAAGCAACTGACACCCTCAGCCAGCCAGTCCCACAGCTCTATTGACGTCCTCACTTCCAGCCAAGGGGACTCCTCCTCAATTGAAGAGGTGGAAATAAGCAGCCTAGAAGACCCATCACAGTGCTTACCCACACCCTGCACCAGTGCAGACACACACCTCGGTGGGACTTGGATCTAGAGTAGGCTGGGGTCCACAATCTGGTGGTCGCCACACGGACATGTGTCCGCAACAGGAATAGGAACGTTCAGCCAATCTCCTGGACTTGGAGGACTGCAGGTGAAGAGGCATCTGGGAGGTCCGAGTCAGATGACGAGACTCTGGATTTGGTCTTCCAACTCCTTGTGCAGAGTCAGTGGAAGGTGAAAGGAATATCACGTAGAGCTGTTGGAAGCTCTCAATAGAGTGGCACGCGAGTCGGAGGGGTACGTCCGCCTAGTCTCTGATGAAGTGCTGACCACATGTGTGCGTATGGAGGTCTCCACGGGGAGGATGGCGGATGTCATGGAGACCCTGGTCTAGCAGAATGTGGAGATGTGAGCAGACTTGCACTCCATTGTGGTAGCCATGGGTGAGTTCCTGCAGTGGCGATATGAGAGGGAAATGGGGCACCTCGATGTCCTCCCCAGGTGCTCTTTCCCCTCAAGGAGTTAGGCTGGGGCCCTGGGGCACCTGAAGGGAGGAGGAGCGGCAGCTGAACACCCCTGGGTTATTCACTCAGGAATCCCAGAGACCGTCCTCTCCCTCCAAGTCCCCTTTGCCTGTGAGCCCCTCAACCTCGTCCTCTGTCATCACAGAGGGAACAGTTGACCCACAGGAAGAAGCCAAAGCAAGTTGGAGCCCCAATTCCTCAGCCCTCCAGAGGACCCACGCCGAAGGTATCAGAGGCAACAGGGCCAGCCATTGCACAGGCTGTCTCCACCCCTGCTGCAGATGTCAGGGCAGCACCTAAAAGCCTAAGACATTCAAAAGTTAAGAAATTTTGATCACAGTTGGTTGCACAGGTGAACACATTTTGTCACTTTATAATCTGGAAATGTATTCACTTCCACTGAACAATGTGTAGTGGTATCTTTCAGCTTCATTTACAGGCTTCGTGAGTCCTCCTACTGCATTTTCCCCACCACTAGCTGCACATGAACGATTCTGGAGGGAGAGGTGTGTCCATGTGGCAGGGCCTTTTGGAGCCTCGTGCAAGCACTCTCTCATGCACATGGATCCTTCCTGCTCACACTCATCTCAATGTCCTGAGGATTTTCAATACTGTCAGTTGGCGTCCTCTTTCAGTTGACCATCTGAGCTGACGTGAATCTCCGCCCACCCACTCATCACACTCTCATGCAACACCTGATCTTGCCCACCACGACTCTTGTTTCATTTTTGATTTAGCCAGCATGGTAGTGCTACAGTTTTTCATTCGCTCCCCCATTCTTTCCCCTCCCCCAGTCACCCATTTCTTTTTCCCATCACCATCGACCCCCTGGCTTCCACCTCCCCACCATGACCTACCAGCCACAACCCTTTTCCTTTGTGGATGCCCAGGTGAATGTGCACGTTCCCTTCCTTCCTGAAAATCTAAAGCCCCATCCACATTCACTTCCCCGACTTCCTCACTCCCAATCCCAGGGTCCATGTCTGCCTCCAAGTCGCCACCAACCACCCTCACCATCCCTTCTACCAATACCTTGAACCCTCACCCTCCCACCCTACCACCTCACTCTGCTCTCACTCATTCTCACCATTCCCTCATACCATACCCACCTTCAGTTTGCTCCCCAGGAGGCAGTCATGGACTCATCAGAGCACTCCCTTGCATGTTCACATGGACATTCCACCCTCTGGACTTCTTCATCCCATGGAACTCCTTCCCCCCTTGGCACTTAGCCCCTTCCACCACCCACCTCCCCAGACTCCCTGCCTCCTTAGTCCTTCCCCCTTCTTGACTCCTTCAGAGACCCTTACTACTTCCACCACCCTTACTCCTTCCCCTCACCAGACTGCTTCCTCCACCCTTCTTCCTCCAACCTTACTCATTCCCCCTACCTGAACCTTTACTTCTTCATCCACCCTTATTCTTTCCCCGTTCCTGAGTCCTTCTGGCACCCTTACTTCTTTCTTCACCCTTAGTCCCTCTCCTCTTGCATTCCTTCCTCGCCCCAGACTCCTTCATCCCCCTGGACTCCTTCCCCTGTCTGCACTCCTTCCTCCCCCTGACTCTTTACCCTCTCTGCACACCTTCTCCCCTCTGAACTTCTCCTATTACACCTTCCCCCCCTTACACCTGCCTCCCCAGTTGCTGCCTCCTCCCCCATTATCACCCTTCTCTCGTAATCCCCCCTCCTCCCAACCTCACCCCCTCAACACCTCTTCCTCTCCCAGTCAATCCTAGACTTTCCTCTCTCATCTCACTGGTAGACCTTCCTCTCCCTAACACAGCTGGACCGTCTCTCCATCCCTTCCACCATCATCCATTGTGAGCAGACCCTCAAAGGTGACTTTCCAACTTCCATGAGCTGCTTCATGGCAGAGCCATGTCCATGAGAATCCACCTAGCAGGCTGAGGGTGTTCGTCCAGGATCCCATTTCTGTCAGGCTCCAGCATCTTTTGCTCCTTGGATGTCCATGTGTGAGCAAGGCCCTGGCGGAACGTCCTGACATCTGCACGTTCTACTTGTCAAGACGTGTTCGGCGCTGGCATGTTTTCCTGCTAATGTGGGGGGATGATTCTGGTGAGCTGGGCTTATAATGATATGCAGATTTATTACAATGAGGTTCCCAATGTCCGACGGTGGGAAAAGCAGCTCGCCATTGATGGACAGATGGTATGATTGCAAACTGGTTTCACAGCATCATGAAACCAATTTTTGACCTTCTTACCATATTGTCCGTGCATGGTGCCAAACACTCCTGCTGCCAACAGGCACAGAAAATTCTGCCAACATTTCCATATTGTTGTTCAAATGTAGATAACACAGTTGGGGTGAGGTGTAGTGTAAAGGTTAACAGAATGGATATGCTAATACATTGCGTAGATGATTATGTATCACTGACATCAGTCAGTCATGTGTTAGACTCTCGAGGGAGAGGTTGGAAAATACCACACTCAGGAGAAACATTTATAAGACTCTTAAGCAGGGGGTCCCACTGCTCTCCAAGGTCCTCAACGGCATGAAACAAACTATGGATACAGTTTCCACTTCACGCGGAAAGCCCTTATTAACCCACTAAGCAATAGTATATACTTAGAACACCAGTTGCTTAGTAAGCAGGAGCTCGTTCCCAGGTGGTTGAACTGCTGAATGAATTTCTCCACATGACTTCCCGTGACTGACCAAATCACACTTCCTGGTTGCAATACCAATGTCTTTGGGAGCTATGGCTTTATACCCCTTTCTGACCCTTATTTCTCAGCATATAAGGTAAAGTCTTAAATTAAGCCATCTGATTAGATTATCAAACACACCCTGACCATGCAAAGACCACCTGCATGTGGTCATTTCCTGCTCTCAGCAATGGGGTGTCTCCAGGTACCTGCCAGCAATGGATATGATTTCTGTACCTTGGTAAGGCAAGAGGAAAGCCACTCACACATACCCGGGAGGCCATTGTCTAGGTCAGTTTCTATAATCAGGGTGTCTGGTGGTTAGCCACTGCCCCAGTGGCATGTTCTGACACGTCCGTGTCTGTGTATCCTTGTTCAGTCTTTATCTTTTGAAGAATTCCATATAAGTCTTTGAGTTGATGTCTTCAGTCAAAAATCTCCCTTCGTCCAATATCCACCACGCTCCATGTCCCTACCACCCAGTTCTGAGCTAAGTTTGTTGGTCTACCTCACAACTGGTTACATTCTGACACAAGTATAAAGGTAATATATATTAAAAGGAAACAAAGTAAGGCCTTACAATATCACAGAAATATGCAAAATATCAAAATGCCTTACAGTGTCTGTAACCTGTTTAGATGTTGTACTAATAAACAAGTGTTAAGCAAATACCAGAGCATGACTACAGTTTGCCCAATAACCAAGAACGTCATCAAGAGTCCACGATCAGAGGGACCATCGAGAACAGCTGTGTCATCAACTTTATAGGTCTACAAGAGCACATCAGTAGGAGGATGCATGTATTTACTGAGCTCCTGTTAGATGTGTTAGGAAACTGGCTCTGTCTGAGACTTGCTATAAGCTAATCCATTGCATGAAGTATAGGAGAAGAGCCACATTGCCAATAAAACACAACAGCATCATAAATGTCAACAGTAAACTGTACTAATAAAAGAAAAAAACACCATAATGACCACAGAAGATAGCACAGAAACTGATAACAATCAATACAATGCTGAACTCCTGCCATTGAATTGAAAGTAAACTCCATATAATTACATTTGTCACCTCTGACGTGTGACCTCAGGATGGTGAAACAACTAATAATAAAGACAATATCCAGGCATTCCTACATTGAGTATCAGAGCTAGAGGCAACATTCAAATACCTTATGGTCCAGAGTGATGGTTTAGAAAATAGGTCACAAAGGAATAATATCCATTTTGAAAGATTGACTGAAAGGCAATCCACACAGTTAAGGCCAAATGCTCATTCAGTTTTTGAGTCTCATCAGAAACTATTTTAAAAATCAAATCTTCTTATTTAATTCCAGTCTGATACATTCTGCTAACTGTTGCTGTTATTTTGTTAATTTTGTGTGAATATTTGTAAGGCTTATTTTCATTAAACAGTGAACACTAATGAGATTGGGTCACTGTCTCACAGAAAAAGCAATGAAACCTAATTGTATAAGTTAGCTGAAATAACATTGGCAAAAATAAGGCCAGTGGAGTCGAAATTAGAAACCAGCCTTGGGAACATTACTGGCATAAGTGCAGGAAAGGGGTTGGGAAGTGGATAAAATCTGGTACTATCTTGTTCAGAGGAATCTGAGGAATATTGGTAGAAGATACAAATTAGAAACAGGAGTAGGCCACTTGACCCCTCGAGCCTGCTCTGCCATTCAATAAGATCATGGCTGATCTGATAGTAACCTCAGGCCCACATTCCTGCCTACCTTAGATAACCTTTCACCTCTTTGTTTAATCAAGAATCTATCTAGCTCTGTCTTAAAAATAGGCAAAGGCTCTGCTTCCACCATCTTTTGAGGAAGAGAGTTCCAAAGACTCTCAACCCTCAGAATTTTTTTTTTCCTCATCTCTGTCATTAATGAGCAATCCCTTATTTTTAAACAGTGACCCCCTAGTTCTGGGGGTCCACATCCTCTCCACATCCACTGCCAAGGCCCCTCAGGATCTAAAAGGTTTCAATTAAGATGCCTCTTACTCTTCGAAATTCCAGTGGATACAAGCCTAACCTATCCAGCCTTTCCTCATAAGACAACCCACCCATTCCTGGTATTAGTCTAGTAAACCTTCTCTGAACTCCTTCAAACATATTTACATCTTTCTTTAAATAAGGACACAATACTCCAAATGTGGTGTCACCAATGCTCTGTACAACTGAAGCATAACCTCTTTACTTTTGTAATCAATTCCCCTCACAATAAATAAGAACATTCTATTAGCTTTCACAAATACTTGCTGTACCTGTATACTAGCCTTTTGTGATCCATGCACAAGGACACCCAGATCCCCCTGAATCTCAGAGCTCTGCAATCTCTCACCACTTCGATAATAAGCTTCTTCTTATTCTTCCTGCCAAAATGAATAATTTCATATTTGCTCATAATACACTCCATTTGTTGGATCTTTTCCCACCCATTTAACTTATGTCACTTGGTAGTCCCCTTGCTTCCTCTTCATAATTCACTTTCCTACTGGGAAAGTTCCAGACGATTGGAAAACTGCCAATGTAAGACCCTTTTCAAAAAGGGAAGGAGACAAAATACAGGTAACAATAGGCTAGTTAACTTAACATCGGTCACTGGGAAAATGTTGGAGTCTATTATAAAGGATGTAAGAGCACAGCATTTAGAAATGCATAATATAATCAAGCCGAGTCAGCATGACTTCATGAAGGGGAAATCATGCCTAATGAATTTATTATAATTCTTTGAGGAGATACCAAGCAGCATAGATAAAGGGGAACTAGTAGATGTAACATATTTGGATTTCCAAAAGGCATTTGATAAGATACCACACATAAGGCTACTTAATAAGATAAGAGTTCATGATGTTGGGGTAGTATATTAGCATGGATAGAGAACTGGTTAACTAATAGAAGACAGAGTTGGGTATGTATTAATGACTTGGATGCGGCAAATTAATGACACAAAAATAGGTGGGAAGACAAGTGGTGAAGATGACACAAAGAATCCATGGATGGGTATAGACAGGTTAAGTCAGTGGGCAAAAACTTGGCAGATGGAGTATAATGTGGAAAAGTGTGAGGTTTTGCACTTTGGCAGGAAGAATAGAGGAGCTGAATATTATTTAAATGGAGAAAGACGGAAGAAAGCTCCAGCACAGAGGGATTTGGGGATCCTCATGCGTGATTCCCAAAAAGCTAGCATACAAGTTCAACAGGTAATAGGGAAGGCAAATGGAATATTGACCTTTATTTCAAAGGGAATGGTGTATAAAAATAGGGAAATCTTTTAAAACAATGCAAGGCACTAGTTAGACCACACCTAGAATGCTGTAAACAGTTTTGGTACCCTTATCTAAGGAAAGATATACTGGCATTGGAGGCGGCTCAGAGAAGGTTCACTAGATTGATCCCAGGGATGGAAAGATTTTCTTTTGAGGGGGGATTGAGCAGGTTGGCCCTGTAAACATTGGAGTTTAGAAGAACAAGAGGCAACCTTATTGAAACATAAGATTCTTAGAGGCTTGACAGGGTAGATGCTGAGCGGTTGTTTCCCCTTGTGGGAGAGTCTAGGACCAGAGGGCATAATCTCAGAATAAGGGGGTGTCTATTTAAAACAGAGATGAGGAGGCATCTCTTCTCTCAGAGGGCAGTCAATCTGTAGAATTCTTTACTGAAGAGGGCTGTAGAGGCTGGGTCATTAAAGATATTCAAGGCTGAGATAGACAGATTTTTAATCAGTAAAGGAATTAAGGGTAGGGAAAGTAGAGCTGAGGATTATCAGGTCAGCTATGATCTCATTGAATGGCGGAGCAGAATTGATGGGCTGAATGGCCTACCTCTGCTCCTACGTCTTATGGTCTTATGGTCTACCTATCTTTGTGTCATCAGCAAGTTTTGCAACCATTCCTTGGGTCCATTCTTGACTCAGATTTATGTTGCTACGGTTTTGAGAATGTTCTTGGCAGAACCACTTTGTCCTAATTATCATGTGTACATTGTTATGTTCAGTAGCGTTTCTCCAGCACTTGACGCCCCAAGCACTCTGCCCCTGCCCCATGTGTTGACAAACCCTGGAAAGCCACACAATCCTCATTTTAATAATGGAAGACATTTTGAAGGAGTTGCTCCTCATCTTTCCCATCACTATGCAAGATGCTGAAAGTGAGCACAAGGCCTTTTTCACACATTTTGGATCTGAAAAAAAATCATTGGCTGAGATCTGGGACAGGATTTTTCACTGAGCTGGTGGGTGCATGCCCGACCCGCTCGAGTGTAAAATGATGCGCGATGACATCGGGCGAGAGTCCCGAAATCAGTGTGTACTCGCACAGGAGTCGGCAGCATGCTGGCTGACAATTAAAAGGCCAATTAAGGCCAGTAAGGATTTAATTTATTGTTATTTTTCACGGTCCGTCCAACCTTACGGTTGGTGGGCAGGCGAAAATGCAAGCAGCCTTTGTGCTTTTGAAGAACCCTCATCCACGGCCGGGATGAGGTTTCCAACAGCAATTAAAAATAAAATATAAACTTTAACATTTCTTTAAGAACATGTCCCTGTTCATGTGACAGGGTCACATGAGGGGACATGTTTTTTTAACACATTAATATTCTTTCTCTTTTATTTTCAAAACTGTTCAGTTCACTAAGGCAGCTCTGTGCCTCAGGGAACTTTCTGAGCACACAGCTGCACACATGCGTGAAGTTCACACTCGTCCTCCTCTCACCCCCACACAGGTAGCGGAGCGTTGAAACACAAGTTTCACACTGGGCGGGCCTTAATTGGCTAGCTTGCATTCCCTGGTTCACACTCTGCGTACCTTATAGAATCACAGAATTGTTGCAGTGTAGGAGGAGGCCATTCGGCCCATCGTGACCTCATTAAGAATTCCTGAATGTGATTGATTAAAGAGATGCACAGTTGCTTATTCAGTTCACAGATGTTCTTGATTCCTTGTAAAGGGTCTGCACAGAAGTGGCTTTCTAATCATCCCAGGTTCCAATGCAAAAACCCATGGGCAAGTTTAACTGCAATAAATGGCTGGTGCTGAATGCAAAATCTGGGTCATTATTGTAAATTTAGGACCATGTTTAGGTCTTGAAGTATGGACCAGCAAATGTGCAATTCTCATCGTTATTTATTTATATATAAAAGTCCTGGGCTGTGTGTCTCATTATGCTCCATACATTACAACCCAGACAGATAATGTTCCAAGACAGGTACAAAAAGAGAAAGAACCCCGGCTGTTTTATTCAGGGTTCTCCTGATCTGGAGCCTCCAACTGACAAAGAATTTTTCGATCCCGAATTGGCCAAATCAATTTGCAGGTAGTTACAATTATCGGAATTCCTACAGGCAAGCATTTGTGCAATGGCCTTAAAGGGATAGGCCAGCTGTGATTCAACATTATAGTCCAAATCCTGTGCCACAGGAGACCTGTTAATTTTTTAATACAATATATGCCATAAACTAAATCATTTGGTATGGGATTTAAGCAGCAGGATCATTTTGGGGAATGTTGGCTAAAATATGTTCCATGTGTCAAAAACATTCCTGATACCTTTTAAATTGGAACTGGCTCCTTTTAAAGTAAGATGGCTTGCAGTTAGTTACATGGTGATATATTGGACATCAATAGTTTTTAAAACTACTGCTACTAATTATACAATGTATTTGTACTTCATTTCCTTCTGCTGCACACTCCCATCCTCAATGTGCTTGGTCGCATCCAATGGATGGGAATGTGGACAGCCAATACTGAGCCAGATTACATAGGGGAGAATTTTCTCCCCCGTTGGGGGTGGGGGTGGGGGTGGGGGTGGGGGCGGACACGGACCCAATTGACGCCCCTGAAGGGTCTGTGCCGCCATTTTATGTGGGCGAGCCAATTAAGGCCCGCCCAGCATAACGTGAGCTCGGAAGCGCTCAGCGCTCCCTGTGCGAGCGGCGGGAGGGAGTTCCCTGGGTCAGGGCCTGCTCTCTTTCACACGTGAAAGAGTGCAGAAATCTCCCTGAGGCACAGAGCTGCCTCAGGGATATTATTTTAAGTTCCCAAAATTTTAATAAAGAAAATAAAAATGTAAGTTTCTTTAAAAATTATGGACATTTCCCAACTCATGTGACAGTGTTACATGAGAGGATATGTAAGGGAATTTTTTTTTCTATTTTTAATATTTTTGACAGTAGAGCCGATCTCCCTGAGCAGCACTTAGCCTCAGGGAGGTGAGTACGCTCTTTCGTATGTATGCGCGAAGGAGCGCACTCTCCACTCAGGGAATCTCCCCCCACCTGCACAGGGAGCACATAGCGCTTCCGTGCGGACGTCAGGCTGGGCGGGCCTTAATTGGCCTGCTCACGTAAAATGGCAACGTGCCCCCAATTGGGGGCGTCGACGGGGGGTGTGCCTCTGTGCATCTGCACTTCAATTTTGCCCCTGACTGGGGGAAAATCCTGCCCTTGAACCCTTTATCCAAGCCATTATTATAGATTGTAAATAATTGAAGCCCCAGCATTGATTCCTGTGGAGCCCCACTAGTTACAATTTCCTAACCTGAAAATGATCCATTTATCCTAATTAAGTTTCCTGTTAGTTAGCCAATTCCCTATCCTTGCTAATATATTGTGTTCAACACCATCAGCTCCCTTTATCAAATGCCTTTGGCAATCCAAATGCATTACATATACTGGTTCCCCTTTACACCCCCTGCTTGTTACATCCTCAAAGAACTCTTAATAAATTTGTCGACCACTATTTGTTTCATAAAACCATATTGACTCTGATTGTATTATGATTTGCTAAATGTCCTGCTACTACTTGTTATGATCTCCATAGAGACTGATAACTTTTAAAAAGAAATTCGAGCTTCCAATTCAAAGCTGAAAGGTTGACAACAAGATTTCCCGTTTTTAGACTTACTGTAACAAAAGACTAAAAGTACTTTTGACTATATATTCTTTGTAGGCAACTTATACTTTAAACCACAATCCTTTAGCACAATCAAAAACAGACTTCACAAATATACTTTACAATGAAGGTGAAGTGGACATTCAATTCACCAGGAACCAGTCCAAGGTAATTCTTACCTCTCTGAAGTTTTACTTCTGATCTTTTCCTTTCCCAGGCTGGGAACCTTTAACTCCAGGTCTATCTTTCATGGTGTGACTTTTTTATTTCTCCCCTCCCAGGAGATTCTTCCTCTAGTTAAAGCTAGGCAAATCTTCCAGCCTCGTTTTAACTATTCATGGGGTAGAATTTTCCCATTGGCATATGGGGGCAGTCCCTGCATGTCAGCACGTAAAATAACACACAGTGATGTCGGGTGAGTGTCCCGACGTCACTGCGTGCCATCGCGATATTTCATTGGGTGGGCACGTGATGATATCTGCTGCACACCGCTATTAATTAACAGGCCACTTAAGGCCCTTGACTCACCAGTTGACGCTGATTTTTTGGCACCCATGCAATCTTCGGGTCGGCGCACAGGCACAATGAGCAGACGGGTAGGACACATTTCTTTCCACGAGCAGGATAAGAGGGCTCACTGGGGTCAAGAGTGTGCTCCCTCAAGTATTGATCTTTCAAAGTTCTGAAGCTTGCCTGTGTGATCTGCAATACTTCAAAACACATACCAGCTGCTTAGCCTGGACTCTTTTCCTTCAGGTCAACATTCTGCAGTGAAGAATCTTTTTTTGGGCCTGCAGGTTTCAGGAAGCCTTCCCTTAACCTGGGAATGGAAGCTGAATTGTCCACTGGAGGCAGATCCTCTGAGAAGGAAGGGAGGGCTTGACGGGGGAGGAGGCCAGGAGTGCACATTCAGCCTCCAGGGGAGCCATCTTTGGAAGGACAGGCGCAGGCACAAGGGGTGCAGGGTCAAGAGGTACACCAAGGTGGAAGGGGCTGCAGAAGACGCCACTCTCCTGCTGCCAGGGTATACAGGCGGTAAAGCCGTTACCTCAACATGTCTGAGGTGCAATGCTGAAGGAGGCTCCATCTCTCAAGGGAGACAGTCAACTATATCTGTCAGATAATTGGGCCTGAGATCTCCGCTAACTGTGTGGGTGGACACCCCATGCCATTGGCTTAAAGGTCACAGCTGCCCTCAACTTCTATGCCTCTGGATCCTTCCAGGACTCGGTGGGTGATCTTTGTGGTGTCTCCCAATCAGCTGTCCACACTTGTGTCAAGCAAGTGACTGATGCTCTGTTCAGACATGCATTGACATTCATCCACTTCCGTTAGGACCAGGCAAGCCAGTCACAGTGAGCCAGAAGCTTTGCAGCAATTGCTGGCTTCCCCTGCATTCAGGGTGCAATAGAATGCACACATGTGGCCATCAAGGCACCAGCAGTTGAGCCCAGCGCCTTTGTCAACAGGAAGGGCTTCCACTCATTGAACGTGCAGATAGTGTGTGATCACAGGGTGCTGATTCTACAAGTCTGTGCAAGGTACCCAGGCAGTTCCCATGATGCTTACATCCTCAGACACTCCCAGGTGCCGGGGCTCTTCAGTGCTCCAGCCTGGCTTGATGGATGGCTGCTGGGTGACAAGGGCTATCCCTTCAGAAGGTCTCACCAACACCAGTGGCTCTGGGCGCAAGGGCCTCCTGTTCAAACCGGCTGAGAATGGTGATCTGTGCCTGGCCGCTGCCAGTCCTCACACGCTCTGCAGCGTTATGAGCGTTCTTCTCCTGAAAATGAGAGAAGAACATTGATTTGTGCAAATTGCACATGAACTTTCTTCATGCACGGCCCACCCCAACCAGAGTGGGACATATCTGGGCTCCAGTGCCTCCTCACCCCACTGCTGCCAAATACTCACACAAAGGTACAAGGCCTGTTCCCCACCCGCCCACCCCCCCCCCCACCCCGCCTTGGCCACATACTGCCTACATCACATCAGACACCACACGGTCTTTCCTTCCATAGCAAGGAGGTGCAAGTGGAGTGCAGAGGGCAGCAGATGGTTCGTTGCCATGCCACCTTGAAGCTCCCCTTCGAGCATGTCATCACCCTGACTTTGACATGTCCTGCAGTTCCAACACTGCACCTAGGTGCAGCTCCTCCAGGTTGCCGCCAAAACAGTCATGTGGGTCTCAGTGTACCACATACTGCAGGTGCACAACCCATCTCTTCACCACTGTCTCAGGGTTACCTCAGCATGGGTAATATCTGCTGGCCCACCCAGCGAAGGACACATGCCGTCAATGATTCAATGTAGTCACAACATTTAGACTTGGAGGGTGGGGGCAGCAGGGGAGAAAGCCGACCTTGAGGTTAAGTGACCAATGCGAACATGGTACTCACCCTGCCAGAGCACAACAAGTCGTTGAAGCGCTTGTGACACTATCCAGGTGCACCTCACCACGTCATGGGAGCTCATTGTTTCCACCACTTCCTCCCAGGCACATTTCATCATGTTTCCTCCTCCCCCCATTCTGGGGAACCAGCACCTCCCGTCATGCTACCACCTCCTCAAGGAGGGCAGCAAGGCAGTCATCTGAAAAACAAGGGGCACACTGGCACCAGCTACCGCTCCATGTCCCCCCCAACCATCCAGAAAATTCTACCCATAAATTTGGTCTCTTCAATCCAAACATGAGCTCCTGCCTGCATTCCTGCATGGTGAACCACAGCATCTTGCTGCCTATTGCTACCCTCCCTCTTCCGAATCCTGGTAGACTAAACTTGTCTGGTAGTTTTCAGGGATGTCACGGACAGAATTTATTTGTTTCTTACTAACCATGATCAGTGTGCTTTGTGTGTTTCCTTACCCTCAGTGATTGTCCCAATCTAAATAATTCCAGCAGCAAGCTTTTCCTGAATTTTAAATTAAAGAAGGTTATTTATTATCACACACTTGCCCCAGGAGTTTATAAAAGTGATGTCTCTCTCTCACTCAACTTATCCACACTGTCACTTGCACAAAGATTATATACAGATGAGGGAAAAAGCAATACAATTACAATTTACGATTGTCTCAGTCTCTTTCATAGGAAGACGGTAGTTTTTTAGATAATTTGATGCTTTGGTTGAAGAGAAAGTCTGTAATGCAGAAGGTTTTCAGTAAGCTGTGAAGCCTCTTGTCCTCAAATTTCCAGGTGGTTAGTTCTCAAGTGAACCTGAAGTTGGAAAAGGTTGGCAAGAATCCTTCTCTCACTTTCAAGGTATGACTGTTTATTACCCTGGCTATTTAGTTGACTTGCAGCTGAATTGATGGCTGCTCTGTCCTCAAGGAGCTTTTTCCGTTACTTTGAAAGCAGATCACAAAATGGCTTCCTCACCATGTGACTTGTATAAGTTCAAAGGCGATTACACGTCCTGTCTTGTCCTTCTGACACTATAAAATTCGCCCAGTCTAGTTTGGATAAGGGGGCCATCATAATACAATGAAAGGTCGATGGGATCCATTTCACATTTGTCTAACACACATTATGTTTTGACATTTCTTTTGTCCATGTTGAAACAGACACGTTGGCTGGAATGCTATAGTTCATTGTTAGATGGCCTATCCTTAAAGGGACATGCAAATTCTCCAGATTGTTTTAAATGTCCATATTTAATTTGGTATTTGCTTCAGACTCAGGATTACCTAGAATAATTGACTTAAAAGGTTTAATTTAAAGGGATAAGTCATGGCAGGAGTGCTCAAAGCATTGGTGTGCTCCTTGTGCTCCATGTGGGAAGCCAAGGACATTTCCAGTGCCTGGGACCAGTATGTGTGCAGTATGTGTCCAGCTGCAGCTCCTGGAAGCTCGGGTTTCAGAGCTGGAACAGTGGCTCGGGACACTGTGGAGCATCCGTGAGTCTGAGAGAATCGTGGATAGCATGTTTAGAGAGGTGGTCACACCACAGGTGAAGGGACTTGAGGAAGGAAGGGAATGGGTGACAGTCCGAGAGAAACAGGCAGGTAGTTCAGAAGTCCCCTGGGGTCCCACTCGCAAATTGGTATTCTGTTTTGGAGGCTGATGAGGGCGTTGGTTCCTCCAGGGAATGCGGACAGAGCCAAGCTTCTGGCACCACAAGCAGCCTGCCTGTACAGGAGGGGAAGAAGGGAGGAAGAGCAATAGTAACAGGGGATTCTATAGTCAGGGTAACAGATAGGCACTACTGTGGCCATCAATATGACTCCAGGATGGTATGTTGTCTCACTGGTGCCAGGGTCCGGGATGTCACTGAATGGCTGCGGGGCATCCTGAAGGGGGAGGGTGACAAGGCAGAGGTCATGGTACATGTTGGTACCAATGACATTGGTAGAAAGAGGGATGAGGTCTTGCATCAAGAAAATCAGGGAGTTAGGAAGTAGACTAAAAAGCAAGACCTCTCGGGTTGTAATCTCTGGATTACTCCCAGCGCCACATGCTAGCAAGCTCAGAAATAGGAGAATAGCACAAATGAATACCTGGCTTAAGAGTTGGTGCAGGAGGGAGGGTTTTAGATTCCTGAATCACTAGGACCGTTTCTGGGGAAGGTGGGACCTGTACAACCGGGACGGTCTACATCTGAACCAGAGCGGGACTAACATCCTTGCAGGTGGGTTTGTTAGTGCTATTGGGAGGAGTTAAAACTAATTCGGCAGGAGGAGGGGACACAGAATGTTAGCAGAATAGGGACACATCATAATACAGTAAAACAATCAAGTCAGAGGGAGCACAGCTGCAACAAGCTTCAAAGATGTAAGGCAAGGCTGGATGGCCTCGACTTTAATGCCAGGAGTATTACAGGTAAAACAGATGTGTTCAGGGTGAGGATTGACATGTGGAATTGTGATATAGTAGCAATCACTGAGATGTGGTTGAGGGAGGGGCAGGATTGGCAGCTCAACATTCCGGGATATAGGATCTTCAGGCGAGACGGGGGAGGGGGGGGGAGGGGTGATGGGTAAAAGAGGAGGAGGCGTTGCATTATTAGTTAAGGAATCAGTTACTGCAGTAAGGAGAGATGATATCTTGGAGGGGGCATCGAATGAAGCTTTGTGGGTAGAGCTTAGGAATAAAAAAGGGGCAGCCACATTATTAGGTGTTTATTATAGACCCCCAGATAGTCAGCGGGAAATTGAGGAGCAAATATGCGCACAATTTGTGGATGTGTGTAAAAACAATAACAGTAGGGTAATTATCTTAGGTGATTTCAACTTTTCCAACATTAATTGGGATAGACATAGTGTTAAGGGCTTGGATGGAGTGGATTTCTTGAAATGTGTACAGGAGAACTTTTTAGGTCAATATGTAGAGGGTCCAACAAGGGATGGTACATTGCTGGACTTAATTCTGGGGAATGAAGCAGGACATGTGGCTGAGGTGGTGGTGGGGGAGCATTTTAGCGATAGCGACCACAACATGGTACAGTTTAAGTTTGTTACGGACAAAGAAATCGACAAGTTGCAAAAACATGTTTTGGATTGGGGGAGAGTGGATTTTAGTAAAATAAGGCAGGATCTGGCCAAGGTAGACTAGGAACAGTTACTTGTGGGGAAATGTACAGAGGAACAGTGGGAGGTGTTCAAAAAGGAAATGGGGAGGGTACAGGCTCAACATGTTCCCTCTAGGGTGATAGGAAGGAGTAACAAGCCCAGAGAACCATGGATGACCAGAGATATTCAGGTTATGATGAGAAGGAAAAGAGGCTTTTAGCAGGTACAAGGGAAGCAAATCAGCAGAGGCATTAGTGGAGTACAGGAAGTGCAGGTAGAGCTTAAGAAAGCAATTAGGAGAGCAAAGAGGGGATATGAGAAAGCTCTGGCTGGTAAAAGTAGGGAAAATCCCAAGATATTCTATAAGTGTATCAATGGGAAGAGGATAACCATGAAAAGAGTAGGGCCCAAAAGGGACCAAGGGGGCAATCTATGGGTGGAGCCAGAGGACATCGTTCGAGTGTTGAATGAATACTTCATGTCCAGATTCACCCACTTCACCCAAGAGAATGAGGATGAAGGTACTGAACTTGGGTGGAGAGACTGCAAGGTTCTTAAGCAAATTGATAGAGGGAATGACAAGGTATTGGAGGTGTTGGCAGGTTTAAAAGTGGACAAATCTCCAGGTCCAGATGATTTGTGTCCCAGACTGCTGAGGAGGCAAGGGAAGAGATCGCAGGGGCACTGACCCAAATTTTTAATTCCTTTCTGGCCACGGGGGAGGTGCCAGAGGACTAGAGAACAGCTAATGTGGTTCTGCTATTTAAGAAGGATTGTAGAGATAAGCCAGGGAACTACAGACCAGTGAGTCTCACGTCAGTGGTAGGGAAACTGTTGGAGAAAATTCTGAAGGAGAGTATCTATCTCCACTTGGAGAGGCAAGGTTTGATCAGGGATAGTCAGCATGGCCTTGCCAGAGGGAGGTCAGGCCTAACAAATTTGATTGAATTTTTTGAGGAGGTGACACTAATGCAGTTGATGTAGTTTTTTTAATGGATTTCAGCAAAACCTTTGACAAGGTCCCACATGGGAGACTTCTCAAGAAGGCAAATGCACATGGAATACTGGGTAACTTGATAAGTTGGATTCAAATTTGGCTTAGTTGTTGGAGGCAGAGGGCAAAGACAGAAGGATGCTTCAGTGATTGGAAGCCAGTGTCCAGTGGCGTACCACAGGGATCTGTGCTCAGTCCCCTATTAGTTGTCATTTATATAAACGACATAGGTGACTATGTTGGGGGTAGGATTAGTAAATTTGCGGATGACATAAAGATTGGCCAGGTGGTTAACGGTGAGGTTGAGTGTCTTGGGCTACAGGAAGATATAGACGGGATGGTCAAATGGACAGATAAGTGGCAGATGGAACTTA
This sequence comes from Carcharodon carcharias, assembly GCF_017639515.1. NCBI lineage: Eukaryota > Metazoa > Chordata > Chondrichthyes > Lamniformes > Lamnidae > Carcharodon > Carcharodon carcharias. The sequence goes on from NC_054469.1 coordinate 166,351,120, forward strand.
ACACTGAAAATTGTGAGATACACTTTGGAAGGAATAATTTGACAAAGAAGTATTCAATGAACAGCATGGCACTAGGAAGTTCTGATAACAAAGGGACCTTGGCGCGTTTGTCCATAGATTTCTGAAGGCGGAGGGGCACTTTAGTGGGTGGTGAAAAAGGCATATGGAACACTTGCCTTTATCAATCGAGGCATAGATTACAAAAGTAGGGAGGTCATGTTGGAGTTGTATAGAATCTTAGTGAAGCCACAGCTGGAGTACTGTGTGCAGTTCTGGTCACCACATTATAGGAAGGATGTAATTTCACTGGAAGGGGTGCAGAGGAGATTCACCAGGATCTTGCCTGGGATGAAACATTTAAGTTATGAAGAGAGGTTGGCTAGACTTGGGTTGTTTTTGTTAGAGCAGAGAAGACTGAGGGGTGAGCTGATCGAGCTGTACAAGATTATGAGGAGCATGGACAGGGTGTATAGGAAGCAGATGTTCCCCTTTGTTGAAGGGTCAGTCACAAGGGGGCATAAGTTCAAGGTGAGTGGCAGGAGGTTTAGGGGGGATGTGAGGACAAACTTTTTTACCCAGAGGGTGGTGACAGTCTGGAATGCACTGCCTGGGAGGGTGGTGGAGGCGTGTTGCCTCACATCCTTTAAAAAGTACCTGGATGAGCACTTGGCATATCATAACATTCAAGGCTATGGGCCAAGTGCTGGTAAATGGGATTAGGTAGGTAGGTCAGGTGTTTCTCACGTGTCGGTGCAGACTCGATGGGCCAAAGGGCCTCTTCTGCACTGTGTGATTCTGTGATTCTGTGATTTTGCATTTGTCTGGAGCGCAAGCCAAAAGTCACATGATATCCAGCAGCCATTTTAATAGAATGTTTGAAGTCAAAATATTGACTGAAAATCCATAATATACTGGAACATGACAGGGATATTGTAGACCCTTCACCTCTAAAAGCCCATCTTAATGGTTACATATGCATGGGCCTTGTATCCAGGTAAAAATGCTGATTAACTATCTTGGCAAGATTTATGACCCAACATTCTCAGCACTTTTCTGGGACTTTGGAGACTCTCAATATATCCACTGTTATACTGCTGCAAAATGAAAGCACCTTGCACCATCTTCCCCTTAAAATGATCTGGGCACCCTTTAATCTCTAACAAAACACACAGGCTTTCTGTCAGGTTGGCCTAAGAACAGGTCACATGACCCCCTTCATTTTTACCTTAAATTAAAGACAGCTCTAAAACACCACAATCTTATAAACCTCATAACTGCAATGCTTCCATAATAATGGATTCCAGCATTTTCCCAATGACAGATGTTACAATCCCCGTAGAGACCGATAACAAAGTTCAAATTTCTCTTTAAAAGTTAATAGCTGAATGACACGTCTTGATTTCACGTTTTAAAACTTTTACTGTAAAGAACAACTATAAAAGACCGTGGATTGAGCACTATTTTCTTTTTGTAGGCAGCTTATAAACTACAGAAAAGAGATTGCTCATTTAACTTTTAGAACAACTGAAAATCTCCGCTACGGTTATATTGTCACTTATGCTGTCAATTAAGTGGACACTTTATTCTCCAGGAACCAGCCCCAAGTTACTCTCAGTTCCTGAGGGTTTGCTTCCTTTATCCTTTCCAAGTCGAGTAACTGCTAATCCCAGAACCGACTTTCACTGTGAGAGTTACACTGGAGATTCTTTCCCTCTAGCTGAAGCTAGGTGAATCTTCCAGCCTCTCATAAATCTTCACAAACTCATCTCTTCAATCTGAGCATGAGCTCCCACCTGTGTTCTGCATGGTAAACAATAATCAGCATTTTATTTTTTGCTTCAGGTGCAGTACCGGCTGCCTCTATCTTTTCCTCTCGCTTCTCAGACGACTGCAGACTAACGTGTATCTGAGAGCTTTAGGGGTTTCTTAAAAACCCTGTAACAAAATGCCACAGTAGCTATCAATGGACATTTTCTTTCCTAAAACTCACCTCAATTGCAAGGTGAACTGCATGGTCCTTGAGTCTGGGTAGAAATGCTAATTAGCTATCTTCCAGGCTGCAGCACCTCAACTCCATCTGCCTTGGTATTAAACAGACAGTCTAAAGTATAACCACTTATAACCTAACATTCCTGGAACCTCCCATGAGGCTTGGAGACTAACCGTCTACCTACGGTGGGCACAACTACTTTTGCTGTTGTCAAAAAGTGTAAACATTTAGCACCTTCTTCCCAGTAAGGTAACCTGGGCGTCCCTTTAATAACCAAGGCACCCAGGCTTATTGTCAGACAGAATTCAGAGCAGGTCACATGACCCCTTCATTCCTCCATTTTATCTTAAGTTAAAGAGACAGTCCCAAAACATAGCAATCTTAAAAACATTTGTATTTGTAACACAGATGTTGGGCTAACTGTCCTATAGTTTCCTGCTTTCTGTCTCCCACTGTTTTTGAATAGATGTGTGACATTTGTGATCTTCCAATCCACTGGGACCTTCCCAGAATCTAGAGAATTTCAGAAGATAACAACCAATGTATCTAATTTCTATAGCTCTTAAGACCCTAGAAGTGCTAACAGGTGTTGGGGACTTGAAAGCCCTTAGTCCCATTTGTTTTCCTAGTACTTTTTCCTCTAGTGATAGTGATTGTTTTAAGTTCCACCCTTGATTTTCTACTATTCTAGTGATGCTTTGTGTCCTCTACTGTGAAACTGATACAAAATATTTACTCAAAGTCTCTATGATTTTCTTGTTTCCATTATTAATTCCCCAGGCTCATTCTGTAAGGAAGCTACTCTCTTACTTTTTATATACTTGTAGTGTTTACGCTTGTTAATTTACTCTCATATTCCAATTTCTCCCTCTATTCTGTTTTTAGAACATAAGAACATAAGAAATAGGAACAGGAGTAGACCATTCGGCCCTTAGAGCCTGCTCTGCCATTCAATAAGATCTTGACTGATCTTCTTGTGTTTCAATCTCCATGTTCCCAGCTAACCCCGATAACTTTTGATTCCCTTGCCTAACAAGAATCTCTACATCTGCCTTAAAAATGTTCAATGACCCCGCCTCCTTAGTTATCCTTTGCTGATTTCAAAATTTTTCCCAATCTTCTGGCTGACCACTAATCTTTTCTTTCACTTTGGCACCATCCTAAACTTGGTTAGTTAGCCATGGAAGGAGCAACCTACTTTGTAATTTTGGCAAGAACTGTTTCAGTGCTATGATGGGGGTGAAAGCCTAAAAGGAGGAATTTGAACAATACGTTCTGAGGAAGTTGGGTATGGATTTGGGTGGTGGCAAAACGTTCAAGGACTTTGGAGAGGAAAGGGTGGTACGAAATTTTTGAAAGGACAAAGGAATCAAGGGCTGCTCTTTGAAGAGAGGAATGATGAAGGCAGATTTGAAGGAAAGAAGGCAGTGCCTGGGGAACATAACCATAAATAATGTCTCGTGTCAACAAAGATAGAAGCCAGGGAGGGAAGTTGTGATCAACAGTTTAGTCAGACTAGAGTTTTTTATTCGTTTCTGGGATGTCCAACATTTTTGCCCATCCCTAATTGCCCTCTAGGGTGGTGGTGATCTGCCTTCCTGAACCGCTGCAGTCCGCTGGGGTAGGTACACCCACAGTGGTGTTAGGGGTGGGGAAGGAGTTCTAGAGTTTTGACCCAGCAACAGTGAAGGACTGGTGATATATTTCCAAGTCAGGATGGTGAGTGGCTTTGGGGGGGCTTCCAGGTGGTGGTGTTCCCACCTATCTGCTGCCCTTGTCCTTCTAGATGGTAGCAGTCATGGGTTTGGAAGGTGCTGTCTAAGGAGGCTTGGTGAGTGTCTGCAGTGCATCTTGTAGATGGCACACACTGCTGCCACTGTGTGTCGGTGGTGGAGGGAGTGAATGTTTGTGGATGGAGAGCAAGAAGTGGGTCTCATTAGCAATATGAGATTGAGGAGGCACTTAACTGGAGAATGGCAAGCTTTCCCCAGGATAAATGATGGGTGGGGGGGAAGGGTGGGGAGGGTGATGGGGCGGTTGTGGTGGGGGGGTGTTGCTGGTGGCAGAATTCTGCCTGTTAAGAGCTGCTGGCTTTTATTGAACAGGAATATCACTGGAGGAGTGGTGTCTGCTGCTAGTGTGGCACCAAGAGATGCCTCGGAGTTTTGTTGCATCCCAGGCTCCAGGTGGGAGGGTGTTCTTGAGGGAGGGGAATTGGCAGGGAGGTGGTTCTCAGCAGGGCCCCCCTTCCAATGCTGGGTCCCTCGATTATGGATGAGGGGACCACTCCACACTCTCCCCCACCCCCAACCTGGGAAGCCCGCTAGCAACCCTGCACTGATTTGCTTGTCGAGCTTCCAGCATAGCAAGCTCCCCTGCCTGCTGTTCAGTTAGTACCAACAGCAGTGGGTTGAGGCTCTCATGTAGTGTATAGGCATCTGTCCATCTGGAGATGATGATGGACTGTGCCTGGGGTGTATGTCACATCTTTATTGAAGATCGAATGTTGTGGCTGTAGAGGCCGAAGTGTGAATGACTCCCTTCCGCAGCTGGCACAGATGAATACTGTTGGGCTGAGGTCGACGAATGTGTTTCTTTTCCTTCTGGTGGGCTGTTTTCCACCATCTGGTCATTTCTTTTGTCCTCTGCTTTTTTCCACAACCTACCTGTCTCCAGGCACTCCGATCATCAGCAAGGACTTCCCGTATGTTGATTCTGATCCCGGTCAACTTGAGATCTCGTTTGCAAATATCCTTTTATCTCAGGCATAGGTGCTGGTCTTCTGCCAATAGCAAGTTTGTCATAGTGCTTGTCTTTGGGGTTATGGCTGTCATCCATTTGGTGGACATGACCCAGCTAACGAGCCGCCACTGAATGAGAGCAAATGTGCTGGGAATTCCTACATACTGGTGTACTTCTGTATTCAGCACTTTGTCCTACCAGGCGATGCCCAATTTTCATCTGAGGCAGCAGAGGTAAAAGCTGTTAATCTGCTTTGCTTGGCTTGCATTAGCTGTCTATGTGTCATTAGTGTAAAGGAGTTGAGAACACAGGTTTGTGCACAGAGCTTTGTATTTTCTGTTAGCTTGATGTTGGTCCACAGTCAACTTCTCAACTTTGACATCACAGCTGTGGCCTTGGTAATCCTGGTGCTGATTTCAGTATCAAGGGATAGTTTACTGGTAATTATAGATCCAAGGTATGTGAAGTTGTTGACTGAGTGAGGCTGTCATTGTTGATGGAAGGTGAAGCCTCTACGTTCTGGCCCATAACTTTTGTCTTCCCAATGCTGATTGACAGTCCAAATTTCTTGCAGGCCCGGGAGAATTGATCTCCGAGCTGAAGCAAGTGAGCCTTATCATGGGATTCCAGTGTGGCGTCATCAGCAAACAGCAACTCACAGACTAGGACATTACGCACTTGGGCTTGGTGTGCAGTCTTGCTAATCTGAACAATTTACTGTCACCTCTGGTATGCATGTAGATACCCTCATTTGAATCACTGAGAGCATACAATAGCAGCATGGAGAAAAATATGCCATAGAGTTGTCGTCAGGATGCAGCCCTGCTTTACCCCGGCGCTGATCTTGAAAGCCTCAGATGATGCTCCATGGTAACTGATGAAACAGTTCTCATGGAAAGAAGAAATTACAACCAGGAGTCCAGGCAGGCAGTCTGTTTGCCGCAGCAGTTTAAAGAGTCTGTCTCTGCTGACAAGATCAAAGACCTTGGTGAGGTCTATGAAGACGATGTAAAATGGTTTGCGCTATTTGTGGTACTTCTCCTGTAACTGCCAAAGTCAAAAAATCATATTGTTTGTTGACCTGTCAGCTCTGAAGCCCCACTGCGGATGCCAGGGTCTTCAATCTGGTCAGAGCAAGGCAAGCATAGGTCTTCCTCACAATACTTGGCAAGGAGATGCCTCAGTAATTGTTGCAGTCACTGTGATCCATCTTGGAGTTTTGTTACAAAGTGTCTATGTTTGCAAAACACATTTCTTGAGGCATAGGTCCTTCCAATGGAGATGCTGCAGCAGTGCAGGTTTTCCACTTCTGGGTGGAATGCCATAATTTCCCAGGGAGTTAATTGCCCATGAGACCTCAATTGGCGTTGGGGCAGGAATGCTGTCCATGTGCCTTCCTGCCACAGCATTAATTGGATTGGAAGTGGGGATGCAACTGGAATCCTTACTGCTACTTTCCCACCTGATTAAATGCCCCCCCCGCCACAAACCTGCCATAGGGGAGGGCATTCAATTCCACCCATCCATCTCTGCTTGCATCACCCTCTTAGACAGTGAGTTCAAGGTCATAAACATTTGCTGAGTTTAAAAAAATTCTTCCACACATTCCCCTGTATCTCTTGCCCAGAACTTTAAATGTGTGTCCCTTAGCCCTTCTACCATCGGGAGATCCTCAGGGTAGTGTCTAGGCTCAACCATCTTCAGTTGTTTTATCAATGACCTTCCTTCCATCATAAGGTCAGAATTGGGGATGTTCGCTGATGATTGCACAATGTTCAGCACCGTTCATGCCTCCTTGGACATTGAAGCAGTGCTTGTCCAAATGCAGTAAGACCCAGACAATATCCAGACTTGGACTGACAAGTGGCAAGTAACATTCATGTGCCAGGCAATGACCAGGCTTAGTTCTCTCTTTCTTGCAGTTTAGACAGGGTAAACTCACTCTCAGCTGTAGGAGTTGTGTAGTTAATTGGCTCACTGGTTGAACCTGGTTACTGGAGCCCTAGTTTAGTTTACTATAAATCCAGGGTTCATTTGTGCAGCCTTGGCAAATGGAGTGCAGCTGACTAACTGAGTGAAGACTTGGAGTTTGGTGAGAGGGGAGTTCGGTGAAGGAGTTGCTTGTTTCCTCTTTCTATCTATGTCACCCCATGGAAATTGGTTCTTGCTCTACTAAAGGGAAAGGAGAAAGCTGTTTGGTGAGTATCTGGTAAGTGGGAAGTTCTGTTCTAGCCCTAAGGTTTAAAACAGTACACAATTAGGTGGTAAAGTTAATAAAATATATAACCAACATTAATAAATGATTAATATAATTAAGTAATTATTTTAAAACACATTAAGGATGGCAGGGCAGGTGATTTGTCAAGGCTGCAGCTTCTGGGTAACATTGTGGTCCAGGGCAAACATGTTTGCAGTAAATGTGTGACTTGAGGAACTTTGGCTCAGTCACTGAGCTGGAGGCTGAGCTGCAGACCCTGCAACACATCAGGGAGGGGGAAAGTTACCTGGATCCTTTACACCAGGAGGTAGTCAGACCACTTAGGATAAGGTCTGCTGATTTGGTTAGTGGCCAGGGACAGGAGGGTGAGCCTCTACAGTTGTCCAAAACAGGTCTGAGGTTCTCTCAGCTTGTTTGGATGAGAGTGGGGACTGCAGGGTGGATGAGCAAACTGACCATGATACCATGGTACAGGAAGCCATCCAAGTCGGGGAGCAAAAAGGAACATAGTAGAAGTAGCAGGGGACAGTATAGTAAGGGGAATTGACATTGTTCTCTGTAGCAAAGAGTGACAGTCCAGGCGGCTTTGTTGTCTGTCTGGTGCCAGGGTTGGGAAGGAACTTGCAGTGGGAGGGGGAGGTTCCAGTGGTCATGGTCCATATAAGTACCAATGACATAGGCAGGACGAGGAAGGAGGCTCTGCATTTTCAATATCACAAGCTAGGTACCAAATTAAGAAGCAGAACCTCAAAGTTGGTATTATCTGGATTATTAGCTGAGCCACGTACAACTTGGCATAGGACAAATAAGATTCGAGAAATGAATGCATGGCTCAAAGACTGGTTGGGAGAAGTGAGTTCTGGTTTGTGGGGCACTGGAACCAGTATTGGGGAAAGTGAGGGAAAGTGTACTTGAGACGGTCTACGCCTGAACTGTGCTGGGGCTGGTGTTCTTGCTAGTTGCCTAACTCGGGAAGTAGAGAGGGTTTTAAACTGAATAGTGAGGGCAAGGGATCAAATTTGGGTAGATGTGGTAAACCAAAGAGTAGAGACAAGGCAAGAAAGACAGGTATTAATATGGGAAATGATAAACAGACTGTGACAGGAAGGGACAGAGTATCCAAATATGAGTAAATCAGCAGATAAGGCTAGACACTACAAAAATAATAAAACGACAAAACTAAAGGCTTTGCCTTTCTAAACGCACATGGCATTCAAAACAAAACAGAAGAGCTGATGGCATAAATACAAATAAAATCTGATAGCTATTACAGAGACATGGCTACAGGATGACATAGATTGGGACCTGAATGTTGAAGGGTATGTGACATTTAGAAAGGACAAGAAGTTAGAAAAATGTGGAAAGGTGGCTCTGTTAATTAATGATGCTATTTGCACATTAGAGAAGATGACCCAAGTTCATGAAACTAGGGTATAGCAACAGTTTTGGCTGAGATGACTAATGATAAAGGCAATAAGTCACTTGTGGGAATCGTGTACAGGCCTCCTAATTGTAACTACACAGTAGGACAGAGTATAAAAGAAGAGATAATGGGAGCTTGCCATAAAGGTACAGCAATAATCATGTGGTGTTTCAATCTACATATAGACTGGAAAAATCAGGTGGGCAGAGGTAGCATAGGTGAGGGGTGAGGGACTTGGGTAGTTCTATAGCCTGCTTCTAACATCAAAGAAGTGTAGTTGAGGTTGTTGCCAAGCTTTCTCAGGTTCTGTTATGTGTGGTCCAAAGCCGTGAAAATTCAAGACAGAGCAAGTAATCAATAGTGAAAGGGATTAATTACCTCCCAAAGATGGCCCAATTCATAAAGCAGAGGATCATCCATGATTGCTTTCACTCCTGGTAGACCATTGACTATCTCATATTATCTGTATTAGTATGCTTCTGGAGCAGTAGAAAGGTTAAAAGCAGTAGAAGATGCATAACTCTCTGTAACTCTCAAGTGGCCTCCAGAACATAATTAGAAAACTGCTGCTTTCATCCATATTCACTTGCCAGTATCGATCCTTAGCATCTAGGGTAATATAGGTGTTTGCCTTGGCAAGGTGAGGCAGGGCCCCTTCAATGGTTGATAGAAAGTAGTGAGACCTCTTCAAAGCTTTATTGAGGTTCTTTGCAGCTATTCACACTCTTAGCTTTCCAGTTTTTTTTTTCACTGCTATCATGCTGCTAACCCAGTCCATAGGAGTTGTCACGTTCTAGGCAACTCCATCTTTTTCAAACACCTCTGTCTTATCTTTCAGGCAGGACTTGAGAGCAGCTGGGCCTCACACTCTCATTGAGATGATATTCAACAGAAAGGCATCGAGGACCTCTGAAAATATCTTTGTAATCTGTCAGGATTTGTTCAGCAGTTCATGACTCGGTGTCATGTGAAACACTGAAAATATCTTCTGGTGCACTGAGGGTTACTGGTCCAAGTTTTTGGCTGGTTTCAGCTGTGTGAGGGGAGTTTGCTTGGTATCCACTCTCTAAAACTAAATTCTTCTTTCATCCAGTTGCATTGGATTCTCAGCTTAGTTTGTCCTCTTGGGCTGAGCATTGTTCCATCTTGGAGTCTCAGCTTTACATTTGACAGCTTTGTATTCAGGTCACCATCTTCAACAACTTCACACAAAACTGAAAAGATCATAATTTGCAAATGGAACCAATGCCTTTCTGACACTTCACATCAGCTTGATGGTTTCCTTCTGCAGTCATCATTTCAACAGTTACAAACAACTTTCTATCTCGAGACTTGATGGCGCCAACCTAGGATGCAGAGTGATTTGTCAGAATCATTGTCTAACACCCCTCCAGAAGCCATCTTTACAGATTGCTTTTTTTCTTACCAGCAAACATTTGCGTGTAAAGTGATTCAGCTTCTCACAGTTAGGGCATTGCTTTCCCCATGCTGGATATGCTTCTATTTCCTTCCTGTGGCGTTCTCCACTGTCTTTTCATCCAGTACTCTGCACTTGATCTTTCTGCTGGCCCTACTGAAAATAGACGTTCTTTTTCATCATTGAATTGCGCTTGGAAGGTTTGGGCTGCCTCTCAGCACAGAGCGCAACCTCATTGGTTCTCCCACTTCAGCTGTTGATTAGCCACCTCAGAGATTCTGTACATGTCAAAAGCTTTCTTGAGCGTAAGCTTCTCTTCTCTCAGCAGATGTGGTCTCAGAGCATGATCTCTTGTTCCAAAGACAATCCTGTCTCAGATTAGATCATCCTTCAGTTGCCCAACCACACAAGACTCAGATAGACATCTTATTACATACTAATCAATATTCTCCCTCTCTTCCTAAGCTCTAGTGTTAAATACATATGACATTAGTGGAGGGTTCAAAGTGGGCCTTCAAGGCCTCCAAAATCTCACAAGCTTGCTTTTCTTCTCCTCAGTGAGGTCCAGGGTGCAATGCAGCTTGTAATATTGCTTCCCAGCTGCTATTCTTATCCATTCAGGATTCTTTCCCAGCTCTGAGGCAATCTCATAATTCTGCCTTGAGACTGGGAGAATTGCCAATTCCCTCTGAAATTTGCCTTCATGTCCACAAGAGCAGGCATTGGAAATAGAAGCCATAATGACTTAACCAGCTGTTGATATCCTGTGTAAAGTTGCAGACAAAAGCTTTATAACCTAACTCCTGTGCAGAATGCACATTTGGGCTTCTTAATACGCTAATCCCATTTGTTTACAGGAGCAAGCTAAATCCAGACAGGTCAGACTTCTGCTCAAAATTCCATTAAAATTCTCCCTGCTGGAGCTTTAAGGGCACAATTATCCTCTGGTGTTTTTCACATCTGCTGGCTGTCTTACAGCTGACATGCCTCAATCCAAGAGCTATCAAAAACGCTTCAAATCCCAGCAAGGCGCTTCTAGCACCATGTTCTATGTGGTGCAAAAATGGCCAAAGCCTTTATCATCAGAGGTCACATGTGTATGCAAGTCAAAGTGTACAAATGCATTTCTCCAAACAAAGGGGGCTGTGCACATACAGACAGGTCCTGATCTAAAGGGGGCTGCATACATAATTTTGATAAGCATTCAAAGACTGCGAGTAACAAATCCAGATAAAGGGCAGCTTGCATAAGAAAAACTGCGTAAAGAAGCTTAGTTTCACACTTGATTTCACTGAGTAAGAGAGAGGGAGAGAGAGCAACAATAACAACAACTTATATTTATATAGCACCTTTAACCTCCCAAAACACCCCAAGCTGCTTCACAGGAGCATCACAAAACAAAACATGACACCGAGTTACATAAGAAGATATTAGGTCAGATGACCAAAAGCTTGGTCAAAGAGGAAGGTTTTAAGGCGTGTCCTAAAGGAGGAATGGAAGGTACAGGTGTGGAGGAGATTGGAGGAGAGTCAGAGCTTGGAACATAGGCAACTGAAGACCTGGCCACCAATGATGGAGCAATTTTAATTGGAAAAGCACAACAGGCCAGAATTTGAAGAGCACAGTTATCCTGGAGGGTTTTAGGGTTGGAGGAGATTACAGAGATAGGGAGGGGCAAGGCCATGGAGGGAATTGAAAACAAGGATGAGAGTTTTAAAATCACGATGTTGCTTGACCCAGAGACAATGTAGGTCATTGAGCGGTGGGGTGAAAGCGGAACAGGACTCCTTGTAAGCTAAGACATGGGCAGGAATGTTTTGGATGACCTCAAGTTCACAGAGGGTAGAATGTGGGAGATCAGCCTGGAGTGCATAGGAATAATTGAATCCAGAGGTAATGAAAGCATGATTGGGGGTTCCAGCATCAGATGAACTAAGACAGGGATAAAGTTGAGCGTTTCTATGGAGATGAAATAGGTGGTCTAATTTTTTAAATTTCTTTCATGGGATGTGGCAAGGCCCACATTTGTCACCCATCCCTAATTACCCTTGAGAAGGTGATGGTGAGTGCCTCCTTGAACCACTGCAGTCCAGTCCATCTACTATGTTTCTGCATCACAAATCAAAGCATAATGGCCCAGATTCTCCAGTCTCCAGATAATCAGAGAGTGGACGTACTCCAGAAGGTGCACTACAGGAACTCTTGGAAGTCCAATGCAGTGACTCTGTGGGAATTGCCTGGGAAGTTTGAATTTCCAATGGGCAATTCCCCTGCTCCTGGGACCCTCCAAATGTTTCCTAATTTGGTAGTTACCCAGGGAATGTTAGACAGTGAAAACCAAGCTCAACACCTGGGTAACTATGCAACTGACACCCCAGTCAATCACACTGACTCCCGCAGCTCCCCTGCACCACGAATCGGACCTGACGAGCCCCTGACCCAACCCGACTCTCACCGGCCCACTCACCCGCCAATCCATCTGCCAACCTAATCACCTCACCCACCTACCTAACTGCCACCCTAACTACCTCACCCACCTACCAACCTACCCACCTGCCATCCTACACACTTGCCACTTAAACACCTCATCCACTTACATAGAAACATAGAAAATAGGAGCTGGAGTAGGTCATTTGGCTCCGCCATTCAAGTTGATCGTGGCTGATCCTCTATCTCAATGCTGTACTCCTGCACTCTCTACATACTCCTTGCTGCTTTTAGAGTCCAGAAATCTATCTATTTGCTTCTTAAATATATTCAGTGACTTGGCCTCCACAGCCTTCTGTGGCAAAGAATTCACCATGCTCTGTGTGAAGAAATTTCTCTTCACCTCAGTCCTAAATGTTCTACCCGTACCTTGAGACTGTGAACCATTGCTCTAGACCTCCCAGCCAGAGGAAATATTATCCCTGCATTCAGTCTGTCCATCCCTGTCAGAATTTTATGTGTTTGGACGAGATCCTCTCTCATTCTTCTAAACTCCATCGAATACAGGCCTAAACGGCCAAACCTCTCCTCATACAACCATCCTGCCTTCCCAGGAATCAGTCTGGTGAACTTTCGCTGCACTCCCTCTATGCCAAGTATATCCTTTCTTCGAAAAGGAGATCAAAACTGCACATAATACTCCAGGTATGGTCTCATCAAGGCCCTATACAGCTGCAGTAAGATATCCTTGGTCCTTTACTTAAGACCTCTCGCAATGTAGGCCATTCTTAACTGCTTGCTGCACCTGCATGCTTGCTTTCAGTGATTTGTGTACAAGGACACCCAGGTCCCTCTGTACATCAACACCTGCCAATCTATCACCATTTAAATAATACTCTGTCATTTTGTTTTTCTAACCAAAGTGAACAACTTCACACTTATTCACATTATACTGCATCTGCCATGTATTTGCCCATTCATATAGCTTGTCTAAATCACTTTGAGGCTTCTTAATACCCTCCTCATCGCTCGCATTCTCACCAAATTTCGTGTCGTCAGCATGTTAGCTTTGGTTCTCTCATCCAAATCATTGATACATATTGTGAATAGCTGGTGCCCAAGCACTGATTCCTGCAGTACCCCACTAGTCACTGCCTGCCACTCTGAAAAAGACCCATATATTCCTACTCTCTGTTTCCTGTGTGCTAACCAATTTCCAATCCATGCCAATATATTACCCTCAATCCCATGTGCTTTAATTTTACACACTAACCTCTTGGGCAGGATTTTCCCCTCATCAGGCGGGCGGGCCCTGGAATGGCCACAAAACCGACTGCCACCTGCGATCGGGCTCTGACTGCAATTTCATGCTGGCTGGCCAATTCAATGAGAAACATACGCTAAAACCCTCAGCACTGTTGGAGTGGGGGGCAGGGGGAGCACGAAGTGTGCGCAAGCGTGGGCAAGTGAGAACTGACAGCTCCCTGAAGGTACAGAGCTGCCTCAGGGAGCTGAAGGATTTTAAAATGAAAAATAAACTTATATACCAAAAAAAACATGTCCCCACATGTGACTCAGTCCCATGAAGAGGGACATGTAAAAAATGATTATAAAAAATTTTGATTAGTTTTTTAGTTACTGTTGGAAACCATGGATGAGGTTTCGTTAAAAATGCAAAGGCCTTCTGGCCTATTTGCCCACCCGCCAAACAAACAGTTGAGTGGGCAGTGAAAAATGCAGTTTAATTAATTACATAAGGGCTTTAATAGGCCTTTTAATTGTCGGTTGGCGAGCTGCCAACTCTCACGCGCACCTGTCGACTAACAGATTGTGATAGTGCGCTATGACGTCAGGATGCTCAGCCGCGTCATCAAGCACTATGTCATTCGCATTCAAGTCAGGTGCACACCCACCCACGGGATGAAAAATTCAGCCCCTCTGTGGGACTTTATCAAAAGCTTTCTGAAATTCCAAATACAACACAGTTACTGGATCCCCCTTACCTATTCGGCTAGTTACATCCTCAAAGAATTCCACTAGGTTTGTACAAACGTGATTTCTCCTTCATAAATCCATGTTGACTTTGTCTAACATTTGATATTTTCTAAGTGTCCTGTTAACACAGCCTTTATAATGGACTCTAACATTTTCCTTACTACTAAAGTTAGACTAACCAGTCTGTAATTCATCGTTTTCTTCCTCCTTTTTTTAAATAGTGGGGTTACATTTGTCCAATCTGCTGGGACTGTTCCTGAATCTACAGAATTTTGGAAAATGACAACCAATGCATCCATTATTTCCATGACACCTCCTTTAGTACCCTAGGATGTAGATCATCGGGCCCTGGGGATTTATTGGCTTTCAGTTCCATTAATTTCTCCAGCACTTTAGTAATATTAATTTCCTTCAATTCCTCCTTCTCACTAAACCCTTGGTTCCTAGTATTTCTGGGAAGTTATTTATGTCTTCCTCCATGAAGACAGAGCTATAGTAGTTGTTTAATTGCTCTGCCATTTCCTTGTTTGCTGTTATAAATTCTCCCGTTTTAGTCTATAAGGGACCTACATTTGTCTTCACTATTCTTTTTCTTTTTACATACATATAGAAGCTTTTGCAGTCTGCTTTTATGTTCCTTGCAAGTTTATTCTTGTACTCTATTTTTCCCCTCTTAAACAACCTCTTGGTCCTCCTTTGCTGAATTATAAGCTGCTCACAATCCTCAGACTTGCTACTTTTTCTAACAATTTTATATGACTCCTCTTTGGATCTAATGCTGTCCTTAATTTCTTTTGTTAGCCATGCTACCCACCTGCCACCCTACTCACCTGCCAACCTGCCCACTTACCACCCTACCCCCTTACCCACTTACTCTACACACTTACATTCTCTCCGTTACTTTTCAAAGCAGCCTTGGGATATTTAAACTCTTCACTTCCTGCTAGTGTCATAAACAGGGGGTGTGGTTTCTGGACTACTCCCTCTTAGGTTTGCTGACTGGGTCAGATGTGAAGGGCCCTCCATTGGAAGACTGCCCTGAAATATCAGAGGAAGGTAAAGGTGCTTTTTGTTTTGCCTGATCAGGTTGGAAATAGGGCTGCCGATCCTGATTGGAGGATCTGGGCCAATTATTTTCAGTCATGTATCAAATCTGAGTAACAGGAAAGAGAACAGCCCACAAAACACAAGCTACAAAAGATATTTTAAAAATGTTAGGCCACATAGATCAGGTCAGCAAGGTCAAAATTTGAACTGGTCTGTCCAGGGAATGTCTGGTCAGGAATTTTAAAGGATAGCTGTTCTTTCGGCAATAAACCACTATACTTCTGATAGTTATAATCAGTGGCGCAAAATTCAATATTTTATATTCAATTGAATAACGAGGAAGCACTGTTTTAAAATTGTGCTTACAGTTTTTCTTTGGAAATGTTCCAGTTAATTGCAGTTGTCCAGGCTGCTTCCGACTATGGACTTGGGTCCACTGGGAGCTAGACTCAGACTGTCAAAACTAATTTCACTTAGGAGTCTTAACGGCCCTTAGAGAGAGCAGAGCCTCATCCCTCATGTCTGCACTGAATTTGAATTCCAGTTTCAAAGGTCATATGGTGGTGTTCTAACATCCTCACCATGTGAACCAGTAAAGATTTCCTTTTTGCCACTGAACTAATTGTCCTTCCAATCTTCCTTCTGTGTTGTTTCACATTTGTGACTTATTATTGCCTCTTTGGCAAAATAATTCTGCCATGAGCATTATAATACAAATATCAGGACACGATGGAATAAATTATTGAACAATTCAGCAGCTTTGATATCTCTGGTTATGCACCTAAATCATGATATCACTGACTCACTGCCAGCATCGACCAATATTTGGCAGATACTCAGCAACAGCAGAGTCAAAAGTGTAGTTATTCTGTAAAATGCTATTTATTGAGCTTGCCAGATTTGTATCACAAATACAGCCTGGGGTTTCTTCCTCTCCCTTTGTTGACAGATCAGCTCACTTGACGGTGTGCTGAGTGGAGACTTGATTGTTCCATCCAGAATGAATTGGGCATGGTGAAGCAGGTGAAGACATATAGAATCATGCACCCTCATGAGTTATCAGAAAGGTGCAAAGACGACATTGTTCCAAGGTGGACTGCAAAACAGACAAATGTAATTCTATGCCTGTGTGAATTTGGGGGAAGGGGTAGACTACTTCAGAGCAGCTTGTAGTCCTTGCAGTATGTTTTCCCAGGAAACAAGAAACTTATAAAGGTGTTCACATCCTTGCACCTTCCGCCTTTGATAAGCAGCATCTATTAAATTGAATCCCGGACTGATGCAGCACACTGATTTTCTAGATCTCTCCCCAGCACCGACTGTTTGACAATCTGTAGCAAATCACAGTTTTCATATCTCATCCATGTACCTCAGTCTGTGTCTGCCCTGATACTTCCAAATGATGACCTCTAGCTGTTATATCTCTCATCTAGTGCCTGTTGAAGGGGTATTGACAGAGGGTACTGTGCTGATGGATCATGCTTAGTCCAGCCTTAGAATCTATTTTTTCCATTTGAAGGAGGTCTGTAACATTTTGAGTTAACAACATCAGCAATCCTCATTAAGAGCTGCACACACTGTGGATGTTGTACTCTGTGGTATTGTTAAATTACTGTGTATACCATATATTATATTCTGTTAAGACCATAATGCCATAAGGCATAGGAGAAGAAGTAGGCCATTTGGCCCATCGAGTCTGCTCCACCACTCAATGAATTCATGGCTGAACTAATAATTCTCAACTCTACTTTCCTGCCTTTTCTCCATAACCTTTGACTCCCTCACTGATTAAAAATCTGTCTATCTCAGCCTTGAATATAATTAATGACCCAGCCTCTACAGCCCTTCATGGTAAAGAGTCCCATATATTAAATAACCTTTGAGAGAAGAAATTCCTCCTCATCTCTGTCTTAAATGGGTGACCCCTTACCGTGACATTATGCCCTCTAGTCCTAGACTCTCCCACAAGGGAAACAACCTCTCAGCATGTACCCTGTCAAGTCCCATAAGAATCTTATTTGTTTTAATAAGGTTATCTCTCATTCTTCTAAACTCCAATGAGTACAGGCCCAACCTACTCAACTTCTCCTCATAAGAAAATCCCTCCATACCTGGGATCAACCTAGTGATCTGGGCTGCCTCCAATGCCGGTATATCTTTCCTTAGATAAAGGGATCAAAACTGTTCACAGTATTCATGCTGTGGTCTAACTAGTGCCTTGTATAGTTTTAGCAATTTTTATATTCTACCTCATTTGAAATAAAGGCCAACATTCCATTTTCCTTCTCTATTATCTGCTGAACTTGTATGTAAGCTTTTTGGGGTTCATGCACGAGGACTCCCAAATCCCTCTGTGCTGTAGCTTTCTGCAGTCTTTTTCCATGTAAATAATATTCAGCTCCTCTATTCTTCCTGTCAAAATGCATAACCTCACATTTTCCGACATTATATTCCTTCTCCCACATTTTCCCACCTTAAATTTTTTATTATGTTTTTAGCAAATTCTTTCAAACTAAGTATTATAATACCAACTGGATATTGTTAGCCTCTCACTCTCACTCTCACCTCTGAGTTAGATGTCCATGGGTTCAAACCAAAACTTCATGGCTTAAGTACATTGTCCAGGCTGCATTTCAGTATAGATCTCATATATGAGTGAAGCATTAAACTGAGGCCCTGTCTGCCCTCTCAAGTGGTCGTAAAAAATCTGATAGCAGTATTTGAATATAAGCAGGGGATTTCTTCCAGGTGTCCTGGCCAGCATTTACCTCTCAGCCACAACACTAAAAAAGAACACAGTTTATCTGGTCATTAATCTTATTGCTGTTTGTGAGACAAGGCTGTGTGAAATTTGCTTCCCGTATTTTCCTACATTACAACAGTGACTACATTTCAAAAATAACTTATTAGCTGTGAAGCATTTTGAGATATGCTGAGGTCATGAAAGATGTTATGCAAATGCTATTTATTTCTCTCTTTAGCTATGGTTAGAGACATGAAATCCTGTTTGGACAATCTGTGCTTCACTCGCCACTTATTGCTGGCGTGACAGATTGCTTCTAGTGTTCTATCATATCCTGGGCATGTGCATTATTAATAACGTATGCTTTCCACTGCCTCCTTTACTCTGTTTGTCCACCAAGTCACTCACGCAATAGTTCAATTTAAAATCCATTTGTTAGTTATAGGGGTTCAATGGCAAGTTGCATCATTAAACATTGCCTCTGCAGCATTATTGCAGGTGCTATCATTTGGTTGAGCAGCCATTCCAGTATTCCTCCCATGAGCAAATAAAAAAATGGAGGAAAATTGATAGGGTCTTTTGTAAGTAAGTGTTTACACCTGCCCAATCTTCCAATAGTTGCTGCATCAACTTGATACACTGCCACGTGCATGCCCAGGAACATTTCCCTTTTAATTTTCATCAGTTATAGCTCATGTGATAGGATAGATTATTCTAAATAAATTGAAATAAATGTATTTAAATGAAAGTATGTTAGTTATAGTTTTGTGAAATGTAGGACTGTAGCTTTAATAATAATCCTGTGTTGTAAGATCACATGATCTGTGTAAACCAATGAGCTGGCAGCGCAGGGAAACTCTACAAGGGAGTTCTTATTTGATTATAGGGTTTGATGGACATTAGTTGCCGCTGCTGCCTTGTAAATTAAGTTAAATGTGCTCACCAAGAAAAGTTGCATGGAAGATCAACTCTATAAAAAACTGGCGATGAGGATCAATCAGATCTGGTGCTGTACCTCACCCAGTGATTATGAGCATCTAAGGTAATTAAAAGGGAAGGAAGATATACTTATCCAAGATGCCACAGTTTGGCAGAATTGATCCCTTTGAACCAGCTAAAAATGACTGGTCTCAATATATGGAACAACTTGCATTCTACTTTTAAGCCAATGAAATCATGGAGAGGAATAGAGGAAAGCGATTATTCTGAGTAATTGTGTGAGAAAGACTTACAGTTTAATTCAAAGCTTGATGGCCCACAGTGCCCCAGATTCGAAGATATTCAATGAATTAGTAGATGTCCTTAAGGGATATTTTCAACCCAAGCCCACAGTCACAATGTAGAGGTTCAGGTCAATTAACAGAATAGAGCCCCGGGGGAGACCATTGTTAACTATGTGGCAAAATTAAAACAGCTAATGGAATATTGTGATTTCAGTGAAACACTGAATGACGTGCTCAGGGATCGTTTGGTATGTGGCATGCAAAAGGATGCTATTCAGCGAAGATTGCTGGCTGAAGTGTATCTTCATTTTAAGAAAGCGTTAGAAATAGCGTTTGCAATGGAAGGCACTGTAAGGGATTCACAAATAATTCTAGGGGCACAAAATGGCGCTGTTCTCCTAGTTGGGTGGGAACAGGCAGCTGAAAGTGGCGTAAAAAGCCAGGACTCTGCCGCAAAGTGGGAAACAAGCCCCGCTAATCAAAAACTTAGAGGAAACAGCTTAGCAGCAAAGTTGAAAACTAATTTTTATTGACATGGGAATAATCATACTCCTAACGATTGGCAATTTAAAAAGGTGGAGTGTTATTTTTGTCACAGAAGTGGACACATATTGAAGCAGTGCAAAGCGAGGTTTAAACAGGCTTCCAAACAACAAACAAAGTCCAATGAAGTCTATAGTGTAAAGAGCCAGAAACAACCAATTCTGACATTTATTCATTATTCAACATACAAGTTGGGAAGACAGAACCAATTATTGTCACAGCACAAGTGATTGGTAAACTCTTAAAAACGGAAGTATACATAGGTGCTTCTACCACTTCAATAGGAGAACACACTTTCTGATATTTAAATAAATGTAATCAACAATTAAACCTGGAACAACCTTTGCCAAGTTGAAAACATACACAGGCAAAGAAATTCAGGTAAAAGGTATCACCGAGTAACTGTTCATTATAAGCACAAATCGGCACAGCTACCAGTGATGGTATTAGAAGGTAGAGGATCAAGCCTTCCAGATCGAAATTAGTTGAGGGAGATTAACCTTGATTGGCCAGTGAGATTTCAAAAGGAAGCAGGAAGAGTTCCATAGATGAAAAAGGAACAAGGCAAGGTGCTCCAGAAAGAGCCTGGAGAGTCCAAGGGCTGCAACTGGATGAAAAAGGAGTGTGTGAGCATTCACCGACCTAAAGAAATGAAGACTGCCTTAAACAATGACGTGGAAGAACAGCTGAAGAAACTCAAGAAGATCCTGCTGCATGACAGCATTCAAGGTGAAGTGAGTGAGCTTCACAAAGAAAAGGAAAACCTGTTGAAAGACATGCTACAAGGGTCCCTCAGGTCAAAGCTTGTACCTCTGGAAAATTACCAAGATAAACAAGATGAGTTTAACGTCACTCTGGACAAACTGAAGAACCAGTTGGCAGAAAAGACACAACAATGTTCAAGATTCCAGGAGGACTCCAACAGGTACAAGAAGGAGGCAGAAGAGCTGAAGAATCAGCTGCATGAAGCTAAAGAGGCCTTGAAAGGAAAAGTCATAGAACTTTTCAAGATGCAAGTAAATAATGAAGCCGTGGGTAGCTCCACCACTGAACTAAGGCAATTTGAGACTTCACCTGAGAGAAGTCTGGCTAACAATGAAGTCAAAAAGAAGGCCGAGACTAAATTCTGTGGTAGAAAGAAGAAGACATGTAGAAAGAGAATGCAGAATTACTGATGAGGCACTGTCTTTGAATAAGACTAAGCCTGATACTTCCCAATTTGGAGGGGGGGGTGGAGAAAAGTCAAGGGAACCAAAAAGCGACTCATGATTTGCATAGTTGTGAATGACAATTTACTGTTGGGGAAGCAGTATATGTAAGGAATTTTGGTGGAGGGCCGAAATGGTTACCTGGTAAAATAAGCTCTGTGACCAGGCCATTGTTGTAGCATGAGGAAGTGGAGGGCCGGATCACCCATAGGCATGTAGATTATTTAAGAAGGGAGGTACCCCAAAAAAATGATGTTTCACCTGTAACCACTGCTGAACCTATGGTTCCTGTTGAAGTTGCTCAGTCAAGGACAGAGATGCCCGCTATCTCTGTCGGAGTGGAAGATACTGAACTGCCTGATGTTAATGTGCGACGTTCCACACGGATCAGGGAACCACCTGAAAGACTGAACTTGTAATTTTCATGACCTGTGTAAATATGGTAATGTCATGAGATAAATATCCTTGTAAATACAAAATGTACAGAAAAGTTAAAGGGGGAGGAATGTTGTAATTATAGTTTTGAGAAACGTAGGATTGTCGGTTTAAGAATAACCCTGTATTGTAGGATCACATGATCTGAGTAAACCAATGTGTTAACAGCATGGGGAACATCTAGGAGGGAGTTCTTCTTTAGCTATAGAGTTTGATGCACACATGGGGCAGAGCATTGTGCTCCTCGGGTGGGCGCATGTCTGACCTGAACAAATGTAAAATGATGCGTGATGATGTCGGGCGAGCATCCAGACATCATTGCACACTTGTGTGTTATTTCGGTTGGTGGGCATGTGCGGGAGTTGGCAGTGCACCCACCAACAATTAACAGGCCTATTAAGGCCATTAAAGTAATAATTAAATGAAACTTTTCGCTGCCCATCCAACCCTATGGTTGGTGGGCAGGTGAAAAGGCCAAGTGACCTTTGGATTTTTTAGGAAACCACATACACGGGCGAGATAAAGTTTCCAGCAACAAATAAAAATTAAATAAAATTTTTAAATTTCATTCATAACCTGCCCCTGCTCATGTGACAGAGTCATATGAGGGGACATGTTTTTAACATTGCTTCAGTTTTTAATTTTAAAATTTCCAGCTCCCTGGAAGCTGGTGAGCGCTGCAGCATGCATTTCATGCTGGCTGGCCATTAGTTGGACAGCCAGAGTGAAATCGCAGCCGGAGCCCGATCGCAGGCGGCGGTTGCCCTCCCGACCGCTCCCGGACCCACCCGCCAAGCTCACCTAACCACTGGAAAATCCTAGCCATGGAGTTGCTGCTGTTGTCTTGTAAATAAAGGTAAATGCGTCCACCAAGAAAAGTTGCCTGGAAAATCGACTCCATAACAGAAGGAAATTCATGTAGGTTGCTTTATAAGAATGCATTCCAATTCACCTAATTTACCAATATGCACTCTGCCAAGTGATCAAGCACTGGAAATTCTCCCCTGAAAAAGAAGAAATGTCCATCTCACCAATACCTGTATTTCACACATAAGGAGGATGTTCTCGTAATCTGTGGAAAATTCAAATTTACTAATTAAACCAAGTTATAGATTACAGCAGAAAACAGTATCTCAGGTGAGCATCACTGGCATAATCTTTCACATATGTAATGTATTTTTGAATCTAACTAAGTGGCATTTTCTCTTTTTAAATCTCATTATGTCCAAGGACTACACATGCACATTCCAAAAGTAATTATCTAATAGTCACTTATAAAAGACCGTAACTTCTTAATCAGTTTATAATTACCATTTCAATGATCCTTTGCGTTAACGTTTGACCTTCAGCAACTCTGACCTGATCTTAATTAGCTTTAATATCAAATCATCACTATATAAGAAACTAGCCATGACCAAATGAATGAACCCCAGGTAAAGCTAATTTCTAGAGCAATTATCTTTTCATGTAGCAAGATTTAAATGATTATCTGCACAATTTCACACAGTTTCATGTAATTCTCTGTCATTACAAATTCTGTTTTAAATCACTTTTCAAAGGCAAAGCTCCATGATCGGGTTTTAAATAGGAGTGAATCTGACATTTCACATCTAAATCCACTACCAAAGCATCACAAGATGTCTCTGCATGATTGATGCAAAAAAACTGCACTTAATTAGCAAAAAAAATTTGTATTTCAACAGCACAGCAGCCAATTCAGCATGCATCTCAACAAGGATACCACCTAAAAAGAAATTCTGACCGTAATCTGTCAAAGTAGGCCATTAATCCTACATGGTCAGGACTATTCAAATGTTAACTGTTTTCAGTCGCAAGCCAAAACATTTGTTCTGCAGCCAGCACATAAAGATACTGGCCTGTTGTGGGTGATTGATCTGAAAGGTAATTTGAATGGAGGATGTTATGCACATCCTCTCAATGATACCACAGTGACAGAGCAGATGAGGTTCCCAAGATGTATCACCTAAGTACAGAAAGCAGTCAACACTTGACTCTAAATGGCTGTTTTTTTTCTCTCTAGCATTCCTTTGAGCAGCACTTTTCTTTTATAATTTGAGATTGAGCTAAATCAGAAAACAGTCAACATTTGATGCGAGCACACTGGTTAATATCATCAATTATCTTAAATGATGCAATTTTTAAAAATCTAATGTTACCTCCACCCACCTGCTCCAAAAAGTATTTCATCTTTTCATAACGCTTTGATCTCATCAGATTTCCATCATATTTTTATTTTCTCCTTACCTGGAATCATACAGTCATGTTGACATACCTCAAAGCACTTCACAGTAAATATATGTGGGAATAAGGTTCTATCTGTCTCTTTGTGTTCCTGGTAGGAGATCTTGCAACATTATTTAAAGATTTTTCCAAAAGATTTTCAGCAGAATTGTGGGCAGAGTTATGAAATTAATCACTGTTGTACTCAGGCCTAAATTGGTTAAGACCTGAATATAATCACATAATAGTAATCCAAGGGGATGCACATGCAAGAAAAGACAAGCACTAGGATGATCTGACAATGGTCCTGAAGTCTCATCAACATAAGACTAGCAAACTTGGGGAGGTGGTGGCATAGTGATATTGTCACTGCACCAGTCTTCCAGAGACTCTGGTGACCTGCATTTGAATCCCACATGGCAGATGGTGAAATTTGAAGTCAATCAATATCTGGAATTAGAAGTCTGATGATGACCATGAAGCCATTGCTGATTGTTGTAAAAACCCATCTGGTTCACTAATGTTCATCAAGGAAATCTGCACCCTTACCTGGTCTAGCCTACATGTGACTCCAGATCCACAACAATGTGGTTCACTCTGGGCAATAAATGTTGGCCTAGCATCCTGCATCCCATGACACCCACATCCCATGAACAAATTTTTAAAAAGTTGCGAGCAACATGTTAGTTTGCTGATGCTTACCTAGCTGAGTGGAAAATTGGACAGTTTGGATGTGTCCTTGGGTAGGGTGATTGGAGGATGGGTTGTGGGTGTATGAGGTAAATGAGATGAGGCTCAGTGTAGGCCAAGAGTGGTCCATAGTAATGCTGTGAAGCAGGAGGAGCATGCACCAAATTAAGGTCACTACTGAACATTTTCTAGACAGCCTGCCCAACAGTCTATTAGCTAGGCTGTTGTAGAATCACAAAGCCTAGTTGGAGCTTGGAAAGCACAAGCTCGAACTAGTCTTCATGAATTTTGCAAACTAGTCCTGAAGTGGGAATAAAATGCCCTTTCAACACAAATGAAGACTACTCATTTCAGGCAGCCATTAGAGCTGTGATGGATTTAGCAGTGATCCTAATGCAAATGCAGATCAAGTGTGGGAGGTTGAACTGTTATGCTTGAAATTGTTGTGCTGATTTTATGGCCGTAACTTGGGCACAGCAATGTTAATTTTAATTTAATGTTAATTTATGTTCCATTATCTACTCACAAGTTTCCATCCTTCAAGAATTATCTGCCAAGTGCATCCATCCAAGCGTGGTGGTGGAATTCACATTGTTCAGTAATGATGGTGATGCCATACTTCACACCTTAGTTGTTTGGTAGTACAGAACTTGAGTATTGCTGAAAAAAGAGACAGTTTTTGTTGACGCTTTTCATTTTGCACTCATCAGGACAATTTGCAAAAAAATACCAATGTCAGGGGAGGCAACATATTTATACTGTACGAGAAGAGGGTGCTGATTGAGTAGCAAGTAGATTCTGATTGCTAAGGCATTGCCATAGAGGTACACCAGTTGATAGTGACTGACAGTTAACTACCAAGCATTGTTTGAAAATTAAACCAGGCAGCTTGACTCTGATTGGTCAAGACTATGATGTCTCTTTTTTCAGCAATACTGAACTTCACATTTTCTAGCTTTTCACTGGATGCAAGGAATGATAATACGCAGCAGGTGTCCAGTTTTACTTTAGCAAGCAGGAGATTTTTTGGAATTTTAAAAAATCTCAATATGGTGAGTATTAGATCACACATAGTTTAATTCATTGCAATTGGAAATAGAATCTAGATTTTAACATGCTTTTCCCTAATTCTAACAAAGGAGAAATAAAAGTAATGAGCTTAATACTAAACTGCAACCAGAAAAGCTTAATGCTGAAAAATAGTATAAGAGAATTATATTTAATTATAATTCAACAACTTAAATAAGCTTGGGTACTTCCATAGACATAGAAAGAGTTGCAAAAGCAAATAGTCTCATACCCATCACTTGAAATCTTCAAGACTTATCTCTTGATTATTTCCATTTCTAAGTTTTTCATTATCAGGACTATCACGTTAGCAGGCCATGTCTGATTTAGCCAGCGCTAACAGTCTTAATTTGGCTGCGTTTGCTGCATGTGCAGTTATACCAACGTGACTTCATTGTGAGCGACAGAGATCAGAACATTCAGATCAGATCATTTCCCCAACCTCAGTTTGATACGTTTCCTCTCCATTTAGTTTCTTGTTTTATTTTAAGCAAAATTCAAACGCATAGCAATCCTTATGAGAACCGAAACTGACTGCCTCTGTTTTTTTTCAATATAAAGTCTGATAAGCTATGTAGCATCTTCAGGAGAGGAGGGGAAAGAGAGACAGAATTGAATAAGAATGTCATGGTGGTGGGGAGAAAAGAATTCTTAGTTTTATCTTATGATGTAGGAAAACCTGTGTGAAAATCTGCAGATGAATTCTAGCATTTCGCCAAAACAGCAAGACTGCTCCTGGCACATTTTTTTAACGGAACAGAAAATTGAGCACTCTGACGTCCATATCAGTCATGTCAGAAATTGCTATTTGCTGAACCTCATGGCACATCCACTGGTTGCGTTGATGCAGCTCTTGTTTTCTTCAAGTGTGTCCTTTTACCATGTTTAAAGTAAAGATTTAAAACATTTTAAAAATTGATTTTCTGAGCCAAATTGTTTACTGCGTATGCATGGACAACTAGATGTAATGGTAACTAAATGTAAGATCTCCAAATTCGCAGATGACACAAAGCTGTGTAGGAGAGTGAGCTATGAGGAGGATGCAGAGATGCTTCAGTGTGATTTGGACAAGCTGATTAAGTGGGCAAATGCATGGCAGATGCAGTATAATGTAGATAAATGTGAGGTTATCCACTTTGGTAGCAAAAACAGGAAGGCAGATTATTATCTGAATGGCTATAAATTGAGAGAGGGGAATGTGCAACAAGACCTGGGTGTCCTTGTACACCAGTCGCTGAAGGTAAGCATGCAGGTGCAGCAGGTGGTAAAGAAGGCAAATAGTATGTTGGCCTTCATAGCGAGAGGATTCGAGTACAGGAACAGGGATGTCTTGCTGCAATTATACAGGGCCTTGGTGAGACCACACCTGGAATATTGTGTGCAGTTTTATCTCCCTCTCCCTTTATCTGAGGGAGGATGTTCTTGCTATAGAGGGAGTTCAGCGAAGGTTTACCCGACTGATTATTGGGATGGCGGAACTGACATTTGAGGATACATTGAGTCGATTAGGATTATATTCACTGGAGCTCAGAAGAGTGAGGGGGTATTTCATAGAAACCTATAAAATTCTACAGGACTAGACAGGGTAGATGCAGGAAGGATGTTCTGGATGGGGTGGAGCCCAGAACCAGGGGTCACAGTCTGAGGATACGGGGTAGACCATTTAGGACTGAGATGAGGAGAAATTTCTTCACGCAGAGAGTGGTGAGCCTGTGGAATTCACTACTACAGAAAGTAGTTGAGGCCGAAACATTGTATGTTTTCAAGAAGGAGTTAGATATAGCTCTTGGGGCAAAAGGGATCAAAGGATATGGGGAGAAAGCGGGAGCAGGCTATTGAGTTGGATGATCAGCCATGATCATAATGAATGGCGGAGCAGGCTTGAAGGGCCGAATGGCCTACTCCAGCTCCTATTTTCTATGTTTTCTATGCGTATGCGCAGATGGCTATTGGTGGCCATCTTCCGCTGCCATCTTGCATTGGCAGGAGACACAGTGTATAAATTTGGGTGGAATATGGGTGTGTCAATGTAGTTCAGACGGTAGCACTCTTGCCTCTGAATCACATGGTTTTGGGTTCAAGCCATACTCCAGGGCTTGAGCACTAGGCTGACACCCCAGTCCAGTACTGAGGGGGTACAGCACAGATGAGACATTAAAATGAGGCCCCATCTGCCTGCTCTGGTGGATGTAAAAGATCCCAGGGCACTATTTTGAAGAAGAGCAGGGGAGTTATCGCATGTGTCCTGGCCAACATTTATCCCTCAATCAAATCACAAAAATCAGATTGTTTGGTCATTATCAAATTACTGTTTGTGGGAGTTTGTGGAGCACAAATTGGGTGTGCTTCACTTCCTACATCACAACAGTGACTACACTTCAAAAAGTACTTAATAGGCTGTAAAATGCTTTGAGAAGTCATGTGGTGGTAAAAAGTGTGAAATAAATACAAGCCTTTGGGCGGAATTTTCCATGCCCGCTGGCGCCGGGCATGATCGGTGGTGTGAGTGACAATATGTCACGATCAGCTTCACATCAGTGTGAAACTGGTTCACAATCATCTGCTCAGCCCGCCAACGTTGGGCCGCATTTCTCACCATTAGACGTTGGGAACCTCACTGTCATACATCAGCATATCATTATCAGGCCAGCCTGCTGGAATCATCCCCCCAGGCCAGATCGTCCATCCACGTTGGCAGGAAAGCCATGCGTTTCACAACTGCACATAAGCAACGTGCATTTGGCGGCCTGCACTTTGATGAGAACTCGGAGCTGAGTACACAGTAACATTGTGCAGCACTTGCCAGGGTTGCCTGTTGTGCTTCAAGCTTGAGGGACACTGGGTGGTCAGGGTTAAGGGCAGCCCTGCTATTGAGGTGATTGGTGGCAGGGGCAAGGGCAGCCAAGCTGTTGATTAAAGCGCTCAAGCATTCAGGGTTGGGGAGTGTAGGGTGGTCAAGGGAAATGGCCAAGCATTAGGGAAACCTATATAAAGTGGCCATTCCTCTGCAACTCAGACAGTTCAGGCACAGCCACATTGATATGATTGGAGTCAGGCTTCTAACTTATATGCCCAATCAAGCAATGCAGAGGCATCAAAGTGTGACCAAGTGCTCCAAAGCTTTTCAGCCCCCTCCCCCAGCACAGACTGCAAAGTCATGAGCATTTTAGTGGAAGGCAGATCAGTTGGATGGCTGCACACATTGTCCAATCTCCTTGTTAAAGCTGGCCGTGGCGCAGTCACTGCTGGAGGCGCTCACAGCCCCTTGCAATATCATCATTTGGACCAGTCTTTCCCCATGGTTCAGGTTAACAGTGCAGCCTTGCAGTGTGGGCTAGGACAATGCCTGTGCCTGAGCTGAGAGCGCAGCATGCAGTCCAATGGGCAAAGCTACTGCCAATAGGTCAGGTGGAGTGTGGTGGAGGTGGTGGGGTTTCGGGCAGCCATGCAGCGCACTAAACTCTGGCCATCCAAGTGGTGGCCAACACTCTCCAGGAATAATTAAGGGGCCTGCACACTTAGCCAGGACAGGTTCTTAGTACATTCATGCTAACCACGTGGCTTTCTCTTTCATCCTGCAGGAGGAGTACATTAGGATTATGGAGCCTGGTGACCTAGCTGTATACCTCATGGCCTACAAAGCACGAGGATAATGGAGGAGAGAGCGATTGGGGTGCCTGCCTGCAGAGAGGCAGGAGCAGCAACCTCATGAAGAAGGGGCAGCTGGGGCTCCTGCACATGCCGCCCAAGAGCCACAGCGAGCCGTCGCTGGCAGCGCCTAGCGACACCCAGCGTCTGTAGACACCGTCTTTCATTCCTGCAGATGGCCGAGAACCAGTATCGTCTGAGACTGTGCATGTCTCGGGAATTGGTCTGTCGCATCTGCCACTTACTGCAGGATTTGGCACCATGGGGACATGGGGGGCATCCACTGCCAGTGGCTGTGAAAGTGACCGTGGTGCTCAATTTCTATGCCAGTGGCTCCTTGCAGGGTTCCACAGGTGGCCTTTGTGGGATCCCTCAACCCTCCAACCGCAAGTGCATCCATGAGGTCACGGATGCCATCTTTGTGAAGGCACACAACTTTGTGCATTTTGCCTGGGACCAGGGCAACCAGAATGCAAGAGCGATTGGATTCATGCAGATCTCAGGTCTCCCACACGCACAGGGTGTAATCAGTTGCACTCATGTGGTGCTCAGGTCTCCATTGCAACACATGGTCAACTACATCAACTGCCACAGAATCCATTCGCTGAACGTGCAGCTGATGTGCGATCACCAGAAACACATCCTGCAGGTGTGCGCACGGTTTCCAGGGAGTGTGCACAGCTCCTACATCCTCAATCGGTCACAGATCCCTGCAGTCTTCCAGGGTCAAAAGAAACTGCAGGGTTGGCTCCTCAGAGACAAGGGCTACTCACAGAGGCTGTGGCTGATGACACCCATAAGGCGGCCTCAGACTGCAGCAGAGCGACGTTATGATGAGGCTCATGCAGCAGCTCGCAACCTGGTGGAGCAGGCCATCAGGATGTTGAAGATGCAAATCAGGTGCCTGGACTGGTCTGGTGGAGCCCTGCAATACAGTCCACAGAGGGTGTCACACATTGTCCCCGTCTGCTGCATTCTTTACAATCTGGTGCTGCAACAGGAAGAGGAGCTGGCTGAGGAGGAGATGCAGGAGCTACAGATCCCCTCTGATGAGGAGGACGCCGATGGGGATGGGGGTGAGGAGGTCCTCAGTGATGACGATGTCAGGGATGAGGCCCTCGCACTTGCTGGACGAGGCAGGCTGACTGAGGAAGCCCTCATAGCTGCTAGATTTGTGGAGGATGATGACAAGATGCATTGAGGTGACCCCATAGATCCTCACATTGCATCTGTGAATGTTTGACTCCAGTCTGGCTTATGGCAGCACAAATACCTTCTGTGAGAATGTTCCTGTAATGGAGAAGCAGTGGAGGCCCTAATAGTCATTCAATTCCAGGAAAATGATGGTGATATGCAGTGAGGACACTCCATAGATCTTCACATAGCCTCTGAGAATGTCTGACTCCTGTCTGGCTGAGGGCAGCTCACTTGCGCCCTGTGATCAGGGTCACATCATAGAGACACAGCCATGAAACTTTAGAAGCATCTGAATCTTTGTCCACCTTCAGCACCTGACCCCTGCAGGAGCACAGTGCCACTGGTCACAGAAGCTGAAGAGATGGGGGCCAGCCCCACCTCAAATGTGCTGAGACCACACAGAGAGAATGAAGGAACTCTGTGGCACCTGCCCACTACATTCTGGCAGCAATGACAGGCAACACTGAGGTGCAGGCATCACTAATGTGTCCAGGGAGCATGAGGCCGGACCATCACTTTGCACAGAGCACAGGGTGAGGCCCAGGACTGAGACACCTGCCTTTATCTTGTGCTAAAGGGTGTCATCTCTGAGTGACATGAACAATGCTCATCAGAACAAGGAGCCATAGGCAGGGAGATATCTTGGGAGTTTATTGACAATAGTGAACAGTATATACAAGTGATCAACACCCGTGCCCAGGCTATGCAACTAATTCTCTTTAACTTTCCTAACCCTGCCACTAAATGTTAGTTTTCCCCGATATCCACAGTGGAGGTGGCGGCAGCCTTTTGACTGATGGTCTTGGCGGGCACCCTCTGGAGGGCCAAGACCTGCTTTGGGGTCCTGTTGTGTGGCAGTGTCACCCTCCTCAGATGGTGGAGCTGGAGCTGCTGAGGTCACAGGAAGAGGGAAGTCAGATGGGCCGGACATTCCTGGAGTGTCCTGAGTGGATAGGTCCAGAGTGTGGACCCGCTGACCATCCTCTCTATGGGTGCCCGGGGGCCCCAAGCTGACTCCTTGAGGAGTAGGGGTAGCTGGAGTGGGATCGAGCTGCCCGGCACCCCTCTCGTACGCACACTGTTGGAGGCTAAATATGGCATCAGCGATGGAGTTGAGCCCGCGCAGCAGTGCAGGAGAAAATTCCTGGACCAAGGTCTCCATGGCAGTCACCATCTTACCAGTGTTGACTTTGGTGCATTGGCATGCCAATGCTATTACCTCCGAGTGAAGGCAGACGGATTCCTCCATCATGCCTTGCAATCTAAGGAGTTTAGTGGACATCCCTTCCTGGTGTTCCTGAGCTTGCCTTTGTAGCTCCAGCAACTGTGACATGACCGAGTCCAAAGGCTCGTAATCTGACTCGGACTCAGCAAATTTCGGGCCTCCAGCAGCCCTCTGAGTGCCGGATGCCAGGGAAGTCCTTGCCGCCACCTGCTGTGGATCAGACAATGCGATTTGATCACCAGATTGTGATCCTGAGGCTACTCTAAAGCTGGCTCCCACTGAGGTGTGTGTCTGTGCACTGGTGGAGGGTATGGGTGAGTGCTGTGATGAGTCTTCAGGGAGGGTGCCCCCAAATTCCTCCGCAGAGGTTTCTTTGGGACTTGATTGGAGGCCCTGGGTCATGGACTCTGGTTACTGATTCCCAGATGTGCCTGTGAAAGCAAGGAAAGATAATTAGTGCATGGCAGTGGCCGGTGAAACAGGACAGATCACTTACAGCATAGTTGCCTTATGTATGTTGCACTGTTGGACCCTCACTTGGTAGAGCAGCACCGACCTCACTGTCAGCACAGGACTAGACCAGATCGCTGCTGGCCAGCTGGATGGCTGATTTCAAAGTCTGTGAGGGCCTTGATTTCAGGCATTCCTCCACCAGTCTGCAACCGCTCCCTCTTGTTGTGTCCCAGCTTGTCCTGCATGAAGAGAGATGGGGAAAGTGTAAGCAGGATGCCTGCCAGGCCAGATGATAAGCATGCGAGGCCTGTGTGGGTGGTGAGTGGTTCCATGGGTGGGATGAGGACAATGGCCGTGAGTGTGAGTGAGTGAATGATGATGTCTTTGAACTGGCAATGAGTGAGAGCACTGTGGGTGTGTGATAGGTTTGTGAGTGTGTGAGTTGTGAGTGATGAGAAGAGTGACTTACCCTGGCAGAACAGAGGAGATCATTCATCCTCTTGCAGCACTGGGTGGCAGTCCTCTTTTGAAGGGTGCTGGTACTGACCACCGCTGCCACCACCTCCCAAGCTCAGTTAGTGCTGTTGCTGCCCATCCTGCAGCTAGAGCAGGGGTACAGGACATCCCAGCGGGCCTCCATGGCATCCAAAAGCTGCTCGAGGGATGCATCGCTGAACCTGGGAGCTGCAGTCTTCTTCAGGTCCTGGGCCATGCCTTCCGTGCAGCAATGGTGGTCTGGAAGCACCGAGATGTGTGCTTGTGGCTGGACTTTTAATATGGCACCCGGCGTAATGAGGCGGTGGGGTGATGGCGGGCGGGCGAATGAAAGCCTGCTTTCCTGCAAAACAGTGTATTTCCCGGGAGTGCATAAAGAATATGGCGGGTTTAGGATGATATGACATGAAAACCCGCCAGAGCGGCTGGCAGGTAAAATGTCATTTTACCCGCCTGCTACCACACAGAGTGCAAATCTTGGAAAATTCTGCCCTTGGCATATTTCTTTTTAAAATAAAGAACTTGAATCAAATTATAATGCTCCTATCTCAAAAAAAGAGTTCAGATGCTTTTGTCCTTTCTACAATGTATCTAAAATGTAAGATTTTGTTACATTCTTTAATAGCTATGTGTAACTTGAGAATAATATATACAAAGAATGGCACCTTTCAGCAAAAAAATGTTTGGAAGACTTGAAGCCATCACTTTCAGGCCCCATTCCCTAACCACCGACTCCATGCCTCTCCCTGGTATAAGTGTGCTCGCAACCTTGGTGCCTTATTTGACCCCAAGATGAGCTGCGACCATATATTCGGCACCATCACTAACATCATCTGACTTCTGAAACAAAAACAAAACATGCTGGAAAAACTCCGCACGTCTGACATCAAATGTGGAGAGAAAGACAGAGTTAACATTCTGAGTCCATGTGACTCTTCTTCAGAGACGAAGAGTCACTTGACTTCTCCCCTGTTTCAGCTTACCTGTTGGTGAAACCTTCATTCATGCCTTTGTCACCTCTGGACTTGACTATTCCAATGCACTCCTGGATCATCTCCCTCATTCTACTCTCTGTAAACTACAAGTCACCCAAAACTCTGCTGCTCATGTCTTAATTCACACCAGTTCCCATTCAACTATTACCCCTGTTCTCATGGGACCTACATTGGCCTCAGGTAAAGATTTTAAAATTCTCATCCTTGTTTTCAAATGACTCCATTGCCTCATCCCCAGCCCATCTCTGTAATGTTTGTCAGCTCCAATCTCTCTGAGACATCTACGTTTATCTAATCCTAGATTTGTGGGCATCCCTCCACAATTGTGGCCTCGCCTTTAGCTGCCTAGGTCATAAGCTCTGGAGATCCCTCCCTAAACCTTCCTCCCCACATCACTTGCTTCCTTTAAGACACTCCCTAAAACAAGGGATCCCAGATCCCAAACTGTGGGTCGCGACCCTCAAAGGTGTCACAGAAGCCACTTTGGGTGTTGTGGGCCTCCCTTCCTCTGAGACAGAGATGGCAACTGTGAAGAGAAGAGTCTGGTGGGACAGCCCTGGACTCACTGTTGCAAGGACCGATGATGAGCCCAAAGTGTTCTTTAGCTTGAGGACCGAGTGCCAAGTGTGCCCAGAATGTTTGTACGTCCACTTGGCAGAGGCAGAGGCCAGCAAGTGTAATTCAGTCACTGCCAGAGTGCAGCAAAAGTCGTCAGGTTATATCAGAAGATGTGTGACAGCTTCAAACTTCACTGTGTTCCTATCTGCCTGTTGTACAGTCTCCTTACTCTGGGACAGTGCATCTGTTTCACAGGTAGAGCGAAAGGGGGGAAAGGGAAAGGGGCTCCTGAGTGAGAGTGAGTTGTGGAGAAGAGGCTGCTGACTGAGTGAGTTGGGGGGGTGGGGGAGGTTGAGAAGAGGGACTGCTGCATGAGTAAGTGAGTGAGTGGGGGAAGGGGGGTTGGGAACTGGGGCTGCTGAGTAACTGTTCGTGTGGAGAGAGGGTGTTGTGTCGAGGGGCTGGCTCATGTGCATGCAGGGGAGGAAAGATTTTGGGAAGAGGGTTATGTGTGTATGGTGGGGGAGTGGTGCTGACTGCAATGTGTATGTGGGGGATTGAGGTGGGGAGTCTTCACTGAGTCTTCTGTCACCATGGAATATGGAGAGCTTGGCTGAAATCTACATGAGTATATAAAATAATATTTTTACAAAGTACTTTAAAAACACAGATTTTCATATTTATATGATGTATTATTATATGTTGACCTATAATATGTGAACTTCAATAGCTATGTACTGAATGCTACTATGCTGTTTTATTTATGCTGGTGTCTGGGTCACCTTAATTTTTAAGTGTTAAATGGGGTCACCTGGAAAATATTTTATGAAGCACTGCCTTCAAACTGCGCCTTTGACTAAGTGTTGGATCATCTGAACTAATATTGCATTACATGGCTCAGTGTTTTATAATGGTCCTGTGATGTGCCTTGGGCGTTTTATTGCATTGAAGGTGCTATATGAATATAAGTTTTTGCTGTTGCTGAAAAATATCCAAAAGAAACAGGTCCATCCTGAGCAAGAGACCTTGTCCTAAATCCCTGGGACAGTCACTTGAATAAACAAGTTTGTGCATTGCACCCCTCGAGGGTCCTTCAGCAGCAAACACCCTGAATACTCAGTCAGTGAGTGGAGCAGCATACAGCCTCTCTACCTGAGATGCCTCAAGACCCTTCTGACCAAAACAAAAATCCAGAAAACTATTTGCTCCAAATGAGCCTTAGTTCCATCAGAGTACAATAATTGATGCCTGCCAGGACCAATCACCTTGCTCCAGTAAAGGTACAAACCACAACAAAGCTCAGACAGGCACTCAGTGGCCTGAGGCCCAGCAATGGCATTATAGGTGATCTTCCCATGGAAACATGGGGACTGCTACAAACATGTCTCTGTGGCATGGCAGAGGAACATTATCGCATGTCTCCTATCCCTCCCATCTACTCTCCCCACCCCAGAATTTAAAGTTGTGCAGCAAATAAGGCGGAGTCCTGGCATAGCTGAGTTCCATCCCAAATTTCTGGCCCTCCAAGCAGAAATCAGGTTTACTGTCACCTTCAGCTCCAGAAATTTTGGAGTCTCATAATTTAGGTTTACTCTTGAGGAATGTTCAATGGGATGAAGTACTGGAGGATCCATGTGCTGCCAAACTCCCCCCGCAACCAAAAAAAAATCACCTTCAGGAAAGGTGAGATGGAAAGATAACTGGCTAAAAAAAGAAAGAAATTAGGGTTTACCATCTTCAGCAAATCCACCAACCATTTAGTCTATTAGTGCCCAATGTGAAATATCAGTGTCAGGGTAGATGTATTGCCTTGTTAAATCAAATTAAAAACTTCTATAGTTCTTTTTTTAAGCCTTTACTATTTTAAATGATAATTTTTAAAAATTTCCCTTGAAGAAGCCTTTTACTTTTCAGTCACTGAATAGTAATAGTGACAGGAGGAGACTGATCACATAGAAAATTTAGTATGGCTGCCATTGTGTATAAAGTGAAAAACTACATCTGGTTGTCCAGGCTCCCCGTGTTAATAATAGAAGAAAAAAGTAGCAGCAATCTCTACTTTTATGATGTGTAATTTGTAAAACTATCCTATTTAGTCTGTAGAATATTATATTGTTCGTTTATTTTACATAAAAGGCATGGACATCTAATGTAGCTCAACAAGAAGCGCTATCAGTTTGAGGAAGAGTTATGAGATTTTACAAGAGACAGATTTTAAAAAATGGCATCGAGCCAAAAATTAGTTTGTGCTGTTATTTGGGCACAGTGGTCATGATTTTCATAATTCAAGATCTGCCTGTGTTGGTTCCAGTGAAAGTAGACAGCACGTAAATTTGATGCTGCCACATTAATATCCCTGACTGTAGCGTGGGGGTGACCATCGACCGTGCAGCTGGCTGCCTGTACGCTCAGCAGGGAACCCTGCAACACCTGGTGCAGCCTGCCTTCTCAATGAACTGACGTGAGCGGTCAAGGTCGGTGAATGCAACTTCACATGACATCTCATACACACCAAGCTGCTCAATGCTTCACACCCCCATCACTTAACCAGCAGCATTCCCTGGCACCCGTGCCTAACATCCAGATACTCCACCACACCCTCACATGTCTACCAATCCTGAAATCTTCAAATCCACATCCCACCGCCTCTGCATACCTCCAGCTATTCATCTATGGAAGGCACATCACCCAACCACAGTGCAACATAATCAAAGACATTCTTCCCTCTCTTTTACAGAGTAAGTTTGGCAACAATAGGAAGGAGCTGAGCATAGCCAGTGGGGAATAAGTATACCTGCATCATCTAAGCTTTCAAAGGAGGTGGTCCTGCACATAATAGGCTGGCTCTGACAGAGCCTGTGGCATCCAACATTGGTGAGGACATTGAGAATTGCGGTATGTTTCTGCCTTATAGTCCCTTCTCAAATCTCAGTGCACCCCCATCCTGCTATCTGGCAAAATGAGCAAACTGTAGAAAATGTGTTCATTGACTTCTTGATTTTCACCCCACCTCCTTCACATCAGGCTGACCTTCCCCTTTCTGATCTCTTGCTTTTAGACATCCAAGAACTGCCACCCACAGCACACCCAGGAGGAGGGGTGAGATCAATACCTTCGCACTGATGAAGAGATCCTGTTATTTGATCCGACACTCGCAGCCACCAGCTCAGATATTAGTGCAGCAATTTGCTTGGAGGCTATTTTACAGTTGGGAGCAACACATGGTGATCCTAGTACAAGTGGTGTGCAGCCAGTCTAGGGAGAAAGGATAGCTTTTGTGCCAGCTCACCAGTTCAGCTACAGGAGACTCAGATGAGGTGGCACGTCGGAGAACACTGATGGGCTTGCACACCAAGATGCTGAGTGTATTGATTGGCCTGGCAGTTAACCTCCTGACACTGTCGAAGAGCATGGAAGGCTCTAGTGACAGAGGGCCCTCTCTGCAGCCTCTTGTCCACGTCCCTGTTGTACTGGAGACCCAGAAGCACTGGAGCTGCTGGCCCACTACCTGTTGCAGCCTTTGTGTGGTCAGTTCACCTTATCCTCTTCCCTCCCTGTGGGGTGCAGCAACACTCCATGCCGACTCCAGGAACTCATCTCAACATCTCCAAAAGCAGTCAGAGTGCTTCCAGACTTTGAAATACTAGAAGTTCTTCTAAATTTCCTTATTGACAAGTTTGGTGGCTGGTCCTTTAAATAACATTAGTGTTGGGTCTCTCTTGCAGCTGAACATTTGATATTTGGTAATTGACATGTGATTTCATTGAATGGACCTGAGTGGTCCAAATTTGGAAAATGCTTGTCATGTCAGCTGGTGGGTTTGTGTGCTGTCATCATCCAGCGTCCACCTGCACCAGTGTCCTTCTCAAGCTGGTACGCTACATAGAGCATTACATAAGTGGCTGTGGCACAAGACCCATCCCCAGGATGTTTGGCTTCCCTAGTACGGCTGCTAAAGATCCAAATTTTACACCTGAAATATTTAAATATGTAAATTCTGATGTATACATCCTGATATTTGGCAGCGGATGGGTGGGGCAGGGAGGGAGAATGGAACCCCCAATTCCCTTTTGTCTATAATTATTGTAGCTTAATTTTGATAAGGTAGATGTGTATTCCTGAACCCCTGTTAGTGTGCAGTCAATTTAAAAGTCACCATAGATTTAAACGAGAAGTATTATTTATTCACACTGAGGTCTATTGCTACGTCAATCACACAACACACACCCAAGAAACATACAATTAAAGGGAGTAGTGCATTTAAAACCAAAAAGAATAGTTAACAGTTCACATGTCTTTGAGAGTCCAGCGAAAGTGGGAGTTTTTCCAGTTCTGGAATTGAAGACCAGCCAAGGTCAGATGGCAGGGGTCAAACCCAGACTAACTGCAGAGTTTCTTCAGAGTAAAGACTGTTCAGCAAGTCATTTAGACAGGTCCT
The DNA here is from genome assembly GCF_017639515.1 of Carcharodon carcharias. NCBI lineage: Eukaryota > Metazoa > Chordata > Chondrichthyes > Lamniformes > Lamnidae > Carcharodon > Carcharodon carcharias. The sequence goes on from NC_054469.1 coordinate 166,389,539, forward strand.
GATGACTGTTGTAACCAGAGGTCCAATTTCTTACAAGTGAACTCAGAGTAGTTTGAAACATGTTGTGGGGGGTGCTTTTAAGATACTTTAAGCCTTATAGATCTTGAAAAGACAAGATGACACAGCCTTTCTATAGCAGCTGCGATGTTGTTGCTGGTGTTCTGTAGACTGAGCAGTCTCTCCATCTTAGCTTTTAGATAAAAGGTTTTCAAAATTAGAGGGCAGTTTTGATCACATGATGAATGGCCAGTGATACACAAAGGAAGGCAAATTATTGTCTTTCATCATGAAAAAGGAGTTTCAGTCACATGGTCAAAAGCCATTGATATACAGTAGGAAGTAGAAAGCGGTCTTTAGTACTTCATTGTAGGTACTCAGTCTCGAAAGCCTTCCTTTGTTGCATGGCAGACCCAGTGACAGAGGGTCTGGGAGTTTATTGTCCCTGTGCTTTGAAGTAAGCCTTGACAATAAAAATGTGAAATTCAGGAGAAGAGTGCTGTTTAGGCATGTCTATTTGGGGACCCCTCAACAACCATCTCATTGTTCATCAGGGTCCATCTTGAAAGGAATGCAGTTTATAAAATATATTGTAATATCTCCATGCCTGCACTGGCATGACACAATGATGAAGTAAAAAACCAGATAATCTGTTTTAGATGTTGATTGATGAATCACTGTACGCTAGGACACCCTGCTCTACTTCAAGTGACACTAGGGCACCTTTTACATGCACCTGTGAGGGAGAAAATGAGGCCTCAGGTTAATATCTCATCCAAAATACAGCATCTCTGACAATACAGCAACAGTAATGAAGTGGCATGTCATCCTAAATTATGAGCTCAAGTCTCTGAAATGAGGCTTGAAGTCATGTCCCTGATATTTACTGGGATGGATCTTGTGAACAGGTAAGTTGTTCTGGCAGGGAAAGCTGGAAGTCTTTATTTCAAGCAGCTTTCCTACCTGGGAGCCAGTCTGAGTGACAGGCCTAGCTCCTTGTCAGCGGGGAGAATTCTGAAGGAGGCAACAAAGCTGGTACAAGTAGGGAGCCTGCAGCTGGGTTAGTCAGAGCTTGGGCAGGGGAGGGGGGAGATGGGCCTTGGGGAGGGTGGTGGTCACCAATCCGTGGTGATCAATGACCTGAAGCAGGGGTGGTGATAGGTGCTAAGCAGACTGGTTCCAGTCTTGGTCTCATTGCTGTGGTGAGGGATGTTATAGTGATCAGGGAAGCAGGTAAACCTGGGTGGGCTATGAGGAAACATTCCTCTTCCTCCTGGCGCACAATCAGTGCCAAAAAGACACTTTTTCCAAAAATAATCCTCACCTCTCTAAATCCACCAGATTTTCCAAGACCTGGGAAACCCAGCCAACCAAGGTTAAGCCTTAAAGACAAATTAAATATGAGGCACCCAGCCTCACTTTAATATTTAAATTTCCAACCCACCTCATGGGAGCGGGTTGATTGCCCGCCCATACCAATCTCACTTCTCTTAAGAAAGGAAGTGGACAGATTGGGTTTAGGTTTAAGGTTTTAAAAATGTTAACATTCTATCTGAACCCTATCCATCTTTTTTGCTGGGGGTAGGGGGCAAAGGGTTAAAATTACTTATCATGACTTTCTTGACTCAGAAGCAAGTGTGCTGCCACCGAAGCATAACTGACATGTTCTTGGGAAGAATTTAAAGGAAAATCAATATTGTTAGTACAGTGAATCTTACACTCCAACCTCATTAGAATTGCATCTTTGTGAGGCAGGCACATTGCTTGTATTAATAATAATGCAATAATGCACAATGTAGTATCTGTTCAACAGTTCAGCAAAAAGCAGTAATGTGAAAAAGGCAAGCAACCAGGTCCAGCTGCATTATATTAAAGGATGTGGTGGTAACTAAGGACCCCATGCAGTGAGACTGAAGTTTCATTTGCTTTTTGAAGAAGTGTCATTTGTCATATTTAACACTGTAATACCTAACCATACAATGCACATCTCATTACATGGGGTAAGTCCTCATTTTCACAGAATAAGAGGTATTTAGTGGAGTGTATTCCCATCACCACCCCCCCCCCATCCCCACCACAATCCCACTCCAGTTTACTGAACCCATTGAACAGGTGTCACAATGGGCAAGCAATTCTCACCATCAAATTACCATTCATGTGATGAAGATGAAAATTTACTCCACTACAGCATTAAGAATCAACAATCCTAATCATACAGGCTTTGGTTGTAATTTGGTACAAATCTAGAAACGTCTTTCCTTTCTTTAGGTTTTTTGGTCTTTATCAAGGTGAGGAACACTAGTAGCAGGGAATGAAGCATTTTGTTTTAGCATCAGACAATGCCAGATCAGATACAGCTGAGCTAGATGTAAAGTAAAATTTTGCTCCAAATAGTTCTTTTTATTACACCAATGGAAGAAATTTTCCATTTATCACAAATGCGTTTGCCAATTAGTGGTAAATTAGGAGCTGAATTGTCCCATTCTTTCTTCTAAGGGTCACACATTATAGAAATATAAAGCATCTGTCAAGCACTGCAATGCTGTGTTATGAATGCTGGATTTTATATGATGGTTATGTGTTAAACCATCTCCTTTAATTCAAAGTAAAATGGAGTAGTGAAGAGGGGCATGTAACTGCATACAAAATCTGCCCAGGGACAAGCCTATCTGACCTGGTCACCAGGGAATAGGGGCCCAGGTCAAAACTTATTGAAAGTAAGATGTAAGCTTTAACACCTGGACACAAAAGAGAAGACAACTGTCCTTTCTGCTTACAGACTCTCAGAAGCAGTCAGATCGAGAGTTTTGTGGAAGAAGACCCACAACAGATACTGCTATGACAGGCAGAAGAAAAGGATTACTTTTGGGTTAACCACCAAGCAGAGGGTTGGTGAGGATTAAACCCATGTTCAAGGAAACAAGGATTATAAAGAAAAATCACCAGAGAGTACCTTGCAACAGGAAGTTCTTTCGATTATGCTGAAAGGATTAGGTGATGGGGACTTTGTTCAAAAAGATGCTGGAAGATACACCCTGGGGAAGCAGGATGAAGAGATCCTGATAAAGCCAGGAGGAGATTCAACTAAGAGACTAAATATCTGCTGAGAGTGTGCCGCAATGTATAAATGTGATGTGGGGCTTTTGTTGTGTTAATTGGCTAATGGGAAAAGTACTTTTTCCGTAGTTTAGTGTATCAGCAGCCTACTAAGTAATCTTTAGTTGTGGTTGATTTTAGTTTGTTTGTTTGGGTAAAAATCCTAAAACATGAAATCTTGTGCTATTACGTTGCGTTGGTTATTGGGAAATTTATATCTCTTTTGAAAAATTATCGGTCTCTACAGAAATTGCAACAACTGAATAGAGCAGAATCCAATGACTATTCTGTAGGATAGATTTTCAGACTCTTTTAATTTCCCATGGACCTGTTCAGGGGCATTGGCAGGGTGTAGAATTGGAGGACTCAGAATAGTCCTGCATTGATGAGGATCAGAGTCAGAAGACCTTGCTTGGGCCTACCTGAATTGCAAACAGAAGAGAAGGATCATATATAGCTTTGTCTCCATTCTGATTGGCAAACAATCTTCATCCATGCCTCAATACTCTTATTAATGTTACCAACATGTAAGCAAATAAATATGTCACTTTAACGAAAAACAGACACCAGCCACTTCCTTGGTGCTTCAGTCTTATGCCTCCACATGCTTTAGACCTGTCATTAACTTTGTCCCTCTTTGAAGTGCCATTTGAGAGTCTGTTGGGATTGGCTCACTGCTGTCACTATGAACCCATGAGACTGAGGTAGTTTTGGTCCACAGCAGCCAGCATTCTGAGGAGGACCAACTGCAAGGGGTGAACTGTTGACTAGCCACGTATCCCTTTGACAAAAATCTCTCCTTGAAATTATGTGCTGCCTCTTCCAGTAATGCAAAAGCAGACAAGATGAAACGTCTGTCTCTTTCTGCCCTTGGGGGAATTCGAAGGTGAACTAAACGACAGTATGTAAGCTGCAAGTCTCACATTTCTAACGTAGAGTGGATTGACGTTGAAAGTTTCAGTCAATAACTTTAAGGTTGTTGGATTAGCTAGTCTCTTACAGGAATGCTGATGGGCATGTGACTGCAAGAATGAACACAGCTTCCATAATGTCCCAACCAGCAAAACAACATTGGGACATTGATTGTGCCAAAAGAACAACAAATAGCACAGTGTTGGTGAGTATCTGAGTCAAGTGGGGTGTTTACTTACCTCACCCATGATGACCAAATCATTAAACATTTTCAGCATTACATTACTGATCTGAGAGTATGGAGGTTTCAGCAACTTCTCTCCCCTTCCACATTGCATGACAATTCTTCTAAAAGCCAAACAATGTTTACTGCATTACCCCCATCTCTCCAACAGTTTACTCACATGGTTATCTAAGAGGTTGGAAATTTTTCTTCCTGCAGGTCTCCTTGCAACCATTGCTTTCAACTCTTTGATGCTTCAATTGCTCACACTTAAACCTTTAATGTTACAAAAGAATGTTAAATCTAATTGTATCCTGCCAAAAATATGCAAATGGATTGATCACAGGAAATTTTCCCAGGTCACCATCATGACCATTGGGTAGATGTAAGGACATGTCAGCCATGGTAACATCGATCATTAAATCTTGGCTGCTACCTAAATGCTTTTCAGAGCGATGGCTCCTCTGGGGCTTGCAGCCAGAACCTAGTCATAGCGTCATGGCTGACTCAGCTGTACAGGGGCAACAAGAGGAATATTGGAAAAGAAATAGAGATAGGGAATTTGATAGTTAGGGGAACAGACAGATGTATGTGCAGCCATAGATATGAATCCAGGATGATATTTTGCCTCCCTGGTGTCAGGGTCCAGGTTGTCACTGGGAAGGGTGAACAGTCTGTGGCCATGGTCCATGTCAGTACCAACGACAAAAGTAGAAAGAGGGATGAGGCCCTGGTGATTGAGTTTAGGGAACCCAGAAAGATATTAGCAAACAGGACCTCAAAGGTATCAATGTCTGGATTAATCCCAGTTCCATGCAAAGTGAGTACAGAAATAGAAGAATAGAGTAGATGAATGTGGTTGTAGAGTTGGTACATGGCGGAGAACTTTAGATTTCTGGGAGATTAGGACCAGTTCTGGTGGAGAAGGGACCTGTCAGGCCAGATAGGTTGCAGCTGAACAGAGCCAGCACCAATGTCCACGTGGGGCAAATTGATAGTGGAACTGGGGAAGGTTTAAACAAACTTGGCAGAGGTATGGAGACCTGGATGTGATATTAGAAATGCACAGAGAATTAGGGGTGATAACTAGCACTAGAGCAGGAAATACTGAGGTGTTAGGTGGGGTCAGAGTAAGGGGGAATTCAATAAGGTCTAAATTAAGTTTACTGTACATGTATGTAAATGCAGAGTGTGATAAATAAGGTTGGTGAGACCAAGGTACAGAGAGCCTTGTGAACATATATGATGATAACCCCTGACTCAAAAAAAGGCAGAACTAGGTACTAAATATCCCTGAATACAAAGTGTTCAGGAGGAGGTGTGCCAACATTAATTAAGGAGAACATTACAGTGCTGGCAACAAAGATGTCCTAGAGGGCTCAAGGACAGAATCTATTTGGTTAGAGCTAACCATAGAGGTACCATTATATTGCTGTGTGTATTCTATAGGCTAACAACTAGTGGGAAAGATATGGGGAAACAAATTTGCAAGGAAATTTCAGACAAGTGCAAGAATTATAGAATAGTTATAATGGGGGACTTTAATTGTCCTAATATAAACTGGGATAGTAATGGAGTAAATGGCTGAAAGGAGAAAGAGTTTCAAGAGTATGTTTAAGAGAATTTTCTACATTGGTATGTTTTTAGTCCAAAAAAGGAAGGATACATTGATGGATCTGGTCCTGGGGATTGGGGCAGGGCCAACTTCAGTGGAGTAGAATGGACCTCACTCAGGTAAATTGGAATCAAGGATTGGTAGGCAAAACTGTAACAGAACAATGGACTGTATTTAAAGTGGAAATTGTTGGAGTACAGTCACGGTACATTCCCTCGAGAAAGAAAGCTAGGACAAACAATGCCAGAGCTCCCTAGATGATGAAAGAGATAGAGAGTAAGGTGAAACAGAAAAAGGATGCATATGACAGATGTCATTTGGATAGTACAGTTGATACAAAAATAATACAAGTGGCTGAATATAGAAGGTTCAAAGGGCAAGTGAAAACCAAATGAGGGAAGCCAAGAGAGAGTATGAGAAGATACAAGAAGTTATCATAAAAGAGAATTCAGAAGCCTTTTATGGGCATAAAAACAGTAACAAAATGGTAAAAGGAGAAGTGAGACTGATTACAGACTGAAATGGTGACTAACGTGTGGAGGCAGATGGCATGGCTGAGGTACGAAATGAATACTTTTCATCTGTCATTATCAAGGAAGAAGATGTTGCCCAAGTTGTAAGGGAATAGTAGGTGGTTGAGACACTGAATGGGCTAAAGATTGATAAACAAGAGGAATTAGAAAGGTTGGCTGTACTCAAAATTGCTAATTCACCAGGGCTGGATAAGATGAATCCAAGGATACTGAGGAAAGTAAGGGAGGAAATTGCAGAAGCACGGCCATAATTTTCCAATACCCGTTAGATACAGGGCTGGTGTCAGAGGACTGGAGAATTTTAAATGTTACATCCTTGTTCACAAAAAGTATATATGGATAATCCCTGCAACTATAGGGCAGTCAGTTTAACCTCAGTGGTGGGAAAGCTTTTAAAAACAATAATTCGGGACAACATCAACAGTCACTTGGACAAATGTGGATTTATTGATGATGATGAGTTGATGAGGGTAATGCAGTTGATGTGGTGTACATGGACATCCAAAAGACAGTTGATGAAATGCTTCATAACAAACTTGTCAGCAATGTTGGAATCCATGGAATAAAAGCATGGATACAAAATTGTCTGAGTGAATGGAAACATAGGCCGAGATTTTCCAGTCCCACCACCGACGGACATTGTCGCAGACAGGACAGGATAATAAGGAGAACCATTGACTTTTAACAGACCTTCAAATTTTCCGGTCCCGCCCGTGAAGATGCCTGCAGCTGGGGGGACTGGAAAATCCCGCCCAGAATAATTGTGTATGGAGGTTTATTGGAATGGAGAAAGCTAGGTAGTGGGGGGTCCTGAGTGTCGGCACTAGGACGCCTGCTTTTCATGATTTATATTCATGACCTAGACTTGGGTATACAGGGCACAATTTCAAAATTTATGGATGACACAAAACTTGGAGATTTTGTGAACTGTGAGGAGGATAGTGAAAAGCTTCAAGCGGACATAGACAGGATAGTGGAATGGGTGGAAAACGGAAGGGTGCAGATGACATTTAATACAGAGAAGTGTGAGATGATTCATTTTGTTAGGAAGAATGAGGAGAGGCATTATAAATTAAAGGGGGTGCACAGGCGGAGGGATCTTGGGATATATGTGCACAAATTGTTAAAGGTGGCATGGCAGTTTGAAAAAGCAGGTAATAAAGGAAATCGGATCCTAGGCTTTGTAAATAGAGTCATAGAGCACAAAAACAAGGAAGTTATGATAAGCTTGTGTAAAAAACAGCTTCAATTGGAGTATTGTGTCTCAGTTTGGGCACCAGACTTTTAGAAAGGATGTGAATGCATGAGAGAGGGTGCAGAAAAGATTCACAAGATTGGTTCTAAGGATGAGAAACTTTGGTTTAGTGGATGTTTGGAGAAACTGGAGAAGAGAAGGTTAAGAGGAGATTTGATAGAGGCATTCAAAATCATGAGGGGTTTGGGGATAGAGAGAAGCTGTCCCCATTGGTGGATGGACCTAGAACCAGTGGACACAGATTTAATGGGATTGGCAAAAGAAGCAATGGCAACATGAGGAAAAACATTTTTACGCAGCAAGTATCTAAGATCTGGATTACACTACTTTAAGTATGGTGGATTTAGATTCAATTGAGGCCTTCAAAAGAGAATTGGATAATTCTCTGAAGAGAAAAACGTTTACATGGTTACAGGGAAATGGTGGGGGATTGAGACTAAGCGAGTTGCTCTTGAATAGAGCCAACATGAACATGGTGGGCCAAATGACCTCCTTTTGTGATGTAACCATCCCATGGTTCTCTTTATCTCTATTAGGTTATCTGTACTTCCAGATCTAGCCAACCTTTTGCTCTCTGGTTCTAAATACATAATTGATATTTGTCTTGCAGAAGAGTGATGCTTTGAGTTGTAACAGCTCACAGGACAAAAAGGGTGAAAAGCCAAATTATACACAAACATACAAGCATACAAGAATGACAAGTAGGAAAAGGCCAGCTGGTGAGTCAAGCCTAACTTTCCCATCCCATGATGACTGGGGCATTAACATTAAACATGTCCTGCCTTCTTCCTTCCCGACCAGCGCCCACTCCCCCACCATCCCGAAGTCACGTAGTCTCAGGGGAGAGGCAAAAAAACCCACAGCCAATAAGAGAAAAATATCTTGGAAAGCAAACAGTTCTGAGTACTTCAATCTGACCTGTGATGCCTTGATAATAGGCATACAATAGGCACAAAGACCTAAGCACTGCAGATAGCCTAGACGAATATAGGAAGTGCAGGAACGAAGTAAAAAATAAAATAAGGAAATCAAAGAGAGGGCATGAATAAAGATTGGCAAAAAAAGTTAAGGATGACCTATCAGAGATGAAGATGGAAACTTGTGTGTAGATGCAGAGGCTGTGGGAAGGGTTTTGAATGAATATTTTGTCTCCATGTTTACAAAGGAAAGGGAGGATGTAGATGTAATAGTCTAGGAGGAACACTCTGAGATATTGAATGGGATAATCATAAAGAGAGAGGAAGTACTCGAAGGGTTGAAATCCTTGAAAGTTGATAAGTCACCAGGACCAGATGGATTGTTTCCGAGGCTGCTGAAGGAAGTCAGGGCGGAGGTAGCGGATGCTCTGAGGATGATTTTCCAATCTTCACTAGATACAGGGGAGGTACCGGAGGACTGGAGAAGTACAAACGTAGTTCCATTGTTTAAAAAGGGATCAAAGGAAATACCAAGAAATTATAGACCAATTAGTCTTACATAGGTGGTGAGCAAATTAGTAGAATCAATCCTGAGAGATAGGATTAACTGTCATGTGGAAAGGCATGGACTAGTCAGGGATGGTCAGCATGGATTTGTTAAAGGAAAGTCTTGCCTCACAAATTTGATTGAATTCTTTGAGTAAGTGACAAGATGGGTTGATGAAGGTAGTGCAGTGGATGTTGTGTACATGGATTTTAGCAAGGCATTTGACAAGGTCCCACATGGCAGATTGGTCAGGAAAGTAAAAGCCCATGGGATTCAGGGTAATGTGGCAAACTGGATAAAAGGTTGGCTTTGTAACAGGAAACAAAGGGTAATGGTCGATGGATGCCCTTGCGAATGGAAAGTTGTCTCAAGTGGTGTTCCACAGGGCTCAGTGTTGAGACCCCTGCTGTTTGTGCTATATATTAACGATTTGGACATGAATGTGAGGGGCATGATTGGGAAATTTGCAGATGACACAAAGATTGGCCAAGTGGTGGACAGGGTAGAGGATAGCCATAATCTCCAAAACGATATAGATGGGTTGGTGGTCAAGTGGCAGATGGATTTTAACATAGAGAAGTGTGAGGTCATACATTTAGGGAGGTCAAACAGTTAGAGGGATTAGACAATAAATGGGAATCTACTAAGAGGGGTAGATGAAGTGAGAGATCTTGGTGTACAAGTACACAGGTCCCTGAAGGCAGCAGTTCAAGAAAACAAGGTTGGAAAGAAGGCATATGGAATGCTCTCCTTCATTGGCAGAGGTATAAAATATAAAAGTAAGGATGTAATGTTGGAATTGTATAAAACACTAGTGAGGCAACAACTGGAGTATTGTGTGCAGTTCTGGTTACCACATTACAGGAAGGACGTAATAGCTCTGGAGAGAGTGCAGAGGAGGTTTACAAGAATGTTACCAGGGTTAGCAAAGTGTAGCTACGAGGAGAGATTGGATAGTTTGGGGTTATTTTCCTTCGAACAAAAAAAGCTGAGAGGTGACTTGACTGAGATGTACAAAATTATGAGATTGAATAGATAGAGTGGCCAGGATAAAATTGTTTCCCTCGATGGAGAATTCTAGGACCAGGGGACATAGATTCAAGATAAGTGGCAGAAGGTGTAGGGGGGACATGAGGAAGAACTTTTTTACGCAGAGGGTAGTGGGTGTCTGGAATTCGCTGCCCAAGTTAGTGGTAGAGGCAGAAACTCTAAGCTCTTTTAAAAAGTACCTGGTTCTGCACCTTAAGTGCTGTAAGCTGCAGGGCTGTGGGCCGGGTGCAGGAAGGTGGGATTAGAAAGAGCACCTGGGTGTCCTCGGGCTTTCATGGACAAGATAGGCCGAATGACCTCCTTCTGTGCTGTAACTTTTCTATGGTTCTATGGTTCTAATGTGGCTTTTGAAAGACTGGACGGATGCTAAACATAAGACTTTCAGTTCTCTGGATAAAGCGAGACATTAATTTTGGATCAGGTTATCTGAACTGCTAGCATTTATCTAGCATCTTCGCATGCTATTGAAATACCTCTAAACACTTTACACAATGTATAATTCTTTGAGCTGCAAATGTTATTTTTGCAAATACCAAAGAAGCAAAACATTTGAGGGGTTAGGGTGTCATAAAGTGGCAAAATGAAATTTGAGTAGTTTATACACTTACCGGAATCCTGAAAATGCACTGTAACATTGAATATTCCTCGTGTTTTTAATTATTATTTTTATAATACTCTAATTTGCCTTACTCAAGAGACCTTCCATTGTGCCTTCATGTCACATGACAAGAAGAAAAGGAAGGCTGCTTTCTATCAATATAACATTGGACACAAGGCTAAAATGGCCTCAGCTAATAGGAAAAGAAGCTTTTACTGAGAGGGGGAATGTAACACTTTACAGAAACACAGAAATGTTGCAGCACAGAAGGAGGCCATTAGGACCATTATGTCTAACCCGGCTCTATGAATGGGCAAAACAAAAACAGAATTACCTGGAAAAACTCAGCAGGTCTGGCAGCATCGGCGGAGAAGAAAAGAGTTGACGTTTCGAGTCCTCATGACCCTTCGACAGAACTTCAAGTTCTGTCGAAGGGTCATGAGGACTCGCAACGTCAACTCTTTTCTTCTCCGCCGATGCTGCCAGACCTGCTGAGTTTTTCCAGGTAATTCTGTTTTTGTTTTAGATTTCCAGCATCCGCAGTTTTTTTGTTTTTATCTATGAATGGGCAATTCACTTTAATCCATTCTCCCACCTTCTCCCTGTAACCCTGCACATTCCTTCTTTTTTGGTAACTGTCTAAATCGCTTTTGAATGCTTCAGTTGAACCTGCCTCCACCACACTCAGACAGTGCATCCCAGGCCTTAACCATATGCTTTATGAAAAGGTTTTTTGCTTCTTTTGCTTTTGCTTCTTTTACCAATTACTTTAAATCTGTGCTCTCTCACTCCAGACCCTTCCGCGAGTGGGAACAGTTTCTCCCTATCTATTCTGTCCAGACCCCTCATGATTTTGAATGGCTCGATCAAATCTATCAAACCTCTATCTTTGTTTCTATTGGCTAGAAAATAATGGAAATCTGGGACCATCCACAAGTAGCCTGTGAAGGGATTACAATTTAGAATGTTCATCTTCTCATTATATTTTTTAATATATTATACATACTGCAGAGTTCATTTTTTAAACTCCACTTTACAATTTTTTGCCAGCAGCAACAATAATAAGGGATGACAGTATGCTGCATATTGTTCATACACTAATGATGTCCACACTGATGTATTAATAACTGTGACTCAATCACTACAAGTTTATTGAACAACAATTAACAATTGATTGCCAGCAAACAGTGAGAAATTATTAATCCAATTGAAAAGGGAGATCTTGTCATGCACCAACAGTTTAAACATTTCAATAGCTCATATAAAAGTTAACCTATTGGCTTTTAAAATGATCTGTCCCTTTATTATCACAGCTGCTGATACTAATTTCTAAATAGATAACTTGTTTCCTCCAACATGTGATTTAATTACTCAGGTAAGACCTCATAGTTTTGCAGGGCAGCAAAGGTGAGAATACAATTTAAACACAGTGCTGAGTATCCTACATAGCAAAACATAATGTAAATTATACCCAAACTGTGTTACTTGCATATTGTCGTCTGCAGATTATCAATTAACAAGCAATGATTTATTCAATATTGCAGATACAGTTCAAATTATCTGAAAAGTCAATTTTATTTAGCATGTAATTTTCACTTTGCTGTATTACTTATGTTGCTTAATTAAATTTATTACATAATTCCATTTTATTTTAGTACATCAAATGGCTTTGAATTATTAGGAAATTATGGCAATATATACATCCATCAGGTGTTGTTTTATGTTGGTGTAATTGTAGGTACTGCCTTTCGGGGTCACGTGATTGTACTGACGAATGGGCCTAAGTGGGGTACTCTTAGGGACAGAGCTTTCTAGTTGTGAAGCTGGTTCAACATGTAGCTTCTAAAAGAGATCTGTAATAAAGTTAAAAGCAAAATACTGCAGATGCTGGAAATCTGAAACAAAAACAGAAGATGCTGGAAAAGCTCAGTAGGCCTAACAGCATCAATGGGGAGAAAAAAAAGTTAAAGTTTCAAGTCCATATGACTCTTCAGAGCTAAAGAGAAGTAAAGATGTGATGAAATTTATACTTTTCAAGGGGGATGGAGCAAGTGAAGCTGGATAGAACGCCAGTGATAGGTGAAGGCAAAGGAGAGATTGCCAGAGGTGTCATGGACAAAAGGACAAAGGGGTGTTAATGATAGTGGTACTGGCTAGAGGAGATGCTGATGGTGGCGTTAAGGTCAGAAAGCAGAATGTGATAATAGCAGGACAAGGGTAAGCACTCTGGAAAGAACAACATGAACAAGTGACAGATGGCCCTTTGGGGGGGTGGGGTGGGGGTAGGGACGGTGGTTGGAAAAACGATTGAAAATAGGATACAAGGTGGAGATAAAACAATGAATAAAAATAAAAATAATTAGAAATAAAAATAAGTGTATAAGAAATAAAAATGAAAATGTATATTGAAAAAAAGGGATTAAAAAAGGGGTGAGGATAGAGGAGAGAGAGTTCATGGTCTGAAGTTGTTGAACTCAATGTTAAGTCCGGAAGGCTGTAAAGTGCCTAGCTGGAAGATGAGGTCTTGTTCCTCCAGAATGGGATGGAAGTTCCTTTCTCTCAGTTCCTTCACTCCATCGCATCTGTTCCAATGATGCCACTTTCCAAGAAGATGCTTCTGACATGTCTTCTTTCATCCTTAACTGAGATTTCCCACCCACTGTGGTTGACAGGGCCCTCAACCGTGTCCGACTCATCTCCTGCGCCACTGCCCTCACACCTTCCTCTCCCTCCTAGAACCAGGACAGGGTAGCTCTTGTCCTTACTTTTCACCCTACCAGCCTCCGCATTCAAAAGATCATCCTCCGCCATTTCCGCCAACTCCAGCATGATGCTACCACCAAACACATCTTCCCCTTCTCTCCCACCTGTCGGCATTCCATAGGGACCATTCCTTCCGGGACATCTGGTCCATGCCTCCATCACCCCAAACACCCACAGCACTTTCCTATGCAATCGCAGAAGGTGCAACACCTGCCCCTTCACCTCCTCCCTCCTCACCATCCAAGAGCCCCAACACTCCTTTCAGGTGAAGCAGCGCTTCACTTGCACCTCCTTCAATTTGGTCTACTACATTCGCTGCTCCTAATGCAATCTCCTCCACATTGGAGAGACCAAACGCAGACTGGGTGACTGCTTTGTGAACACCTTCAGTCTGTCTGCAAGCATAACCGAGGCCTGCTGAGTTTTTCCAGCATTTTCTGTTTTTGTGTCTGTAATTAAGTTACCTGTTTCAAGTAAGAAACACATCTAGAACATCAAAGCCTCAATTTTACCTTTGGCAGATGTGCATGATCGATGGGCCCGTGGCAGGCTGGGAAATAGGCCACTACCCACGATCGGCCCCAGACCATGATTTAATGCTGGCTGGCCAATTAAAGCCCACCCACCATGAAAAGTGTCATCCCAATGGTCGGGAAGGGCTGGGCGGGGTTGGGAAAGTGGGCCTGTTGGCTACCAGGTTCAATGGCAACCTGGCAGGCAGTATAAAAAGGGCCCAGCAGCTGCTTGAGGACTAGCAGGGAAGAACATATCTTCTGCGTTCTGAGGGCCGAAGCCATGTCCTCAAATGAAGCTGGAGAGGCCAGGCAGCAGGGCATGTTGGTTGGGCACTTGGTCCCCCTGGTTTCTGGACGAGTGCCTTGCAGTCCTCCTGAAAGTGGTGGCTGCCAGGAGGAACACCCCCTTTGCCAGAGATGGGAGAAGGAGGCCACTACCCCTGACAAAAGAGCTTGGGAGGAGGTGGCAGCCCAGGTCAGCAGCCACAACATTGTGTGGCGCACATGTGTGCAGTGCTGCAAAAGGTTTAATGAGCTGCTACGCTTGGCGAGAGTGAGTATCGTGTTACCATGGATCAGTGTGTTGAAGAGTTAAGGTCTGGCCGTCCCCCCACCCACCCCACCCCCCCCACCTCCCATGGAGATCAGGGGTGTTAGAGTCTGAGTGCCAACTGTCAATGGCGTCGGAGTTGATCAAGTGGGTGAGATGGGGCTGCTTGGACTAAGTGCCTTGCAGCTCAAGAGCCATGCTGCGATGTGCCCTGTAAGGTGTTCCTCAAGTGGGGTTGGCCAGGCTGCACTGGCGCTGCAGTTAGAGAGAGGACTTAGCAATGCTCCTCTGTCCTTTCAGGAAAAGATGACCAGTAAAAACACTGAGAGGTCACGGACAGGCAGAGGCTGCCCAAACCTTCTAATCCTAATCAGATTTGAGCAGGATGCCTTGAAGCTGGAGAGGTGCCATGCACCTCGGTCAGCTGGTATGGAGAGGCTGGGTGTCAGACGAAAGTAAGAATGCAGTGCACAGAGGTGAGAGTTTCGGATGGTGCAAACATTTTTGTGTAGTCTCCTGATTGATGGGAGACTCAAAACTGGAGTCCCCATTGATCATTGAAAGATGATGGCACCATGATGCAGATCTCCATTGTCTCACCAAGGCACCTGACATGCACAGTGACAATGTGATGGCTTAAAGTAATGACATGTCATTGTTCTCTCTTAGATTCACCAGCACGCACTCAATCGCAGGACCTCGAAGAGCCACCCTTGATGCAAGAGGACTACCAGGCTTCCGATGCAACTATATCACATCCACTCTCTGAACCAGGCACCAGGGCAGATACCATCACCTCGGTGGGGTTTAGATCTTCAGCTAGAATGTTGAAGCACAGCAATGACGGCACTTCACACTAATTTCAGGAACAGGTGGAGGCAGAGAGCACCCAGGGCGCCGGCAGTCAGAGGACTGCTGGAGACCAAGACGATATTGAGTCGAAGGCAAATGATGAGCCTCTGGAGTCGCCCATTAGGCAGCAGCTGTTAGATGTCCAGCTTGATGTGTAGAAGGGTCTGGCGGAGATCCATGAAGGTATGCATGCTATGGCCTCTGTTGTGGAGGAGTCCATTTGGAGCATGAGCACTTTGTTGACCCTACACCAACTCCAGCATGATGCCACCACCAAACACATCCTGTTGGCATTCTATAAGGAGCCTGGTCCACCCAACACCCCAACCCCCTCCCACGACACCTTCCCATAAAATCGCAGAAGGTGCAACACCTGCCCCTTTACTTCCCCCTTCCTCACCATCCAAGGGCCCAAACACTCCTTTCAAGTGAAGCAGCATTTCACTTGTACCTCCTTCAATTTGATCTACAGCATTCACTCCTCTCAATGTGGTATCCTCTAAATTGGAGAGACCAAACGCAGGCTGGCTGACCGCTTTGCGGAACACCTTCAGTCTGTCTGGAAGCATGACCCAGACCTTCCTGTCACTTGCCATTTCAACACCTGCTCTCATGGCCACATGTCTGTCCTTGGCTTGCTGCATTGTTCCAGTGAAGCTCAACGCAAACTGGAGGAGCCGCACCTTATCTTCCAACTCGGCACTTTACTGCCTGCCGGACTTAACATTGAGTTTAACAACTTCAAACCATGAACTCTCACCTCCATCATCACTACTTTTTGATCCCCCCCCCACTTTTTTTCTTATTTATTTTCATTTTTATTGTATTTATTTATTGCTTTTCCCACTTATTTTCATCATTACTATTTTTTAAATGTATTTCCATTTTTACTCATTGTTTTATCCCCAGTTTTTAGCCTTTTCGATCTTTTTTCCCACCACCGTCCCATCCCCCCACCCCACTGGGCCATCTGTCACTTTCCAGAGTGCTTACCCTGGCCCTGCCATTATTACATTCTGCTTTCCACTCTTAATGTCACCATTAGCACCTCCTTTAGCCAGTACCACCACCATTAACAACCTTTTCACTTTTGTTTTTGGCATCTTTCGCAATCTCTCCTTTGCCTTCACCTATTGCTGGCCTTCTATCCAGCTTCACCTGTTCTGCCCCAGTTAAACAGTATATATTTCATCACATTTCTACTCCCCTTAGCTCTGAATAAGAGTCATATGGACAGTTAACTTTGTCTTTCTCTCCACAGATGCTGTCAGATCTGCTGAGCTTTTCCAGCATTTTTTGTTTGTGCTTCAGCTTTCCAGCATCCGCGGTATTTTGCCTTTAACTTCATGGACCCTCACGGCCGTGCACATTGCCTCCTCCACTGAGAGAGTGGTCACTCACATGGAGATGCAGTTCCAGGAATGGAATCAGGGATTCCCGGGGTTGCGCTCGGAACTGCAAGCCTCACACAGGCAATGATCTCAGGTGGTCAGTGCCAGTGTGTGTGATGGATCATGCACCCAGTATCCCAACTGGGTGCCTGTCCATCAATGGCCAGCAGAGAGATCTAGAGTGACCTCACGTTGGCGCACGAGATGCCCATTGCTCCTGTGGATTCCTTTCAGGGTGCTCTGGATGACGGCGGCAGCTCCTCCGCCCCTCTGCCATTGACAGTGGCATCTAATGAGGCTGGGATGACTGGGGAGATGCCAGCCATGGCACGGGCCGTTCCCTCCCAGGCACAAGCTCCACTGGCCAGGTGATGACCATCAAGGTCATCAAGGCCAACAAGATAGCAGAGTCAGCAGGCTGTCTCCAATGCCGTTGCCAGCGAGGGGGGAGCACCTAGTTGTAGCACTAGCAAACGTAATTTTAGGGCACCATGAGCACAGGAAGGACTGGTCATGGGTGATTTTCTGTTCTGTAATGTTTGGTTTATGTTTATTGATCTGGGACTGAAGACCAGGGAATGTTATGTTAATTTGTTTGGATTTCAAAACTAGTTAAATTTTGTTTTTGTCAAAATGGCCTGAGTAGGCTTCACCTTTTTATTGTTTGGGTGCAGGGTACGCCAGTATGGACATGAGTGGCTCTAAATTTTATTGCACAGGCACTCGTGGACTTTGTGCTCAAATGGAAGGGTCACCTCAGACATCCAGGATGGAGGCGGCAGTTCTGGCATGAGGTGGAAGCAGATCTTTGGCAAACTAGCTGAAGGAGCATTGGATCAAGGTGTCTCTGATGTCCCTGCCTCCCTGAAAGATATGGAGATCTGCCTCCGTGCCTCCAGCGTTCTCTTCACAATGCTCCTCTTCTGACTCACCATCAACCACCTTTTCAATGGATAGCCCTTGTCACCCAGCAGCCATCCATCTAGTCAGGCAGGAGCACTGATTAGCTTCAGCACCTGTGAGTGTCTGAGGATGTAAGCGTCATGGGAGCTGCCTGGGTACCTTGCACAGATTTGCAGAATCTGCACCCTGTGGTCACAGACTATCTGGAAGTTCATCGAGTGGAATCCCTTCCTGTTGATGAAGGTACCCGGCTGCCCCGCTGGTGCCTTGATGGCCACATGTATGAGGTTGAATGCATCCTGGATGCGGGGGAACCCAGCAATTGCTGTAAACCCTCTGGCTCGCTCAGCCTGGCTGACCTCGTCTGTACGGAAATGAATAAATGTCAGTACCTGCCTGAATAGAGCTTCTGTCACCAGCTTTACCCAACTTTATGCAATCAGTGGACAGATGATTGGGACACTCCACAAAGATCCCCCACTGATCTCTGGAAAGAGCCAGAAGCATAGAGGTTGAGGGCTACTGTGACATTCAGAGTCACTGGCATGAGGTTTCCTCCCACACAGTTGGAAGTGATCTCAGGCTTAAGCATCTGGCAAATGGAGGTCACTGTCTCCCTGGAGAGGTGGAGCCTCCTTCAGCATTGCACCTTAGACATATTGAGGTAGCTGCATCACCACCTGTAAACATGTGGCAGCAGAATAGTGGTATCTTCTGTAGCCCTTTCTGCTTTGGACTTCCTGCTGGCCCTGCACCCCTTGTGCCTGTGCCTCTCCTCCCACAGGTCCCTCTCCTGAAAGCTGCATTGGGACACCTGGCCTCCTCTCCCTTCTGCCCCTCTCTTCCTCCTCAGAGGAGGTGACACCAGCCGAGACCGCAATACCCATTACTAGGGTACGGGAAGGCTGTCTGGCACCTGTAAGGGCCCACACAGTCAAAACTCTCCAAGGCCCTTGGAGACATCAATGAGTTGTGAAATGAAGCTTGGAAATGCTAAGAATGATGCTCAGAATAGAGATGAAGCTGTCACATTCAAATAAGCAACCAGCAGCAAAAGACGTCCTAAACTTCTCTCTACTCACAATGGCAATGATGCTGCCCCTTTTTATCCTGCCCTTGGATGAAGTTTTGCAAATGTGGTCTGCCCGCCTGCCCGTTTTGCCCATGTGATGAGCGCGAAATCACACGGGCAATATAAAATTGGGTTAAATTGGCTCTTTAATGGCCTTACGTGGGCTTTTAATTGATGGTTGGCGCAGCACCGACACCCGCATGAATGCCGACTTAAAGATTTTGCGCTTGCAGGATGACACTGCGACGCTTGCCTGATGTCTTCTCATGCTATTTTTTACCTGATTGGGTCTGGCGTGTGCCCGCCCATGAGGCATAAAATTCTGCCCTAAGTTTATTACATTGGCGACGAGGACAAATAGCTCTGACGCCGCACCTCGCCTCGTGAATGTGAGTCGATCAATTCTTGAGGAAAGAAAGAAAAGTATACTCACCAGTCATGCTACTTTTCAGCATGATTCATCCAAGGAAGACTGGAGTCAGTACATAGAATGCCTAGGTTTTTATTTTGTGGTGAATGAAATAATAGCGGAGAATGAGCAGAAAGCAATTTTTTAAGTGTTTGTGGTAGCAAGGCATATAACCTCACCCGTGGTCTGACCGCCTCAAATGCGCCCAATTCTAAATCTTTTAATGAGCTGCTAGACTTCCTGAAGATGCATTTTCAGCCTAAGCCACTGGTAATTAAGTAGAGATTTAAGTTCAACTCCAGAGAAAGGGCCCCGGGTGAGTTCATAGCGACTTATATCGCGTAGTTGAAACAGCTGACTGAGCACTGTGGCTTTGGAGATGCACTCAATGACATGTTGTGGGACCACTTGGTTTGTGGCATTCACAACGATGCCATTCAGCACCGTTTACTTGCAGAAGTTAATACTAATTTGAAGTGCACCATGGAAATAGTCACCAGCAATGGAAAGTGCTGAGAGGGACTCGCAGGCTTTACAAATTGTGCAACATGGCACCGTTCTTCAGTTGGGGTGGGAACCTACCACCGGGCATGGCGTGAACACCAGGGAGACAGCTGCGAATCAGGAGACAGTCTCTGCTGCTCGAGAAACATTAAGGCATTGTGGAAGCATTTCACCAGCAATTCAGAAATTAGCCTGTTACCGATGTAGGGATAACCATGTTCCAGAAACCAGCAGATTTTAGGAAACAGAATGCCACTACTGCCACAAAAAAGGGTATTTAATAAAGCAGTGCGGTGCGAAGTCAAGACAGCCAATGAGACAACAGACCAAGATGAATGAAGTGCACAAGAGAACTGAACCAGAAGCTGCTGATACTGATATCTATTCCCTATACACTGTCAAAGCAGTAAAAACTGAACCAGTCACCATCACCCTTCAAGTGAATAGGAAGCCTCTAGTCATGGAGGTAGACACAAGAGCCTCGACCAGAGTGGTGGGAGAACATACATTTAAATACCTAAATGAAGTTACCCAGCCACAGAACCTGGAGCAAACCACGGCTCAGCCCAAGGATAGAAGATTTGTACGCTTAGCTAGATAGAGGAAAATCCTACACCAAACTGGACAGGAGCCTTGCATGCCAACAGCTAGAGCTGGACAGCATGTCCAGAGGGTATATAACCATCAACATGCACAAGGGCCTGTACCAATGCCTACCATGTGCAATCTGCCAAAGGGCCATGGAAAGCCTATTGCAAGGACTTACCTGAGTTGTAGTGTACCTCGATGACGTCCTGATCACAGGCTCAATCAAAGCCAAAAATTTGGCCAACCTAGAAGAGGTTGTAAGGAGATTTTTGGAAGCTAGTGTACGATTGAAGAAAGAGAAGTGCACTTTCCAAATGACTGAAGTCACTTACTTAGGTCACCAAGTAGATGCCCAAGGGTTGCATCCAATCGAGGAGAAAGTCAGGGCAATCAAGGAGGTGCCCTCTCCTACCAGTGTCTCTGAACTCAAATCTTTTTTGGGCATAATAAATTATTATGGTCGCTTCTTGTCAAACTTGTCAGCAGTGTTACACTTATTGAAAAAGAACCATCACTGGTCATGGAAGGCACAACAAGAAGAAGCCTTTGTAAAGGTCTAGAAGCCATTACATTCACCATTACCTGGAAAAACTCAGCAGGTCTGGCAGCATCGGCAGAGAAGAAAAGAGTTGACGTTTCGATTCCTCATGACCCTTCGACAGAACAAGAATGCAGAAGCACTTAATCGTCTTCCATTGCCAGATAGCATTATACATGCACCAGTGCTACAAGGAGTTATAATTGTGTTGAATTCCTTGGACTCCCCTCCGGTCTGTGCAAAGCAAATAAGGAATTGGACAAACCGGGATCCAACTTTGTCAAAAGTCCGAGACCACGTATTGCAAAGATGGTTGAATGCACCATCTCTGAAGACGTAAGACCATTCTATGCCCATAAAACTGAGTTAAGTTGTCAAGATGGAATCTTGTTTTTTGAAGCAAGAGTTTGCAAGGGAGAGAACCGCTCTTGACAGAGCTTCACAGCACACATCCAGGCATATCGAAGATGAAGATGCTTGTGCGAACCCATGCCTAGTGGCCAGGCACAGGCAGTGACACAGAAAGAATGGTTAAGTACTGTCTCTAGTTTCAGCAACAATAGAAGTTGCCTGTTTCAGCTCCACTGCATTCATGAAAGTGGCCTGGCCGACCCTGGATTAGACTATATGTAGATTATGTAGGTCCATTTTTAGGTACCATGTTTTTATTGATCATCGATGCACATTCTAAGTGGATGGATGCGTATGAAGTTAGATCACCGACATTGTGCGCAATTATTGAAAAGCTGCACCAATGTTTTAATATACATGGCCTACTGGAAGTCATTGTTTTGGATAACAGTACTGTCTTACTGTCTTCACTCGCACAGAACTTCGGAGATTCATGAGTTTAAATGGAATTAACCATATTACAATAGTACCATCCCTCATCAAATGGGTTAGCAAAAAGAGGAGTACAAACTTTCAAATCAAGAATGAAGAAGTTATCCAAAGGAACGTTAGAAACTCGAATTTCACGCTTTCTTCTCAATTATCGTACGACTCTTCATGCAACTATGAGTTCAACATTGTCTGAATTACTGATAAAGCACTGCCTTCGTATAAGGTTAAGTCGGGTGTTTTCAAACTTATAGGGGAAGGTAGAGAAGAACCAGAGTAGTCAGAAACTGAATTATGTTATTCATAACAAAGCTTGAAGATTTACTGTGGGAGATGCGGGGAACAGGAAAATGGCAGATAATTTTGCATCAGTCTTCACAGTGGAAGACACTATAAACATCCCAAAGATATCAGATAAGCAAGAAGCTAATGGGAAGAAAGATCTTGTAACCGTCTCTAACATAAGGGAGAAAGTATTTGGCAAATTAATAGTTCTAAAGGCAGACAAGTTGCCAGGACCTGATGGCCTGCATTCAAGGGTTTTAAAGGAAGTGGCTGCAGAGATAGTGGAGGCATTGGTTGAACTATTCCAGAACTCACTGGATTCTGAGAGGCTCCCAACAGATAGGTAAACTGCTAATGTGACGTCCCTGTTCAAGAAGAGAGGGAGACGAAAAGCAGGAATCTAGTGGAGAGTCAGCCTAACATCTGTTGTTAGGGCATTGGGGAAATGCTAGAGTTCATTATTAAAGAAGAAATAGCAGGACGTTTAGAAAAGCTTACCACAATCAAACAGAGTCAACATGGTTTTGTGAAAGGGAAATTATGTTTGACAAACTTACTAGAGTTCTTTGAGGATATAACAAGCAGAGTTGATAAAGGGGAACTGATAAATGTAGTGGATTTCCAGAAGGCATT
Source organism: Carcharodon carcharias (assembly GCF_017639515.1). Taxonomy (NCBI): domain Eukaryota; kingdom Metazoa; phylum Chordata; class Chondrichthyes; order Lamniformes; family Lamnidae; genus Carcharodon; species Carcharodon carcharias. Next base: position 166,412,125 of record NC_054469.1, read on the forward strand.
CGATAAGGTGTCACGTTAAAAGTTATTGCACAAGATAGGAGCTCATGGTATTGGGGGTAACATATTAGCATGAATTGAGGATTGGTTAACACAAAGTAGACAGACGGTCGGGGTTAATGGACCTTTTTCAGGTTGATAAAACATAACTAGTGGAGTCCCACGAGCATCAGTCCTAGGGCCTCAATTATTTACTATCTATATTAATGACTTGGAGGAGGAGGCAGAGTGTAATGTACCCAGATTTGCTAATGATACAAAAATGAGTGTGAAGGCATTTTGCGATGAGGACACAAGGATATAGGGGATATAGATAGGTTGAGTGCGTGGGCAAAAACTTGGCAGATCGAGTTTAATGTAGGAAAGTGTGAGGTCATGCACTTTGGTGGGAAGAATCAAAAGGCAGACAATTTTTTAAATGGAGATAGACTCCAAAAAGCACAGAGGGATCTGGGTGTTCTTGTGCATGAAACATAAAAAGTTAGCATGCAGATGCAGCAAGTAATTAAGAAGGCAAATGGAATTTTGGCCTGTATTGCTAGGGGGTTAGAGTTTAAAAATAGTGAAGTCTTGTTACAAGAGTCCAGGGTGTTGCTAACACTGCACCTGGAGTACTGTGTGAAATTTTGGTCCCCATATTTAAGAAAGGATATATTGGCATTGGAGGCAGTTCAAAAGAGATTCACTAGGCTGATTCCTGAGATGAAGGGTTTGACTTATCAAGAACAGCTAAACAGGTTAGGCCTTTATTCATTAGAGTTTAGAAGAATGAGGGGTGATCTTGTTGAAACATACAAGATTCTGAAGGGGTTTGACAGGGTAGATGTTGAGATGTTTCCACTAGTGGGGGAATCTCAAACTAGGGAACATCGTTACAGATTAAGGGGACATTCATCTAAAACTGAGATGCTAAGGAATTTCTTCTCTCAGATGGTAGTGAATGTCTGGAATTCTCTACCTCAGAGATTTGTGGAGGCTAGGGGCAGAATATTGCTGTTGGCGTGCGGGGGTGGGCCCGACACACCGACGCATAAAATGATGTGCGATGATGTCAGGCGTGCATCCCAGCGTCATTTCAATATTTCGTTCAGCGGGCATGCACTGGAGGCAGCTGCGTGCCCACCAAACTGTCAACGGACTATTAAGACCATTAAAAAAGCAATTAAAGTTGTTGACAATGCTGCCCATCCAACCTTAAGGTTGGCGGGCAGGCAAAGAGCCCAAGCAGCATTTGCGTTTTTCAGGAAACCTCATCCACAGGCGGGATGAGGTTTCCTAAAGGTTTTATAAAATAATTAAATACATTTTGACAAATTGACAAAATTGTCCCAGATCATGTGACACTGTCACATGAGGGGGTATGTCTAAATAATTTTTCACTTTATTTATAAAAAAGTTTCATTATGTACCTAATCTCCCTGACGCAGCTCCGTGCATCAGAGAGATTGCTGCGCTCTTTTGCATGCATGCCTATCATGCTGGGCAGGCCTTAATTAGCCTGCCCATGTCAAATGGTGGTGCCCAGCTGATCGCAGGCGGCGATCAGCACCGCGCCCGCCTGGGCCCGCTCCTGCCCAGCCCACCCGACATAGGTAAGTTTCAGCCCAGATCACTGAAAGTATTTAAAGAGGAGGTAGATAAATTTTTGAAATATTGGGGAGCTGATGGCTATGAGGAGCTGGCACTAAAGAGGAGGTGAGGCCTGGGGCAGATCAGCCATGATCTTATTGAATGGCGGGGCAGGCTTGCGGGGCCAAATGGCCTAATCCTGCTTTTATTTCTTAAATTCCTATGTTCGTATGAGGTAATTTTCATGCAGAATTTTGGAAATGGACCCATTTGGGTTCCTGGTATAATTGCCTCTAAAATTGGACCTTGTCATACCGAGTGGAAGTGGAAGACCAGATTGTTCGAAAACATGTGGATCACCTAAGGAATAGAGAGACATTCCAACAACCAGCTATTCCGCCTGTAATTTAATCCCTGAGGTGCCAGATTGACCTAGAATAAACATATCTGATGTCTCTGTTGAATTACCTAACCCGAAACTGTCATTGTCTAACGATGTCCCTGATGCTGCAGTTCCTGATCTTGCCGATCCAGTGGGAGAACCTCAAACCATAGAGCTACGCCGCTCTAACTGAATTAGAAAACCACCTCAGCGACTTAATCTATAATCGGATGACCTGTGTATACGTGTACATGTTGTGGGTTAAGATATTTTTTGTAAATAAGAAATGTAAAAAAAACTCAAAGAGGAGGAAATGTAATGATTGTAGGTAAAACCTTTCCTACTGACTTTAGGGGTCGTGCGATTGTACTGATGAATGAGCCCTGAGCATGGGTAATCTTAAGGGTAGAATTTTATAGTTGGGACCTGGTTCAAGCATGTAGCTTCTAAAGATTTCCATAATAAAGTTATCTGTTTCAAGTATGAAACCTGTCCGGTACATCAAGTTCATTACAGTTGGCTGTTGTTACTCTGTGCCATACACTGGAAATAGATGTTCACACAACATTTACCACCCACAAATAGTCTAAAAATAGAATGAAATCGTCCTAGTGATCTATTGAATTTTATAAAGAACAGCTGATATATTTAGCTACTTTAACACTTTATTTCAGTATGTAGAAGTCATCTTAAGTAAATTCTTAAGCCACTGACTGATTTTATTGTTATGTATTCACCCTCATGTTTTCATAATTCTCCAAAGGGATCAAATCATGGGCCACAATATTAATAAGGAACATTCATTTCAAATTTCTCAACTCAATTGTTTCAGCCGTGGCTCAGTTGGTAGCACTCTCACCTCTGAGTCACAAGGTTCCAGGTTTAAGTTCCGCCCCAGGACTTGAGCACAGAGAAATCAAGGCTGGCTCTCCAGTGCAGTACTGAGGGACAGTTACACTGTCAAAGGTGCCATCTTTTGGATGAGATGTTAAACTGAGGCCTCATCTGCCCTCACAGATGGACATAAGAGATCCCATGAACCATTTTGAAGAAGAGCAGGGAATTATTCCTGGTGTCCTGAGCAATATTAATCCCTATATCAACGTTGCAAGAAACAGAATGTCTGGTCATTGCTGTATGAGGAAGCTTGCTGTATACAAATTGGCCATCATGTTTCTAACTTTGCAACAGTTTACAATTACTGCAGTGTAAAAGTACAGGTACTTAAATTGGCTGTAAAACGCTTTGAGATGCTCGGTGGACATGAAAAGTGCCATATAAATGCAAGTCTTTTTTTTACTATTTTACACAGGAGTATAGGAATGTACAGATATGGGTAGACCACTGTCAACCATCCAGGTGAATTAAAATAAATTTGGGTTATTTCCTTTTTTTAAGTGATGGGAAGGTGAATTTTATGCAAATAGATTAACATGTTTATCACATATTGTAAAACGTGCTTCACACCCATGTGTGATTTAGTAGTGTAGCCTTCAACTGATATGACTGGCATGATATATAAATATATAAAAATATATGTATTATATACATGGAAAAACAATACTTTTTGTTTGATTGAAAACTATAATAATGTTCAAAACAAATCTAAATTTGAAGGTCATATCATTCCCATCATTAAACAGGGCAGCTATTTTAATTTGAGACTGATAGGAGAGCAACTTCATGTACCCACCGAGCTGAGCCCAATGGTATTATTCAAAACAAAAACACAATACAATCTAGCCCTGAATTCATTTAAGATGGTGAAAACAGATAACATAAATGTATTCTATTTGCAAAGTTCACGCCAGTTATTCTTCATCTTTATGAAGCATTCCTGTCTAATCTGACAGAAGTCAGTGAAAAGAATCTATTTCCTTGCAAATCTGCCTGTTTAGTATTATCGTGTAAAAAAATTACTTATGCTTCACAGCGTGCTATCTCTTTGGTACATTGCTAGTTCCAGAACTTGGCACATAATAAATTAATGTTCAATTTCCCATCTAAGTAATGGCATGGAATAATTGTACAATGCAAATATATGGTTAGAAACTTGATGTATGGATATTTAGGGATTCTTCTTGTGTGGTATGTACAATAATAGTATGACTAACTCCTAACCAATTTCTCAATCGCTTGTTATATATGCACTTATTAAACAGTTTTGAGCAGAGAGTCTGAGGGTATATTACACTGCAAGTTTCTCTGATGGTGTAAGGTGATTTCAGCTCCACACCAACATGAAACGAGAAACATAAACCCAGGTTCACTAAATCAAAAGCAATTTGCCAACCAAAAGTACAGTTTTTGGTTAAAAATATTAATAATTTCTAAAAAAGTAAAATTTGAGATGTTTTTCTTTGCTACGACCTGTAAGAATCTCAGTGGGCTGGGAGCACTGGAGCTGCAGTGTCTCGCAGTAGGTAAAAAGGCATTTGAATCTCTGAAAGGGTTAGTAACACTGTGCTATGGTTTGACATCAAGTGGAGCATAACTGCAGTGTCAACCTGGTTTACAAAATTAGGCTCCCTTCCCACTTTGTAACCCATAAGCATAAATATTCTGAGTGTGGTAATTTTGGGGGACAACTCTGTGTAATGCACCCTGATTCCTCTGTTGATTTTGGATAGGAACATTGTCAATTTGAGGTTGATTTATGTCAGTAAATCCCAGCTTGTTGCTGCATACTGTACCTAGAAATCCAATTACATCAGTGAATAGAGAAAGTTTGCCCTTTGTGACACATGACCTCATCATGGCACACCTGGTGAGAAATCCCAGGTATGAGAGCCAGGAGGCCTTCTGCAAACTTCAGCAAATATACTTCTATGGGTACTTCATTGTCCACAATATAATTTTACAAAACACCTTTCTTGCGGAAGCGTATGGGAATCATTGTTATAATTTTCTGTGATTGCTAGGCCTCAATTCACTGGAAAATTATGGTTTTGTGCCTGGAAATATGGAAAACATTCTTTGTATGCTAAAGAATATATGTAATAATCCAGGTTACAGTAAATGCTACATTCTTTCCTGATTTTTTGTTTCCCATAGCCATAACAAATATGAAAGAATATATTTAGATATATGCTAAAACGTATTAACTGGGTAAATGATGAAGTGTACCATGTTCTAAATGACAGCTGCACACTGAATGATTACATCTTACTTTTTCCAGGGTTCGATGTCTGATGGATGTCTGTCAGATCGGAATTGATTAGCTTGACATGAACAGCACAGAAATGTCCCGAGGGCTGATCTGCTCAACCCTTGAAACAGATAGAGCTTAAGTAAGGCACTACCCATTTTGCATTTTTTTTAGAGTGATGTGCATTTGCATTTGAACCATGTAATTTAGACTTAATTCATTCTCTAGCACCATGCATTTACACTCAGGATTCTTGAGGGGAAGTAGGGCAATTAAAATTATGGAATGGCTCATTATTTTAATATTTGTGGTCACTGCAGCTGTTTCTTCAATACAATGACTAGTTTTCAGAGCACAATGAACTTGCATTATCATTAGATTTTTGAGGTTTCATCATTAAAAGAAATTCGACAACCAGTGACTCTTCTTAAACTGAAGATGTTATTTTACAAGCTTATTTTAAATAAAGAAATACCTAATGTATTTAGCCTGTATTTAAAAACTACATACAAGTCAACATTTATACATCAGAGCAAAACTGCATACTATGTACACATTCTGCTCCTTTAGGTAGGTTCCTTAATTTACCTAAGTGTGCAAGAAAATCAATAATTTGGTAGTTTTAACAAGACAAATAAAATGTGGACTTCCCTTACTTTTAAATAATCTAAATACATTCATTTTTTAAAAATCTATGGCAAGCTTGATTCCTAGAAAAAGGGAAAATGGATTAGACTTCCCCTTGGAGCAAGTAGGATTTGTGTTGCTGCAAAAAAAAAACAATTGTATGATTTGCTTCCCCTCTTTTTGATTTTCTTCTTGTGACAGATTTACTGTCATGCCTACTTTTGTGAGTGGCTATAAAAGGAGGGAGAAAATCCAATGTGTAATACAGCTTGGTTATGCCCAATAATTGAAGTATTCAGTGACACAAACCCATCTTGGCATGAAAGTTTAACGTTGGGATATAAGAAGGCAAAGCAATAAAGAAGAACAGAATATACTGGAAATGAGCAAGTAATCAGTCAGCCTCTGTGAGGAGAAAAGACATGTTAAAATTTTGGATGTAACCATTCATCAGAATTGAAAATTGGAGGATAACAAGACTATCTTGTTTACCCTTCAGTTTTCAGTTCCGACGATGGATGATATGTGAAATGTTAACTTGTCTTTATTCCATACAAATGCTGACTGCTCTGTGATGTATTCTAGCATTTCCTAATTTTATTTCAGATTTCTAGAACTTGTGTTTCTTTTATTAGAAGTAGAACCAAGCCAAGCATAAGTGCAAATCACATTAGGAAAAGGGAATGAACATCTTGCACAGTGATGGTGCGAAAGGAATCAACTCATCCATTTCTGACTAAATTGCTTTTAGTGTTAATTTCCAATTGGTCTTAAATATTCATAACCTTTGTGAGAATAATCATAATTTCTGTTTGACCTCTATCAAGAATAGATTTTTTTGTCATTTTATGCGGGCTGTGATCTAAATGTTGCTTAAGCACATTAAGCACTATAATCTATTAAGCATTTTTGCAGTTCATAATACAATTTTCACTTCCACCAAATGAAAGGAAGTTACTTAATATAAAATGACTAGCGAGAAACACATCACCCAACTTAACATATTAAACCATTAACATTTAAGAATCCACTGTTAAATGGCTGCATAATTAAAAGAATGCCCCTTTTAAATGTTTTTTTCCCACATGCATCAGAAGCAATATTCAAATCAAGGGGAAGACCTTTCACATACATGAGGCTATAATGGAGAGCTTAGCATAACTTCTGCCTGATTTCCAATTCAAATAGCAGCAGAGAAGTTCAGTGTGCCAATGCAGATTGGAGTTTATCCTTCTTTCACACCATAAGATTCTTCACGCTCTGGAAATATTTTGCTTATCAGTGAAAAGCAATGATCAACACCTCACATCCCAAAGGGATTTAGCCAGTTAGATTGTCAACATTCAACATACATAGTCAAAAGCTTGTGGGCAATATCTCTGCCTGATCATGAGCACATTCGCAATTTGCGAAAATGTGCAGTTGTTTTTCTACCAAATTGCACAATGTGCAAATGTACATTGATACAAATTATACCAGATTCCCATTAAAAATATGGATTCATGCAGAAAACCATACTATACAGGCCAGTTAGGCACACATTAACAGATTTCTAAAAAGGCATTCGCCCTCAATATGCTATTCTCCAGTTTTTGCTGGTTTTTTATATTATGCATTTTGATAAGCCTTTGTCCTCCTCAGTCAGTGTTCGAGTTAGAACACTTCTATGCTTTGTTTTAATATCCAATCAGTATCAAGTATTCACAGAGATAAAAACAAAAAAACTGCGGATGCTGGAAATCCAAAACAAAAACAGAATTACCTGGAAAAACTCAGCAGGTCTGGCAGCATCGGCGGAGAAGAAAAGAGTTGACGTTTCGAGTCCTCATGACCCTTCGAAGGGTCATGAGGACTCGAAACGTCAACTCTTTTCTTCTCCGCCGATGCTGCCAGACCTGCTGAGTTTTTCCAGGTAATTCTGTTTTTGTTTCAAGTATTCACAGCTCAGCAAAAATATGGCTGAACGTGGAACAGGTTTTTGCCCACATTGCCTCAGCAATGGGCCTGAATCAAAATAAAGAATGGCACACCCCACTGCTCAGTGTGCGTTCCTATTTTACACACCAGCATTCTTTTAGCTTCTAAAAATACCAATGCATTACTATTTATTTTGAATTCTGGTCTGCTTTGAACTTTGGATTTGTAACAGCGTATAAACATAAATCCCACCACTCTGTCTTGGATCCTGAACTGCCAATTGTCTAAACTGAGGGCAAATAAGCCTACTCGCACAATCATAATATTTTTATCTAATAGTAAAGAATATTAGTTAGTGTGGATTGTTGGTTTAGCACTCAAGTGCTGATTAGATCCAACTTCTGTGGAGCAGTTTTTGTAGACTCCATGAATCCACTCCTACTCAAGGCTTGGAGTCACCTGACAGGCACACAATAGTAGGTTTCAGGATGGCTCAAAGACCAAGTGAGATGTGAATAGATTCTTGGATGTGCAACTGGAAGTCCTGGTGGAGAAGGTCCAGAGGAGGAGGGATTTTCTGTATAGGAGGGATGGAAGGACTCCACCTGACCAACGTCCCATGTTTGCTTACGACCCAAAACTTGATGGAAATGTGAGTAGTGAGGACGATGTTAAGAACTTCAAGGCGATTTAGACAAGTTAAGTGAGTGTGAAAATACATGGCAGGTGCAGTGTAACATGGATAAGTGTGAAGTTATCCACTTTGATAGAAAAAACAGAATGGCAGAGTATTATTTAAATGGTGATAGGTTAGCAAATGTTGGAGAATGTTGCAAAGGGATCTGGGTCCTTATACACCAACCAACGAAAGCAAGCATACAGATGCAGCAAGCAGCTAAGAAGGCAAATGGTATGTTGGCCTTCATTGCAAGAGGACTTGAATACAGGAGCAAGGATGTCTTACTACAGCTGTACAGGGCCTTGGTGAGACCACACCTGGAGTATTGTGTGCAATTTTGGTCTCCTTAGCTAAGAAAGGATATACTTGCTATAGAGTGAGTGCAGCAAAGGTTCACCAGGCTGGTTCCCGGGATGGCAGGATTGTTGTATGAGGAGAGATTGGGTCGACTAGGCTGGAGTTTAGAAGAATGAGAGGGGATCTTATTGAAATGTATAAAATTCTGACAGGTTGGGACAGACTGAATGCAGGGATGATGTTTCCTCTGGCTGGGTCATCTAGAACAAGGGGTCACAGTCTCAGGATATGGGGTGGACCATTTAGATCTGAGATGAGGAGAAACTTCTTCACTCAGAGGGTGGTGAACTTATGGAATTCTCTACCACAGAGGGCTGTGGAGGCCAAGTCACTGAATATTTTTAGGAAGGAAATAGGCAGGTTTCTAACTCTAAAGCCATCAAGGGGTCTGGGGAGAGACTGGGATTATGATATTGAGGTAGAGGGTCAGCCATGACCATATTGAATGGCATAGCAGGCTCAAAGGGCCAAATGACCTGCTCCTGTTCCTATTTTCTACGTTTCTTTGTAATATTTTTTATTGCACGCCCTATTCTTTTAAGTGCGCTGCACCATTAAATTATTTTTTGTGGCCATGCACATATGGCAAATTAAAGAAGTTGACCTGTACTCGACATATGCAGGAACTTATAGGTTGTTAAACATCCCACAGCTAAGAGGGAAATTGCATCTTGTCCCTTCTGTTCCTTTCTCCTGCAGCAGCTGGTGCTGCTCTTCCTGTCCTCATATCCTCCTCCTATCCTTCCTGCAGACTAAGGGGGTCCCCTATCAAAGTGCCTTTGATCAAACACTTCTTTTCTCCTGGTGACTCCAATAAGGCGTCCAATAAGGTGGAAGAGCAATGTTCACTCTTCTTAGGTGAATCCTCAGAGAATGTCAGGACTAACTGTTGGTAAAGTGCTGGGCTAAACCTTGACAAAGTGTCCCAGAAAGTCTCCCAATGTGTTTTAAAAGTCCTTTTCAAACCTCCAGCAGCAAGTGAACTATAAAAGGTGGTATACCTTTAAGTTGTGCTCAAAGTCCTCAGAAACAGCTTGTTTACTCCCAATCAGCTGCTCACCATTTAATAGAGGGTGTTAGGTCAAGCATTATCCATCAAAATGTCTTGCAGCTACATTAAGTGCTTCACGGTAATTTAAGTGGCAATCATTGCCTTATGGCTGTTCCCAATGCAAGCTTCAATTCCTTTATAAAGGTGGTGTTTTGCACTAAACATAGGTTAAAACTGTATTTCAGGTAAAGACCCCATCATGGTAACCTCAGAGACTCTTTAGCGGCTCTGTGCCTCATCTAAAAGATGGCCCCACCAATGGTGTAGCACTCTCTCAGTGCTACACTGAAGTATCAGCCTGAAGTTTCTGCTCCAGTTTTGTCCCCCAATTTTATATCACAGGTAAATCTCTATGGGACAATTTTGACCTTGGGCTGTAGTGAAATGAATGTTATTTATGAAGTCAGTGGAAATGAAAATTGGGCAAGATGTATGAGGGGTGTCTGAATTAATATCACCCTTTTTACGCTATCACCCAAAGACTGAAGGAGCTAACAGAAGAACGTAGTGAGTGATACCTGAACAGTCTCTTGCAGCAATAAAAACAGACAATGCTGGAAATACTCAGCAGGTCAGGCAGCATCTGTGGAAGTGGAAACAGTTAATGTTTCAGGTCACAACCTTTCATCAGAACTCCATTTTCCATTCTGATAGCATGTCATTGTAGTATAAAGGGTTAAACAGATGGGATATGCTAATATCTGACGTAGATGATGTACTACTGACATCAGTCATGTGTTTGACTTTCTCTTTCGAGAGAGAGAAAGAGAGGTTTGGATCATGCCTAGGATCTACGTGCCTACTCTGTAACTTGTAGGACTAATAAACAAGAGTTAAGCAGATACCAGAGTGTGTCTACAGTCTGTCTAAGAACCAAATCCCATGTCTAAAGACCAAAGTAGAAGGACCCATTTCAGAACATGGTGGCAGCCATGGAGACATTGGTTTAAAAAGAGACATCGGTGTTATCAAAGGAACCACAGAGTGAAGAAACCTTTGAAAGCAGCTTGAAGAAATTTCGGCAATAAAAGAAGGCACACTGAATAGAGATAACAATGACCATACCCGGTGAGCATATCCTTCCCTCCTCCCAATCTTTTGACTGCCTCGAGGACCCACAGGGAGGCCAGGAGTGGGAGTTATGAAAACGCCATTTTCTCTGGTACCAAGCAGTGTCAGGTCTTCAGGAAAAGGAGCCAAAGCTTCAAGTTAGTTGAACGTGACGGGCAGAAAAGCAGCCGGGAATGGATGCTGGGTAAGTAGGCAATCATGGGGGTGCAGTGGGGGGTACAGGGGTACATTGAATGTCACAGGGGGCAGAGGTGTGATGGGTATTAGAAATTAGATCATTTGGGGGAAATCAGCAATCGTGCAGAGATTTGGAGAGTGTGGGGATGCAGGTAGTCAGAGATCAGGGAGTGAGGGGAGTCGGGAGATTGCAGGGGAGTGGAAGGTGGCAGCCAATTGTGCAGTGTGTAAACAGGTTAGCCTGTTGGACCTAGATAAAGGTTCCTCCTCCTCCTGACTCTCAAACAGTGCTGTAAATGCATTTACCTCATGTTTCTAGCCCATCCAGCCTTCTTTTATATGCCTACTTTCCCGAGGACTGGGAAACCTGGTCTCTCTAAGTTAACATTAAAAGTACTGTGAAAATTAAGATGTGTGGACTCCTTTAAAGCTTTAACTGCCTGATCCACCTCCTGAGAGAAGATTGATCACCAGCCCCCTGCCTTGGCTTTATCAAAATGGGAAGCAAATGAGTTGGAAAGTGGTTGTGTTTGGATTTAAGATTTAATTTTTTTTTACTTCCTACCTATCCCCAACCCACCTGCCCTTTGGGTGTTAATATGGCCCCTACAAATAAAATAGATTACTGGATCTAGCACTTCACCTAACTGTTAATAATCTATTCCAAAACTGCTGTGACTGCTGGTCACCTCACTTAATTGTACTGTTTCCTGTGCCTCTTGTGAAATGAAGAGAATCTGTAGGCCAAATGTTATTCTTTATCTACACTGGTAGCATTTATATTCCAATAAAGCTCTAAAAATACATTTTAGATATTAGTACTACTCAGAAGATGAGCAACTTTAAGTTTATCAGGACCCCTCGTCAGTTAAGTCTATCTCACACAATGGCGAACATTTGAAACAGATAGCGGGCACAGGTGTTGGTGGATGCAGGATGGTTAAAGAAGCAAAACTGCTGGCCTGTCAGGAAAACGGCAGGAATTCGATGACTTCTGTATTTAACTGAATTGTGTTTCTACGTCTGTGGGAGACTCCCAAGAAACCAATGGACCTGAGATTTCAATGTGGAAATCGCCAATTGACTGCAACTTTAACTCTGGGTTCTTGCTTTAACTGCCAGCCCACACGCTTCGCAGGCAATATAAAATTCACCAGGTCCAACAAGATGAGAGCGCTGTGGAGACAGGGTGGAGCAATTGACAGGATGGTAAGTCTTTAAATGCAGAGCTATGACAGCTGTTCCTTTGTGTGAGGCTTTTGTTTGCAGGATTTGTTCTGAGAGTGGGTTTTCACTGCATTAGAGGTGATTTCCAATACTTTGGAGGTTTTTCTGCCGAGTATTTTGATGTTGATCTGCACTTCCCAGTTGTTAGCCTTCCCAGCACCATGGCAGTAGATACGCAGCTCTATGTTGGACCTCTGATAAGGGACAAGGGGAACAGCAGCAGCAACACCAACAGCAACAGCAATACTATCCACAGCAGCTTTCTCTTCAGCTACCTACTGCTCCACAGGACAGAAGGTGCATGTCCACTGGTCCCATAAGGTAGTAGGACAGGTTGATAAGGTGGTTAAGAAGGCATATGGAATAATTGCATTTATTAGCTGAGGCATAGAATATGAGCAGGGATGTTATGCTGAAACTGTATAAAGCATTGGTTAGGCCACAGCTAGAGTATTGTATGCAGTTCTGGAATCCACATTATAGGAAGGATGTGATTGCACTAGGGAGAGTGCAGAGCAGATTTACCAGGATGTTGCCTGGGCTGGAGAGATTTAGTTATGAGGAGAGATTGGATAGACTGGGGTTATTTTCCCTGGAGCCGAGGAGATTGAAGGGGGACATGATTGAGGTGTATAAAATTATGAGGTGCATAGATAGGCTAGACAGGAGGGAACTTTTCCCCTTGGTGGAGGGAGCAATAATCAGGGGTCATAGATTTAAGGTAAGGGGCAGAAGGTTTAGAGGAGATGTGAGAAAGAATTTTTTCACCCAGAGGGTGATGGGAATCTGGAACTCACTGCCTGAATGGATGGTAGAGGCAAAGACCCTCATAACATTTAAGAAGCATTTGGATGTGCACTTACAATACCATAGCATACAAGTCTATGGGCCTAGTGCTGAAAAATGGGCCTTGAATAGTTAGGTACTTGTTTAACCGGCAGATACTCAATGGGCCAAAGGGCCTTTTTCTGTGCTGTATACCTCCATAACCTCTAAGCCTTAATTTTGAGCCAGTCAGATTTACCACAGATAATCACACCTCGAAGCAGAGTAAGCAGAAGGAAACAAGGGCAATCTCGAAGGAGGTAGTTGATGACATCTATAAGAAGCCCTGCCACTGATGAACAGGAAAGCTATAACCAAACTCAAATGAGCACAACAGTAGGCATTATGCAAACCATTGGGTTGCTGAAAATGGGATTCATGTACCTGGAGTGGTCTGTGGGGAACCCTTCTGTATGCACCAGTATAATATCGTCCAGAATGATAGTGGTCTGCTGTGTTAATTGTATATTCATTTTTATTAATTGTATGCAGGTGATGGGCATTCACTGGAGATGTAACCCCTATAAATAGACTAGGACTGTGGCTGTTGTGTTTGGAGAGATGCATGGCTGTAATGTGTAACTCTGCAAATAAATATAAAAGTGAATAAAGGCTGGCTCCAATTCTATCCTTCACTAACTGGCTTTCTGGAATAGAACATGGTAGTAGAGAATGATAACCTAAAGGTGAATGTTGCAAGCCAAGGCAAAAAGCAGACAGACAACTACAATCCTAGTAGACTTTCTGGAACATGGAAAGAAACAAGTACTAATTGTCGAGGAATAATTACCCTCCAATATTTTCGGAGTCTCACCAGTGGAAGAATAAAATGAATATGTGGGCGTAAGTTACTACTAAAGACGAAACAGTGTATGGCCTTGATGTTGTCATTTCCTATAAGAAGTAAAGTCAAAAGTAATGTATTTTGTGAGCTGGATGCCTAACAGTTGTGGTGAAGGATTGGAAGACGTTTACAAGAAAGATGATCTGCTATGCCTATAATTTGTTAGGCTCTGCCTATGATGCATTGTCAGGACTTGATAGATTTCGCAAAACAGATGGCCATTCCAAGCAAGAGTATATTGTGGACTTTAACAAATCATACAGTGGTTTGACAACTTTCAATGGGGATCCCTGACTCAGTATTAGTAGTTAAATTGCTCAATTGTACTAAGATGTCTCTTATGGGCAGGTACCTGGTTAAAACTGGTGTTTGGTTATTAGAGAAGGAGACCCAGTTGGATCAGATGCCTGCTGCCTTGAAAAAAATCCTTGTGAAACAATAATTTCCTTCAGTCTTTGTAGAACAAAAAAACACCATGGACCTGTTCCATGGTAACACTAAGCATAGAGGACTCAATTATTTCTAGATTTTGAAATTGTCCAGGTACTGGATGCAAGCATCAATACAATTGAAGGATTAAAGACAGGCAAGATAAGATGATAACAGCTGGGTGACCATTACAGCAGATGACAGATTTGGAGCAGCAATAACAGGTTAATGAATCTCATGAAGGCCAAAGAACAGATAATAACTGCTTCAGATGTGACTCAAAGTGTCATTCTTCAATGTTTGATAAATAAAGCACAAGAATTGATCACAAGAAATTTTAATCCTGTGATGATAGTAGTCACAGACTCCTTTAACTATGTGGTGCTAGATAGTACTTACATTTTGGCAGTATGTGGAACAAATAGGTTAAAATGTTAGCTTGATTCATCAAGTTTCACTAAGTAGAGAGGATCAATGCAAGGTTAAGGAATATTAAAGTACCACTTGCTTTAAGTTTAATGACGACAATTTATTGAGGTTACTACAGAGAGCCCTATATCCATACAAAATAGCTGGAGTAAACCATTTTATAACTACTGAAGCCATTTCTAGTGAGAATGAAAAAAGCATGAATAAAACTTGATATGGAATATAATTTATTCCTTTTTGGCCATCACAGAAAGATGATGTTGTATCAAAAGATAGGAAATAGCTATTGTGAATCTGAATTGGTCAGTTTAACTCATTGTTCACTCAGACTAGACCAGATGCTAATTTTGATGCATTGGAGTTAGCACCACAATAAAACAACCTAAAGTCAAGAATGTTTGAAGGGCAAATAATACATTTAAAAAAATAAATCTGGATAGGTCTGTACTTTAGGTTTCTCTCCTGGGGTGACATAACGAGCATGAAACTAGTCATTTTAGCAAAGCTTTACATGCTAGTCTTCCTGATGGCTATTTTAGTGCAGTGGATGTCGTAATATTTCTTATGGGTAAAAATGAGAAATGCTGTCCGTTAACTTTGGGAAGCTAAGAAAATGAAAGAATTGTTAAAAGTGCTTTAGCTGCTGAAACGCTAGATATTGTGAAGGCAGTGGATATGGGATTCTATTTGTTAAACATTTTAAATGAGCTATTGTAGAATAGGTAGACTGAAGATGGTATACTCATTGATTGTTATGTAAATAATCGTTCATTATGAGATAACGTACACTCTATGAAAAGTTTGAATGAGAATCGTTAGGATTGACCTTGCTGGCTTGAAACAAGTGTTGGAGAGAAAGGAAATGTCTAAAATTAAAGTGTGGATGCAAGTTGTAAACTGTGTGATTAACATAAAGAAATGCTGGTACAAAGAAATTGTTAGGGGTCTTGGAGGATGTGGTTATTATGACATTGGTCTTTTTGGGAGTTTGCTGTGCACAAATTAGCTGCCACATTTCCTACTTTACAACAATGATTACACTTCACAAGTATTTCATTAGCTGTAAAGTGCTTTGAACGCAAGGCTAACATTTCATTTGCTTTCCCAATTATTTGTTGTACCTGCTTGTTAATGTTTTTATGTTTAATATATGAGGACACCCAGGTCCCTCTGTACCATGGCATTCTTCAGTCTCTCTCCATTTAAATAATATGTTCCCATTCTATCCTTCTAATTAAATAGATCATCTCAAATTTCTTACATTATGGCCTGGATTTTTATCCCCTAGGTGGGTAGGTGGAGTCGGGAAAATTCCTGGCTCGGATCCACCCACCTCGAGAGAAGTGCCCGCAGAGACAGGATTTTCATTGCTGGGGGATTGAGGGTGGTTGGAATTGGGCCAGCCAACCCAGGAAGAAGTGAAGAGGCAGCCCCGGGGCCTGCCTTGGTTCTGTGGGGCTTTGTTCCAGCTAAAACAAAAAACACAAAGGCCTCCTTCACCCTCCAAACACACCCTTTGCTCCATCCATGCCACCTCAAGTCCCCCTCCCATCCCTCATGCCATCTATCCCAAAGTCTGCCCCTCTATCCACCTCCATGGCCCCTCATACGCTCTTCCATACGCATTGACCCACTCTACACTTTCTAGAACCAATGAACCCTAGAGTGGGAAGGGTAGAAAAATGCTTTTAAAAAAGTAATTCATTGAGAACTTTCTCCTATGTTTGAAAGGTCTGAGCTACAAACTAATAAAAATGTCAATCATCCAGACCCTTTGAAACACTATGAAACTGATAGCAGAGATCAGAGAGCTTGAGCTGTCAATCAATTTCCTCTGGGGAGCAGATCTTCTCATATTCTAATAGCCGCCTGAGCTCTCAACTAAGAATACATAATGAGGCTTGGCCATCAGTCACCGGTTTTATGCTTTCCAGGTCTACCGACTGGAAGATCCTGGATATACCTATGGCAGAGCCCTGGAAGGACCCAGAGGCAAGATAGTTGAGTTTGGCCATCTCTCTGACAGCTACTGGTATTGTGTGGCTACCAGCAGGCTACAGGTTTTCTTTTACCACCATCTGATGCAATAATCTTAGCCTCCTAAACATTTGCTGTTCCAACATGTCAAGTAAACTCAGCCTCTGGCTAAACACACTGTGTCACGATTAGTGCCACCCCTCTGCTGCTCCCCCTGTGGTAATTAAGGTCTTATTTGATGTGCACTATACCTTTAAGAAGAATGTTATTAAGGAAGATCACATGATCTTAGTGTCCAATAGGAGGATAGTGTGGGCTCCCTCCGTAGTTAATGGTTGGTAGTGCAGAGATAGAGTTCAAAGTGAAAGCACATGTTTAGTTGCTGCTGAGCACCTTTGTAAATAAACTATAAGTTTCTCACCTAAGAAGTGTGTGCTGATCAACTCCATAAATAGTACCAACTCGCCCACCACTCACAACAAACCGGCGATGAAGATCCACAGGATCTAACATACTGGTGACGAGGATCTACAGGACTCAACAAACTGGTGACGAGGATAAAACAAGTTTAACAGAAGAAATCAAGAGAGGTGAAATTGGCGCTGTACATTGCACATAATTGTTGGTAGAAGCACCGTTCAAATCGACGAAGTAATTCCCTCACAGAATGCTGTAATTCAGAAGAATTGATCCTTTTGATCCAGCAACAGAAGACTGGTCTCACTACATTGAACATCTCACATTCTTTTTCCAAGCAAAGGTGAGATTACGAGGGAAGAGAAGTTATAGAAGTCTTAAATACATGGCTTGATTCGAAGTTTGATGGCAGATTCGAAAACTTTTTATGAATTGATGGACCTTGTGAAGGGCCATTATCAACCAAAGCCCTCAGTAATGACGCAAATGTTCAAGTTTAACTCGAGAAATAGAGCCCTGCGGGAGACAGCCGCATGCTATGAGGCAAGTTTGAAGTAATTAATGGAACATTGTGAGTTTGGTACTTCCCTAAACAACATGCTTAGAGATTGTGAATGAGGACATGATTCAGAAGTGATTGTTATTTGAAGCAAATTTGGATTTCAAGAGGCGTTAGAGATAGCTTTGGTAATGGAAAATGCAGAAAGAGATTCAAAAGCCATACAGGGCACGCAAAATGGAGATGTCCTCCACATTGGTCGGGATGCTCCAACCAAAAAGGGCGCAAAATACATGCCGAGAAGCAGGAAAATGAGAAAAAATAACTTAGCAGCAAAAACAAGGAATAATTTCAATAGAGATGGAAACAGGCAGTTTAAAAAAAATAGAATGTTTTTATTATCACGGTAATGGGCAGATAATGAGACAGTGCAAGGAAAGAATCAAGCAGACTTTTAAATAAAAGAAAAAACATAGTGAGATCTACAATGTAGAAGATCCTGAAGCAACAAATTCAGACAACCAATATATGTTACAGTGAAAGTGAATGGTAGAGTTGTTAGAATGGAAGTGGACACAGGAACTTCCACTACAGTAATTGGTGAACACACCTTCAGATGTCTGAATAATTTAGGATAATTAAATTTAGAAGAAACAACTGCCCAATGAAAACATACACCAGTGAAGACATCCAAGTCAAAGGCAGAAGCAGAGTAAAAGTCTATTATGGAAGCCTAACAGCAAAGCTGCCAGTGTTGGTATTGAGAGGACTTCTCAGGCAAAACTGGCTCAAGGAAATCAGCCTTGAGTGGTCACTGAGATTCCAAAAGGAAGCTGGAAGCATTTTGTTTTGGAAAAGGAATGTGTAAAGACTCAGCAACCTGAAGAAACGCAGGCTGTCTTAAGCCAAAACATGGTAGAACAGGAGAAGGAACTCAAGGAGACTATGCTTGATGACGGAGTTCATGATGAGGTGAGAAATCTTCAAAAGGATAAAGAAAACCTGCTGAAAGACCTTCACATGCTACAAGATTCCCTCAGGTCTAAGTTTGTACCTCTGGAAAAGTCTGAAGAGAAACAGAAAGAATTCAGCACTTCTCTGAGTAAACTGAAGAATGAGTTGGCAGAAAAGTACAACAATGCTCAATTTTCCAGGAGGCAGCAAATAAATACAAAGAAGAGATGAAAGAGCTGAATAATCAGCTACATGAAGCCAAAAAGGCTTTGGAGGCAAAAGTCGTGGAATTTTCTAAGCAGGCCAGATGATAAAATTTTAGGAGACTCGACCGTTGAGTTCACTGAAGTCGGACTTGCACCTGAGAGTAGTCTGGCCAATATTGAAGCCAATAGAAAAGAAGGGCAGGATTAAAGTCAGTGCTGGGAAGAAGAAGGCACATATAAAGAAGGCACAGGAACACAAACAAGTCTTTAATCCTGGCAGCATACGAGTGTACTTTTGTACATAGGCCTGGCAGGCAAATTGCAAATGCTGACACACTTATCATTTTCTCGTAAAGGCAAATGACTGAGAAAGCCCCAGTTCCCCAGGAACTTGTTTTATTGTTAATTTCCTTAGATTCCTCACCAGAATGCGCTCAACAGATCAGAGATTGGACAAGTTGGGACCCAGTCCTATCTAAAGTATGAGAACAAGTGCTTCATGCTTGGTCACAAGACCCTGTATCTGATTAAATTAAATCGTACTTCAACAGAGGACATGAAATAACCAGCCAGTATGGCATCTTATTTTGGGGAGCACGAGTGATAATACCTCCAAAGGGAAGAGGGCCATTGCTAATTGAACTACACAGCACACATCCAGGCATGTCCCAAGTGAAGACCATAGCACGCAGCTACCTATAGTGGCCTGGGATGAATGGAGAAATAGAGAGTTTAGTGAAAAATTGTGTGCAATGTCAGCAACTGCAAAAGTTACATCAACAGCTCCGTTCCAGCCTTGGGAGTGGCAAGGAAAACCATGGGTGCAGTTACACATTAATTATGTGGGATCTTTCATGGGAATAATGTTTCTGCTCATTGTTGATGCCCGATCAGAATGGATGGACATATACGAGGTGAAGTCAACAGTATCTTCTGCTACAATTGAGAAGTTACGTCAAAGTTTTGCCATTAACAGATCACCAGAAGTGGTTGTTTCTGATAACGGCACGGCATTTATGAGTGCTGAGTTTCAGCGGCTTATCAACCTCAAAGGTATCACTCATGTAAAAACTTCATTATACCACCCTTCCTCGAATGGACTGACTAAAAGGGCGGTTCAAACATTCAAGGCAGGCATGAAGAAGCTAAACGAAGATTCCCTAGCAACCAAGCTAGCACACTTTCTTTTCCCGTATAAGACCACCCCTCACCCAATCACAGGTGTCACACCTGTACAGTTATTGATGAAACGCCAATCTATGGGGGAAGGTGGAAAGGAGCCAGGGAAGTCAGAAACTAGCTCCAAGAAGCGATTCCACTAGTGTTCATGACCAGGTCAGTGTTTCCTGTTGAGAGAACTCCACTGATTACAGACAAATCTGATATTCCTTCAAGAGTAGAGGAAACAGATTTGCAGTTACCCGCCAAAGCACCTGATGTCTGGGTAACTCCGGAAAAGGAGGTTCCTGACAAAGCATCTGTAGTTGTAGAGCTGAGTTGCCCTACATGCATAATGAAACCCCCAGAAAGTCTAAATTTGTAAATTACTCATCAGTGTAAATATTTTGCTACTTTGAGAAAATTGTAATTGTAAATATAAAATGTATTTCTGAGAAAAGGGGGCGGAATGTGGTAATTATGGTTTTATCTTAAAGGTAATATACCTTTAAAAAAAATGTTATTAAGGAAGATCACATGATCTTAGTATCCAATAGGACAATAGCGTGGGCTAACTCAGTAGTTAGTAGTTGGCAAGTGTAGAGACAGAGTTTGAAATGCAAGTGCATGTTTAGTTATTGCTGAGCACTTTTGTAAATAAACTATAAATTTCCTACCTATAAATTGTCTGCTGATCAACTCTATCAATAGTACCAACTTTCCCAACACTTACAACAAACTGGCGATGAGAATCCATAGGATCCAACAAACTGACGATGAGGACCTACAGGACTCAACACCTCTCTGCTGCTGCCCTTTCTCCCATACTCATTTGTGGGTCTCTTAACATCAAGCTGCTGCTGCTGGAGTTGGTGCTGGTCCCTTGCCTGAGATACTATCTAAGGTAGCCAAAATACTAGTCACCCTTCTATGATTCATAAAACATCCAAAGTATAGAAATTAAACTCTTGGCAGAAGTATTGTGCAATAACCCCTTCCCACTAGCTGGTAAGAAAGCAGTTGTGAGTACTGAGCATTATTGCAGCATATCCATGAGTTTGTACTAGCCCTCTCTATTGTCATTGTGTTGCTTTGCTTTGCAAGTTTTACAAAGCCTATAAACCCCACGAATACAACATTAAAATTAAAACTGTGTTGAACTATTGCTTCAATTAAGCAATTACCATACATTAATAGACAACCCACATCATCTGAGGAGGTTGCGCACAATCTGCCTAACCTGTTCGAGTTAAAAGCCTGTGTTTGAGGTTTGAACTGGCTTTCTGACCCACTTACATTTTTGCCAGACTTACCATCTCACCCTGCCACCTACATCCAAACCCATGTGCTCCCCCAGGTTAAAATTACATTCATTCCATCCTATCTGTGCTAATTGGAATGGGAACTACAGGCAGACATAGGGCTCTATCTCTATGTTCCCTGATGATTTACGGCTCCTTAGGCAAATGAGAAATTGTTAGAAACGGTGGATAATTGGCCTTTACCAGGAGAACTCCATTGATTTCCTGCTGAAGTAACAGTGGAAAAGTAGCTGAACTTCTGAGTTCGTGATTGATGTTATATTTCTGGTGTTAAAGGATAAGAGTTGTATGATTGCCCCACTTTCTTTTTCAATTCCACACAATATTCATTGGCTGGCGGATGTCCACTATATTTATTTAACTGCTTAAATCAGAAATGAAGTGACAGTGTGGCTAATATGAAAAAATAATTTAAATGTCTACCTAACACAAGTAGTAAATCAATTCTACAATATCACTGAAAATTGAATGGTATCATTTTTATTATGATATACAGGATACTGTTACTTTGATCTTACATCTTGTAATGGATTGCATTTATAAACTAAGTAGATTATTTTTAAAATGAAAGCATTTTACTCCACAATGTATGTTCTTAACATGTAGATGATGAAGTATAATTAAAAGATATTCATCAAAATGATTCGAACTATAAAAGGAATTTTCTTCAGAGCTTGTGTTTTATTCTAGCGCATTTTCAAGCTACATTGGAAGGTCAGAAGAAAGCACAACTAGGAACAGAAGCAATAAATAATTTGTGCTGTGAAGTGATGTGTTGCCAAGAACAAAATGCATCATTTTTTCTTACAGTGACAATTTATATTTTGCATATAAATAAAACATTAAGCATGCTGCAAATACTGTAATTCCCAGTGAAGGAGAGTAAGATTATATTACCTTCCATATGAATGGCCTTCCTTATCCTTTGAAAAATAGTCTACCTTCATCCACCTTCATGTACATATAAGGTAGAAATGACAACTCATCAGCAAATTATGTGGAGGTAATGTCCCTCTGAGAAAATAACCTCACTACCTGTCTCCCTTTATATTCTGAATAACAGTGGGGAAGGAGCATTGAGACCCAAAAAACATTTAAGGGGCGTTTGCCACATTTAAGAGGATGCTTAAAGCATATATGAGGGAGCAGGAAATATAGGGATATGGACGCATGGTGGATATAGGTATTTAGACTGGAAAGAGACTCATGCTGAATATGAATAACAACAAAGGTCAGGTGGGACGAATATCTTGCATCTATGCTACAGAACCAAATGGCCTAATCTTAACTGTGAGATGAGCTGAGATTCGGCGGACTGATATCTTTGCCGCTCCTCTCCCTGATGCTCCTTTCTCTGCTGCCCCACTCTCTTTTGCTCCTCACTCTGCCTCTCCTTTTTGTACTGCTCCTCTCTCTGCCCCTCCTCTCTCTGCCCCTCCTCTCTGTGTCTCTCCTCTCTCTATCTCTCCTGTGTCTGCCACTCCTCTCTCTGCTGCTCCTCTCTCTGCTATCCCCCTCTCTGTTGCTCCTCTGTCTGTTGCTCCCTCCTTCACTGTGAAGCTATTGGTACCTGATCATTAGGTTGCTGCATGTGCTGTTGTTGGTGATCTTGGTCCTCATCTAAGGTGCATTGTAGGGCAGTAATAGTGGCACCAGTCCTTATCTAATAGATCAAATCTCCCACCTGTCAGTCAATCTTCCAAAGATTGTAAAGTGATGGATGATGTCGTCGCCATTGAATTCCCAACCTCTGATATTCTGTTGTAGCCATAATACTTATATGACTGGTCCAGTTGAGGTTCTGGTCTATGGTAACCCTCCAAGTTGTTGACAGTGGGGGTTCCAGCGATAGTAATGCCATTGAATGTCAAGCCTGAATGCTGTCCAGGTCTTGCTGCATATTGGCACGGGTTGCTTCAGTATCTGAGGAGTTGCAAATGGGACTGAACACTGAGCAATAATCAACGAACCTCTCCATATCTGATCTTATGTTTGAAAGAAGTTCATTGGCGAAGCAGCTGAAGATGTTTGGGCTGAGGACACTACCCTGAGGAACTCCAGCAGCAATGTCCTGGAGCTGAGATGACTGACCCCGAACAACCAGAACCATCTTCCTTTGTGCTAGGTATGACTCCAACCAGTGCAGTTTTCCACCGATTCCCATTAACTTCAAGTTGGCCAGGGTTCCTTGATGCTACGCTTGGTCAAGTGCTACTTTGATGTCAAGGGTAGTCACTCACACCTCACCTCAGCTCTTTTGTCCATTCTTGGACTAAGGCTGTCATGCGGTCAGGAGCTAAGTGGTCCTGGCAGAACCGAAACTGAGCATCAATGAGCAAGTTATTGCTGTGTAAATGTCGCTCAATAGCACTGTCGATGACATCACCCATCACTTTGCTGATTTGCTGATTGGTCTGGTTGAATTTGTCCTGTTTTTTGTTTACAGGACATACCTGGGCAATTTTCCACATAGCCGGGTAGATGCCAGTGTTGTAGCTGTACTGGAACAGCTTGGCTAGGAATGCAGCAAATTCTGAAGCACAATTCTTCAGTACTATTGTCGGAATGTTGTCAGAGCCCATAGTCTTTGCAGTATCCAATGCCTTCAGCCGTTTTTGAAATCATGTAGAATGAAGCGAATTGGCTGAAGACTGGCATTGGTGAACCTGGGAACCTCAGGGGACCTCAGCAGGAGGCCGAGATGGATCATCCACACGACACTTCTGCTAAAGATGGTTGCAAATGCTTCAGCCTTATCTTTTGCACTGATTTGCAGGGCTCCGCCATCATTGAAGATGGGGAGATTTGAGGTGCCTCCTCCCCCTCTTGTTAATTGTTTCATTGTCCCCCACCATTCATGACTAGATGAGGCTGGATTGCAGAGTTTTGATCTGATCCATTGTTGTGGGATCACTTAGTTCTGCCTATTGCATGCTGCTTACCCTGTTTGGCAAGCAAGTAGTCCTTCACCAGGTTGACACCTCATTTTTAGGTATGCCTGGTCCTGCTCCTGGCATGCCCTCCTGCACTTTTTATTGAACCAGAGTTGATCCCCCGGCTTGATGGTAATGGTAGAGTGAGGAATATTCTGGGCCATGAGGTTACAGATTGTGGGTGAATACAATTCTGCTGCTGTTAGTGGCCCACAGTGCTTCATTTATATGGCTGGTCCAGATGGATACTTATCAGCCCTCTTATTGGTTCCCTCACCACCTACTGCAAACCCAAACTGGCAGATATGTCCTTCAGGACCGGGCTAGCTCAGTCAGTAGTTGTGTCACCGAACCACTTTTCATGATAGACTTTGAAGTCCCCCATCCAGAGTACATTATGTGCCCTTGTCATCCTCAGTTCAATGAAGCGTGCAGGGGGGCATGCCAGGAGCAGCACCAGACATACCTAAAAATGAGGTGTCAGCCTAGTGAAGCTATAAAACAGGATACTTGTGTGCCAAACAGCATAAGCAGCAAGTGATAGACAGAGCTCAGCAATCCCACAACCAACGGGTCAGATCTAAGCTCTGCAGTCCTGCCACATCGAGTCGTGAATGATGGTGGACAATTAAACAATTAAGTGGAGGAGGCGGCTCCACAAATATCCCCATCCTCAATAATGGAGGAGCCCAGCACAGCAGTGCAAAAGATAGGGCTGAAGTATTTGCAACAATCTTCAGCCAGAAGTGCTGAGTGGATGGTCCATCTTGGCCTCCTCCGGAGGTCCCTAGCATCACAGATGCCAGTCTTCAGCTAATTCGATTCACTCCATGTGATATGAAGAAATGGCTGAAGGCACTGGATACTGCAAAGGCTAGGGGCCTTGGCAACATTCCAGCAACAGTACTTATGCTTCGGAACTTGCCATGCCCCTAGCCAAGCTGTTCCAGTACAGCTACAACACTGGCATCTACCCGGCAATGTGGAAAATTGCCCAGATATGTCCTGTACACAAAAAGCAGGACAAATCTAACCCAGCTAATTACTGCCCCATCGGTCCACTCTCGAGCATCAGTAAAGTAATGGAAGGGGTCATCAACTGTGTTATCAAGTAGCACTTGCTTAGGAATAACCTGCTCAATGATGCCCAGTTTGGGTTCCGCCAGGGCCACTCAGCTCTTGACATCATTTCAGCCTTGTTTCAAACATGAACTAAAGAGCTGAACTCCCGAGGTGAGGTGAGAGTGACTGCCCTTGACATCAAGGCTGCATTTAACCAAGTGTGGCATCAAGGAGCCCTAGCAAAACTGGAGTTAATGGGAATCGGGGAAAACGCTCCTCTGGTTGGAGTCATACCTAGCACAAAGGAAGATGGTTGTGGTTGTTGGAGGTCAGTCATCTCAGCTCCAGGACATCACTGCAGGAGTTCCTCAGGGTAATGTCCTAGACCTAACCATCTTCAGCTGCTTCATCGATAACCTTTCTTCCATCATAAGGTCATGAGTGGGGATGTTCACTGATGATTGCACAATGTTCAGCACCATTTGTGACTCCTCAGATACTGAAGCAGTCCATGTCCAAATGCAGCAAGACCTGGACAATATCCGGGCTTGGGCTGACAAGTGGCAAGTAATATTCACGCCACACAAGTGACAGGCAATGACCATCTCCAACAAGAGGGAATCCAACCATCGCCCCTTGATGTTCAATGGCATTACCATCACTGAATCCCCCACTATCAACATCCTGGGCTTTACCATTGACCAGAAACTGAACTGAACTAACCATACAAAAATCATGGCTACAGGAGCAGGTCAGAGACTAGGAATCGTGCAATGAGTAACTCACCTCCTGACTCCCCAAAGCTTGTCCGCCATCCACAAAGCACAAGTCAGGAGTGTGATGGAATACTCCCCACTTGCCTGGATGAGTGCAGCTCCTACAACACTGAAGAAGCTGGACACCATTCAGGACAAAGCAGTCCACTTGGTTGGCACCACATCCACAAACATTCACTCCCTCCACCACCGATGGACAGTAACAGCATTGTGTACCATCTACAAGACGCACTGCAGGAATTCACCATTCCTTAGACAGCTCCGTTCAAACCCATGGCCACTACCACCTAGAAGGACAAGGGCTGCAGATAGATGGGAAGATGGGAACACCACCACCTGGAAGTTCCCCTCTGAGTCACTCACTATCCTGACTTGGAAATATATCACCGTTCCTTCACTGTCACTGCGTCAAAATCCTGGAATACCTCCCTAACAGCACTGTGGGTGTACCTACACCACATGGACTCCAGCAGTTCAAGAAGGCAGCTCACCACCACCTTCTCAAGGGCAACTAGGGATGGGCAATCAATGCTGGCCCAGCCAGCAAAGCCCACATCCCCATGAAAGAATAAAAAAAAAACTAGAGATATTTAAAGGCCCAGGCACCAAGTACTGGTGAGGTATTTTGGATTATCTTTTGTTCTTGGAAAGTCTCTGGAAGTCATGTGGAGTAGTTCTAGAGGAGTTGTGGTGAGTTTCTGAATTTGGCATAGAGTGTAGCTGCATCCTGACAGGGAGAGCAGAGGATCTGGTGACCCATCAACACAAAGACTGCAATAAGTATGGGGTCTGCTTTTGCAGTCCCTTGAGGTCCATGACATGAGGAAGATGGAGCGAAGCCTGCAGAGAAGGCAATCTCTCTGTGATGCCCTCTGCCAAGTTGTAACCAGATTCCTCCATACTTGTTGATAGTGACAGAAGGCTGTCTAACAGGCCAGCCAGTGCACTCAACATTTAGCTTTTCATTTTCATCAACGCTCTCCTGCTTGTTTCCCCATTGAGGTCCTCATTTGAGTTCTCTCCAGCAGAACTTGCCTGCAACCTTGGCCCCTGGTGAACTGACACAGCTATCATTTCATTCTGGCCCGGCTGCAACCAATTTATAACCAATGATGTACTGATCCAAAATCTACACCAAGGTGTGTGCAGTGCCAGTATCAGAGCTAATGGCTGAAAGTTTCAGATCATGTGATGAGGCCTCTTGATCAGTAATGTGGTCTTGGCTTCTTCCCTCCTCATGTGTGTCCTGTGGCTGGGAAGTTGGCAGTTCTTGGGTGTCTGAGAGCAGGAAATCAGAAAAGGGAAGGTTGGGGAGAGTGAAGGGGTGATGATGGGGATGGGGAGGTCTATGGTCACACCATCTGCAGTTTGCTCCTTCTGCCAGATGGCAGGATGAGGGTGTACTAGGAATTGAGAGAGGCCATTAGGCAGTAACATACTGTTATCCTTAATGTTCTCAGTGACGCCAGTACCAGGGATGCTGACAACCATCTCCTTCATAGGACTCAGCAAGTGTAGACACCTTCATCCCCATTGGCACTGCTCTGCTCCTTTCTCTTATGGGCCATTTTATTCTGCAGGAGAGAGGGAAGATTGTCAGTCATTGTGTTAGCCAGTGTTTGGATGGTGTGTCTGCCACAACTGAATAGCTGGAGGTATGTGGAGGGAATGAGAGGTTGGGAATAAGGCAGGTAGCATTAGAAGGTGTGTGAGAGTGAGGTGGAGTATCTGCATGTCACACATGAGTTCTGAGTGGGAGGGAGTGTTGCTAGATGAATGACGTAGTTGTGTTGTACTTGATTATCATGAGAGGTTGCTAGTGTAGTGGGCAGAAGATGTCATGTGAAGATGCAATCATTGACCTTGGCCACCCGCGAGAGGTCATTACATTTTTCTGGCACTGTTGCCAGATTCTCAGTATCATTATCTGGCAGCTAACACCCCTGGACACCTGCTTCCATTTCCTTAAAGGCTTTCTGGCCTCTCCTGTGGAGACCTGGCTTTGCTCCACTTGTCAACCTCCATCACTAGGGCCTCCAGTGCCACATCTGTGAACCTAGGAACTATGGGAACCTGGCTTCCATTTTCCTTGTGTGGAATTGCATACAGCAGCTGCCTCCTATGATTCAACACAGCTTCACTTAAAGAGGGACAGCATGTCTTTAAGAGAAGCAGGCTATCTGCACCATATGTCCTCTGTGAACACTGTTCAGTCCCCTGCTTAGCACTGAAGCTTGGGCTCTGCTCAGACCAATTCTTCAATCGGATGAATGTAGAGGTGGCATCAAAGTTACATACTGCCCACCTCCACAGTAACTGGTGCAGGCAGGCCACAAATCACAACCTTCACATTCCACAACTGGCACTGACCAATTTTAGCCCTCTGTTTCTTTTGTACTCGGACTCTCATAGGAATCAAGGGATTTTCAAGTAGGAGAGAGGTGTCCAATTACTCATATCAGCTAAACAAATCCCTTATTGTTTGTTCTCTTGGAAACAAATTTTATTTGCATGTCCACCACTTCTCACCTGGCTTCAGATTTGCATCCCAGCTATCCTGAAAAATGAGCAAGCTTTAATTTCAAGTACATTTTAACATGATGACTATTTCTGTTCCCTTGCTGGATATTCCATTTCAGTAAATAAGATATTAGTGGTGGATCATGAGCAGCATGATTGCCTTTGCATGGAATTTTCTGTGCCTGCTGGTGTCGGGTGTGTTCGACAGCAAGAAGGCAAAAGTCAATTTCACAATGTCGTGAAACTAGTTTGCAATCATCCGCTCCACCCGTCAACGGCAGGCCATGTTTCCCACTGTCTGACATTGGGAACCTCATTATAATGCATCTGCATATCATTATAATCCCAGCCCGCTGGTATCATCCCTCATGCTGGATCATCCGAGCCGGTCGGTGTGGTTGCACCCCAGTGTGTTTCACAACATTAAGGCGTGCATTTGGTGGGCTGCACTTTGAGGTGAACTTGGAGGTGAATACACAGTAAAGTTGCATAGCGCTTGCAAGGTTGCCTGTTGGACTTCAAGGTTGAGGCAAGTTATTAGGGGTGGTGGGAGTGCTGTACTGCAGTCGAGGCAAGTTCAGATGAGCAAGGGCTGCACTGCAGTCAAGGTGAGTTGGGAGGGCAAGGACTGTAATGCGGCCGAGGCGAGCTTGGGGGCAGGCAAGGGCTGTAGTGCACAAGCAGGTGTGGGGTTGCGGGGGGAACGAAGCAGTCATGCATTTGAGAAACCTTGTTTAAAGTGACTATTCCACCGTAGCTGATAAAGTTCAGGTGTAGCCACACTGATATGATTGGTGTCAGGCCTCTAGCTTATCTGCCCACTCAAGCAACACAGAAGCAGGAAAGCGCCACCAAATGCCCCTGAACTTTTCACCCCTTGCACACAGGCTACAAACAAATGAGTGTTTTAATGGACTGCAGAACAGTTGTACAATCTGCTTGTTAAAGCTGGCCATGGAGCAGTCACTGGTGGAGGCGCTCACAGCCCTTCGCAAAGTCATCATTCAGGTTTGGACCAGTCTCCCCCATGGTTCAAGCTAACAGTGCAGCCTTGCAATGTAGGTTAGGAGAATGTCTGCACCTGAGTGAGAGCACAGTATGCAGTCCAGTGGGTGAAGCTGCCGCTAACCGGTCAGTGAGGTAGAGTTGGCTGGGGTTTGGGCAGCCAGGCGGTGCACTAAACTCTGGCCATTCAAGTGGTGGCCAACACTATCCATGATGTGTTAAGGTACCTTCAGAATTAACCAAGAGAGGATCTTAGTACACCCAAGCTAACCGACGTGATCTCTTTCTTCTTGCAGAAGGAATACATCAGGAGCATGGAACCTGGTGACCTAGCTGTATGCCTCGTGGCGTACAAAGAGCAGAGACCCATGAGAAGAGAGCGGCAGAGGTGCCTGGCTCGGCAGGAGGTGGAGCAGCACCCTCAGGAAGAAGGGATGGCTGGGGCTCCCACATATACCGCTGAAGAGCCACAGAAACCCATTGCTGTTTGGTGCCCAGCTGGACCCAGGGTCTATAGATGGCACCTTTCATTCCTATAGATGACCAACAACCAGTGTCGCCAAAGACTGCATGTCCAGGGTACAGGTCAGTCACAGCTTCCCACTACTGCAGGATTTGGTGCCATGGGGACATGGAGGGCATCCACTGCCAGTGGCCGTGAAAGTGACAGCGGCGCTTAATTTTTATGCCAGTGGCTCCTTACATGGCTCCACAGGTCTCCCCTGTGGGATATCACAAGCCTCCACCCACAAATGCATCCAACAGGTCATGGATGCCATCTTCGCAAAGACACATAACATTATGCATTTTGCCCGGGACAAGGAAAGCCAGGATGCAAGAGCACTGGGATTTGCCCAGATCTCAGATTTCCCACAGGTGCAGGGTGTCATCAACTGCACTCATGTGGTGCTCAGATCTCCATGGCAACAAGCGGTCAACTACATCAACCACAAGGGCTTCCACTCACTGAATGTGCAGTTGGTGTGCGACCACCACAAATCCTACAGGTCTGCACATGGTTCCCAGGGAGTGTCTACGACTCCTACATCCTTAGCAGGTCACAGATCCCTGACATCTTCCAGGGCCCTCAGAGGCTGCAGGGATGGCTCCTTGGGGAGGAGGGTTAACACAGAGGGTGTGGCTGATAACACCTGTGCGGCGGCCTCTGACTGCAGCAGAGAGAAGGTATAATGAGGCTCAAGCTGCAACTCGCAACTTGGTGGAGCAGACCATTGGGATGCTGAAAATGAGGTTCTGTTGCCTGGACTGGTCTGGTGGAGCCCTGCAATACAGTCCGCAGAGGGTGTCATGCATTATTGTCACCTGCTGCACCCTTTGCAACCTGGCGCCGCAATGGAGAAAGGGACTGGCTGAGGAGGAGATGGATGAATTGGATGGTCTCCCCCCAATGATGAGGACCTCGACAGGGATGAATGTGAGGAGAACCACGAAGGCTATGATGAAGACAAAGAGGCCCTTGCACTGGCCAGATGAGGCAGGCGCACTCAGGAGGCCTTTGCAACTGCTAGATTTGTAGAGGAAGATGATGACATGCAGTGAGGAGACACCATAGATCCTCACATTGCATCTATGAATGTTTAAATGCCTGGCTGATGGCAACACACATATACTCAGTGATGATACTCCTGCCATGGAGATGCAGCGGAGGCCCTAATAGTCGCTCAATTCCAGAAGGGTGATGACAACCTGCAGTGAGAACACTCCACAAGTCTTCACATAGCTTCTGAGAATGCCTGACTCCCGTCTGGTTGAGAGCAGCTTGCTTGCGCTTTGTGATCAGGGTGGTATCATAGAGACAAAGCCATGAAAATTTAAAAGCACCTGATCCATTGTCAACCTTCAGCACCTGACCCCCTCAGGAGCACAGAGTCGCTGGTCACAGATGCTGAAGTAATGAGGGGTCAACCCTAGCTTAAGGGTGCTGAGAGCACACAGAGAAGATGATGGAACTCTGTGATGCCTGCCCACTACAGTCTAGCAGCAACGACAAGCGCCATCAAGGTCCCCTGGCTGACTCCTTGGGGAGGAGAGGGTACTCGAGTGAGATCGAACTGCTCTGCACCCTTCTCGTGTACCGTTAGAGGCCAACTATGGCATCAGTGATGGAGTTCAGCCCACAGTAGTGCAGGACTGATATCCTAGACCAAGGCCTCCATCCTACCAGTCGTGACCTCGGTGAGTTGCAATGCTGGTGCTATCGCCTTAGGCTGAAGACGGACAGACTCCTCCATCGTGCCTTGCAATCTAAGGAGTGCAGCAGACTCTTCCTGATGTTCCCAAGCTTGCCTTTGCAGCCCAGCAACTGAGTCCAGAGGCTCGTCATCTGACTCGCACTCAGCAAATTTCTGGCCTCCAGCAGTTTTCTGAATGCCAGGAACCTGGGAAGTCCCTGCCACTGCCTGCTGTAGATCAGACAATGCGATGTGCTCACCAGATTGTGACCCCAAGTTGTGTGTTTCTCCGTTGATGGAGGGTGTGGGTGAGCGCTGTGATGGGTCTTCAGTGAAGGTGCCTTCAGGTTCCTCTTCAGAGGACTTGATTGGAGGCCCGGGGTCATGAACTCTGCCAGCTATCTCCCAGATGTGCCTGCAAAAGCAAGGAGATATAACTTAAGCATGGCAGGGGACTGCAGGATAGGGGAAATAATTCACAGCATGGTTGTCTGATGGATGTTGCACTGCTGAACCCTCACTTGGTAGAGCACCACCGACCTCACCATCAGCACAGGAATGGTCAGATCATTACCGGCCAGCTGGATACCTCTGTTTTCAAAGTCCGTGAGGACCTTGATTTCAGGTATTCCTCCACCGGCCTGCGACCTCTCCCTCTTGTTGTGTGCCAGCTTGTCCTGCATGAATGGAGATGGAGAATGTAAGCAGGACGCCTGCCAGGCCAAATGATAAGTATACCTGGCATGTGTGGATGGTGAGTGGTCCCATGGACGGGATGAGGCCAAGGAAGGTGTACGTGAAAGAATGAATGGTAATGTCCCTTGAACCAGCAGTGATTGAGGGCACTATGGATGTGTGATGGATTTTGTGACTGCGTGCTTTGAGAGTGATGAGAAAAGTGACTTACCTTGGTGGAACGGAGGAGATCATTCATCCTCTTCCAGCACTGGGTGGCTGTCCTCTTTTGCAAGGCGTAGGCACTGACCACCAGTTCTTCCGCCTCCCAAGCTGGGCTAGTAATGCTGCTGGCCCTCCTGCGGCCAGAGTGGGGGTTGAGGACATCATGGCTGGCCTCAACGTTGTCCAAAAGGTGCTCGAAGGATGCGTTACTGAATCATGGGACTGCAGACTTCTTGCCTTTTGGGGCCATGTCTTCTTTGCAGCAGTCCTGGGCTGGTAGAACTGATAGGTATCCATGGCTTTTAATGATGGCGTCTGGCATGAGGGAGCGGGGAGGTGATGGAGTGGTGGACGAATGACAGCCCGTCTGCCATTGAAACAGCTTGTTTCCCAGGAATTCATGATTAATGAGGCGAGTTTGAGGCAATACGGTATGAAAACCTGCCATTGCAGCCGGCGGGAAAATCATTATTTTGCCCACCTGCTACCTCCCGTGTAGCTTGGTTTACTGTTTAGGCAAGTTGGTGCCAATTTAGCAACCGTATTGCAGGCACTATTAAAAAAATTCCAATCAATACCCAAGCAATAAATATTAAGTGTGTAATCATTTACCTGGTAATTAGGCCAAGAGGCCCCACATTTAGTGGTACAGTTTACTTGCACTGTCAAACCAGGTTGCAACATGTGGCCTCTAGTTATTCCTGAAATGTCAAACTGGAAGCTGTCAGATATCATCACAGCAATAGTATCAATATGCAACAGCTATTTTGGTGCATGCTAACATTTAATTATAATTACATTAAAACTGAACCATAATTGGCCAAACCCATGTACTCCTCTCAGGAATTTAAAATGTCATAGAATCAAAATGTACTTTCATTCTTTACATTAATACCATACAATTGTTGTACATTTTCCCCTTTAATTACACCATAATGAAGATCACAGGCTGATCATATGTTCAATTGCTTTTTTATACCTCTTCATGTTGGCTGTTTTAGTGCTGCCATTTTAATAATAAAGTTCAGATTAATGTGGTTTCCACATTCCTGCATGCATTGGCTGCCATTTTTAGCACAATGCCCAGGGCTGAGAACTATGGCAGGATTTTACCTCCCACAGGCGGGCACACGCCCGACCTGACCGGGCGTAAAATCACACACAATAATGTTGGACGAGTGTCCCGACGTCATCGTGCGATCTTTCGGTCAGCAGGCACGCTGCCAAGTCTTGCGTGCACCCGCCAACCATTAAGAGGCCTATTAAGGCCCTAAAGCAGATAATTAATTTGTAATTTTCACTGCCTGTCCAACTGTTCGGTTGGTGGGCGGGTGAGTCGGCCAGGTGGCCTTTGGATTTTTTATGAAACCTCACCCACGTGCAGGATGAGGTTTAGAGGAGTAATTAGAATTAAAATAAAAATTTTTAAACCTCATTTTAAACATTTCCCTCTTCGTGTGACTGATCTACATGTGGGGACATATTTCTCTCATTTTTAAAATGTTTATTTTCGTGTCCACAATTCTTCAGGTCCCTGAGGCAGCTCGGTGCCCTCAGCCAGCTTTCAGCGTGCGCTCCCCGACACATGCGCAGACTTCTGCGCTCGCACTCCTCCCGCCCCCACCCCAGCAGCGCTGAGCTCCTTGGTGTGTGTTTCAAACTGGCTTGCCATTAACTGGCGGACCATTTCACGGCCGCTCCTGGGCCTGCCTGCTGCACCTGCCCAATGACCAGAAGATCCTGCCCTATATTGCCCTTGCATTTTATAGCCTGGAAATAACTACCATGTTATCACATTTCCATGTAATGTGGTTACATCTAATGCTCCCTTCCATCATTTTGGTGTAAATACCCGGGCCAGGATTTTCAGCCCAGTGTGTGGGCGCGAGCCTGGGTGAAATAGCGTGCGATGATGTCATGCAAGTGTCCCGACGTCATCGCGCGCTTACGCAATATTTCGGTTGGCGGGTGTGCACGAGAGTCGGCAGTGCGCCGGCGGACAATTGAGAGGCTTTTTAAGGCCATTAATCAATTATTTAACCTGGGCTTTTCCCTGCCCATCCAATGTTACGGTTGGTGGGTGGGCAAATCAGCCAGAAGGCCTTTCGATTTTTGATGAAACCTCATCCACAGGCAAAATGAGGTTTCCATAGTTAAATGACAAAAAATAAAAATGTTTGGGCGGGGTTTTTATAATCTCCATCTAAAGGTGCGTGAGCCAACTGTGCAGGCGTTTTTTTCTGGAATTTTAAATTCTTTAATTTTGTTTTTAAAAATCGTCAACTCCCTGAGGCAGCTCTGTGCCTTCAGGGAGCTTTCAGTGAGTACAACCCTGCAAATATGCAGACTTCTGTGCTCGTGCTCCTCCTGCCCTTACCCTGGCAGCGCTGAGGTTCTCAGCACGTGTTTCACGCTGGTTGGCCATTTATTGGGAAATCCTGCCCCTGCCTATATTAGATTTTAACATATTTTAAGGTAGCAGTCATTTCTGACATTGTGGAGTAATTTTAATTCCCAAAAACTGTTGGGTTTAGGGAAGATCCAAAAGTAAAGTTGACAATGCAAAATTTCAAACCTGATCACAAACTACCCACTTCCGGTTTTAAGGAAGACTGAACGAGTGGGTGCTGATGTCAGATTCACTCTCAGGCAGTGGCTGAATCAGTCAATAAATGTTTTTAAGGAGGCCGCAAGATGCTTTTTAGTTTTTACCGTTTGGACCTGGCTTCCTGAGCCTCGAGGGACCTGGCAGGTAAAAAGAAAGGTATGGAGTATCTCCCGCACCTGATTTCCCCCTATTACGAACACTCAAATTAGGAGCAGGAGTAGGCCACTCGGCCCCTCGAGCCTGCTCCGTCATTCAATTAGATCATGTCTGATCTGATTGTAACCTTAACCCTATATTCCTGCCTACCCTTGATAGCCTTTCACCCCCTTGTTAATCAAGAATCTGTCTAGCTCTGCCTTAAAAATATTCAAGATGTCATCTTTTGAGGAAGAGAGTTCCAAAGGCTCACTACCCTCTTTAAAAAAAAATTCTCCTCATCTCGGTCTTAAATGTGAGCAACCTCTTATTTTTAAACAGTGATCCCTAGTTCTAGATTCTTCCACAAGAGGAAAGATCCTCTCCACTTCCACCCTGCCAAGGATCTTAAAGATTTCAGTCAAGTCGCCTGTTACTCTCCTAAATTTGGATGATACAAGCCAAGCCTGTCCAGCCTTTCCTCATAAGCCTATTCCTGCTATTAGTCTGGTAAACCTTCTCTGAACTGATTCTAATGCATTTACATCTTTCTTTAAATAAGGGGACCAGTACTGTACACAATACTCTAAATGCAGTTTCACTAGTGCGCTGTACAACTGAAGCATAACCTCCCTACTTTTGTAATCAGTTCCCCTCATAATAAATGATAACATTCTATTAACTTTCCTAATTACTTGCTTCACCTGCATACTGCCCTTTGTAATTCATGCACTAGGACACCTGGATCCCTCTGCAATCTCTCATCACTTAGATAATAATCTTTTTTATTCTTCCTGCCAAAATTAACAATTTCACATTTGCCCACATCTATTCCATTTGCCAGATCTTTGCCCACTCACTTAACCTATCTATGTCACTTTGTAGCCTTCTTATGTCCTCTTCACAATTTACTTTCCTATCTTTGTGTCACCCACAAATTTAGCAACCATTCCTTCGGTCCCTTCATCCAAGTCATTTATATAAATTGTAAAAGGTTGAGGCCCCAGCACTGATTCCTGTGGCACACCACTCGTCACATCCTGCTAACCAGAAAACTCCCTGAATCTCTATGTTCTCCTCCTCTCCCCACAAACTTTTAGCACTGAAAAAGATCTCTCTCCCAACCATTATTCCATATCCTGCCCAGGACCTGCATATTTTCCCTCCCTGCTCTTAGCTGCAGCCATGTTTATGCTGGAGCTTTTCCCACCTGTCAGGCAAGCAGTCTCCTACATTAGTTGTCAGGAGGCAATTCTGCTGAAAAAAATTAAAATACGTACTGCAGTTAATTGTCTGTCCTTCCAGGTTTCCCCATCAGAACTCTGTGGCCTCTTCCTGCCTCCTGGTAAATATCGGGGTCTATATTAAAAAAAACTGCCAGACCTGCTGAGATTTTCCAGCATTTTCTGTTTTTATTTCAGATTTCCAGCATCCGCAGTATTTTGCTTTCATCACATTGGGGCCTACATGTTTGTCTTGAGAAAACATTTCTTTAAAAACAGCCATTTACTTTTAAGTCTTGCCCCAATTGGGACAAAACAACTCTTATTTGAGCACAAAATGAATATACATTAAATATTTTAAATTTTAAAAGGTAGGTTAAAGCAGTAAATGCTCCTTCTTTTCACCAGACTTTTTGTGGTCTTGCAAATTCAAGAAGTACTCTACGAGCACAGCACTGTAAAACCAGTCCAGACTCTTAAAAATGTCTATCTATATTGTGTGTACAGGAGTACAGCTGCACAATACGCAATCACATTTGTTGTATAAGGCTATAGAAAAAGCTGAAGCACTTACATTTGACACATGCACAGTTCCACCATAAAAGAAAGCTGTAGAATATGTGTATGAGGTTAGTACTTGTACTGAAAGAAAGTTAAATTAAAAGCACATACTGAAGTTTGAATTACATTTTATTACATTAAAACATTACATATAAAATGCACAGTGAAAATCTGTGGTTAATTTACAGATTAAAAATAGCATCATTTCAGGTTTCCGTGCTTGAAATTTTGAAGGTTTCAATAGGAGCTGTTGAAAGATTTCCAAAATATTTGAACACTTTTGGAGTGTAGTAGAGCAACATTCAGCTGCACTTTGTAAACTAGTTCTTCCTGTACCTTAGTTATAATAGTCCCAGCCCTGTTGTTGTCTTTCGTTGTGAACATTTTTGAATCAAGCAATAGACAGGCCATACCAAGGATGAGCACAAAACTTTTTCAAAATCTTTAACTTCTCCCTTTTAGGTGCTTTAACTTGTAACAACCAGAATAATGCTTAGCTCTGATTTCTCTAAGCAGAGTCGTTCAAGATGTTATTTACCTTCCAAGATTATGCTAGTGTCATGGTTTCCTGCAGAAACTAAATGGCAGGTGTGCATACACAGGAGAGTTGCTATTAGAAATGAACACTGGTTAGGAAGTTGAAAAACAGGGTTTCTGGGAAGTCTGGATAGGCCAAAAGAAAAAGCCATGAGCATCAGGCACAGTGGTCTGCAACAGGAAGAACAAGCAGTTCTCAAGGTATCCATAAATGTAAGACATTATTTTCTTTGGAGTTACAGGATGGAAAGTGTTGAGAGCTGTAATATTAAATGAGATAAATTGTATTGAATTTACACCACAGAAACAGGCCATTCAGTCTACTCCAGTGTTTTTTCACCACAAAAGCCACCTTCCACTCTATTTACTTCATCTCATGATAACAATATATCCTCTATTCCTTTCTCCCTCATATATTTATTTAACTTTCTCTTAAATGTGTCTATCCTATTCACCTCAATGACTTCATATAGAACAGATTCCACATTCTCACTACTCTCGAGGTAAGTACATTTTCCTTGCTGAATTTATTAGTGAGCATCTTCTACTAATAGTGTCTAATTCTCGACTATCCTACAGGTGGAAACAGAGGATAATTTTAAACCCCCTGCCCCTCCAAATAGGTGTGAAAGAGCACAGAAATCTCCCTGAGGCACAGAGCTGCCTCAGGAAGGGTAAGTTCCGTTATAAAGATGGCAAAAAAAAAATTCAGACATGTCCCCTCGTGTGACATTGTCACATGAGCTGGGACATGTTTATGAATTTTCAAGAAAAATTTTATTTAATTAATAAACACTTCATGAAACCCATCCTGCCAGTGGGATGAGACTTCATGAAAAATGCGAAGGCCGCCTGGGCTCTTCGCCTGCCCGTCAACCTTCAGGTTGGACAGGCAGCCCTGACAATCACTTCAATTAGTTTATTCATGGCTTTAACAGGCCAGTGACAGTTAGTTGGGCACACAACTGACTCTGGTGCGCGCCCGCCAAGCTAAAGATCGGAATGATGCACAGTGACTTCAGGATGAACGCCCGACATCACCGCACGTCATTTTACGCGTTGGCATGCGGGGCCCACCCCCACACACCGATCAGAAGATTCTGCCCCTGGAAACAGGATGAAAGGCAGGCAATCAATGCACTTTCAGGCAGGTCAACCAGTAAAATCTCTTTTAAGGAGATTGCATGCCTCCGTTTTAATATGCTCTCTATTTTAACTCAAGTTGGATACTCAGGTCAAAGGAAGTGAGAAGTGTTAGGTCCATTAGGTAAGTGCCTTACTGCTGGTGGGTCAGGATGAGCAGGAGACCTTCTTCCAGGCCCAATTGGCTAACCTATAAACACTCCTCACCCCAACTCTACAATCTTCCCCAAGAACCCCAGTTCTCTTAGCTGCCCCTTCTCTCCCCCAATGATCTCCTATGTGATCTAAGCCCACAATCTGTCAGTATTCCTCCCCTGATCACTGTTATCTCCCATACTCTACCCACCCGCTAGGATGTATTTACAGATTTTTAAACTTGTCCATGCAGTCCATATTCTCTACTGTCTCAGCCAACCTGAACTGTGCATCCACATGCAATTCCACAATCCTCTAACAGGTTGGAGCACATGCTCCTTCCCTTGTTGTAGCCAAGAACCTGCTCTGACCTCCTGGTCAGCTTTCAATCTCATAGAAAGGTCCCATCATGTGAAGTGTCATTGTGTGAACAGGTCTCTGGCGCTGATGGCATCCTGCATGAACTCTTCATTGCAAGTATGTGGATGACCGCTCCTTCATCTCTGGGAGCCCTTCTCCTAGCCTTCCACCTCACGCTCCTCAAGGACATGTAATGCTTCCTCCTCCTCCCCCTCGTCTTCCTCATCTGAGATTTTCTAGGTCCAGAATCAACCCTCTTCTTACTGCCAGGTTGTGCAACATGCAGCAGACCACAACCATTCTGGGGACTCTGTAAAGTGCATACTGTAGCGAGTTCCCCCACCACCCCTCTGAATGGTCCCTGAACCTGAACCTCACTATTAGAAGGCAATGGCCTGTTCAATGAGTTTTGAACATGATTCTTCTTGTGCCTTCTCTGCAGTTAGATCTGTGGATATCGCAGGGTGTGAGAAGTCACATTTTCAGGAGTTTAGCCCTTATCCCCGGGTATCCAGCCATGCACCGGGAGATGGGTCTAAACATTCTTGGCAGCCAGAATCCCTGAGTATAAATCAATCATGGCAACTGCCAGGGTAGGAGGCACAGATATATTTAAAAAAAACTTTTATAGTGGTCACAAATGAGCTGCACCTTCAGGGAGAGGTAGCCCTTTCAGTTGATGTACAACAGGTTTCATTTTTGCTGTAGTTTAGATGTGGCTCTGCCTTTAAGGGAACCTTCCTTCCTCTCCCCATCCCTGCCAGACACTAAACGTGCTTGCAGGCAATGTTTGGTGCTTCAACAATTGAGCAAAATAAGTTCTTTTTATTTCCTACCATCTCTCCCTGACCTGCCGAATTTCTCCACAACTTGACAGTGGTGACACAGGTTTAATAGAGTCAGAAACTGTGTGAGTGCCAACAAAAATGTGTTACTAAAAGCGAATTCTGTCCCCTTATTAAACTGTGGAGCCTGACACTAGCGGGAGCAGGTAAATGTTCCACTCAGGAGGTATTTCACACCCATGAAAGTGGCTGACAAAAATGGGCTATATTCAGGGATGCTGAGGAAAATCCTATTTCCACCAAAGCGTGGGCATTCCTGCACTGGAATGTGCATCCAAACTCTGACAAAAATTCAGCCCCAATTGCTAATTTTAAATCTGAGATTGCTAGATTTTTGTGAATAAAAGGTATTAAGGGATATGGGACAAAGGAGGGTATCTGGAGTTAGGTTGCAGATCAGCCATGAATGCATTGAATAGTGGAACAGGCTCAAAGTGTGAAATGGTCTATTCCTATTCCTATGTTCCTCTGTTCCCGTTGAATGCATCTATGCTATTTACCTTAACTACTTCTTGTGGTAGTGAGTTCCACATAATCTTTGAATATAGAAGTGTCTCCTGAATTCCCTATTAGATCAATTAGCAACTTATATTTATGGCCCCTAGTATTGGGCTTCCCCAACTATGAGCACATCTTCTCCGTGTCATGATCATCTCAATAGTAAATTTTGCACAAGTAACAAATATTTGCATACGTGTCAGCTGTGGCTCAGCTTGTAGCGTGCTTGCTTCTCAGTCTTAAGGTTATGTGTTCAAGTTCCACTCCAGGATTGACCACAAAAATCAAGGCTGGCATACCTGTCCAGTACTCAGGGTGCGTTGCACTGTTGGATGTGCTGTCTCTCACTTAAAACCAAGACCCCATCTGCCTGTTCTAGAGGATGGAAAGATCCCTTGGCACAACTGAACAAGAGCAGGGGAGTTATTCCAGGTGCCTGAACAATATCTATCCCTCAATCAACATCACAGAAACAGATTTTCTGATCACTGTCACATTAGTGTTTGTGGGAGTTTGCTGTGCACAAAACTGGCTGCCATGTTTCCTGCATCACAACTGTGACTACATTTCAAAAAAATTACTCCATTGGCTATAACGGGCATTGGTGGTCATGAAAGGTGTTGCAGAAATGCAAATCTTTCTTTTTTAAAATGTTCCCCTCTAAGTTGAAAAGTTGTAGGTTCAGTTCCCACTGTGAATGCCAGCATGCATTCACTTTTGGCAGGGGGGCAGAATGGGAATGAATGGGCTGCCTGTTACACACTCCACCCTCCTTCAGGTAAAGGAAAAGGCTGTGTAACGGACTGAGCAACTACCGTCATTTTCCGCTCCCGCTGGAAGTGAATTTGGTCCCCTTTACTGCAGTGCAGAGGGAAAGCTGCATTGTCAGAGTTTCTCAGATGAAATTGTCAGATGTAGAGCTGAACCTTTGCTCCTGGGTCGAGAAGAAGGAGTCAGGAAATTTCCTGACTTGCCGTACCTGTCTCGGGGAAAAATGTCCCGCATGGCAGGAACTTCTTTCTGGGGAGGGCCGGGTATGTGATGGAATCCAGACCATCACCCCTAGAGGCAGATCAGAGGTGGCCATAGATGCTGTCAAGTGCCAAGACGAACTAGTTAAAAGGCCTGCCTCAGTTAACTAGGGGCTGAATTTTCACCTCGGTATGCGGGTGTACGTGTGACACACATGAGCGTGAAATTGAGCGCAATAACATCAGGCAAGAGTCCTGATCTCATCGCACACTCGCGTGATATTTTGGTCGACAGGCACATGCGGGAGTCAGCAGCGTGCCAGCCGACAATTAAGATTGCTGTTAAGCCGATTCATTCATTAATTAAATGGAATTTTTCCCTGCCCATCCAACCATATGGTCGATGGGTGGGTGAACAGGCCAAGTGGCCTTTCGATTTTTGAGGAAACCTCATCCATGGACGGGATGAGGTTTCCGATGTTAATCAAGAATAAAATAAACGTTTTCAGAAAAAGTTTGCAACATGTCCCTGCTCATGCGAATCACATGAGGGGATATGTTTTCCTCATTTTTTAAAACTTTATTTTTAATGTGGGAAATCTTCAGCTCCTTGAGGCAGCTCTGTTGCCTTCAGGAAGCGTTCTGTGAGTGCACCCATGCACATCCACTGACTTCCACGCTCGCCTTCCTTCCCCCTCCACACCTAGGCAGTGCTGAGCGTTTTATTGCACAATTCACACTGGCTGGCCGTTAATTGGCCCGCTAGTGTGAAATCACATTTGGGGCCCAATCACAGCCCATTCCTGGCCCACCTGTTGTGCCTGCCTGACAAAGGGAAAATCCTTTCCTAGGACTTTTTTCCAGTTGTTTTCTTAAACAATAGGCTCAACAAACAAACATCTGTATTGTAAGGAACACATCTTTTTATTTCTGTTGGACTGTTGTAAAGAACATTGGAGTGTGGTAAAATTACAATGGCCGCAGTTGAAAGACATATATCCATTGGAACAGAATGAGGGATATATACAATGTTGCAGTCCTGGAACAGAGTGTGCCATGAAAGACGGTGGTGCCGGAGAGGAGTCCTGGATGAAACGAGCTGCCTGACAACAATATTTTAATTGGCTCCTGACCAGATGAGGGGCAGAATTTTGTCCTTGGTGGGTAAGCTCAGCGGGGGTGGTCTGGAAGCTGACTGCCACCTGCGATTGGCACCAGGCTGTGGTTTCACAGAGTTAAGGCCCACCTAGTGTGAAACGCAAGCAGCAGCGCTGAACGCTACCTGTGCAGACGGGCGGGAAGGTCAAGGGGGCCAAGTGCAAACTTCTTGCATGCGTGTGAGTGAGTGCTTCATAATCTCCCTGAGGCACAGAGCTACCTCAGAGAGATGAAGGGATATGAAAAAATAACAAAAAAATGTTATGAAACATGTCCCTTCTGTCACATGAGCAGGGACATGTTATTAATGAAAAATTAAAGCTTTTATTTTATCTTTATTTGCTTTTGGAAACCTCATCCCACCCATGGATGAGGTTTCCAAAAAAAATGCAAAGGCCGTTAGGTTGGACGGGCAGAGAAAAATTGAAGTAAATTGATTAGTTAATGGCCTTAACAGGGCTTTTAATTGTCAGTGGGTGCACTGCCGTCTCCAGCGTGTGCCCGCTGATCGAACTATCATGTGACTGTGCGTTAACATCGGCATGCTCAGCCAACGTCAACACGCATCATTTCATGCTCGAGCGGGTCGGCGCACACCCAACTGTCAAGCAAAAATTTCCGCCCCAGGTTTTGTGTGAGGGCAGTGCAGCAGAATAGCTCCTAGCCTGAAAGGAACAAGGCCGAAAACCTCTGTTTCCCACGTGTGGAAGTTTACAGTAATTCAACAATAATAGCTAGCTGTTTTTTTTTCTTCTTCTCATATCTCTATGACATGCTCCCTCTCTGAAAACCCCTGTACAAAAGTAAAGTTAAAGTCATTGAAAGTCAAGTGCTTAACCAGTGAACTCCAGACTGAAAGTGCTGGAAGACCACCTCAAGTCATCAACAAGAGCTGAAAGGAATTTGGAAAACATCGATCAAAATCAACCAATCGAATCCTGTACTCCGGAATTGGTGCTATTGAACTGTTTTACCCCACCCTTAAAATCCATGTTTTGTGTGTCTTATGTGCCTTGGTCGGGGTATAGTGAGGCTTGATATTACAGTGCACGAACCCCAGTGAGTCATGACAGTATTCATAATCCTAATCAAAGACAGCTAATCATCGAATAACTTCTTTGAGCTGCCAATCAAACTGTGATCTCACAACCCCCCCCCCCCACTGTGGGAATGAGGATGATTAATAATGCTATAATGATAGCACTTAAAGTTATGTTAGCAAATAGCTCTTGAAACTGGAGATAGTGAGTCCCCACGACGTGGTGTGACGCACCTGGATTCAGTGCCGCAAGCATTTCAGTGACCTCTTGCACTCTAGAAGGGTGAGTGCCATGTTGGCATTGGTCACTTAACCCAACAGGTCAGCTTTCCCCGCTGGCCACCAATGCCGCCCACTCCCCCCCGCACCCCACCACCCCCCCCAACCCCAACACCAACTCTGAGCGCAGTTACTGCATTGAATCATTGATGGCATGTGTCCTTTGCTGGGTTGGTCAGCAGATGTTGCCTGTGCGAAGGTCACCCTGATAGGGTGATGATGAGATTGGTTCTACACCCATTAGATTGACACCCACATTACTATTTTGGGGTCAGCCTGGAGGATCTGCAACTGCCGTGCAGCAACAGCAAAATGTGTCCCAGTCAGAGTGCTGACATGCTGGGAGTGGAGCTTCCAGGTGGTGAGGCACTGATCCATCTGCTGCCCTTTGCATTCCATGTGCTTGCACCTCCTTGCTTTGCAAGCTTAGACCGTGTGATGCCAAATGTGATGAAGGCAGCATTTGGCCAGGGGACTGGTATGGACAGTCCTGGTATCTTTGTGGAGTGTGCAGCAGCTGTGGAGTGAGGAGGCACTGGAGCCCTGCAATGCCCCACTCTGGTTGGGGTGGGGCAGCAGCGAAGAGATTCCAGGTACAAGTTGCACTAATCAATGCTCTTCTCTCCAGTTCAGGAGAAGAATGCTCACAGTGCTGCTGAGTGGTTGAGAACTGATGGAGAGCCAGCCCAGTTGGCGATCAATAGCGGGTTTGAGCAGGAAGCCCTCCATCTG
This sequence comes from Carcharodon carcharias, assembly GCF_017639515.1. Lineage (NCBI taxonomy): Eukaryota > Metazoa > Chordata > Chondrichthyes > Lamniformes > Lamnidae > Carcharodon > Carcharodon carcharias. The sequence continues at coordinate 166,456,999 of NC_054469.1, forward strand.
GAGAGGCACCATGCACCCAGGTCCACCGGTGTCGGTGAGGCTGGGGTGCCACGGGCAGGTATGTTTGCCCAGCACTGAGGTCACTATTAGTGTCCCAGCAGCCATGGCACTGCTGAATGTTCAGTGATTGAAGTTTGCAACATGGCTTGACCATTGTTTATGGAAGGATGAGCACGTGGAGATCCAGGGGACAGGGATGCACATTGACATTGTCTCCACGTTAACTATTCAAATGTCCTTCTTCCTTTCAGCATCAGTGGAGCAGGGCCGGGAAGAGGAGCAGCAGGGGCCCCCTCTCACACCTAAAGGCCCTGAAGTCTCTGACCCAGCAGCATCACACCATCTCTGCCAGGCAGGCACCAATGCAGATACTAGTACCTTGGTGAGAATTAGATCATCAGCTAGTGCCCTGGGGTAAAGTGGTGAGGGCAATTCACAGTCGTTGGAGGAGCTGGCGGACACAGAAAGTGCCCATGACGCCAGCAGTCGGAGGACTGAAGGGGACCGGGCATATGCTCAGTCGGTGGCTGATGATGTGCCTCTGGAGTCATCCGTGAGGCAGCAAATGCTGGAAGTCCAGCAGAGTGTGCAGGAAGATCTGGCAGAGATACATGAGGCTATGCTTGGCTTGGTCTTCATGGTGGAGGAGTTCACACAGACCATTGCCAATCCAATGAGTCTCATGGCCAAGCGCCATGCTTCCTCTATGGAGAGAGTGGTGACTGTCATGGAAACGCTCCTCCACGAGACCAATCAGGGCCTCCTGGGGATGCGGTCTGACAAGCAAGCCCTCACATTGGGAGTGTGGGAGATGGTCTGGGCACCAAGTTTCCCAGCTTGGTGCCCATCCATCTAGGGTGAGCAGGGAGGTCTGAAGCAACCTCATGTCGGCCAGCAGCTGCTTCTCATCTCTGCGGGCTCCTCTCAGGGCGCTCAGGATGAGGGCAGCAGCTCCTCCGCCCCTCTGCCAGTGACCGTGGCATCCGATGAGGCTGCAACAACTGGGGAGATGCCAGCTATGGAACTGGCTGCTCCCTCCCAGGTGGGGTCAGCACAGGCTCCACAGGCCAGAGGACAATCGCCAAGGTCATCGAGGCCAACAGGACAGCTGAGAGAGCAGGCTGTCTCAGATGCCAGTGCCAGCGAGGCGGGGAGCACCTAGACATAGCACCCAAAAGTGTAAATTTAAAGTACCTGAGGCACACACACTCACTGGTGCTTTTGTGTTGCCCCACAATGAGGTCATGGTTAGTTGATGTTCTGTTTATCACCTTCGTTATTTTGTTTCCTTAAGTTCATTTTGTCATATCATTAAATTTAGACATGTGACCATGGCTGAGGGTGACAATTTTCCTCTGCAGATGAATGGTTACCCATGATGTTATGAGTGCTTTGTGTCACATTGAGTTTTATTAACAAGGACCTTAGTTAATGTTCCTAACCAGGCAGATTTAGCACTCAGTTATCAAGTATGGAGCCTGCAGCCCAGACTTTTGTTGGAGGTCCATCTGTGGTGTTCTAGCTGTAGGTTCATTGCATTAAACCTTCCCAGGTGTCCCTGCCTCTCTGGAGTATGCCTGGGTCAGCATCTTCCACCTCAGCATTTCCCTATGTGTGTGCTCATCCTCGGACTCACTGCTGGACTCACTGTGCGCATCCGGAACAACTGCTTCCACATCTTCCTCATCCACTGCGTTCCCCCTTTCCAGCGCCAGATTGTGGAGAGCGCAGCATGCAGCCACTATCAGTAACACACGATCTGGGGGGCACTGGAATGCGGCCCTGAACGGTCCAGGCATCGGAAGCTCATCTTGAGAAGACCGATTGCTCTCCCCACCACAACCCTTGTGCTGCCGTGGCTCCTATTGTACCACTGCTCGGCTTCTGTTCTTGGATGGCAGAGAGGCATCATGAGCCACCTTTTGAGGGGATAGCCCTTGTCACCCAGCAGCCATCCATCAAGTCAGGCTGGAGCACTGAAGAGCCTCGGCATCTGTGAGTGTCTAAGGATGTAGGCGTAATGGGAGCTGCCTGGGTACCTTGCACAGACTTGTAGAATCAGCATTCTGTGATCACACACTATCTGTACGTTCATGGAGTGGAAGCCCTTCTTGTTGACGAAGGCACCGGGCTCACCTGCTGGCACCTTGATGGCCACATGTGTACAGTCTATAGCACCCTGAACACGGGGGAAGCCAGCAATTGCCGCAAAGCCTCTGGCTCACTGTGTCTGGCTTGCCTGGTCCCAACGGCAGTGAATGAAGGTCAATGCACACCTGAGTAGAGCGTCTGTCACCTGCTTGACTCAAGTGTGGACAGCTGATTGGGAGATTCCACAAAGATCACCCACCGAGCCCTGGAAGGAGCCAGAGATGTAGATGTTATGGACAGCTGTGACCTTTAGAGCCACTGGCATGGGGTGTCCACATGAGGTCTCAGGGCCTATCATTTGACACATATAGTTGACTGTTTCCCGTGAGAGGCGGACCCTCCTTCAGAATTGCACCTCAGACATTTTGAGGTAGCTGCTTCGCCGCCAGTATACCCTGGAAGCAGGATAGTGGCATCTTCTGCAGCCCCTTCCGCCTTGGACTTCCTGTTGTCCCTGTGTCCCTTGTGCCTGCGCCTCTCCTCCCAAAGGTGGCTCTCTGGAGGCTGAATGTGCACTCCTGGCATCCACTCCCTTCTGGCCCTCCCTTCCTCCTCAGATGAGGTGCCTCCAGTGGAGAGCACAACTCCCATTCCCAGGCTAAGGGAAGACTTCCTGAAACTTGCAGGCCCCAAAAAAGATCTTCACTGTAGAGTGCTGACCTGAAGGTTTTGAGTCCAGTCCAAGCAGCTGGTATGTATTTTGAAGTATTGCAGATCACACAGGCAAGTATCAGTAACCTTCCAAATTAAATATCTGACTGAGCACATTCGTGACCTCACTGACCCCTATTATCCCAACCCCTGGATGAGGTTTATACAAATGTAGCCTATCCATCTGCCCGTCGCACCCGTGAGACAACCTGAAGATCACACGGTCCCCGAAGAATTGTCATCAATTGGTGCCTCAAGGGCCTTAAGTGGCCTGTTAATTAATGGTGGCCTGCATTGGATATCATCGGGCGCCTGCCCATTGAAATATTGCAATGGCGCGCCATGCTGTCGGGATGCTCACCAGACATCACCGTGCATCATTTTATGCGTCGGTGTACAGGGCCCGCACCTGCACACCAACGGGAGTATTCTGCCCCATGTGTCCTGGTCATCTGGTTAACTAGTCATTAATCTTACAAGTTTCTGTGGGATATTGCTGCTGCATTTGCTTGCAAAACAATTGGGAGTGCACTTTTGAAGCTCTTGTTGCAGTCATAAAAGGCACTATGTATATGCAAATTCTTTTGTTTACATATGATTCCACTTTTAACATTTGCTTATTAAAAACAATTTCAGAACTGCAAAAAACATGCACTTTGTGGTAATTCTTGAGTAAACTGGTTTGTATTACAAAGTATATTATATATATAATTGACATACTTTTAATAATAAAATGTATAGCTAAAACTATTTCCTATTAATGTTTTATAAGTCAATTCAACATCAATTAGGCTGATAGTTTCCATATGGCCCTTAAAATACTCTGATTCATATTTAGATCATTAATATCGGTTTGCAAATACAGCTCCAGGTGTTTAAGGAAAAATGCAGGCGGCATTACTGCTCTGCACAATGAATAATCCTAGCTACTACCTCTAGTGCCATGAGTTCAAATCATGGCAGCATTTTATGTGACTGCAATAGTCATACATATAGGCAGTAATCATCTGACAGTACGCTAGCAATGGGGAAATTCACCCACCAGTTGTGCACATCTGAAAATTGGGGATACGTTGCCCATGACTTATCCTGCAAGGAGGAAAGGGTCCCTGCCCTGCTTGTGTACTCTGTAAAATCATTTCTGGAGTGCTTGGCATTCTTCTAATGTGATTCTCTTTACATAATCTACTCTTATAAATGTCTAACTTTTCTCTCTGTGATATACCCTTGACAACAGCAGTGAAAAAAAAAGAAATCCATATTACTTGAGAAATCTACAAATTCTACTAAAGGGTAGCACTCTCCTTAAATCACATTAGTTCACCAAATTCTCTTTATTCACTTCATGAAGACTTCACATATTATGGAGAATTTATTGAATTGATATTTATGTCTTCCTGTAAGCCATTGATTATTGTGCTGTAGTTGGTAGAATTGTCACTGTGCCATTGGCAATCAGTTTAAGATCTGTACAGTCAAAAATGTTATGAAAAGATAAATAGAGTAATTTTTCAAGTCAGAGCCTTGCCCAGTGGCAGTGCAAATCAGTAATTCATGGGGTACACATCTCATGTATTTTGGATCATTCATTTTATTGGTTAGCAAATTGCAGGCAGTGCACCTCTGAATTTCCAGTAGACAGTGGAAGACTCTCTGACTCAAAAAATTGCCCCAGAATGATGATCTAAAAATGCCTGAATTCTGAAATAAAGCTTGAAAAAGCTAGTTATCATTTTAAATGGGACCCTTTCAGATGGCAATTGGCCTGCTGTGAACTTCCAAAATAATCTCTGTGTACCACATTACAATACATTCTTGCTAAAATTTAAATATAAATATTTAAACAAATAAAGGTATTTCCAGAACTTGCAGTTTAGAGTATTTAAACAACAAAAATTGCTGAAAGCTACTGCTCACTTTACAGAACATGACATTAAATTGAACAAACTGGGATATACACAAAATTAAATTTAAAAGCTCATAACTTAGTATCATCTGAGTCAGAGGTGATAGATTTCATTTACAGAGTGAATCTAAAGCTGTTCAGGGTCAGTAGGATATGGACCATTTCAAGTCTACTGCAAAGTCTGATGGAGTTGATTAATTTGTTGGAACTAAGCTTTGTCTTCTCCAGCTCACTGAACAACTTCATTTCAGCTGATGAGTTCAAGTCGGGGTCAGAACAATCCGCATATCTGACAATTCAAGTAAATGGGAATTAATTTTATGAGTTAGTGCAACGCAGCATAGTTAGAACTGAACAAAAAACTATTGTGTCAAACAAGCATCAAACTAAAATTCATGTAGCGTGTTGAAATACATACTTCATGGCTGCATTCTTCTCCGACACTCTATGAGTTGTGTGTTCACACAAATAAATATAGCTATTAATATATGGCCTGTCCTTCCAAAGCATTATGGTTAGGCTCACAAATAATTGAATCTCTGCCGATTATGATCTCACTAAATTAATAGACCTTTCTTATGTGATGTGAATGAACAGACTGGGCCTCCACAACTGTGTGCTGAAAAATTAATGTCCAGTTCAACTTTTATGTTCAGATAATAGCAAACTAGAGTGCGGCACTGGGCTAGTTCTCCGATACGAGTGCGCAAGGAAATGGGTAGAACTGATCTTAACAGAAACTGTCTTTCATGTGCCGACAGCATAGCTTAGGAGAAGCCCTTAGGGAACAAATTACCTTTGTAAATCAGAATCTCCAAATTCTGGATTTCTCGTGACTTCTCTTTTTTATCAGTAGTCACTCTGGCTGAATGTGAATAATGAAAATATACTTCATTAGCTTCAGAACACAGGAATAAGTCTGAAGACTAAAACATTTTCTCCTAAATAGCTTACAAAAGCTCACTGTTACTGTAGCTAAAAGCATGGAATGATGCATTTGACGAAGGAAGGTCAATTGACCTGAAAAAAAAATTCAGGTTGAACTGCATTTAAATATATCCTAGATATAGCAATATTTGTCATTTAAAATCTCCTGCTAATTACAAGAGGACAATAAGTATTGAATGATTCCACATTTCAAATAAGTCTGGAGAGGGCAAATCTAATTTGTCAACTTTCTGAGATGTCCCAGCGCAATTCTCAGTATCCATCAAGCCTTGAGCCTGTAACATAAGGAGAATGTCATTATGGGACTCAAATCACACTGTGATATCAATAACAAATACAATAGCATGTCATCATGGCTGTCAAATCATACTGATATATCAGTAACAAATACAATGACAGATGTTTATAAAATTCCAGTCCACTATATTAATCCATTTATTACTAATATCATACAACATCATTTAAAATACTACAGCCAAGGAATTAGATTTGACATTATCATCAGGTAGACAGTTTCAGGGGCTGATATTCATTTTAAGCATAGCTGAAGGGCAATGCGATTGCCCCATCTGCCTGATGTTCCTGGGCAGAGGCCCTGCCTTTTTGGGGGCAGGTTTACATTTCCATTTAATTGGGGAGCTGCGAGCACCCAATCAGTGTTCGCAGGCAGGTTGCTGATGAGGATGGGCAGGAAATCCAAAACTCCTCTGTGGAGCCCAGTTGGAAATAATCTGGCAGAATTTTTAGGTTGGTGGGCGGGAACGATCGGCAGGCTGGGATTGGCCAGGGAATGGACTGCCAACCTCGATCAGCCCCCTACTGTAATTTCACGCCAGCTGGCCAATTAACAGCCAGCCAGCGTGAAGAGCGCGCTGAAATGCTCAGCGTTGCTGGGATAGGGGTGGGAGGAGGGCGGGCGCTGACATCAGTGCGACACAGGCTAGCGCTGAATGAAAGCTCCCTGAAGGCAGAGAGTTGCCTCAGGGAGCTGAAGGCTTGAAAACAATTAAATAAAATTTTTAAAATCAGAAAAAAATGTCTAAGCATCGCAATCAGTCACCTGAACATATACATGATAAATTTAAATGCTGTCCATAGGTTTTATTTCTTTTCATTTGATAATGGAAATCTCATCTCGCCTTTGGATGAGGTTTCATGAGAAATGTAAAGTCTACCTGGCCATTTCGCCTGTCTGCCAGCTGAAAGGTTGGGTGGCCCATGAAAAATCAGAGACAATTGCAACTTAGTTACACTAATTGGCCTCTTAATTGTCAGCAGGTGCGCTTCCGACTTCTGTGCGCGCCCACCGACCAAAGTATCACGTGAGCACAGGATAACATTGGGACACTCGACTGGCATCATCTCATGCGATTTCGCATCCAACCGGGTCAGACCTGCATGTCAACGTTAAAGTTCTGCCCAATGGATTAAAGGGGAGGGAGATATATATGAGGATGTGTATGGGGGAGAAATGAGGTTGAACTGCCAGCAGGAACAGAGGAGCACTGATACAAACCCACACTGGCCTAACAAAAATGATATAGCACAGTGTTCCAGGCAGTGTTTCTCAGAGGTTGGCATGGAGGATATGCCGGTCAGTAAGGGTAGATGTGCTTATTATGTATGGGGAGTGGGTGGGGGGTGTGTGAGGGGATGTGAGGGATGAGTGCTAGAGGACCTGGGACAAAGTCTCAAAGAACCAAGATGGGCCTATTAACCAGCCCACTGCAGAGCTCATCTGCTCTTGTGGCCGCCTCAAAGTACTATAGATAAAATTTGTCTCACAAATGTTTTATTCAGTACGAATGAATGACACAAACTCTAGGATAAAGATAGTTTAAGCTAGGTGTGTTGAGGTGGATTTGGTGTGCAAAACAAGCAATTATGTTAGCTGTTGGAGCACCTTCACATTTATGTTTTATAACAATTTCTTTGAAGTTTGTAAAGTGCACTCCTAATGGAGACAATGGGAGAACCCAAAGTCATCAACTATTAGTGTTGCAATTTGGGGACATACATTCAATGTAATTCATAGCCATCACTGAAGAATCAACTTTGGCTAGTATTTACAGTGCTGCAACTAATTGACTGGAGCAGGCACAGCCAATCTGCCAGTTTTAGAGTCCGATGTTCTCACACCTCACTAATATATTCTCACATGATGAAAATGTCTCAACAAAAATGTCCTAAAAGCATGATAATCTTTAAGAAAGTTTATCCTGTGACATGGTTAAAATCCTGAAACAATTCAAGCAATGTCAGTCAATGAGGGCTCAAAATTGGACATAGAGAGAAATTAACCAATGGCCAGGCACGCTACCTATCTTTATAAAGGATAAAAACAACCAATCATCTCTCAATAAACCCCTCATGATATCAACCTTCCACAATGTTGAGCACATGACCTCCCAGGACGAATTAGACAACAGAAATATCCTGGGGTGGGGCAGTTGGTGCTTGGAGAATGCTGAATTAAGAGGTAATACTTAAAATTGTGTTTGATTATAACATCATGGAAGCACTTCATGTAAAAATACATTACTGCAAAAAATGAATATTATTGTCCTTATGTTGATTGGGTTTTAACATGTGAACATAAGAAAGCATGGAATGAGAAATGACTCAATGAGCCTATAACTTTCATAAGGCCGTCCTCGCTTACTTAATCGCCTGAGAGATGCTTTTGTAGAAAAGACTTATTGATCCTCAAATTCAATCATAAAACATTTGACTGCACCATTTCCCACCATTATTTAGTACAGACCTGATGGGATAGTAACTGGTCCTCAATCCACCTGTTTTACTTAAAACTAGAACAAAAAAGGCCCCCAATTTCAGAGTTAAATGTTCTGTTGCCCAAGGATTGCTCAACTACATTCAATCTGAAAACGGGCCCCTTGAATACACTAATAAGGTGGCTGTTCAAGGACCCATACAAGAAATTGTGTTGCCTTACGAAATGAAGCAGGCCTCGGGCCCACTCTTGGATGCAACCTAGCTGGTGACAAGCACCAAAAATAAGTGAATTTAAAAAAAAAAATTCTGGGGATTCAGGAGGAGTGAAAGACTCTCCCAGCCTCCATGGTACTTCCATCTACTATTTTTGGCCATGATCAGCTCCCTTCTTGCTATTGTCACCCTCTCCAGGTAATTGGGAAGAACTGCTGGTGTGATAGGGTGTCTGAAATTGGATTCTTCCATCAATGAGTTGAAAATGGGATTTGAGCAATGCCAGCAGCTAACCCTGAATATTTAGATGAGGCTGGGGACGAATTCATTGTGATCCTTTGGCCCGCATGTTAGGAAGCCTAGCGCACACTAGTAGGCCAGAGCTCTGCAATTTCCACCCTGGTGCTTTCTTATTCCCACTCTCGCCCAAAGCTAGGAATCAATATGCATTATCAATTAGGCTTTAATAAAGTCAAACAGTACAAGGAAAAATTCCAAAATGCTACATGATAGTGTAGGTTCTTTGGTAAGTAATATGGGTGAGATCTTTTAAGTAAGAACACATTTCAAAATAAACTTGTATCAGCATTTTTTAGAAAAATTACCATTGACTTTTTAAAGTCACATGCAATTCTTTAAACGTAGTGCAAATTATTGCAATCTCTAACCATCCAATTCATATACATTTGACCTAAGGATCCTTCCAAATCCCTGACTCAATTTTGCTTCAGGCTTGACTTGAATACATGTGCATTTTCCATTTGACTAGAAGGCCTGCAGGGCATTTTGTGTACACAAATGCAGTTGCATACAGTTCACTTTACAATGGCTGTAAATGGAAACAGTTACATTTCTTTTTATGAGCATCCAGATAGTAAGGCTTTTTATTTTCTTACTGATCACTTAATATCATTAACACCCACTGGTTAATTGTTACATGGGGCTAAAATTATGTCTGTACAGGCAATGGCATCCTGCTTCACGGGGAAGGCACATGCTTGCTCCTCCTGCTGCTCTCTAGTAAGAAAGAATGAGATGTAGTCAACATTCCTCGAATAGACAGGCTCAGTGGACTCCCTCGTGCAGTATCAGATGCCAAACTATGCAACGGTGCAAATATCTCCAGCTCTGTTCTGGAAAAAAAACACACCTAAAAGCTCATGGCATTGGTCATATTCACAACCATTGGCTATATGATACCTCTCCCTGCTCTGAAGTTGCAGATGTGACTGGAGCAGGTGCCAGATTTCAGTGAGAACATCCTTAGTGAAGCTTAGCTATTTCCTACTGAGTTTCAGGTAGGACAATTGCTCTCTCTGATTACCCTGTGCAGGTATATGGCCTCCTGCTGACAGCTCTTCTCCCTCTCCTCCTCCTCCCTCTTCTAGCAGCTTGCTATGCTCTGAACATAGAAACAAAGGAACAGGAGTAGGCCATTTAGCCCTTCAAGCCTGTTCTGCCGGTCAGTGAGATCTTGGTTGACCTGTGATTTAACTCCATTGTAGTCCTGGCTTTTTGAAAGAAGCACACTCACTCGGTATTCTGGACTCTAGGAGTAGGGTGTAGGCTAGAGTCAGGGTGGATCCTGAGGCAGGCATGAGGTGGCAATGGCGGGGGAGTAGATGGTGAGGTCAACAGATTAAAAGGCTCACCTCCATTTACTCTGGCATTGGCTTGGTTCAATTCATAGTTGTCTGGCCATATGTTCAGCCTGGATCTGTTGATACAGTCACAGGAGGCCTCATTATGAATGCATGGCTGAGCTCTAAGACTGACTAATGCCGTTTAAATGGCTGACATTTTCTTCTGTTTCATGAGCATTTCAAAGAGCAGCCAATGTTAGTAAATAGCTCATTGCTTCTATACCTAGTGACTATCTGAAAAGTGTTTCAAAGGTTCAGCACATGTCAAGACATTAGATCAACATGGAAAAAATCCACAGGATTGCCTGCATACAATAATATCTGATTCTCTATACTGTTGAAAGCAGAAGAGGATTGTATCCACTGGAGAAAGGACTCTAATGCATCCAAACCCTTATGCGGTGTTGGGCAATTTAATAGTCTCTTACCTTTGAAGAATAGAGTCCTTTGATCAATAATTACACTGAAAATATATTTAAATCATCATATACCATTACATTATAACAGTTGAAGTTGGCAAGGGCTTTTAAACTTACCTGCAAAAAGGTTCCCAACTCCGTAGCACGCTTCCCACAAGGTTCACAAACTGACTTACCTGGCATGGTTCCCACAGCCTTCAGGCACCCACCTGCCTTAACCAAAATAGCAAAGGCAGGGAAACTTGAATTTGCAGCACGAATTTAACTAGTGAACCCAATGTTCCTTTAAGTCAGCATTAAATGTCCCACCACATTTCCTGACTCAGTGAAAGTGGCAGAACAGTAATTGGAGGGGAAGTTTAAAAAATGCAGCCCCCATGCCTCCCATTTAGTCCTCCTGACAAAGGTTTGTGTAGTGTTGGGAGACAAAAATTCAGCCAAACGTTTCAGGTCCATGAACTTTCATCAGAACACCTGAAACTATAACATAGACCTTAGTTTTTGTTCCCAGGTCAGGAGCACTTGGTTGGGATAAATCCTGGCTCTGCAAACCAAAACCAGGAAAAAATACTCCAGAAGTTTGGATTTTTGTTCCAAGGTTGGGACGGGGGTTGAGGAAATGGGAGTGGCAGCAGGTGACCCACAACCCCCAAAGAAACTCAGAATTTCTAACCACTTGGAGCTGTCAGTCAAACTGTCAACTGACTGGCATTCCACTATGATAATGATAGGTTGTGAAATTGATTTAGTGATGCAGCACTAATCCTGTCAACAGAGTGAAATAGCAAGCATTGATTTTTTAAATGCTGCAGACTGTACTTTTTTCTAATATTTAAGGGGCAGAACATTTAAATGTTTTGACACTTGACAATTTCTTCAAAGTCCTCTTGACAGTTCCAGTGAGCTTGACAGTTCCAACGAGTTTATGCATATTCATGTCTATTTTTAGCAATCCCAAAGGACACCTGACCTCTCCTAAAGGTATCTCAGGACCATATACAGAAGGGTACCTTACCTCTCCAAAGAACTCCAACAGCTTTGGACCTTCTCTACCAGGTCTGAAGTGCACAAGTTGCGTTTTGGGCATCCCACTAGTCAAAAGCAGGTCTTAGTGAGGCAGCTGCACTTTAACATGTGCAGTTGCCTCCATGGACCATAGATGTGCACATTAGAACCTGCCCTCATCCCCCACTGTGAAAATGGGGGAGACAGGGTTTTGGGGGTGGCGTTGCTTCTGGATCCGGGCCTCCACTGCCATTTTTGCAGAGACGGAGAGGCTTTCCATCTGCATAAAAATTCTGGCCATAGTTTCTCTCTCCATAGATGCTGCCAGTCCTGCTGAGTATTTACAGCATTTTCTGTTTTCTTTATTTCATATTCCCAGAATCCATTGTAGCTTGCAATTTCAAAGCTAAAGTATGACTTGTATTATACTGTTTTCTAGTCCACGAGATATAAAGGTCATTGTTCCATTAACTTTTTGGATTATTTTCTGTTCTTAAGATTTTAATGATCTATGTAAGAGAACCCCAAAGTTTCTTTTGGCCTCCACAATTTCTAGCTTCTTGCCATTAAGAAATTACCCTGTTCTATACTTTTTAAGCCCAAAGTCCTCACATTTGCCTGCATTGAGATCCATTTGCCACAGTTTTGCCCATTCACTTCATCTATCAACATCTTTGTAATTTTATGCTTCCATCTACACTGCTTACAATATCTTTGTGTCATCAGAAAATTTGAATACAACATTTTCTATCTCATAATCTAAGCCTTTAATAAATATCATGAATAGTTGAGTCCCCAACACAGATCTTTGCAGGGCATCACTAGTCACATTCTGACAATTAAATTATCTGTTAATTATCCCTACTCTGTCTCCTGCCACTCGAGCAATTTCCTATTCGGGTCAATAATTTGCATTCAATTCCATGGGTTTCAACTTTAGCAAACAGTCCCTTATGAGGATCTTTATCAAATACCTCCTGGAAGTCCATATAAATAACATCCATACAGTTTCCCCTGTCCATTACTTAAGTCACCTCTTTAAAAAATTCAGAGATATTCTTCATGGTCTAACCTACGCTTTCCAAATTCATGCTCGTTCTCTCTGATAACTGAAAATTTTCAAGGCACTCTACGCTTAATTATAGACTCCAGTAATTTCCCAACAACAGATGCTGGTTAACTGGTCTATAATTCCCTGGTTTCTCTGTCTCACAATTCTTAAATAGCAGAGGGACTTGCAGACTTTTTTTTCATCAAAAGAAATGGTTCATGAATCGTGAGAGCTTTGGAAGATTATAGTTAGGCATCTGGAATATTCTCACCTACTCCCTATAGAACCCTGGAATGGAGATCATCTGGCCCTGGGGGTTTGTCACTCTTTAATGCCATTATTTTCTTCATTACTCTTGTTTTGCTTATGTTAATTTTGCTGAGTCACTATCCTTGATTCAATATTTGGTTCTTTCATATTTTCAGCATGCTGACCTCTTCCTCAACTGTAAATACTGACACAAAGTAATTATTCACCATTTCCTTATTTTCATTGACAATATCACCATGACCAGTTTTCAAGGGAAGCACACTACTCCTGATGACCCACTTTTATCCAATATTATTGTAAAAAATTGTATTGATTTTGATATCCCTTGCAAATTTCTTTGCAAATTCCCCTTTTAAAGCTCTTTATCTGCTTTGTCACCATTTCCAGTTCTCTGTGCATTTCCCACTCACCATGGTGTGCTCTTTGTTTTGCGTTTTTATATGCTTTTTCTTTTAGTTTTATGTTGTCTCTTACCATTTTGTCATCCATGATTGTCTTTTTCGAGAAGTAGAGCTCTTGTTCCATAGGGCTATAAACTAGTTCTGTATCATATTACATTCTTTTTTTGAGCATCTCTTACTTATCTTCCATCATTTTACCCATTAACAGGTTAGCCCAGTTTACTGCGGACAGTGCCTGTCTCATCCCAGTGATGTCAGCCTTACCTAAATCTAGAATCTTAGTAATTCTTTAAGGTATCTCTTCCTAGAATCTTAGTAGTTGTTTCATGTTTTTCCATTTCAAACACTTCATTGATCTTGATCATATTATGATTACTATTAGATAAATGCCGATGCACTATTTAACTCTTAACTAAATCTGGTTCATTACTCACTTCCAAATATAGTATGGCATTCCTGCTTTTTGGTCCAGGCAATACTGCTGCAGAAAACTATGCTGGGCACACACAAGAAATTCACTACTTTTCAGACATTCTAGTCTGCTTATCCCAATCTATTTGAAAGTTAAAACACCCATTAAAACCAATATGTCTTTGCTAACATGCATGCCCTCTGCTCATTCTCCCAGTCATGCTGTATTACAATGGGAATGCCTACTACTGCACCCATGTCTGGGAGCAATTTATTTCTATGGAAATCCTGAAGTCAAGACCAAGTTCATCAGCAACTGCCACACATCTCACTGTTAGCAATTCTAGAAAGGCCACAATCAGGTCAGCCATGATCTTAAAAACAAAAACAAAAAACTGCGGATGCTGGAAATACAAAACAAAAACAGAATTACCTGGAAAAACTCAGCAGGTCTGGCAGCATCGGCGGAGAAGAAAAGAGTTGACGTTTCGAGTCCTCATGACCCAAAATCGTGATCTTATTCAATGGTGCAGCAGGCTCAATGGGCTGAATGGCCTACTCACTTACCTATTTTTTATGATCTTATGATCTCCTTATGATATTACGGTAGCACCAAACACGTGTACAATCATTGCAACTGCCAGTAGAAATCAGTCAGCAACTAACCTGCAAGTAATTGATGATCACTTTAAATTGCACTGATGGGAGTTCCTTCCTGCTGCTGAGTGTGCATTCATTCATGCATAATTAAGAGATGGTATTAGCTGCAGCATTGAGCTCCAACATGGCTGCACTAGCATCAAATCAGAATTACACAATGATTGACATCATGATCTACCTACTCAGCATACTTCTGTCAGGTGCTAATTGTAACTCTTTCGAGTACAAACCCATTTCCATCTGTTTCAGATGAAGTTACATTGTTTCATAGTTTGCCATTGTGAGATTTGAACTCTTGATAATCTTTTAAAATGAAAACAATTAAACTAAATCAACAAAATTGGGATAAATCAGGCACAGCCCCTAATTCAGGTCAGCTGTAAAACCAAGGACAAAGTTTAAAGGAACCTTACAAACTTTAAATCAAAATGTGATTAAAGGGGTCAACAAAACACCCCAGTCCCCGCGGTACCCACCGAGCACGGAAGGCCTTGAGCGTGTCAGCAGACACCGCGTGCTCCCTCTCCAGGGACATCCGGCAGCGAACGTAGCCAAGGAAGAGGGACAAACAATCGGGCGGGACTCCCCCGTCGATCGCCCGCTGCCTGGACCTGTTAATGGCCAACTTGGCTAGGCCCAGGAGCAGGTTCACGAGGAGGTCCTCCTCCTTCCCGAACCCCTTCCGCACCGGGTGGCCATAGATCAGGAGCGTGGGGCTGAAGTGCAAACAAAACATCAATAAAAGGTTTTTCAAATAACTAAAAAGGGAGTGCAGCCTACAACCCCCTATATATACATGGTCCATGGACTCCACAAGACCGCAAAAAGGGCACGTGTCCTGAGAGTCCATGAACCTATGCATCCTCTTATTATAGGGGACTGCTGCATGCAACACCCTCCAACCCAGGTCCCCGATAGGAAGGGGGAGGACACATCTGTAGAGGGCCTCCCATCGGGGGCCTCCGCCGCCGGACGGCAACAAGGCATGCCAGGGCGTGTCCGGGCGGCGGACAAGGGCGAGAAAATGGAAGGTGTGCAGCAGCAGTCCGTACAAAAAGCCCCTCTTTGCCGCGCCAAAAGGCACGGAGGGCATGTCCCTGAGGCGGCTCATATTGCGG
Organism: Carcharodon carcharias; assembly: GCF_017639515.1. Classification (NCBI taxonomy): domain Eukaryota; kingdom Metazoa; phylum Chordata; class Chondrichthyes; order Lamniformes; family Lamnidae; genus Carcharodon; species Carcharodon carcharias. Next base: position 166,472,582 of record NC_054469.1, read on the forward strand.
GGCACCAGCATCCGAGGGAGGGTTCGGGGCTTGGGGCCAATGTGGAATTCTGTCCGAACAGGGGAACATTCGGACGGAAGACCACCGCGCACCTGGGCCACCTCAAGACCCAAAATAACGTCGGGTCCAAGCACGACCGTTCTCAGGTCTTGGATGGCATCGGCTGCGACCTGGACACTCACAGACGCGCGTCGCGCCAACTCCTGCGGGAGCATCCAGCCCAGTCCTCCGCCACCCAGCATGTCCCTGATCCTGGTCACCCCTGCGGCCACAGCCCTCCTCTCCGCCAACCACTGAAAAGGACGGAGGGGCGGATTCCTGAGCAGCGGCTCTCTGACGATAGCCGCTACTCCTGACGGGGGAGAGCTGCGTCGCGAGGTGACCACTTTCCAGACTTTGATCAGGTCCTGCTAAAAGACGGGCAACGCCTGCAAGGAGCCACCGAGGCCCATCTGTTCTATAAACAGGAGCTGCACGTCATAATTCAGGCCGTGCACCTGATGGAAGAAATACGTCGTCAGGGCACACCATCTAGGAGGAGGCTCGACGTAGAGGTATCGCTGCAGGGTCTGAAGGCAGAAAGTCGCCACCTGTGTGCGTAGGCACACTAACGCCTGACCACCCTCCCTAAGCGGGAGACTCAGAACCTCAGCAGCGACCCAGTGCAATCTTTTGTCCCAGAAGAAGTCGACTAACAATTTCTGGATTCTTGTGACAAAGTCCGGGGGGGGCGGTCAAAGTGAGCAGTCGATACCACAACATGGCGGCGATCAGCTGGTTTATGACCAGAACTCGACCCCGGTAAGATAGCACTTGGAGCAGTCCTGTCCAGCGCCGCAGGCGAGCGGTGACTTTCATCTCCAGTTCCTGCCAGTTTGCGGCCAGGATTCCTCAGCAGGGCAGAGATGGACCCCCAGGTAGAGGAGGCTGGTCCTGCTCCAGGTGAAAGGCCTGAGCTCCTCGGGTAGGGGATCCATTTGCCACTGACCGACCAGGAGTCCAGAACATTTCTCCCAGTTGATCCTGGCAGAAGAAGCGGCAGAGTAGACCTCCTGGCACTCGCGCATCCTCCGCAGGTCAGCCGGGTTTTTTTTTAAGACGTACCTCTTTCGAGTACAAACTCATTTCCATCTGTTCCTATTCAGATGAAGTTACATTGTTTGCCATTGTGAGATTTGAACTCTTGATAATCTTTTAAATGAAAACCAAATCAACAAAATTGGGATAAATCAGGCACAGCCCCTAATTCAGGTCAGCTGTAAAACCAAGGACAAAGTTTAAAGGAACCTTATAAACTTTAAATCAAAATGTGATTAAAGGGGTCAACAAAATACCCCAGTCCCCGCGGTGCCCACCGAGCACGGAAGGCCTCGAGAGTGTTAGCAGACACCGTGTGCTCCCTCTCCAGGGACATCCGGCAGCGAACGTAGCCGCGGAAGAGGGACAAACAATCGGGCGGGACTCCCCCGTCGATCGCCCGCTGCCTGGACCTGTTAATGGCCAACTTGGCTAGGCCCAGGAGCAGGTTCACGAGGAGGTCCTCCTCCTTCCCGAACCCCTTCCGCACCGGGTGGCCATAGATCAGGAGCGTGGGGCTGAAGTGCAAACAAAACATCAATAAAAGGTTTTTCAAATAACTAAAAAGGGAGTGCAGCCTACAACACCCTATGTATACATGGTCCACGGACTCCACAAGACCGCAAAAAGGGCACGTGTCCTGAGAGTCCGTGAACCTATGCATTTTCTTATTATAGGGGACTGCTGCATGCAACACCCTCCAACCCAGGTCCCCGATAGAAAGGGGGAGGACACCTCCGTAGAGGGCCTCCCATCGGGGGCCTCCACCGCCGGATGGCAACAAGGCACGCCAGGGCGTGTCCGGGCGACAGACAAGGGCGAGAAAATTGAAGGTGTGCAGCAGCAGTCCGTACAAAAAGCCCCTCTTTGCCGTGCCAAAGGGCACAGAGGGCATGTCCCCGAGGCGGCTCATATTGCGGGGCACCAGCACCCGAGGGAGGATTTGGGGCTTGGGGCCAATGTGGAATTCCGTCCGAACAGGGGAACGTTCAGACGGAAGACCACCGCACACCTGGGCCACCTCAAGACCCAAAATAACGTCGGGTCCGAGCACGACCGTTCTCAGGTCTTGGATGGCATTGGCTGCGACCTGGACACTCACAGACGCGCGTCGCGCCAACTCCTGCGGGAGCATCCAGCCCAGTCCTCCGCCACCCAGCACGTCCCCGATCCTGGTCACCCCTGCTGCCACAGCCCTCCTCTCCGCCAACCACTGAAAAGGACGGAGGGGCGGATTCCTGAGCAGCGGCTCTCTGACGATAGCCGCTACTCCTGACGGGGGAGAGCTGCGTCGCGAGGTGACCACTTTCCAGACTTTGATCAGGTCCTGGTAAAAGACAGGCAACGCCTGCAAGGAGCCACCGAGGCCCATCTGTTCTATCGACAGGAGCTGCACGTCATAATTCAAAAGATGTAACTCTTTCGAGTACAAACACATTTCCATCTGTTCCTATTCAGATGAAGTTACATTGTTTCATAGTTTGCCAATGTGAGATTTGAACTCTTGATCTTGGGGTTCCAAACCCAGTACCATAACCACTTGGCTATTTAGGACAAGCCCCCTACAGCTGTAACTCTTTTGAGTACAAACCTGTTTCCATCTGTTTCAGATGAAGTTACATTGTTTCATAGTTTGCCACTGTGAGATTTGAACGCTTGATAATCTTTTGTTTTTTTTTAATCACTTGGCTATTTAGGCCAAGCTACAAACACGTTTCCATCTGTTTCAGATGAAGTTACACTGCTTCATAGTTTGCCATTGTGAGATTTGAACTCTTGATCTTGGGGTTACAAGCCCAGTACCATAACCACTTGGCTATTTAGGCCAAACTATTAAGCAGATGTAACTCTTTCAAGTACAAACACATTTCCATCTGTTTCAGATGAAATTACATTATTTCATAATTTGCCATGGTGAGATTTGAACTCTTGATCTTGGGGCTACAAGCCCAGTACCATAACCACTTGGCTATCATACCAGAACTATAAGGAGGTGTAACTCTTTCGAGTACAAACACGTTTCCATCTGTTCCTATTCAGATGAAGTTACATTGTTTGCCATTGTGAGATTTGAACTCTTGATACTCTTTTGAGTAAACCTGTTTCCATCTGTTTCAGATGAAGTTACATTGTTTCATAGTTTGCCATTGTGAGATTTGAACTCTTGATCTTGGGGTTACAAACCCAGTACCATAACCACTTGGCTATTTAGGCCAAGCAGGTACTAATTGTACATGCATTGATATCCTCACCAATAAAGCAGCCAACACAACTTGTGCTAGAAGAGTGCACAGGTGCTGTGGATGCTAGTTTGGACATTTAAGATCACTTGTAGCACACAAAGAATGAATGATACACATCCAAATTTTAGGATGGTAGACCTTATGGAAAGTCTAGATTCTACATACCTGCTTTGGTGTTAAGCACACCAGAATGAAATACAAATACCATACTTATTTCTTATTCTTGAGTTGATAAGTCACCATATCCTCATTTCTCTTGCTGAGATGCTGTACAATACGTACCTACGCCAAAACCAGTCACTTGCACCCAACTCAGTTTGGCATTGCAGCTCACCTACACTCTGGAATAAAACTTGTGCAGATTTTACAAATGCAACAAATTGGCTTCTTAGGCTTATTGCTTTCTGAATGCTCTCACATAGGTTTTAGTTGCCAACAGTGTTCTCTGATATGTTCTATAAACACCATTTTATTTGAACTTTTCAGTTTCCCTAGGCACTGCTGCAATCTCTTACTTCTGTCACCCTTGAAATAAAAATGGTGTATTTTATAAATTTTTAACATTGTGTACTTTTTGTTGCTAATGTATTCAGGCAAGTCACATTTGTGTCTGCACCTACGCATCCAAAGCAAGGAGGCTGACTGCCCCTATTTGTAAACAAGTGTATAAACACAGATACATTAGTGTCACTTCCCAGCAAACTCAGTGTTAAGAAATGCCAAAGTGTGTGTTCGGCAAAACAGTTTGACACAGCAATAATAGATCAATTATTTATCATAGCATTTTCTAAAAAAAAATGATTACTACATTTGTTGCTTTTAAGGAGGTAAGAAGATATATCTCGAGTCAACCTGCTGAGAAAAAACATGCTAAATGGCTGTACTTTTCAGCCCAAAGCTTTCAGTGAAAACACTCAACTGCCAAGTAAATACCAAGATTCTAACCTGATTTGTTCTCATTTTTTATTTAATTCATATGAATGGTCTGGCTATAAAAAGCAAGTGAGCGTAGTGCAAACTGGTGGCTGCCACCTTGTCACTGCTGGTAGCAATGACACCTGACAGAATAGAGGTATAAAACCAAATGAAGTCCTATAACCTTCATCATAATGCCACAGTACTGAAGGGTCTGAGGCTGGTGACATTGATGGTGCACCAACAAAATGGATTTCTATTGATGAGTCTATCTCTGATCGTAGTTCATGCCCCCTTTTCAGCACTGGCGTTAACATCACCTGCCTGATGTCAGACACTGCAATGATCACTGCCAGGAGACAGGCTGATGGTCCCAGGTCTCCTGTGCTGATGATGACTGCTTTGCTGATAGCATCAACTGAATTCAATCACTGTCACAGCTCATTCCCATCCAACCCTACCAATACCACTGCTATTCCATCATGTTTCAGCTTATACACCTTTACTTTCATTTCAGGCTTTATCTCTATCCAAAATCACTCTCACACGAAGAAGGCTACTAACATAATGATGCCGGTTAACAATTTTGCCTTATAGCATGCAAATATCCAGGGATAGGTAAGATGGTTTTGGAGTGCTCTGGTATATTCTATGAGATTTCTGTATTTGCACATTTACTCAAACTTATGAATTGAATTGAAACCATATATTTGTGGATTGTTTTAAAAAAAAAGCTAAATCACATGTAAACTAAACTTACATGTCAAGTTATATTCTGCACTGTCTCAAGAATGGGTCATTGCTATAAAATCTATATCCCCAAGTATTTCCACCTGATATGGGTACTTTGAAGGTTATTTTTTTCCTATTATGAAATAGCATAACGCCAAAAATACCCAAATTGCCAGAATTTTCAGCCTTGGCTCTCACATTTCTTCCACACATGAGCAGTCAATAGGTAGCCACACCCACCCCGGCAGCACTCAGCATTGCAGCGCATGAAATTGCAGCCAGGGCCCCAGCGCAGGCAGCGGTTGGTTTTGCGACTGTTCCCACCCGCCCATTGCGCCAGCCCAACAAGGTAAAATTCCTGTCCACTATGTTGTTTGCTGTGCTTTACTGCAATGGTGGCAGAAGCAGATGTTAAAACTGGTATAAAAATCAGGAAATAAGCTGAAATTGCTAATTACTCTCCCGCTTTCTCTGACACTCACTGTTTGAAGTTGTGGCAACATTTTCTTTTGAAAAATTGTTTGTTCATTGTTAAGATTTAGTGAGTGGGCTTTCAGGGAAAGATGGGACAGTTTTCAATTGGCAATATTAAACTGATAGGGTAGAAATTGGCTCATGTGCTGACCTGGAAGTAACGGAACAATGGAGCACCTGAAACCATTGGCTATGTTAATAAACATAGGGCTGCATCTTACATATGTCAGGTGGACTGGGCAGGGGTGGGCACGGCGCCAATCGCTGCCCAAGATCGGCTGCGCACCGCCATTTTACATAGGCGGGCCAATTAAGGCCCACCCAGTGAAACACGTGGCCAGTAGCACTCAGTGCTACCTGTGCAGGAGGGGGGCAGGAGGGAGATTCGGGGCCTGCACTCTTTTGTGCATGCGCGTGAAAGAGCACAGCAATCTCCCTGAGACAACGAGCTGCCTCAGTGAGATTGAATGTGCAATGAAAGTTTTTAAAAATTCAAGTAAAAAATTATTTAAACATGTCCCCTCATATGACAGTGACACATGAGCTGAGACACGTTTGTCAAGCTCACCAAATCTATTTGTTAATTTTATAAAACCTTCAGGAAACCTCAACCCGCCTGTGGATGAGGTTTCCTGGAAAACGTAAAGGCAGCTTGGGCGTTTCGCCTGCCCACCAACCTTAAGGTTGGACAGGCAGTGTTGTTAATGATGTTAGTGACTTTCTGAATAGGCCTATGACAGTTAAGCGGGTGCGCAGCTGCCTCTGGCACGCGCCCGCCAAACGCAATATCAGAATGATGCCAGTGACATCGGGACACACGCTTGACGTCATCTTGCATCATTTTGCGTGTCGACGTGTTAGGCCCGGCGCCGCACACCAATGGCAATATTCTGGCCATAGATTTTGCTCTGATCATTATGTTTCCTGGTTCAATGCTTACACTGGTGGAAGCAGATTGCTGGGGGAGTATGGCCCTGCACTGGCAATCTAAAGAGCCTCATGCTTTCAAACAGTTTATTACTCTGCAATCACCAGCAATTAAAGCCCAGCAGTCTCAGCTCAGGAACCCGCCAAAGATATAAACAGCAAATTCTTGAAAAGCCCAAAAGCACTGCTCATCTGTACATTTCACTTTACATGGAAGTCAAAAACCTTAAGACAAAACAGAAAATTCTGGAAACTCTTCTGAAGGGTTATGCCGAAATGATAATTTGTCACTTCTCTCTGCAGATACTGTGCCTGGCTGTTTGAGAATTTGCAGCATTTTCTGTTTCGGTTTCATTTTTCCAGCATCTGCAGCTTTTTATGTTTTGTTTCAAAATTCTCAAGGTTCAGTTGTTTAAATGAATCACTGTGAGTAAAAAGACCTACACCATCTAAATTCAATATAAATATAACTTCTCATATAAATTATAGGAGTAGACGGTGCAGTCAACTTTTAGAACTTGAATTGAGAATTTATTCTTTCGAGAAAATTCAGTGATCTTGCTCACCCTGTGAGGACCCATGCTCAGAGGGAGCACAATCAGATAATTGCCAAAGTAATCTGATCCGTGTTATCGACATCCAATTCAGGCTTCTCTCAAGTGCAACTCCCATTGGGAACACAAGGACAATGTATTATCTTTTTTTGTTTCTGATTTCAAAACTCGGATGTTGAATGTGTATGTAGAAACAAAAATATTTTGGTTCTAATCTCACCTATTTAGAAATCAGTCTTTCAAAATCAGGAGATGTCATTAAATCAGGATGTTCACATTTTGTGCAGTGTTCATTTTCCTACCGTTTTCCATTCTCTTGGGCTGACTTAAAGTCTTTTGTTGTCACTTGACTGGTTACATGACTGTTAAGTCACCTGAGAGGCATGAGCACTGCTGCAGTCAAGCCCTACTGGGGTTCTGAAAATTAAAGCTAATAAAATACAACACAACAAATACACCTCATTTTCAGCTGAATTGATTAGTTTTACTATCTGTTGCTATTAAAACAAATTTTAAAATGTTGAAAAATTACACCCTGTTTCCTAAAAGCTGTGTCAGAGTTTATATGGGCATGCTTTGGAAAAACATATGCATGCAGGCATGTTATGGAGACTCACCCTTTACCATGGGTAAAAGGGCTTGCCTGATGTTCCTCTGCAGCTCTCCCTCTCCCTCCAATTATGTTAGCTCAATGGATCCATATTGGTCAACCCACTAGTGCCAATAAATGGGGGGAAAAATAACAAAGTACAAATGTCAGGAGGGCTCTTGAAAGTGCCAACTGATGGAAAATAATAACCATACAAGAAGGGTCTTTAAAAGGCTCAATGCATACCTATAATATCTACAGACCTTATACACCTGCAGATCCATTCAAAACGTCCTCCCCATCAGTTTTGATTGAGGGTAATGTGGGTCTGCCTTCAGCAAGTCCACAAGCCAGAAAATAGTGCAGTGCAGTTACTGAAGTTGCTAACCTGCTTCAGATAAAAGCTGCATGCACCTCCCCACCCCTAGACCAGACTGGTTCAGGAAGCCCTAAAGACAAGTAGAACTCCCAATGGAAATCAACCCAACCTCATTTCCCAACCTCTACCACCCAACCTCAAAGTCATAAATGTCACAAGCTTCATCATTTAAGTCATGAAATGCTATTGGAAACTTCAAAATGATTCCCAACCTCAGTGCTGTATTTGATGAAACTTCAATAGTAAAAAAATTTTGGAACCGAAGCCTTGTTGAAAACAATTAAGATGCAAAAAGATGCCCTCCACAGCAAATGAAACTCATGAAGGAAAATGCAGCTAATTATCAATTTAACAAAACACTCAAGTTTAAAGTCAGCTTATTCACCGTATTTCAATTTTTAGAATCTGGCCTCATCAGGTCAGGCCCATAGATTATTCTTGTTTCCATTTTGCATGAGTGAGGTAAGTGGGATTCACCTGAAGAAAGCAAAATTTGATACTGAACCAATAAAACATAATTTTTAAGGCTGCACTAAGGCTTGTACAGGCTAACAGTGCAGCCTCCTGATAGTTGGCTCCTTTTATTAATCAGCAAGTGTGGTGCGCAGCAAATGAGATAATCAGGTCCAATTTCCTCAGCTACCCTGAGGTCCAGCCCCACCAGCAGTGCTGTATAACTTTGGGCCTTACACATATGCCCTGAAAGTGGTGGGAAAACAGAATATCTTGCACCTAGCATTCAGAGTGACAGTGAAAAATTGTGTGCAAGGATCATTAAAGATGCAATTTTTTCACAAATAAGGATGGAGTGCAAGAGCAGTGCTCTTGTCATGAGGCACGTTCTTCTAGTGGGCGCGGAGAGGACGGCCACTTAGAAAACAAAGATAGGTCTCGCAGATGTATGCGCAGCCCCCTTCAGTATATACTGCATTAATCTCAGTCAGAGGTTGTTCTTCCCTGGTAGAGTTTCAGTTTCTTTTTTCTCATTGGATGTGGTTATCATATCACATCTGACAGCAGCTTTACCACACCTCCAAGTTCCATGGGTACAATGCCCACCAAAAGGCATACTTTTCTTGATCCTTCACCTCTCTGCTCCAGGAGTCAATCTTTTTGGTCTTCTTTGCCAGGTGCCCAAAACTTCCCTCCTTAGCCGTTTCTTACACAGGGCTCCATTTCACAGCCTGTTTGAAGTGTTCCTCTTCTCCGGAAAATCTGAACACTTTAAGACCACTGCCTGTTCTGCTCAGAATTGTTCTGCACCTATTCTAAATCTCATCTCCTTCTGCTAAAAACCTGAGCTCTTCAGAACCCAGTGTGTTCTGAGCACTGCTGAAACTCAAACTCTCAGCTTTGTTTATTCTTTGCTAATTAGCTTCAGTTTCCCTAGTAACCTGAACCATAGTGTAATTTCTCAGAACTGATATTATAGCCAAGAATCCAGCGTTAGAACACCCTTCCCAGAAAACTATAGCTTAGTTTTAGTTTTGTTAGGTAATGTCCCAAAATACAAACTTTGAACATGGTTTAAAATAGACAATGACTCACAAACTGCAAATGTCATCGCAACCACATGATAATTTGTTTTTTTATCAGGTATAAACTCAAATCAATATCAGTCACTCTGCCCTTCCCCTCCCCATTCTTCCCTCCATTCCCCACTTGTTCTCTCCCTTTCTCACCCCAACCATGTCCTCCTCTTTCTTCCCCTCCTTACTCCCCACCTCCCTGCTTCTCTGCTCCCCTCCCCTCCCATGCTTGATCGTCCCCTCACCTCCTCATTCTGTCTTTCCCTTCCTTATCCCATCCCTCCCATCTTGTTCCCCCCTCCCCTTCCCATACCTTCCTTCCACTCCCTGCTCAAACCCTCCCCTCTTCACTTCACCTCTTCCCAACATGCTCCTCCCCTCCCAACACTGCTCCTCCTCACACACCCCACTCCACCCCACACCATCCCTATCTCTTCCCTCCACCTTATGTGCTCCACCTTTCATTCCCCTCCTCTCCTCTCCTCTCCCCCTGACCCCTCTCTCTCCCCTCACATTGTAGGCATGCCAACTCTGGTCAAATGAATTCCTGAAGGTTTCATCACTGGATCTCCTGCCTTCAGCTGCTTTGCACAATTCAATAGGATCTTTTTCTCATCTGTAATATTTATACAACTAATAAACAAAAGAACTGAAGAGCATAAGAAATTGGAGCAGGAGTGGACCATATGACCCTTCAAGGCTGCTCTCATATCCACTTTCCCACCCAATATGCTTTGATTCCTTGAAAGACCAGAAGTTTGTCTATCTCAGATTTAAATATATTCAACAATGGAGCATCCTCAAACCTCTGGGGTGAAACATTTTTAAGATTCATAACCTTTTGTGTAAAGGGTGAAAGGTGCTCAAAGGAAAAAAAATGTTTTAATGCCCCTTTGATTTTTTTTCTGCCTCGGTTTCTTATGAGTGCCTTGGAGATTAATTTCTGGAGACTCCACCATGATCCTGGAGGGTTGCCAACTTCCTCCCTCCCTATAATCTAAACTGTATGCAAATTGATTGCCGTGTTTCCTACAAGACAACAGTGCCTACATTTTAAAAGTACTTCATTGCAAAATGCTTTGGGATATCCTGAGATCATGAAAAGCATTATATAAAAGCAATGCCTTTCTTTCTTTCTACATTGTGCAATCGAGTGAGCCAAATATCATATTTAAAAATAAATAATCACAATTTAATTTCTTTAAATATTTGCTAGTGTTTAATGTCAGCTGTAGTTAATAGGGTAATAAATATCATCACAGATTGCAGGCATTTTGAAAAACATATGTACCAGGCCCTACCATGGCTCAGTTGATAAAGCTAAACTGAGCAATATGATCACTGGACCCAAGTTTGTATTAAACCAGTTGTTCTCAGTAAAGAATTACATTTGGCTTCCACTCACCTGGGCTAGGGGGGAAAAGCGTTTGGAATTTCCATGCATGATCATTATCCAGTGGCTCTTAGTAGAAAGTGGGCATACAGCAAGGGCGACTTCAGTTTTGGCAGTGCTTAAGGACATAGTGAAAGTTGATACTAGTGAACATGTAGCTTAAGAACATACCAAGGTCTAATGACTTCAGATTAAATAAACCTGGCTCTAAATGGATTAATAGGACAATATAACGTGAACAAGTTGGAAGCTGAGGGAAAATACAAGAAGTATGTTTTTAAATGGGCAAAGAGGAAACTAGGAATTTGCACAGCTGTACAGCTCAAAGTAAAAGAATGATCAAATAAGAAGTTTAGATCCCTTAAAATGGAAATAGTATTGAAACTGAAAATGAACTTAAATAGATGAGTTATTAAGTTATTGCACATTTGAAGCATTCACTTAGGATTCACATTTAACCATTTTTGATTATTTGATTTGGGAGGGGTTTTGGATGAGTTCATATTAGGATGATACTGTTAAACTGAATTCAGTTTATAAGAAATTAAATGCACAACACCCAGTTTCCAGAAGTGTGGGTTAAATTGAAATTAAATTTTCTGCGTACCACATCAACTTTAGATAATGAAGGTTTATTAAGCCATTCTAATAAACAATCGCATGAAATGCTGAACTCATATGATTTGGGGACCATGCCTAGGATGATGGTAGCCAGTTTGCCTAGCAGCTCAAATGGTCAGTCATTGGGCATGGAGAGCTGGGGAGGTAAGAAGGCAAGTCTTTGGGTCCTTGTTAAGCTAAGAAAGTATGCACAGTATGAGAAATCTTGAGAAATCAGACACAAAAGTTGAGAATGTTCGGCTTAAGGCTCAAGATGACTGCTTTCAGACTAACTGATTATCAGAAAGATGTTATGAAGAATGTTATAAAATAATTTTACAAAACCCTACTTAGCTTAATCTTGAGCACGGAGGTCAGGAACTCCGAGGCTGAATTTTACACTGATCGGGTGGGAAATCACGTGAAATGACCTATGGCGAGCGACCTGACGTCATCCACGCAAAAGTCAGAAGCCCACCCGCTGACAATTAAGAGGGCAATTAACAACGCAATTATCCGTCATTTTATGTAGCCCATCCAACCTTATGGTTGGTGGGTGGACAAATCAGCCAGGCAGCCTTAACATGTTTCATCAAACCTCATCTAAGAGCGGGATGAGATTTCCGTTATTAAATAAAATAAAAATGGGAATCTGCGGACAACATTTTTATAATCCATATGTTCAGGTGCTTGATTGTGATGTTTGGACATTTTTTTTCTGATTTTAAAAACTTTATTTCCTGAGTTTCGGGTCTTCAGCTCCCTGACGCAGCTCTCTGCCTTCAGGGAGCTTTCTGTCAGTGCTCGCCCGCACCCGCGTTGATGTCATTGCCCTCCCTCCTCCCACCACGACCCTGGCAGCACTGAGCTTTTCAGTGCGAGCTTCAGGCTGGCTGGCTATTAATTGGCCACCCAGGATGAAATCGCGGTCAGGTGTTGATCAATGGTGGTCCATTTCCTGGCCACTCCCGGGTCTGCCATTTGTGCCTGCCCACCAAGTTGAAAATTCAGGCCCAAGTCCTGACAAACCTCGGACCTCCTGTACATGTGCAGATCGGAAGCAGGCTACAAATGCGCAGGTCGGCACTTTTACATTCTTTGGGCCGAGGGCTGGCCCAGTCAGCCTGAGAAAAGGAAGAATAGTGTGAAGCTGGGTCAGGTGACCTGGTGCAGTGCACTATGGCCAGCTTGTGTCCCAGGTAGGGGGACAGGGAGACCCCAGGAAGTGTCCCAGACAGGGGCCAAGGGAGGGGGACAGGGAAAAGTCCCAAAAGGAAGTCCCAGTTAAGATACAAAGACAGGGGACAAAAGCAGGTTAAGAAAAAAGAAAGTTAAAAAGACCCAGTTAAGAAAAAAGGTGCAGATAAACAGTCTAATTTAGAGAAAGGGCTGCGGGGAGCAGACTTTCAATAAAGAAGGCTACTGGGACAAAGATGCCTCTTTGGAGCAGTAGCGTTCTGCTCGGTGTGGCCAAGGATTTGAAGTTATGCCTGTAATTTGGTGCTTGGGTGTATATTCAGGAGTCCAGAGGAATGGAAGCCCAGAAGGCAAGATTCGAACCTACAAAGTGGGGGATGTGTTGAAGCTGTCTGAGTATGGCATTTGGAGGGGAACAAGAGAAGCTTTGAAGATTGAATAAGGCAGCTGAAGGTTGTTGACTCTGTGTTGCAGGCCACTGGAACAAAGATACACCTTTGGAGCAGTAGTGTTCTGCTTGGCACGGCCAAAGAGCTGAAAGCGTCCTTGTGAATTGGTGTTTGAGTGTACTCGGGAATCCAGGGTAACAGAATCTCGGAAAGTAAGATTGAAACCCTGCGAGTTGAGCCATCGTTGAAGCTGCCCAAGTTGCAGCAACATTTGGAGTGAATTCCAAGGCAAGATCATGGCCAGAATTTTACCTTCGGCATGTAAGCGCACGCCCAACACATAATATGAAGCGCGATGACTTCAGGCATGCAATCCTGCATCATCACACACTTGCACGATATTTTGTTCAGCGGGCGTGCGCCGGAGTCAGCTGCTTGCCCACTGATAATTAAAAGGCTTATTAAGGTCATTAACGAGCTAATTAGCTTGAAATTTACGTTGCCATCCAAACTAATGGTTGGTGGGCAGGCGAAAAGGCCAAGCTGCCTTTGTGCTTTTTAGGAAACCTCATCCGCGAGCAGGGTAAGGTTTCCTAAAGCTAATACAAATTAAAAAAACCTTTATTTTGAAAATAAAAAGATGTTCCATCTCATGTGACACAGTCACGTGAGATGGACCATGTTTCATTAAACTTTTAATGCTTTTAGTTATTCTTTTAAAAAGCGCTTCAACCTCCCTGAGGTAGCTCCATGCCTCAAGGAGGTTGAAGCGTTCTTTTGTGCGCATGCACGAACTGTGCACCAGGCCCGCTCTCCCTCCTTCCCCTGCCCGTACAGGTTGCTACCACTCATGACCCATGCAGGGAGGGCCTTAATTGGCCTGCCCACATGAAATCACAGTGTGGAGCCAATCGCGGGCAGCATTTGGCTCACTGACTGCCCCCACCCACTCGCGCCAAGCCTGCCCAATGAGGGATAAATTCAAGCCCATATTTGGCAAACGTACTGAGGTTTTTTAAGGACATAATTAGCAGGATAGATAAGGGAGAACCAGTGGATGTGGTGTTTTTGGATTTTCAGAAAGCTTTTGATAAAGCCCCACATAAGAGGTTCATGTGCAAGATTAAAGGACAGGGGATTGGTGGTAATATATTGGCATGGATTCAGAATTGGTTGGGGGACAGGAAACAGAGATTAAGGGTCTTTTTCAGAATGGCAGGAGGTGACAAGTGGGGTACCACATCGATCAGTGCCCCAGACATTCAAAATATAAATTAATGATTTGGATGAGGGAACCAAATCTAATATTTCCAAGTTAGCAGACAACATGAAAGTTGGTGGGAATGCGAGCAATGAGGAAGGTATTAAGAGGCTTCAAAGTAATTTAGCCAGATTGAGTGAGTGGACAAATACATAGTAAATGCAGTATAATGTGGATAAACGTGAAGTTATCCACTTTGGACTGAAAAACATAATGGCAGGGTATTACTTAAATGGTGATAGGTTGGCAAATGTTGATGTACAAAGGGACCTGGGTGTCCTTGTTCACCAATCACTGAAAGCTAGCATGCAGGTGCAGCAAGCAGTTAATATGGCAAATGGTATGTTGGTACGTCGGCTTTCATTGCGAGAGGACTTAAGTACAGGAGTAAAGTGCCTTCCGCAGCTGTACAGGGCTTTGGTGAGACCACACATGTAGTACTGAAGGCAGGCTGCACTTCCAGTTTTGTTTGCCTACCTTGCTTCAGTCAGCACTCGTGGTCATCAGCGCCAGGCTTCACAGACAACACCATATCACTTTTAAGGGGGTTCATGTGCAGGTCTCTATCTACAAGATCATCCATAAGGTGGGGGTGGCTTTTCAACAGCTGCAGGGCTTGGGCTTGCTTGGTGAAGGGGGAGAAATGGCCGCAGGTAAGGGAAGAGGCTGCAGGGCAAGGGCTGTACTGGGGAAAGAGGGTATCACAGGGTGTGTTTGAGGGCACATGTTGATCTGTGCAAGTGGCTTCAAGATGGTGAGGGCTGAGGAGGCAGTCTCCAGAGGAGATGAGGCCATATGGACATGTGAGGGTGTGTGAGAGAGTGAGTGGTGATGTCCTTGAGCTGGCAGCGAGTGAGATGCCAGTGAATGTGTGATGGGCTTGAGTGTGTGAGTTTAGAGTGATGAGATGGTTGCCTTACCCTGGCAGCACAGCTGAGGTTATTCATCCTCTATCTGCTTTAGATGGCCAACCTCTTCTGTGCAGCGTTGGCACTGATCATCACCACCTACCAAGCCAGAGTGGTAATGTTGCTGCCCATCCTGCAGCCAGAGCGGGTGTAGAGGACATCACAGCTGCCCTCCACAATATCCAAAATGAGTTTGAGGGCTAAACCTGGGGGCTGCAGTGTTCTTGCCTTTTGGGGCCACGTCTTCTTTAGGGCAGTCCTGGGCTGGAAGCACTGAGAGCTGCGCTCGCGGCTACACTTTAAATGTAACCACCAGTGTGATGAAATGGTGAGATGATGGCGTGGTGGGTGAACCAGAATCCGCCTGCCATCAAGGCGGCGTGTTTCCAGGGAATGCATGATTAATGAGGTGGGATTGGAATGATACGGCTTAAGAAGCCACCATTTTGGTCAATGGGTAAAACATTCCTTTTCTCGCCCATCACTGCACTTAATGCAAATGTGGGACAATTCCAACCAGAGTTTCAGTGAGATTGGTTGATTCACACTGTTACTGATGTCTGCGTGGGTTGTTGAGAAATCCACGGAACGTGTTTTGGTCACATCTGTCATTTAGTGGGGTGTGTCCGGCCACAGCTTGCCTGTTAATTTACATGTACCTCATACTTACCCTGAATGGTAGAGTGTATGACAGATATTGTAAAGTGTTTTATCTTTCTGACCTTGTACAGTGAGTTTATTGTTGTTTGCTCAAAGCCTGTGGGATCTTGTGGCTTTATTCACTGAGCAAATGTCTTTAAGCTCAAACTTTGTCTACTCTAAATAAAATGTTAGTGGCCCCTAATCGGATCTTATCAACAGCTTGGAGGTCTGGCCAAGGGTCATAAGAATAGATAAAAAGTCAGACCACTGTTCTGCACTTTCAGATTTTATGGGCAGAATTTTACACCCCACGACCTGATAGGGGGTAAAATAGTGCCCGATGATGTCGGGCGAGCATCCCGTCATTGCGCACCCGCATGATATTTCATTGGGCAGGCACGTGCGAGAGTAGGCAACATGCCCTCCGACAATTAAGATGCCTATTAAGGCCATAACTCAATTAATTTAATCTTATTTTTCCCTGCCCATCCAACCTTACAGTTGGTGAGTGGGCGAGTAGGCCAGGCGGCCTTTGCATTTTAGAGGAAACCTCATCAACGGGCGGATGAGGTTTCCAATAATAATTTTTTTAAAACCTAGAAACATCATTTTTAGTATGTCGCTGTTCATGTGACAGAGTCACAGGGGTGGACACATTTCCCTTATTTTTAAAATCTTTATTTTTCAGGTTAAAATGCTTCAGTTCCCTGAGGCAGCTCTGTGCCTTCAGGGACCTTTCAGTACGCGCTCCCCCCGCACATGCACAGACTTCAGCGCTCATGCTCTTTTCGCCCCCGACCCCGGCAACGCTAATTGGCCAGCCAGTGTGACATCACGGTCAGAGCCCAATCACGTGCGGCGGTCGTTTCGTGGCTGTTCCCGGGCCCGCCTGTCATGCCCACCCAATGAAGGAAGTTAGGCGGTTGGTTTACAATTGGCTTTGTTTGATTAGAATTGCCAAGAGTCCGCCTGTGGAAGATTAGAGAAAAACATGAGTAGACAACCTTGAGATCTAGTTCACAAAACAAGATATTGCAATACTTCAGCATCATGATTTACGCTGAATTGAAATTTCTAATATAGATATTGGTAACATGCTACTCATCACAGAAGGTGATAAATTTAATGTGGTCAATTTATCTGCCATTCTTAATCAGGTGGAAGTTACCTGAAAAGTGATCTGTATGCTTTGGACCTGTTTATATTTGTAGTTTCAGACCTTTAACCTAAGGTCTATACACTTTGGCAGAGATGCAGGTGCAAGCTTGCCTCTTGGTGGGACTGTGTGTCTCAAGAAGAGAGCAGAGGTACAATCAATACACCAGGCCTGAGGAGCATTGAGCTATGATTGTTCTCAGTCCTCTTCAACTATCACTTTGGAGAAGGACTGGGTGAAAGACATAAGGTCCACTTTTTCCGGGCACCTCTCAAAATGGGCAGCCTTCCATCACCGGGGAGGAAATGAAGGGGAGGACTGTGATTACTTGCTTCATTATGCTGCTAAGTACTGTTGGTAGAGGAGAGAACAATATTGGAGAGATTTGTTCTGAATCTTCTTGTGGATAATCTGCCTGGCAGCTTTTCCTTCTTTGTTTGATTTTAGCCTTGGAACGTGGATGTAAAGATCCGATCTTGCTGGATACATGTGGAAAATGCAACACAGTGTCTTTAGCTGGATCTCCCAAATGCCAAATCCCAATACAGTTCCAACTTAATTTATCTGACACACTATGCCTGAATCTTACTCAGCCACAGTAATAAAAAGCATCAAATTAGAGATAACAGCTCTCATAGCAACTCAAGAATTTTGGGTACAAAAAATGTAGCCAGATTTGTGGTGGGTTCTGTGGGAGAGGGGAGGTGGTGCGGGGAGTCACTGGTAGTAAAAATTCCATTAATCAGAGTGATAGGGGCATTGCCTTTTTAAGGGTGGGAGTCCAGTCCAATGAAGTGCTTTTGATTGTCAGTTGACTTCTACTTTCTAGCACCTATGGAAAATCAATAAAAGCTTTCTGGAGGTATCGTTGGAACTTGCAGTGGCATATCTGGTGGAATTTGCGAGGGAGCCAGGAATTCCTCCAGACAACCCCGCTGACTGAAGTCAGGAGAGAGATGCCAGCTCTCCTTGACTAGATCTGCTTTGGAAACCTGGCTAGGACAGTCTTAGTCTAACTTCCAGAAAAATCCCAAACACCCCATTATCCCCCCTCACCACTACACACATCACTATTACACCTGACTCCTACTCCAAGAAAGAGCACGAATCAAAATCTAAAAAAAGATTATTACCCGTAATCTTAATATGATGTGCAGCCAACATGACACCAGACCCTGGCAGTATGCTGCAAGACATAGAGCAAGTTTCAACATTAGCTGTGCCTTTAGGGAAAAGTTGTAAAAAGGCTTGTAAAAGACAGAACATTCATGCACAAACTAATATGCTATAAGTGACTTAAACTTTACTACAATTCCCTTGCTTCCAGTCTTATGATACTCCTCCAATGCTCAGTAATTTCTTCAAAATGATTGTCAGTTCCAAATTTTCTGTCGAGGTACAATGTTGCAGTATCTGCCCTTTGGCATAAGAACTTGTTGGTTTAAGTCCACCTAGTTTATCATATGTCATGCTAACCCCAGCGTACTGTCCCCTGTTAAGATTGAATACCACATTGATGCTATCATCTTTAGTGCATACTCCTTGTCATTTGGTACTGGTATTGGGCAGCCATTGACATGGAAATTGGAATATGCCTAAATTGGTGCATATTGGACATGCCTAATGAGGCTTCTGGTAGGACTACAGGAAAACTGGCCCATTTGGCTCATTTATACATTACCATTGAGATGCAGGCACCAGTCATGGCTCCAGAGACAGCATGCCAGTCAAAGCTCAAACAACGGCCAAAGTGGTAAGTAGAAACTGTTGAGGTGGGGGGACGGGGCTGGGGGTGGGGGTGTGAAAAGAAGGTGCAGGCAGGCAGGAAGCAACAGTTGGCTGATGATGGCCCATAATATGGAGGCAGGAGGACTCTTCTTCCTCTCACTATATCCATAAAAAGTAAAAGCAAAACAATCTTAATTTCCAGGTGGCAACTTCCAGCATTCCAGCAGAACTGCTGTTTTGGCTGCCAAACAGTTGAGAATATTGATCACATCATGAGTGGCACATGCTGTAGACTGTCACAAACGCATATTGTAAATGGAGTCTAATGGCAAGATTGTCCCAGATTTGTACAGTGCGCTAGTGGGTGTGAAAAATGTCCTTCTATTTGCCAGCCACAATGGAGGGTTTTCACGCCATATCATTCCATTCCTGCTGCATCCCACCTCATTAACAATGCATTCCGGATCACTGGCTGGGCAGCCTCTGATTAGTCCACCCCGCTGTCACTTCAAGCCTTCAGTAATCCGAGTGCCATATTTAAAGGCACCTCTGCACAGAGCAAACACTCAAATGGATCAAAAGCTGCTTCGAAGTCTTGGCTGCCAAAGGGAGGAAACACGCTGACCCAAATTTAGCGACACCTCCCTCAGGTGCCTACTGGACGCAGTGGAGGCCTGCTGTAATGTCCTCTAGACCCACACTGGGTGAAGACCAGCAAAAAAGGTCAACATGGAAGGTGGTGGCAGCAGTGGTCAGCACAACATCCTGCAAAAGATGATAGCCATCCAGTACCAAAACAGGATGAATGATCTCTCCCGTTCTGTCAGGGTAACTCACACTTCTCATCGCTCTCAACTCACACAAGCACAAACCTATCGCACATCCACATGGATCTTCATTCTCTCACAAACACCTTCGTCAGCCCTAAGGATCATGTCCTCATCCTACCCATGGCAGCACTCACTACCCACACATGCCAGGCATCTATCTCATCTGGTCTGGAATGTGTCCTGCCTACACTCTCGCCATCTGTATTCAAGCAGGACAAGCTGGCACACAAAAAAAGAGAGAGGTCATAGGCTAGTGAAGGAATGCCCAACGTCAAGGTCCTCACAGACTTTGAAAATAGAGTCATCCAGCTGGCCCATGCTGATCTAGACTGTTCCTGTGCCTTCAGTGATGTTGGTAGTGCTCAACCAACTTAGGATCCAGCAGTGAAACATCCATAGACAACCATGCCCTGAGTGATGTGTCCTATTTCACAAACCACAGCCATGCGCTAATTATCTCTCTTTACTTTCACAGGCACATCTCGGAAGGAACTGAGGGGTTTGATGAGCCAGGTCCTCAACTCAAGCCCCGAAGACACATTGGAAAAAGAACCTGATAACACCCTAACTAAAGTCCCATCACATCACTCACCCAGACCCTCCACCAGTGCAGAGACACACACCTCGGTGGGACCTAGCTTTAGAGCAGCCTGGGGATCACAATCTGGTGAGCATATCACGCTTTCTGGGCTGCGGCAGGGACTTTCCAGGTTTCCGGCTTTCAGAGGACTACTGGAGGCCAGAAATGTGCTGAGTCTGAGTCAGATGAGGAACCTCTGGACTCGGTCATACCTCACTTGCTGGAGCTGCAAAGGCAAGCTCGGGAATATCAGGAAGGTATGTCCACTGCACTCCTCAGATTGCAAGGTACAATGGAGTAGTCCATCCATCTTCAAACTGAGTTAATAGCACCGGCATGCCAACACACCGAGGTCAACACTGGTAGGATGGTGGCTGCCATGGAGAGCTTGGTCCACGGCATCACTGTTGCTCAGGCTCAACTCCATAGTTGGCCTCCAAAAGCATGTACATAAAAGGGGTGTGGGGCAGCTCGATCTCACTCCAGCTTCCTCTTCACCTATAAGAGTCAGCCTGTTATGATGTGAAACCTTGGTTCCTGCACAAGATAAAGGCAGGTGTCTCAGTCCAGGGCCTCTTCCCTGTGCACTGTGTAACATTCAGACCAAAGTGAAGGTCCGGCCTCACATTCACTGGACACATTACTGATGCCTGCACCTCGATGGTGCTTGTCATTGCTGCCAGATTGTAGTGGGCAGGCGTCACAGAGTTCTGTTATTCTCTCTGTGTGCTCTCAGCATCTTTGAGGTGGGGCTAGGCTCCCATCTCTTCGGCATCTGTGACTGGTAATGCTGTGCTCCTGAAGGGGTCAGGTGCTGAAGGCTGACAAAGGATCAGGAGCATTTAAAGTTTCACGGCTACTTCTCCATAATTTGACCGTGATCACAGGGCACAATCAAGCTGCCCTCAGTCAGACAGGAGTCAGACATTCATAGAGGCAATGTGAAGATCAAAAGAGTGTCCTCACTGCATGTTGTCATCATCCTTCTAGAATCTAGCGCCTATTAGGGCTTCCGCTGCGCCTCCATGACATGACCCTGAGCACTGAGGCTATGTGCACTGCCATCAAGCACACAGGAGTCAAACGTTCACAGATGCAAGGTGAGGATGTCAGGACTATCCTCACTGCATCTTGTCATCATCTCCACAAATCTTGTGGCTATGAGGGCCTCCTGAGCATGCCTGCCACATCTGGCCAGTGCGATTGCCTCATCGCCGGCATCCTCGTCTTCCAGTACCTCATCGTCATCAGCTCTTTGACGTCTTCCTCATCAGAGGAGACATGCATCTCCTCCATCCCCTCCATACAGCTAGCTACGATGACGCACAACACCCTCTGCGGACTCTATTGCAGTGCTCCACCAGACCTGTTGAGGCACCAGAACCTCATTGTCAAAATGCCTATTGTTTGCTCCACCAAAATTCAGGGTGCATCATGACCCTCAATATCCCGTCTCTCTGCTGCAGTCTGACGCCACAGCATGGGCATCATCAGCCACATCCTCTGTGGGGAGACCTTGTACCTAAGGAGCCAACCCTGTGGCCTCTCTGGGCCCTGGAAGATGTCAGGGATCTGAGACCTGCTAAAGATGTAGGAGTCATGAACCCTCCCTGGGAATCGTGCACAGACCTGTAGGATGCGTTTGTGGTGGTTGCACAGCAGCTGAACATTCGGCGAGTGGAAGCCTATGTGGTTTATATAATTAACCGCTTGTTGCCACGGAGATCTAAGTGCCACGGTGAGTGCAGTTGATTGCACCCTGCACCTGTGGGAAACCTATGATCTGCGCAAATCCCAACGCTCTTGCTTCCTGGCTTTCATGATCCCTGGTGAGATGCATAAAATTCTGGGGCTTCACAAAGATGGCATCCATAACCTCCTGGATACACTTGTGCATGGAGGCTTGCGAGATCTTGCAGAGGTCACCTGTGGAACCCTGGAAGGAGCCACTGGCGTAAAAATTGAGCGCCGCAGTCACTTTCATGGCCATTGACAGTGGATGCCCTCCATGTCCCCATGGCATCAAATACTACAGCAAGTGGCATATGTGAGTGACCAGTTCCCTAGACATGCGCAGTCTTCAGCGACACTGGTTCTCAGTCATCTGCAGGAATGACAGGCACTATCTATAGACCCTGGGTCTAGCGAGGTGCCTAGGAACGATGTCTCTCTGTGGATCTTCAGCTGCGCACGCAGCAGGCCCTGCCGCTCCTTCATCTTGAGGGAGGTGCTCCTCCCTTTGCCGAGTCAGGTGCCCCCGCTGCTCTCTTCTTCTTCTTCTCTGCTCCCTGTAAGCCATGAGGCAGACCGTTAATTCACCAGGCTCCATGATCCTGATGTTCTCCTCCTGCAGGATCAAAGAGAGACACACATAGGTTAGCATATGTGTCCCAAGAACCTCTCTTGGTTAAGTCTGAAGGCCCCTTCATGCATGCAGGAGAGTGCTAGCTACCACTTGGATGGCTAGTGTATAGTGCGCTTAATGGCTGTCCGAAATCCCACCCACCTCCACCCACTCCACTTGACCGATTGACGGCAGGTTTGCCCACTGGACTGCATGCTGTGCTCTCAGCTGAGGCGCAGGCATTCTCCTAACCTGCACTGCATGGCTGCACTGTTACCTTAAACCATGGGGGAGAGTGGTCCAAACCTTAAAAAAGACATTGCAAGGGGCGGAGAGCATCTCCACCAGTGACCATGCCATGGCCACCTTTCGCAAAGGGATTATACAACTGCCCATTGCTCTGCTGCCCCTAAAATGCACATTAATTTGCAGTCTGCGTGAGAGGGATGAAAGGTTCTGGAGCATTTGGTGGCACGTTCATGTTTTTGCATTGCTTGAGTGGGCAGAAAAGCTTCAGAGGCCCAACTCCAAGCATGTCAATGGGGCTGCAGCAGAACGGTCTCACCTGTGGAAGAATGCTCACTTTTGACAAGCTTTTCCAAACCTGTGGCTGCTTCCCTCACACCCCTCCCCCCAACTCCCTGGCATGTGCTTGAGTACTTCCTTCAAACTGTGTTGCCTTGCCTCTCACCCACCCCCCACCCCCACCACACCTACCCCCCTCCCCCACCACCCAGCCTGACCCACACTGGAGCCCTTGCCCTGATACCACGTTGTAAACCAGCCGGGAAAAAGCAAACGTGCAGCGCCTTTTCTTCAATTTCCTATGGGTGATACGAGTGCTGCTCAAGGTTGTGTGTACTCACCTCCGAGTTCCCCTCGAAGTTCAGCTTGCCAGGTGCATGCCTTTTAAAGGCAATCATGAACCACGCCATTCTGGAGTCATGCTGATGTGGGTGGTAAATTTACATGGGAGGGTGATTCCGGCAAGCAGGGCTAATAATGAGATGCTAATGTATTGAAATTAAGTTCCTGACATGGCCTGCCTCCGACAGGTGGAGCGGACAATCGCAAACTGGTTTCAGGACAATGTGAAACCAATTTTTGACCTTCTCACCATTTGTCCCCCCTGCTCACCAAGTCGCCCAGGCCAATGATGCCGGAAAATTCTGGGCTCAGATGCGCATTGGGCCTTATACGATGGGACTTCTCTGGCATCGGTCATTAGATACTAGTACAGGGCCCTTTACCAATGTAGTGGGTGACAGCACATCTGGTGGTGAATATTCTGCAAGCCCAATAGATTTGTGGGCCAGTGTTTCAGATCATAGGCCCAGATTTTGCATAAAAAATGAGAGTGAGGCTATCAGCAATCACCACTATTAAAGATTAAAGTGGGCAGGAACTTCTGGCACTTGCACAGTTAAGCAATGACATCAGGAAGTTACTGTGGAGCTGCCCTGTCCCAGCAGAATCTTCACTATCTCACTGAGACTTGACATTGAAATGGAAAAACATAGGCCTGAATTTCACGCTTGAAATTGTGCCAATTTGATGGGAGCGGAAGCGGATGTGGAACCTGTTCTCAGCCACAGTTGCGTTGCAACCACAATTTCATGTTGGCTGGCTAATTAAGGCCCGCCCAGTGTGAAATGCATCTTCTCAATGGTCGGGAAGGGCCAGGCGGGGGCAGGGACCTATCGGACGCTGGGTCCAGTGGTGACGAGGCAGGCGCTTTGAAACTGGCAAAGGCAGCTCTCTGAAGGCTGCCATGGGAGAATCTTCTCAGAGTTGGCCCAGAGACTGGAAATGTCAGCAAAGAGAGCAAGTCAGGTGGGTACTTGGCCCTCCCGTTTCTTGGACAAGTGTCTCGCGGTCCTTGTGGAGGAAGTCGGTGTCAGGCGGGACACTCTCGTTTCCAGCAATGGTAGGAGGAGGCCACCACATCAAGCCAAAAAAGCTTGGGAGGAGGTGGCAGCCAAGGTCAACAACCACGGCATTGTGTGGCGCACATGGGTGCAGTGCTGCAAAAGGTTCAATGATCTGCTGCGCTCGGCAAGTGTGAGTACCGAGTTGGCATGGATCAGTATGGAGAAGTGTTAAGGGCTGGCTGTCCGCCTGTGGAGTTCAGGGGTGCGAGACTCTGAGTGCCAACTGTCTATCATGCCAGAGCTGGCCAAGGGGATGAGGCCTGGCTGCTTGGCTGAGTGGCTTGAGGGACACGTCTCAGATTCCACCTGAACCTCAAACAATTGTGAAGTGCTTTTGCCAATGTGCACCGAGATACTAGCTGCTGCTTTAATGCCCACCGAGATGCTAGTATTGGTTAAAGTCATCACATTAACATTGTGCATGCCAGGCACCCTGGTGAGACAACAGAGATCTGCATCATTGTGCCCTCATCTTCCAATGATCAATGGGGGCTCCAGGATCGAGGCTCACAACAATGAAGAGACTACACTAGAATAGTTGCACAAGCTGAAAATCTCACCTCTGTGCACTGCACTCTTACCTTTGCCTGGCAACAGCGCCTCTCCACGCACGATTGCACATGGGGCTCAAGCTCCAGGACTTCTGGCTCGTATCTCAAGAGGATTAGGAGGCTAGCCGGTCTGCGACCTCTCTATTTTGTTGTGGGCCATCTTGTCCTGAAACAAGAGAGGAGCGTTGATTAGTCCACTCTCTACCTGCAGCGCCATTACAGCCTGGCCAACTCCAGCTGGGGAGCGCCTGGCAGGGCACATCTGAGTCGTGGCCCTCGAGCCGCAAGGCACTCAGTCCAAGCAGACAGGGCTCACCCCCTTGGCCCGCTCTGGCATGTTAACAGTTGGCTCTCAGACTCTAGCACCTCTGAGCTCCACAGGCCAGACCTTAACATTTCTGAACGCTGACCCACATCAGCATGGTACTCACCCTTCTTGAGCGCGCCAGGTTATTGGAGCGCTTCCAGCACTGGACCACCACACCACATCATGGCTGCTCAACTTTGTTGCCACCTCCTCCTGTGCCCTCTTGGTGAGGTGTGGTGGACTCCTCCTCACATCCCTGGGGACAAGGGTCTCCCTCCTGGCAGCCACCTCCTCCAGGAGGACAACGAGGCACTCATCAGGAAAGCGGGGGGCCGAGTGCCCATCCAACCTGCCCTCCCGCCTGCCATGCCCAGCCGCCATCTGGTCCATAGCGAAGGTTCAGGGGATGTGCTCTGTGGCAGCCTTCCAGAGGCTGCCTGGGCCACTTTTAAAGCCGCCGCCGAGTTGCCATTGGAGCTGGCGGCCGACAGGCCCCCGCCCGCGCTCAGTGTGGATCTGCGTTTCACTCAGGGTGGACCTTAATTGGCCTGCAAGCGTAGAATTGTGGTCGGAGCCCGATTTCAGATGACGGTCCATTGCATGGCTGCTGCTGGGCCCGCTTGCCACACCAGCCCAGTGATGGGAAAATCCTGCCCATAGTTCTGTTCATTTGATGTGAGTGTCAAAATTATATAAATTTTGCTTTTCTCTTAATGGACTGAGTATGCTTCACTAGTTTTGTAGGTGCAGAGCATGCCATTATTTAATGCTGGATGTGAGTAGCTTTATTGCACAGGCACTGAGTGGAGACTTTGGATTCAAAGGCAAGGGACATTGCAGACATCCGGGATGGAGGCAGCAGCCCTGGCACAAGGTGGAAGCAGATCTTTGACAGCCTAGCTGAAGGAGCGTTGGATCAAGTCGTCCCTGATGTCCCTGCCTTCCTGCAGGTTACCAAGGTCTGCCTCCATGCTCTCAGCATTCTTACCATGTTCCTCTTCTGATTCACTACTGGATTCATCCTGTGTGGCCTGTGCAGCTGCCACAAGATCCTCTTCCTTCAGTGGGTTTCCCCTTGCCAGTGCCAGACTGTGGAGAGTGCAGCATGCAACCATTATCAGTGACACCCACTCTGGGGGGTATTGTTGTTCTTCCCCTGAACGATCCAGGCATCAGAAGCGCATCTTCAGAAAACCTATGGTCCTCTCTATCATCGCCCTTGTGGAGGCATGACTCCTATTGTAACACTGCTCTGCCTCTGTTCTTGGGTGGTGGAGAGGTGTCATAAGCCACATTTTCAACAGATAGCTCTTGTCATCCATCTAGTCAGGCTGGAGAACTGAATAGCCTTGGCACCTGTAAGTGTCTGAGGATGTAAGCATCATGGCAGCTGCCAGGGTACCTTGCACAGACTTGCAGAATCTGCATCCTGTGGTCACAAGCTATCTGCATGTTCATGGAGTGGGAGCCCTTCCTGTTGACAAAGTCACCTGGCTGACCCGCTGGTGGCTTGATGGCCACAGTGCGCAGTCGATTGAACCCTGGATGCAGGGGAACCCAGCAATCGCTGCAAAGCCTCTGGCTCGCTCAGCCTGGCTGGCCTCTCCCATTCGGAAATGAATAAATGTCATTACCCGTCACTGGGTAATTTCACAGAGCATAAGCCACTAGCAACTGTGGACAGCTGATTGGGATACTCCACACAAATTCCCCACTGACAGCTGGAAAAAGCCGGATGCATAGAAGTTGAGGACCACTGTGACCTTCAGAGCCACTGATGTGGGGTGTCCACCCACACAGTCAGAGCTGATCTCAGGCCCAATCATCTGACAAATGGAGGTCACTGTCCCCCTGGAAAGGCAGAGCCTCCTTCTGCACTGGACATCGGATGTTTTGAGGTAGCTGCCTCACTGCCTCTAAACCCTGGCAGCAGGACAGTGGCATCTTCGGCGGCCCCTTATGCCTTGGACTTCCTGCTGGCCCTGCGCCCTTTGTGCCTGTGCCTGTCTTCCCACAGGTCACTCCCCTGGAAGTTGCATTGGGACACTTGGCATCCTCTCCCTTCTGCCCCTTTTTTCCTTCTCAGAGGAGGTGCCAACAGCGCAATCCCCATTACCAGGGTTACAGAAGGCTGCCTGATACCTGGAAGGGTCCACACGTCCTAAATCATCTGGGTGCTTGGAAGATACAATGAGCCCTGAAGTGAAGCCTGGAAATGCTAAGCATGAAGCTCAGAACAGAGATGAAGCTGTCAAGTTCAAATAAGCAACCAGCAGCAAACTATCTCCTAAACTCCTCACTACTCAGAATGACAATGCTGCTGACCTTTTTTATCCCGACCTTGGATGAGATTTTGTTAAAAGCGGGCTTCCTGGCTGTCCTTTTTGCCCGTGTGACAAGTGCGAAATCGCACAAGCAATGTAAAATCGAGTACAATTGGCTTTTTAACTGCGTTAAGTGGCCTTTTAATTGTTGGCAGGCCCAGCTCTGATATCTGCGTGCGTTCCCAGACCTGAAGATTGCGCACGTGTCCGGGATGGCGTCGGGATGCTCGCCCAACGTCATCTCGCGCTATTTCACATACATTTGGGTAGGGCATGCACCCACCCGTGAGGTGTAAAATTCTGCCCATAAAGTTGGCATGCTTATATAATAAATGCCCACTAAACATACCAGAAAATTTTAGAATTTGTCAAGTCTAATTGCTCTTTTTAATAGTGTGTTCAGTCTTATTTACTGCAAGCGGCACCCCTGGCACTAACAACTGACTTTTATAAATGTGGATTCTTATTCCTTCTGATTTTAATTATTGCTGGAGATCTTTAAAAGATTAATAAAAAACTTATTAATACATTTCTCTCTCCTTTAATCTCTCTGTCTTAATCCTATCTTTCTTGCCTGCTCTCCATTTTAATTTCCATTCATGACTGAGGGTGATATACACCACACATCAAAGCTGGAGGGCTCTAGGGAAGTAGAGGCAGGTATGGACAGTACTCCTAAGAGGCTGGATGACATACGCAGCAATGCTCAGCAGGACAGAGATACACAGCTTAAGGAGACATGAAACAGGCGGATCTACCCGGAGAACCAGTGTAAAATGTGTGCCCACTGTCAGAGATACCCGAGGCTTTATAGAGTCGTGGGATGAGAATGGAGAAGATCATTTGTCATGTGGTCTACAATGTCTCAGTGTTCTGAGTGCATGAGCTTATGCATTGAGAGAGTGACCAATCTCATGGAGAGTTATATGCAGCATCACTCAGAGTAGATGCAGGAACAGGGCACTGACATGGATAGAATACATGCCACAGTCTGCAGCATATATCGAGCTGTAACACAAATGGAGCAAAGAGGCATGAGGTGGATGCTAGCTGCTCTCCAGCTGGTGGCTCCCTCTAGTGATCAAAGGCACCTGGAATGGCTGAGGTGATACAGATTGTGATGAAGGGCCCACTCCTCATGGAGTACGGTCATCACCATCCACGTCCATGTTTCCTCTGATGGATGAAGCATCTGTAGAGTCAGGCCCTGTGATAAAGGCTTCCCTGCAGTGATGCTGGAGCAGCAGCCATTGGAGCCGCCTCCCAGCACCTTCCTGATGGGGCCGTCCACCATGTCTCAGTACCAGACAGGCACTAGTGAGCAGTCTACCTCCACATCATCCTCAGCCACAAGAGGAAATACCTTGTAGGCCGTCTGCAGAACCATTGGATTGCTGTTGTCACTTTGTGCATCACTTGGAAGTTTCTAGCCTGAATACTAGTGAGTTGTTAAGTGACGAAGCACTGGACATGATGTTGCACTAAGGCAGACTTGTGTGTTTCCATCTCATCATGGTAAGATGCAGAATAATGGGAAGTAAGGGTTATCAAGGCAATGCATTGTGCTGAGGAGCCATGGAGTGCTTGTGCCACAGGAAGGTTGCTGACTTTTGTTCTTGACTGATGCTTGGTCTCACTCAGATGAAGGAGATTCTCCTCTCCAATTGTCCTGCAGACTGAGTCTGGTTCAGGTCCAACCTCTCTGCATCAGAATGACCCTCGAGTCTAATCCATCCGGATGAGCACTCTGCCTCCTGAGCTTGCTGCAATGACATTCCAGCAAAGTATGGGCACCACTCTCCAGATCTCCTTCAGCTTCCTTCCTCCTCATGCCTGTCTTCCTCCTTCTCATCCTCCTCCAAGGAGCTTTGCTGTTCTAGCACTTCTCCTTCTTAAAGGTTCACATCTCCCTGGAGGAACATGTAATGGAGGGCTCAGCAGGCCACTGCAATGGGAGAGACCTTTGAGGGAGTGTACTAGAGGTTGCCACCTGACTGGTCCAGGCATCCGAACCTCATCTTCATGAGGCCACAGATCTGCTCAATGATGACCCTTGTGCTCAGGTGGCATCATTTGTTGCATCTCTCAGCCTCCATGGCAGCTTGACACACTGGAGTCGTCAGCCATTTCCTCGCAGGATAAACTTTACCTGCTAACAGCCATCCACGGATCTCCGATAGCTTCATGAAGAATTGAGGCAACTGCCAAGTGCTGGAGGATGAAGGTGTCATGGCAGCTTCCAGGAAAGTGTATTCACCTACACAAAGCCCTTGCTGTGCTCACGTATCAGCTGAATGTTTAGGAAGTGGAATCCATTCCTGTTGAGGAACCTCCCTGGCTGGTCAGTCAGTCAGTGCTTTGATGATCCCCTGCACCTGAGGGAATCATGTGATGGAGACAAACCCCACAGCCCTTTAGACTCAATGATCACTATCCGCTTGGAATCAGTGTAATCCCTTGTCCTCTCGAAAAGAGCATCCATTACCTCCATGAGACAATGATGTGCTGCTGCCGAGGAGATGCCACCAATATCTCCTGCTGCTGTTCCTTGGAAGGAGCCAGTTGCTCCAACCTGCCTACTTCTGAGTTTAACAGAGGTGGGACAAGGGAAGGGCAGTCAATCAGCTCTTGAGAGAATTGGTCAAGAGGTTAAATATTCTGATTTAACTTGTTTTCAGGTTTAACAGTGGCTGACTGGGTTTCCCAGGCCCCAGACAGTCAGCAGATGAAGAGAGGTGAGGATAGCTTCACAGTGAAGATAAGTGCCTTTACAGCACTGTTTGCAGACCAGGAAGAGCAAGAGTGTTTCCTTGATGCAACACTGTCACCCTCCCATTGCCCCAGAACCCACCTCCCTAAACAAAGACCTCTAGGGTTTGAGATCAGATACCTTCCAGGATCATGGATCAGAAGTACCTGCAGCTTGCTTCAGATTCCTCTCTGCCGACTGGAAACCAAGCCTTCAATTAGGCTATCTATATTTTCAAGGACAAATGGTACACACTATGGAGATAAAACTCCACAGCATGTGGTGAAACCCAGGCTTTCCATTAGAAACTCCATTCCCCTGCTGACGTAACCCAACCCTATTATGATCGAGGCCAGATGTAACATTTCAGGCCAAATGATCTTTCAGAAGAGAGCATCAAGAAGCCTTTTTTTTAAAAGAGTGGTTACAGTTTTTAGTAGTTGGAGATGCAGATCATTTTTGGTTTTTAAATTTATGCCATTTTTCACAACCATGAAAAAGTTGTTGAATGGATCAGGAAACAGGGTGGCTAAATGTTAGAATTATTGATGTGGACCATAAATGTTGACATGGACTGTTCAAGTCAAATGGCCTCCTTTTGTGATTTAACTTCTATGCATTTCTGTGTTTCATACTTAAAAACAAAATTGTCTTAATCAAAATGTTTTGAAAATGAGTTTCCTTTACCATTTATCGATTTTGAATACCTCCTATCCACATTTTGCATGGCAATATTTTGGAATTGGAGCAGAAGGCATCCAAGGATCATAGTTAAACCCTCTTTTCATATATCTACAGCTGTTAACGTCAAGATCAACATGGCACTGAATTTTATGCATCCAAGTCGTTCTAGTGATCAGTTGGACCTGAGTGGCATATTACATTTAGCAGCTCAGCACGCCATCAAGCAAATCATGCATGTCCTCTTCCAGAGTGTTGGGGAATACTTCCATTTCCAGACAGATGGGCCAGTGTAGGCACAAAGGGCAATGGAATTTGCTGCCATTGATGGATTCCCTCTGGTCCAGGGACTGTACTCACAAAGCCTTCAAGGCATTAACAGAACAGACAGCCAGATTTCTGAGCTTCCACTCATCGAATGTCTTATCGGCTGTGACCACAATAAAGGCACCTTGCAGATCTTTATTCCCGGGCATCTGTCATGATTCCTTTATTGTTTGAGAGTTCCAGCTGCCGCAACTCTTTTGGCCAGGTTCCGTGGGTAGCTATTAGTGGATAAGGATTATTCCGAGAGGGTAGCAGGCACCATCCACATGGTACCCAACCATGAATAGAGAGAGGCAATAAAACCCAAAGCCATTTACCAACACCCATCTGCACTGAGCAATTGGCACCTTGAAGACACTCTTCCATTACCTGGACTGGTCGGGTGGTGCCCTCCAATACAAGCCAGCCAGGATGTCCCATATTGTCATTATCTGCTGCACACTGCATAACATAATTACACAAAGAAAATTGGAGCTGGGTGACTAAAAGGATTTGGAATGCCAATTCCTCGAAGAAGGGCAGAGAGGAGGAAAAAGAGGAGGAAGAGGATGACATTAGGGCGTTTTTAGGGATCCCAGCACCCAGGCACTGGACGGAGACCACTGAGGCCGTTTGGGCTTCACAGCAACTGGCAGGCTTGCATGGCTGCAAGAACAACGTGAATTCAGCAATATTTCATGTGAGTGCCTCTCAGCCCTATGACAGATGACTTCATAAATCACCTTCCACCATAGAGAGAAATCATGCAGTTAGCACACACATCTGAAGAGGTCTGGTGCCACCCAAAGACATTGAGAATGGGGTCTCCACTGCCATAATTGCCCCACATCACAGACCATGGCAATACAGCAAACCCTGGCACCCAACCATGCCCCCACCACCATGCCCCTCCTCCTTGCTAAACTCCATTTCCCTTTTGACATCAAGCATTAACAACACACAAATCTGATCAAGAACATGAGCAATTATTATTACAGGAAAAGTAAATGCACAAACAAATTAAGAAAATATCACACAGTGCCACTGTGCATAAAGTGCAACTGACAGTTTTGTGCCTTGCATTCATGGCCACTCCTATATGTATTCCCCTTGTTGCTGAGGATGAGGTGAAGGCAGCCTGTTCCGTCATATCTACAATCGGCTGAGATACTTGTGGCTTCCGTCCTTGTCTTGGAGGTGCCTATGGGGACTGCTGGACCTGCATTATTGGGCTTCCAGTTATCTGGAGAGCTAGATGGTGAGGGACAGACAGCAGCTAATTTGGCACAGGGGATGGGGAAGTGGTGGATTGAGATGAAGAGGGTGTTCACTCAAAGGTAGGGGAGGTGAGACCTCTTTGTGAGATGGAAGCCCTCAGGGTAAAGGCCAATGGGGGGATGGGTGGGGGCAAGGGTGCACTTCAGGCAGGCATCTGGACCCAGGAGCTAGGTGTGAAGGCTCTCAACTCCTGAATCCACCAAGTTGTCTCCTCAATGAAACAACTTCACTATCATATTTAAGTTCCAACCCACCTCCTTGGAGAGGGTTTCCTGCCCAACAAATCTCTGACTTCAGTTAAAGCTGGAAATGGACTGGTTTGAGTTGGGCTTTTCAGATGTCAACTCCACCCCCACCAAACGCAAAGCCACCTGCTTTTTTCAGCCCAATTTTCAGCTAACATGTTAACATTTCAGACCATGAACTCTCTCCTTCATCTTCACCCCTTTTTTATCCCTTTTTACAAAATTCATTTTTTTATCCACTTATTTCATTTTTATTTTTATTCATTTATTCCTTGTTTTATCCCCTTTTTATACTCCTTTTTTTATCCCATTTTCGATCCTTTTTTCCCACCACCACTGCCACCTCCCCCCACCACAACTGTTACTTGTTCATGTTGTTCTTTCCAGAGTGTTTATCCTTGTTCTGCTATTATCACATTCTGCTTTCTTACCATTATGCCACTATCAGCACCTTTTTTTAGCCTTTACCACTACCATTAACACTCCCTTTGCCCTTTTGTTCATGACATCTTTGTCAATCCCTCCTTTGCCCCACCTATCACTGGCCTTCTAACCAGCTTCACCTGTTCTACCCACCTTAAACAGAATACATTTCTTCACATTTCTACTTCTCTGTAGCTCTGAAGAAGGGTCATACAGACTCGAAATGTCTACTCCGTTTCTCTCTCCACAGATGCTGTCAGACCTGCTGAGTTTTTCCAGCATTTTCTGTTTTTCCTTTCAGATTTGCAGCATCTGCAATATTTTGCTTTTATTTAAGTTAACATTTCAGTTCATTTCAGGTTACCTCTCCACTCTTGTACTTGAGGAGTTAGCTCATTTGACATAAACATATTATTGTGTTAAATAAAATAAGATATTAGAAACTCATCTCTATGTTTACTACTGGTGCAATGTAGCTATTCTGCTGTGTACCATATGCTGTTGATGCCGTCTTTATTTTTTCCCTTTCTACATTGTTATTGTTTCTATGTAATTTAACATTTTCAAAAGGCAAAAAAGTCAGTCTTAAGTTTAAAACTTGTTTTTGATAAATGAAAAGCTTCCAAAGGTTTGTGTGTTCAGCTATTACCATTTCAAGCATTATCCTTGCATTGTTTTTCTTCTTAATCTTTTGCAGCTATCTATTAGTTTCCATTCTGCTTCATAAAAGAGGTTTCTATTGTAGTACTTTAACATGAAAGGAATGACTTTCATATTAAGCTTTTTGAGACCAAATACAAAATCTTCTTTTTCTTTCTCATAGCAAAAGATTATGTTTCATAAAAAAGCTATTGATCTTCCTTCCCACAAATATCAAAGGTTAAAATATCATTTACGCTGTGTGAGCTAAAAAAAATACTATTTTAACCTTTTAAGTATTGTAAACAGTATTTATAAATGTCCAATATCTGCTATGGCTCCATGTGACAAATGTGCGCCTATTGTTAACTCAGTCCTGGGAACAGCTTATTAAATTTTAATAATGCATATCATCTATCACTTCTCTGTTGAATTATTTCTTATTCTTACAGTGCTTTCAAGATTACAAATAAACAAAAATTGTTTACAGAATGTACCTTCAAAATAATGGGACGCCCTAGAAACTGAACTGGTCAATGTGAAACAGTAGGAAGCATAATGCCTGTCAGTCTTATTTGATATGAAAAACTGTTAATTGCAAGATGAAAATCAAAAGAAAATAATCCAGCCTCCCCAAGGACTTTAGTCATTCCAGCATCTACGTTAGGTTATTCACAGTGATTTGTAGCTTTGATTTGGTGACTAATCAGAAGAAAGGATGTAAAAGTACACACAACATCACAAAACGTATTCACCCACAATTCACTCATTATAGCTCTATTTCCAGTCCCTCCCTAATACCCTAGTAAAAGCAGGATAAAATGTACAGGAAAATATGAAACACACTTGATGACATGAGGGGAGGGAGAATCTAATAATTCCACTTGTTTTTCATTGTTTTGTTATTGCTAATGGGGAAAGGAACCTGTTTGTCTGTAAGATGCATGAATGAAACAATTGTAAACTCACATGTGAAGATTAACATGCCAGAGCTGCTTGTTTTAGTAAAGGAGTTATTGCAGAGGCGGTTGGAGTGATTGCAGTCCTTATGGAAATGGGGCTGCCTCGATGAATTAATTGTACAAAAAAAAGTTTCCCCTACCAGCAGGATGCTGATAAACAATAACTTCGATTGAAAAATCTCCATGTTATTTTCTTGTCAAACTGCAAGTTAAACATTTGAGTACAAAAACTCATTCAAAACACTGACTTTATTAATATATATCTAAATTTTCTTTTAGATTTACATAAATACTTTGCCCATATTTTTCCTCATTTTTTCCCCAAAATAGCTCCTTGCTTCTGGGCAGATTTATTTTTATTTCAGAGAGTGGGATCTACTGGTGATTTCTTCATTACTAATATATATTGTGTTATAACTTCCTGGGAGGTAGCATTTCTTGGAATGTAATGGAAAAGTCATTTTTCTGGAGGTGAAAGGTTCTGCCATTGTGATGAATTCCTATCAGCATAGCTAAAATGCACCAAAAGAAGCACCATGGTACAGGAATCCATTCAAGCAGGGGTAGTTAATGAGAATGTAGTGGTAGTAGGAGACAGTATAATCAGAGGGGTGGGCACAGTTCTCTGTAGCCGAAAGTGAGAGCCCAGACGGCTGTGTTGCCTGGTCGGTGCCAGGGTTCAGGATATCTGCTCAGGATTGGATAGCAACTTGCAGCGGGAGGGGGAGGATCTGCTTGTCGTGGTCCACGTGGGTACCAGTGACATAGATAGGACTAGGAAGGGGTTTTTCTTAGGTATTATGCGCAGCTAGGGGCCAAATTATAAAGCCGAGCCTCAAAGGTAATAAGCTCTGGATTACTACCTGAGCTACGAGCAAACTGGCATAGGGTAAATAAGGTTTGAGAGATGAATGCGTGGCTCAAAGGCTGGTGTGGAAGAAATGGGATTCAATTCATGGGGCACTAGCACTAGTACTGGGGAGAGTGGGAGTTGTACCGTTGGGATAGACTTCATCTGAACCGTGCTGGGACCAGTATTTTGGCGAGTTGTTTAACTAAGGCGATAGAGATGTCATTAAACAAAATAGTGGAGGGAAGGATAATGTGAGGTGAGATTTAGTAAACTAAAGGGAAACGACAAGGTAATAGAGCAGGGTAGCAATTTGGGTAATGATAAAACCAGAGTGTGGCAGGAAGGGACGGAGCATACAAACTTAAGTCAGCATCAGCAGTTAAGGCCAGAGAGTGCAAAAATGGTAAAAACGACAGAGGCTCTGCATCTGAATGCATGCAGCATTTGTAACAAAATGAATGAATTGTTAGCACAGGTAGAAATAAATATATATGACCTAATAGCCAATCAAGAGACATGGTTGCAAGGTGACCATTGCTGGAACCTGAATATTGAACAGCATTTAACATGTTGGAAAAAAGGAAGCTAGGAAAGAGTAGTGGAGTAACTCTGTTGTTTTAAGGATGACATTAGTACGGTAGTACCGGGGGATCGGTGGCATAGTGTTATTATCATCTGGACAAGTATTCCGGAGACCCACAGCAGATGGTGAAATTGAATTCAATAAAAATCTGGAATTAAAAAGTCTAATGATGACCATTAAATCATTGCTGATTGTTATAAAAACCCATCTGGTTCACTAATGCCCTTTAGGGAAGGAAATCTGGTGTCCACACCTGGTCTGGCCTACATGTGACTCAGATCCACAGCAATGTGGTTGACCCTTAAATGCCCTTTGAGCAAGGGGAATTAGGGATGGGCAATAAATGACACCCGCATTCCATGACAAATAAATAAAAAGTGAGAGATGACCTTAGCTCGAAAGAGCAAGATGCAGAAGCAGTTTGGGTAGAGATAAGAAATAGGAAAGGTAAAAGGTCCCAGTGCGAGTAGCTTATAGTTACACTGTAGGGCAGGGTTATACAGGAATAAATAAGTGGGGCCTGTAAGAAAAGGTACCACAATAATCATGGTTGACTTTAATCTACATGTAGATTGGGTGAATCAGATTGGCAAAGATAGCCTGGAAAATGAGTTCAAGGGTCTGAATTTTGTGCACATCATGCACACGCGATCTGTGGGCCATGATTGCCACTTCCACCCACGATCATCAAAAGAATGCAATTTCATGCTGGCTGCCCAATTGAGGGCCAGCCAGCATGAATCATGCCCCTACATTGAGGAAGGGCTGCAGGCAGGATAGAAGCATGGCAGGTGGCAGATCTAACGGGTGGGGTATTTTTAAATGGCTGAGGCAGCACACTGAAGGCTGCCAGGAGTTTCACAGGATGCATAGGGAGCTGTACAAATATAAGCTGAAGGTATGGCATTAGTACCTGCTCGTCATGCCAGGAGGGAGGAAAATGCAGGTGGGCACTCTTCCCCTCTTCTCAGACGTGAACAGCTGGAGTCCAGGACGATGTTGAGTCTGAAGCAGATGTTGAATGTTAGTGGGATGCATGGGGAGGTCTGGCGGAAATTTCCTGAAGGTTTGTATGTCATGGTCTCTGTCACAGAGGAGTCCATGCAGAACGTGAGCACTGTGTTAACCCACAGCTCCAAGCACACTGCCTCCTCCACTGAGAGAGTGGAAACTCTTACGGAAGTGCAGCTCCAGGAACAGAATCAGGGGTTCCTGGGGTTGCGTTCAGACCTAAAAGCCCACACACCTGTAGTAACTCAGAAGGTCACTGCCAGTGTGAGAGATAGATGAGGCACCTAGTCTCTCTGCTTGGAGCCCATCCATCAATGGTGGGCAGTGGGCTGCAGTCATGCCTCACGCTAGTGGATGAGCTGCCTGTCGTTCATGTGAGCTCATGGCGCTCCGGACAAGGGCGGCAGTTCCTCTGCCAGTGACCACGGCATTTTTTCAGGTCGCAATGACTGATAAGTGCCCAGTCATGTTGCTGATTGCACCCTCCCAGGCGGAGCCTGCTCAGGGTATCCTGGTACACGAATCACACAAAAGTTGGTATGCTCAGAGATGATCTTATTGAAACATATAAGATCCTGAGGGGGTTTAATAGGGGGTGTTTCCTCTTCGGGGAGACTAGAACTAGGGGACTGTGGTAATGTGATGTGTAATATACTTTTAAGAAGAATGTTATAATGGAGGATCACATGATCTTAGTATCCAATAGCAGAGTAGCACAGGCTACTCAGTAGTGAGTAGTCTAAAGTTAGAGTCTGTAATGTAGAGGCAGGGTTTGAGTTGTAAGCATGCAAGTGTCTGCTGATCTACTGTGGTAGCAACCCGGCCACCCCGAAACAATGTGCAACCTGGATCCATTAGACCAACTAAACTAGTGACCAGGGTCCAACAAACTGGCGACAAGGAAAAGCAAGGAAGGGCAAAGAAATGCAAGAAAAGCGAGGAAGGAAATCAAGTGAACTGAAATCGGGTCGTATCTCGCACAGTAATTGTAAATAGAATTTTCGTCCTAATCATCGAAGCAGTCCCCTCTAAGCATGCCGCAGTTTGGAAAAGTTGATTCTTTCGACCCAGCCGAGGAGAATTGGTCTCATTACGTTCAAAGCCTCGCTTTCTTCTTCCAGGTTAGTGACATTGCGGGGGAGGAGGAGAGGCAAGCGATCCACGTGTGAGGGTAAAACCTATGGATTGATTCGAAGTTTGATGGCGCCCAGTGCCCCGGATTTGAAAAGTTTTGATGACTTAGTGAACCTTGTGAAGAGTCATTACCAGCCCAAGCCCTCGATAACGATGCAACAGTTCAAATTTAACTCAAGAATTAGAGCCCCAGGGGAGATGGTTGCTTGTTATGTGAGCAGTTAACAGAATATTGTGAGTTTGGTACTTCTATAAATGATATGCTTAGAGGTTCTTTGGTGTGTGGTATAAATGAAGATACAATTCAGAAGACATTACTGTCTGAAACAAATTTGGATTTTCAGAAGGCGCTAGGAATAACACTGGCCATGGAAAGCGCAGCAAGGGACTCGAAAGCCATTCAGGGAATGTAAAATGGTGCCCTCCTCCATGTTGGGCGGGGAGCCCCAGCCAAAAGGGGCACTAAAATGCACAGCTCTGATGAGAAGTGGGAAGCAGCCACCGCTTTCAGACAAATAAAAAGAAATGGCTTAGCAGTGAAAACATGGAATAATGGTAACAGAGGTGGAAGCATAAAACCTTGTAATGAATGGAAGTTTAAAAAAATCAAATGTTTTTACTGTCATCGAAGCAGACACCTCATGAGATATTGCAAGGATAGAATCAGGCAGATTTTCAATCAAAAGCAAAAACCTTGTGAGACCCATAACATAGAAGAGCCTGAAGTAATAGCTTTAGATATTTATTCATTGTATAATTTAAAGGTAGGAAGAACAGAACCAATCTATGTAACAGTGACGGTGAATGAGAGACCTATAAGAATGGAGGTGGACACAGGAGCTTCCACTAAGGTAATAAGTGAGCATACTTTCAAATACCTGAATTATGGAGAATGTAAGTTAAATTTGGAAGCAACAGATGCCAAATTGAAAACTTACCATGGGAGAAGACACCAAAATCAAAGGCATAACCAGGCTTGCTTTACAGGATGGAAGTCAATTAGTAAAATTACCCTTGATGGTGGTAGCAGGTGAGGGGCCAAGCCTTCTTGGACGGAACTGATTTGAAAGAAATTAAATTGGATTGGGCTGAGATCTTCCAGCTGAGAAGCGGTGGGACTGAGAGCCTGCTACAAAAATACGCCTCAGCTTTCCAAGATGAACTCGGGAATATCCAGCAGCTACAAGCAAAAATCCATGTGGATCTAGACGCTACCCCCAGATTCATGAAGACAAGAGCAATATCTTATGCAATGTGGGAAAAGTTAGATGTTGAATTGGACAGATTAGAAAAACTAGGAGTTATACAACCTGTGCAGTTCTCAGAATGGACAACACCAATAGTCCTCGTACTTTTACCGGACCAAAGCGTTCGAATTTGTGGAGGCTACAAATTGACAGTCAATAAAGTGGCTAAGTTGGAAAGACATCCTATACCAAAATTTAGAGACCTGTATGCTAAGCTTACATGAAGCTTGATATGCTTATCAACAGTTAGAGTTAAAGAAGGCCTCCCAGAAATTTGTCACAATTAATACACACAAAGGGTTGTAACAGTATACTGTTTTGGTGTATCTTAATCTTGCGCCATATTCTAGAGGACAATGGAAAGTTTACTGCAGAGGTTGCCTCACGTTGTAGTTTATTTAGATGATGTCCTGGTGACAGGGCTCACTGAAAAGGAGCATTTGGCAAACTTGGAAGAAGTTTTGAAATGTTTCTCACAGGTGGGAGTGAGTTTAAAAAAAAGTGCATATTCCAAGCGAAAGAGGTCATTTAATTAGGTCACAGGGTAGATTCACAGGGCCTCCACCTAGCTGAGGAAAAATTGAGAGCCATGAGAGAGGCATCAGTGCCAAAGAACACCTCCAAGCTTAAAACGTTCTTGGGGATGATCAATTATTATGGACATTTCTTGCCTAATTTGTCAACTGAACTGGCACCCCTGTATTACCTACTCAAGGAAAACCAACATTGGTCTTGGCAAACACCACAGAAAGAAGCTTTCACAAAGGTGAAACAACTGTTACACTCATCTACCCTATTAGTACATTTTGATCAAAGAAAAGAGCTAGTTTTGACATGTGATGCATCTCCCTATGGAGTGGGAGCAATGCTCTCCCATCGAATGGACAATAGCTCAGAACGGTCCATTGGGTATGTATCAAGAACACTCAACACAGTGGAAAAGGGGTATTCACAGATAGAAAAAGGTTTGTCAATCATCTTTGGTGTCAAAAATTTCACCAGTGAGTATGTGGTTGTCATTTTACTATTGCTTCGAACCACAAACCTTTACTAGGATTGTTCAGTGAGGACAAGGTTATACCACCCATAGCTTCAGCAAGAACACAGAGATGGGCATTGATTCTGGCAGCGTATGAGTATGCTTTCATCCACAGGCCTGGAAATCAGATTGTAAACGCCGATGCACTTAGTTGCTTGCCTTTGAAAGATAACGATGATGATGTTCTAGTTCCTCAGGAACTCATTTTGTTATTGAGCTTCTTTGGTTCATCACTGGTATGTGCTTAGAGAACAAGGTTTTCATGGTTGGTCACAAGAACAGCAATCTGATGAAATGAAACTATATCTTCACAGAAGATATGAGATAACCAGCCAGGATGGTAATCTTATTGTGGGGAGCTTGAGTGGTTGTTCCTCCAAAAGGATGAAAGCCTTTGTTAACGGAACTACAATATGCACAACCAAGTATTTCCTGATTGAAGACCATAGCACGCAGCTACCTATGATGACCTGGAATGGATGGAGAAATAGAGAGCTTAGTGAGAAGTTGCATGCAGTGTCAGCAAGTGCAACAGTTACCTCCAACAGCTCCGTTACACCCTTAGGAGTGGCCAGGAAGGCCATGGGTGCGATTACATATTGACTCTGTTGGACCTTTTATGGGAACAATGATTCTCCTTATTGTTGATGCTCCCTCAAAATGAATGAAATATATGAGGTGAAGTCACAAAGATCTTCTGCTAAATTGCCAAGCTACATCAAAGTTTTCCCATTCACGGAATACCAGGATAGGTTGTATCAGATAACGGCACAGCATTTACAAGCACTGAGTTTCAAAGATTTATCAACCTCAATGGTATCACTCATGTAAAAACTTCACCATACCACCACTCCTCAAATGGACTGGCCAAGAGAGCGGTTCAAACATTCAAAACTGGCAAGAAGAAATTAACTGGATACTCCGTAGCGACCAAGCTAGCACATTTTCTTTTCCATTAGAGGACCACCCCTCACATGACAATAGGTGTCACACCTGTGGAATTGTTGATGAAACGCCATCTCAGAATGAGATTGAGTTTAATAACGCCAAATTTAGGGGGGAATGTGGAAAGGAGTCAGGGCAGTCAGAAAACTGGGCATGACTGGCACAGTGGTGACAGAAAGTTTACCATAGAAGAGGCCGTATATGTGAAAAATTTTGGAGAAGGACCCAAGTGGTTATCAGGTGAAATAAGTGCAGGGATTGGACTTCTTTCTTACCATGTGAAAGTGGAAGACCGAGTCATAGGGAGGCATATGGGTCATATAAGAAGAAGAGAAACAAAGTATCAGGAAATGATTCCTTTAGTGTTCATGACTGCATCAACATCTCCTGTTGAAAGAACTCAACTGCATACAGATGTGTTTGAAGCATTGGCTGTACCTGCAAGAATTGAGGAAACAGATTTGCAGTGCACATCTGATGTTTGGACAACACAAGAAAAGGAGGTTCCTGACAAAACATCTGAAGCTGTAGAGCTGAGATGTTCTACACACATAAGGAAACCCCCAGAAAGACTGAATTTGTAAATTACTTATGTGTGTAAATAATTTGGTATTTTGAGAAAAATTGTAATTGTAACTGTAAAAAGTATTCCTGAGTAAAGGTGGGGGAAAGTGGTAATCTGATGTGTAATACACCTTTAAGAAGAATGTTATAACGGAAGATCACATGATCTTAGTATCCAATAGCAGAATAGCGCGGGCTACCTTAGTAGTCAGTAGTGAGTAGTCTAGAGTTAGAGTTTCACTCTAGACTAATGCATTACTCACCATCCTGCACATAATGGCTAAATCATTATTTTCGCACAAGAGTTTCCAGATTTGAGTTGAAAATATTAGATTTGACTTTAAAGATGTTTGGCATAATATTTCATAATAGACATTTTTTTCTTCAATATTATTTCATAAGATGTGTCTATTTGATTATTGTTTTTCTTATTGTATCATGAGCCTCTTGAAGAGTTTGCTTCTCTCCTTGGTGACATAGTTTTGGTACTTTGTGACATAACACATGTACGCTCTTCCTTACTGGTTGATGGAGTAAATGGTGGGAATCTCTCTTTGGTGGCTAATAATAGGATAC
The DNA here is from genome assembly GCF_017639515.1 of Carcharodon carcharias. Classification (NCBI taxonomy): domain Eukaryota; kingdom Metazoa; phylum Chordata; class Chondrichthyes; order Lamniformes; family Lamnidae; genus Carcharodon; species Carcharodon carcharias. The sequence goes on from NC_054469.1 coordinate 166,515,377, forward strand.
CAAATAACAAGTATAATACAAAATCATTGATCCATTAGTCCAACTAAACTAGTGACCAGGATACAACAGGGGCACAATTTAAAAATTAGAGATCTCCCTTTTAAAACAGAGATGAGGAGATTTTTTTCTCCCAAAGGATCGTTTAGTCTGTGGAATTCTTTTGCCCAGAAAGTGGTGGGTCATTGAACTTATTCATGATGAGTTAGATTGTTGATAGACAAGGGAGTCAAGGGTTATGGGGGTGTAGACAGGAAAGTAGAGTTGAGACCACAAAAAGATCAGTCATGATCTTATCGAATGGTGGAGCAGGCTTGAAGGATCCAGTGGCCTACTCCTGTTCCTAAGTCCTATGTTCCTATGTAAGACTGACCACAATAGAAACCAACAATCAAATAAGAATTTCTGATTGCAACCCGTTTTTTTAAACCCATTTAATGAATATGGGATTTGCTGGCTAGGTCAGCATTTAATGCCCATCCCTAATTGCCCTTGAGAAGGTGCTGGTGAGCTGCCTTCTTGAACCGCTGCAGTCCCTGTTGTGTAGGTACATCCACAGTGCTGTTCAGGAGGGAGTTCCAGGATCTTGACCCAGTGACATTGAAGGAACGGTGATATATTTCCAAGTCAGGATGGCAACTGGCTTGGAGGGGAACTTCCAGATGGTGGTGTTCTAATGTATCTGCTGCTGCCCTTGTCCTTCTAGATGGTAGTGGTTGTGAGTTTGGAAGGTGCTACCTAAGGAGATTTGCTGCTAGTGGCTTGGATTTTGTTTTATACTTGTTATTAGGTATCCTATTATCAGCCACCAAAGAAAGATTCCCACCATTTACTCAATCAAGAGCATACATGTGTTATGTCACAAAGTACCAAAACTATGTCACCAAGGAGAGAAGCAAACTCTTCAAGAGGCTCATGATACAATAAGAAAAACAATAATCAAATAGACACATCTTATGAAATAATATTGAAGAAAAAAATGTCTATTATGAAATATTATGCCAAACATCTTTAAAGTCAAATCTAATATTTTCAACTCAAATCTGGAAACTCTTGGGAGAAAATAATGATTCGGAGATTATGTACTTTCATATTAATACAAAACTGAGTGTAAAATACATACTAATCATCTTAAAATAGCAGTTTAGTACGTGAAACAATAAATGTAAAATTATCCTTATGTTTGTTGGAACATAATTAGGGCTTAAGAAATCTCTGAAATTGAGGATAAATGATGGTGAACACCATTACAACATTTGGAAGTTCTTGAGTAAGACTGGTAATGAAGTTCTTGTCTGATGGTATGACATTGCACATATAGAGATTGAGCAGGTTCTATCATGAACTACTGCTGGAGCTGCAGTGGAATATTCATGCTGTAGCAATTACAAAAGTCAGCATACCAGCTGACTGCTAACTATTGAAGAGTTTGCATTGGGAGTATGAAGACAAATGAAGCATGTTATTCCATGACTAAAGAATATCTCACATGACTGCTTGTTAGTTCATAGGTTCTAAGCAATGTCACAGAAGAGAAAAAAAAAACCTCACCTGTAAAGCTCAAGATACAGTGAGGGGAGGAACTTCTACCATGAAATCGCAGACAAATATTCTGTGACACTAAATTCTTCCAATGACATGTAGCCAAAATCTTGCACAAAACCATATTTTGTCTATCGTTGCATATCGAGTTTGTGCATAACTTTCATATGTGTCGTTTCATCTGCTAAGACAAAAGCAGTACTTACGTCTAGAATGACACTAGTTGTGACTTTCTACACGTGATCATCGGTTAAGTGGGAGGGAGCAGGACAGGAAAAGAGAATGATAAATACAAGAGTACGTAAAGTGCATGGAGGAATGGTTGCTGTAAAATAAATTATCAATTACAAATTTCCATTGCATCATTTGAATAACTCCTCCTCCAAGCTTATAAGGAATTGTTACTTAAATTGAGAAAGTAATGATTTTTTGGCTTCTGAGACAAAAGTTCAAGTTCAGCAGAAAAGACAGAAAAGTGGCTCACCCACTTCTCCAGAGATCAATAGCATACTTAAAAACATGTGCTGCACAAAGGATGAAACAGCATTGGTGATAAGTGCCAATTTGATCACATTTTTGGAAGAACTGTCAGAATAAAAATGGTGACGTAAAAATCTACAGTGATTCCTCTCTTCTTGTCACCAGCCAAAAACATGTTTGGCCTTGAGTGGTCACACCAGTGACAGGAAATTTATACAGGAAATCATTTCATTTCTGTGAAACAAATGCTCCCTCATCTCATCACCTGTGATTTCCTCCTCACTAAAATGGCTGATTAACTCGTGTTGTGGTGTAGTTCCAACCACTAAGACTTGCCATAGAGTGAGTGCAGCGAAGGTTCACCAGGCTAATTCCTGGGACGGCAGGATTGTCATATGAGGAGCGGATGGGCCAACTAGGCCTGTATGGACTGGAGTACAAAAGAATGAAAGAAGATTTTATTGAAACATATAAAATTCTGACAGGGCTGGACAGACTCGATGCAGGGATGATGTTTCCTCTGACTTGAGGGGGTCTAGAACAAGGGGTCACAGTCTCAGGATACGGAGTTGGCCATTTGGGGCTGAGATGAGGATAGACTCCCTCACTCAGAGGGTGGTGAACTTTTGGAATTCTCCACGACTGAAGGCTGTGGAGGCCATGTCAGTGAAATATGTTTAAGAAAGAAATAGATAGATTTCTAGACCTTAAGGACATCAAGGGGTATAGGGAGAAAGCAGCAGTATGCTGTTGAGATAATGGATCAGCCATGATCATATTAAATTGTGGAGCAGGCTCGAAGGGCCGAATGACCTACTCCTGATCTTATTTTCTAGGTTTTCTATTTCTATATCCATTGCTGGGGGTACTCTACATCCTCATCCATCTGATCATTTTCAACCTTTAGGGGAATGAGACATAAGATTCTGAAGGGACATGACAGGGTAGACCCTGAGAGGTTGTTTCCCTTGGCTGGGGAATCTAAAACATGGGTACAGTGTCAGGATAAGCAGCCAATTATTTAGGGGCTGAAATGAAGAGAAATTTTGTTACTTAGAGGTTGGAATCTTTGGAATTCTCGACTCAAGAGGGTTGTGGATGTTCCATCGGTGAATACATTCCAGAATGAGATTGGTAAATTTTTTTATCCCTCAGGAAATTAAGGGATATGGAAAGCAGACTGGAAAGTGGAGTTGAGGCACAAGATCAGCCAAGTACATATGGCTCGAGCAAGCTCGATGGACCATATAGTCTACTCCTGCTCCTATTTCTCATGTGTGATTGATAACTGGAAACGTGGAAGTATTTGGTGATACTTCTGATGATTACAAGAAAGTCAACAGCCTGAATTTTCCACTTGGTGCAGGAGTGCAATTGGCAGGCCCAGAAGCGGATGTGATATTCGCTTCTGCCTGCAATTGGCTCCTGATTTCATGCTGTTGGTCAATTAACGGCCGATCAGCGTGAAACACGTTGAGACTGGCTCAGTGTTGCCAGTGGGGATGGGAGCAAAGTTGGCACTGGGTCCAATGGGGTTCCAGAGCTGGGGAGAATTAAAAGTGAACAGGGAGCTCCCTGAAGGCTGGCAAGAGGTGGTCTGAAGCCTCAGGGAGCTGTAAGTGAGTCTGTCAGTGCACGGAAGGATATTTTCTGTTGGAGCAGCAGCTATGGCCTCAGGACCAGCATCCCATGCCAGATTCTGCTTCCCATTTTAACGAAGAATGCCTACATGTTCTCATGGAGGTAGAGAGTGCCCAGCAGGATTTCTTGATCCTGTGGGGTGATAAGAGGAGACCACCTCACTAACCAAGAAGGCATGGACGGAGGTGGTTGTCTTGGTGAGTGGGCATGATGTTATGCACCACACTTGCTCCAGTGCAGGAAAAGGTTCAATGACCTTCTGCGCTCTGCCAGAGTGAGTACTGAGTCCATTTGGAACTGTGTGGGTGGCAGGACTTGTTGCTGCTCACAGGTGTGAACTGCAAAGTGCCAAATGGCACATATCCCTGTGCCTTGAGAGACTGAAAAATATGCTCCGGAGGGTTAGGTGTGTCAATGTAATGGGCACCTGCACTTGTGTCTTTTGTGGTGGTGGGAGGGAGAAGCGGGTGGGTGGTAGGCTTGTATAGTCTGGCAGGTAGAGGGGGGACTCATGAAAGCACTTTCATCCTTATAGGAGAAGAGGAATCATAATGCTCAGGAGCGAGGGCGAATGGGTGGAGGTGTGCCCAAGTTCATGATTCTGATGCAGGCAGAGGAGGAAGCTCTGGAATTGGCCTGTGTGTATAACCAGGTCCACAGGTCACAGAGAGGCAGAGGCCTCTGAGGAAGGGGAGGGCTCAGTGGGCAGGGAAGAGAATGACTGAGGGTATAAGTGATGTAGGGCAGTGGCATTGGAATGAGATGTTTAAACCAACAGTCCCAATTGCTCGTCCATTCACAATGCCTCTGTGAGGCAGTTGTCCATTGTGAGAAACAAGCAGAGTGCATGTACTATGACTTCATAATGATGTTTGCTACTGAAATTTTCTCTTTTTCCTTCAGGCACACCATCCTCATGATGCCAGGCAGACCGCAAGGACCCTCCCTTGATCCCTGAGGAGGAACCGCTCACATATGCACCTGCATCACATCCTCCCTCTGCACCAAGCACCAGTGCAGACACAGGCATATCAGTGGGCATTAGCACATCAGATCAGATGGTACTGCATAGTGATGAGGGCACATCACCCTCGTCTGAGGAGCTGGCAGAAGCAGAGAGTCCACAGGGCACTAGCAGTCACAGGATTGCTAGGAACCAGGACGATGCTGAGTCCAAGGCAGATGATGAGCCTCTGGAGTCATCTCTCAGGCAGCAGATGCTGGGTGTCCAGCAGGATACATGTGAAGATCTGGCAGAGATCCCTGAGGGTCTGTGTACCATGGTCCCTTTCTCAGAGGGGTCCATGCGGAGCGTGAGCACTGCTTTGGACTGGATCTCTGAACACATGGTCTTCTCCCTAGAGAGAGCGGTGAATCTAATGGAGAGGCAGCTCCAGGAACTCAATCAGGGGTTTCTGCGGTTGTGTTCAGACCTGCAAGTCCACACACTGGTCACTGCCAGTGTAATATATGGATAATACACTTAGTAACTCTACTAGATCCTTGTCCATTGATGGTGAGCAGTGAAGTTCAAACCAGCTTCATGCTGGCGGAAGAGCTGAGCTCACATCTACAATCTCCTATCAGGACGATGTGAATGATGGCAGCAGCTCTCTGCCCCTCTGTCTGTGGCCATTGCATCTGATGAGACTGCAGCAGCTGAGTGCACAGCCATGGTGCTGGACTCTCCCACCCAGACAGGGCCTGCACAGGTTCCATCAGCCAGAGGACGGCTGCCAAGGTCATCAAGGCTGTCAGTGCATCAGAGTCAGCAGGCTGCCTCCAATCCAGCTGCCAGCGAGGGGAGAGTGCACCAAAACGTAGCCCTCGCAAACAGAAGTTTAAGTCACTTTGATCACAAAAGTGGTTGTCACGGGTGATATATATGTTTCCTTGGCATGTGTGCACTGGTTCATTTGCATATGTGGCCTCATTGTAAAAATGTCTCATTATGTGCATGGCATTAGTGTGCTTCATGCTTTGGAAAGGGAATAGGCCTGGGAGTCACGTGTGACATGGAGGAAGGGATGCAAACTTAATTTCAGAGGTCGGACCTTTACTTAAGGGTGACAGGATTGTCTCATCAGGAAAAATCATCAAAGTGGCGCTACCCTTGCCTAGCTGAAAGTTCTCACAATCAAGGCCTCTCTGCCTCCCACAGATCTCCTTCTCACATCGACCTCCATCTTCTCACCTGGGGGCTCCTCCAGCTCCTCCTCAGACCCAGGACTTGAGTTGTCCTTTGTGGCATGTGGAGCAGGATTTCTGTCTTCATCCTCCAATTGGTCCCCCCTTGACAGAGCCAGATTGTGCAGAGCACAGTAAACGACAATAAGTGAAATGTGCTCTGGAGGGGATTGAAGCACTCCCCCTGTTCGGTCCAGGCAGTGGAACCTCAACTTGAGCAGCCTAATGGTCCCCTCAATTACTGCCCTTGTAGAGCCATGACTTAGGTTTTATCTCCTCTTCACTTGTACCCTTGGGTGCCTGAGTGGTGTCATGAGACACTTTTTCAGGGCCTTGTTACTCAGGAGCCAACCATCCAACCAAGCTGGAGCGACATTTGGGAGCAACACCTTGGCACTTGGCAGTGTCGCAGGATGTACACATTATGGCAATTGCCAGGGTACCTGGCGCAGTCCTGCAATATCTGAATCTTGTGGTCGCTAACAAGCCGGATGTTCAGGGAGTGGAACCCCTTCCTGCTGACGAAGGCACTCAACTCACTCTCTGGTGACTTTATGGCCAAATGCACACAATCTATGGCTCCGTGGATGGGGGTGGGGAACCCAGCAAGCGAAGCATCTGGCTTGCTCAGCCTGGCTGGCTTTGTAGGTCGAGAAATGAATGAAGTTACTGTTCCATCTGAACCGAGCATCAGTGACGAGCTTGATGCAGCTGTGACCAACAGATTGGGAAACATCACACAGGTCTCTCGGTGAGCCCTGGAAAAAACCTGAGGCAAAAAAATTCAGGGCCACTGTAACCTTAAGAGCGACTGGCATAGGCTGGCCACCTACACAATATGAGGCAATCTCTGGGTCAATCGTCTGGCAAATGGAGGCCACAGTGTCCCTCAAGAGCCTCCTTCAGCATGGATCTCAGACATGTCCAGGTAGTTGGAGCTTTGCCTTTAGACTCTGGCTGCAGGATAATGGTGTCTTCTGCAGCCCCTTCTGCCTTGCACTTCCTGTTGACCCTGCACCCCTTCTGGCTGTGCCTCTCTTCCCACAGGTCACTCTCTGGGATGCTGCCTGTGGGCACCTGGCCTCCTTTCCCTTCTGACCTTCCCTTCTTCTGAGGAGGTCCCTGTAGCAGAGTAGGTAATCACCGTTTTCTGAAGTACAGATTGCACAGGATAATGCACTGAAGGGAGTTCTTGGTAGAAAGCCCCTGAAAATGCTGGTAAACCAAAATGTCTTCCAGAACACAGAGAAAATGCAATGAACTGTCTGAAACTGTCTGAAAACCACCTCTAAGCAAGGGGCCGCAGAAGGCACCATTATCCTGCAGCCAGAGTCTAAAGGCAATGCTCCAACTACCTGGACTCTTAAGGTTACAGTGGCCCTGAATTTTGGTGAGTCGCAGCAGTGAGTCTTGTATATAGTACACATTACTGTCACTGGCGATGGACAGAGTGAATGTTTAATTTGGAGTGCCGATAAGCCGGCTGCTTTGTCCTGGATGGTGTTAAGCTTCTTGAGTGTTGTTGGACCTGCACTCATCCAGACAAGTGGGGAGTATTCCATCACACTCCTGGCTTGTGCCTTGTAGATGGTGGACAGGCTTTTGGGGAGTCAGGATGTGAGTTACTCGTCACAGGATTCCTAGCCTCTGACCTGCTCTTGTAGCCACAGTATTTATTTGGCTAGTCCAGTTCAGTTTCTAGTCAATGGTAACCCCCAGGATGTTGATAGTGAGGGATTCAGCGATGGTAAAACCATTGAATGTCAAAGAGAGATGGTTAGATTCTCTCCCTTTGGAGATGGTCAAAATGCCTGGCATTTGTGTGCTGTGAATGTTACTTGCTACTTATCACTCTAAGCCTGTATGTTGTCCAGGTCTTGCTTCATATGAATATGGATTGCTTCAGTATCTTAGGAGTTGTAAATGGTATGAATCATATACAATCATCAGTGAACATCCATATTCCTGACTTTATGATGGAGAACTTCATTGATGAAGCAGCTGAAGATGGCTGGGCCGTGGACACTACATTGAGGAACTCCTGCAGCCATGCAGGTATAACATTTGCAGTTCTCTGGTTCTCTGGCATCATACCCCATCTAAGGCATATTAGAAGATTATAGAAAGTACCTCCACAATTTCCACCCTTACCTCCTCAGCATTCACAGCTGCATCCAATCTATTCCTGGTGATTTATAAATTTTAAATATAGCCAGCCTTTCTAGTACATCCTCTTTATCTAATCCCAACAAGCTGAAACAAAGTAGAAAATACAGCAATGTCTCAGCAGATCTGTCCTCACCAAAAATGCTGACTGACCTGCTGTGTTTCAAACACTCTGGCAGGAATTTTCCAGCCCCTCACACTAGCAGGATCTTTTGGCCCCGGCAATGTGAATGGATATTTCAATGGCTTGCTGGCCTTGCTGCAGGGGACAGGCTGGAAAATTCTGGCCTTTGCATTTTTGTTTCATCTTACACATTAATGCTCACAGCTAAACCCATAGGCAAACTACCTAAGTGATGTCATTCAGTGATTATCTTTCTTTCTGAGGATATATTTTGGGGATTTGAGATTTAAAATAAAGGATTTTTTAAAACAGCCCAAATATAGGATCCTGGAATTCCACTGAATAAATGTTTTGATGAAGACGGCTCTCCTTCTAGAAGGCAAACTAAGTAATACATTATGCTAGTAGGGTTAGATGAATAGGCCTGCGAGGAGACTGTCGTGGACTATGAATGCCAGCATAATCCTATTGGGCTGAATGGCCTGTTTCTCTGCTGTATATTCTATTTAATTAAGTTTTGGGGCTAACACAAAGAGCTAGAGGTCATGCATTCTGCTGCTAGAGATTAGGTTTAAAACCAGGAAAAGAATGGTGGTAGCATCAACAGTGGCATTAGCTGCAAGGCTTTTATCCTGTCAAAATTGACATTATTAGCACCGTTGTTAGTTTATCGTTCACTACTAATTATTGGCAATTAAAGCCTTACTTCAAACTACTAACAACAATTAGAACTGTATTCCCTTGGGTGAAATAAATTTTCAAATGGCACCCCTGTTCTACAGCTCAGTTGGGTGTTATTTAATCTCTAGCAGAGGTAAAGATGCTTCCGGTAAGTGTGGCTGCTCCGATTACTGCTGCCCTATGTCTTAACAGTAATGGTTACTAATGAGCATGTGCTAATATCACTTGGTCTGTACAGACAGCATGATACTTCAATTAGTGACAACATTTATTGCACATTAATAAGTGTCCAACTGTGCAGAATCCTGAAGCATCCCTGCCTACTAATATTATAGAAAGGAATGGGAGAACTGTATTGATGTTCAGAGGTGATTTTCTGCACATGATTATGGAAATGGGTCCCCTTAAGTGAACAGGTGAGATAAAGTTAACTGTAAAGAAAGAAGAAAAATATGAACAACAGCAATAACTTCAACTTGCATTTATATAGCATCTATAACATAGCAAAGTATCCCAAAATGCTTCAGAAGAGCTTTAGAAAACTAAGTTTGACATCTAATTTGAACACTAAGATGATGAGTAACTACAGGACATATTACTTACTTAGTAAAGTGAATTTCTGCTGTGAAATCATCAGAGTCTGTATAATAATTATCCCACTAGATAAACGCCTTAAATCAGCAACTCAAACTTGATTCCCAGTATGGCAGTTCTTTTTTGTAAAATGTCAACAAGATTCAAAGTGGAGAAATTAGCCCTTTTTTCTAAAAATGGATAAACTAGCCCTTTTCCTTGTTGTAATTGCAGTTCACAATCCGGCAAGGCGTGGGTATGAGTAATTGTGTGATTTACTAACTTTTCATGAGAATGAAATGTTAGCCAAATGACCAAAATGGTTATAGATCTGAGCATGGATGGAACCTCAATCCCATGAAGCTGACTGTGTACTGGAAATGACCAGACTTTAGCATTTGCTGTATTACTGCAATATGTGGAGAAAGCGATGAGAGAGTTACAGGTAACTATTCCAATTGCGGGGATTTGTGATTTGTGATTATTTTAACCTCCGGCGGGTTTTGGGTAGGGTGGAGTGCAAAACAATTTGAGGCCTGGGGCTCTTTAACTCCTGGGCTTTATCTGTATGCTGTTGATCGGCTGTGAAGGATGGGAGGTAAAATCCAGTGGTCAAAGAGGAAATGGTGGCATAGTGGTAATGTCACTGGACTAGTAATCTGGAGATCCAGCCTAATGCTCTGGGGACATGGGGTCAAATCACATCAGCAGATGGAATTTAAATTCAATTAATAAATCTGGAATATAAAGATAGCCTTAGTAATGGTGACCATGACAACTATCATTGATTGTTGTAAAAACCCTTCTGGTTCCCTTTAGGGAAGAAAATCTGCCGTTCTTACCTGCTCTGGCCTACGTGTGACTCCAGACCCACAGCAATGTGGTTGACTCTTAATTACCCTCTGAAATGCTCTAGCAAGCCACTCAGTTGAAAGGCGATTAGGGATGGGCTATGCCTGCTTCCTATTGCATGAAAGAATAAAGGTCAGAGGCCAGTGGCTTGCTGGCACCTAAGAAAGGTTCAACAGCAAGCAGATAAGTCACAGGGAGAACTGGGTGGGAATGGAAAAGTCCAGACAAAGGAAAACCATGAAAAAGAAACAGAAAATGCTGCAAAAACTCAGCAGGTTTGGCAGCATCTGTGGAGAGAGAAACAGTTAATGGGTGGAATTTTCCCAGAATTGCACGAAGTGCAGCAGCAGGCAGGTAAAATGGAGACCTACCGCTGATGAAAATGGCGGGTTTTCACACCGTATCATCCTGAGCATGCCTCATTATTTATTCACTCCTGCGAAACTCGCCGTTTCCATGGTGAGCGGGCTATCATTCACCCGCCCGCCATCACCCCACCAATGCATCATGCTGGCTGCCATCTTTAAAAGGAAGCCACCAGCAAAGCGCTCATTGCCACCAGCTCACCACCGGTGTCCCAGAGACATGGCTAGCAAAGAAAAAAAGACTTCAGGCCCCCACTTCAACGACGGGTCCCTTGAGCAACTGCTCAATGCCGTGGAGGCCCGCCGGGATGTGATCTACCCCCACTTTGGCCACAGGACGGGTAGCAATGTCACCAAATCAGCTTGGGAAGTGGTGGCAGTGGTAGTCGATGCCCTGTAGAGGGGGACAGCCACCCAGTGCCGCAAAAGGATGAATGATCTCTTCCATTCTACCAGGGTGAGTTACTCTTTTCATCACTCCCGACTCACACAATCATAAAGCCATCACACATCCACAGAGCCCTCACTCACTGCCAGTGCAAGGGAATCACCATTCACTCTTTCACGCATACCGTTATTGTCCATGGGACCACTCACCACCCACATAGGCCAGGCATATTGATCTTCTGGCCTGGCACGTACCCTGAGACACCCTCCCCATCTCTATCCATGCAGGACAAACTGGCTCACAACAGGAGGGAAAGCTCGCAGACAGGTGGAGGGATGCTGGAGATCAAAGTTCTAACAGAATTCAAAAACAAAGCCATCCAGCTGGCCAGCCAGTACTATGCCGATGGTGATGTCGGCGCTGCTCTACCAAATGAGGACCCAGCAGTGCAACATCCATCAGACAACCATGCTGTGAGTGATGTGTCCTATTTCACAGGCCACTGCCATGCACTAATTATCTCTCCTTGCTTTTGCAGGCACATCTGGGAAACAGCTGACGGAGTCCATGATCCAGGGCCTCCAATCAAGCCCTGAAGAAACCTGAGAAGAAGAATCTGAAGGCAGCCTCCCTGAAGTCCTGTCACAGCGCTCACCCACACCTTCCACCAGCGCAGATACACACAACTCGGTGGGACCTAGCTTTAGAGTAGCCTTGGGATCACAATCTGGTGAGCACGTTGCACTGTCTGATCCACAGCAGGTGGAGGCAGGGACTTACCTCCCAGGTGTCTGGCACTCGGAGGACTGCTGGAGACCAGAAATTGCTGAGTTCGAGTCAGATGAGCCTCAGGACTTGGTCGTGTTTCAGTTGCTGGAGCTGCAAAGACAAGCTCAGGAACATCAGGAAGGGATGTCCACTGCACTCCCCAGATTGCAAGGCATGATGGAGGAGTCCAACTGTCTTCAAGGCTGAGGCGATAGCGCCGGTATTACAATGCACCGAGGTCAACACACTGGCAGGATGGCAGCCGCCATGGAGACCTTGGTCAAGGATGTCATTCCTGCACTGCTATGTGGGCTGAACTCCATTGCTGATGCCATATTTGGCCTCCAACAATGTGTATGCGAGAGGGGTGCCGGGCAGCTTAATCTCACTCCAGCTACCCCTTCTGCTCACGCAGTCAGCCAGTGGCTCTTGGGCACCCATAGGGAGGAGGATCAGTTGGTGCACTGTCCAGGGTGATCCGCCCAGGTGACTCTGGGAGTGACCGGCCCATCCAAATCCCATCTTCTTGTGACCTCCTTAGATCCAGCTTCACAGGCCGAGGAGGGTGCCACCACCACACAGCAGGACCCCAAAAGCAGGCCAGGGCCCATCAGGTTTCTGCCTTCCAAAGGATGCCCGCCAATGTCATCACAGACAGGGAGTATCAGTCAGCAGGCTGCCTCCACCTCCGCTGTGGATGTCCGGGGAGCACCAAGACGTAGCGGCATGGTTAGGAAAGTTAGGTAAAAGTAGTTGCACAGCCTGGTCACGGGAGTTGATCACTTGTACATACTGTTCAGTATTGTTAATAAACTCCCAAGAATGTCTCCCTGCCTATGGCTCCTTGTTCTGATGAGCAGTATTCTTGTCACTCAGATGTGAAACCTTTCTGCACAAGATAAAAGGCAGGTGTCTCAGTCCAGGGCCTCTTCCCTGTGCTCTATGCAGCCTTCAGACAACTGTGATGGTCCAGCCTCACACTCCCTGGAAACATTACTGATACCTGCACCTCAGCAGTGCTAGTCATTGCTGCCAGAATGTAGTGGGCAAGGAGCACAGAGTTCTCTCATACTCTCTGTGTGCTCTCAGCACCTTTAAGGTGGGGCTGGCCCCTATCACACCAGCATCTGTGATCAGTGATGCTGTGCACCAGCTTCTGAAGGGTTGAGGTACTGAAGGCAGACGCAGCATCAAATGCATCTGAAGTTTCATGGCTGGGTCTCTGAGATGGCCCTGATCATGGAGTCCAAGTGAGCTGCCCTCGACCAGGCAGAAATCAGGTGTTCTCAGAAGTATTGTGAAGATCCATGGAGTGTCCCCACTCTATTGCAATAGTCACTCTATTGCAGGTGGATGATGACAGTGACTATTAGGGCCTCCACTGCATCTCTATGACAGCAGCATTCTCACAGAGGGTATTAGTGCTGCCATATGCCAGACTGGAGTCAAGTGTTCACAACCGTGATGTGAGGACGTATGATGTTTCCTCACTGCATGTAGTCATCATCCTCCACAAATCTGGCAGCTATGAGGGCCTCCCGAGCACACCTGCCTCATCTAGCCAGTGTGAGAGCCTCAACCCCATCGTCACCACCGAGGACCCCCTCACCCTCATTCTCATTGGCGTCTTCCTCATCGGAAGTGATGTGCAGCTCCTCCATCTCCTCAGCCAGCTCGTCTCCCTGTTGGAGTGCCAGGTTGTAAAAGTCGCTGCAGACGATGATGATGCATGACACCAATCTGTGGACTGTACTGCAGGGCTCCACCAGACTGGTTCAGGCACCGGAACCACATCTTCAGCATCCCGATGGTCTGCTCCACCAAATTGCGAGCTGCAGCATAAGACTCATTATAGCGTCACTCTGCAGTCTGAGGCCGCCGTACAGGTATCATCAGCCACGGCCTCTGCAGGTAGCCCTTGTTCCCAAAGAGCCAACCCTGCAGCTTCTTTGGACCCTGGAAGACTGCAGGAATCTGCAAATAACTCAGGATGTAAGCGTCGTGCACAGTCCCTGAAAACTGTGCGCACACCTGCAGGATGCGTTTCTGGCGGTTGCATACCAGCTGCACGTTCAATAAATGGAATCCCTTGTGGTTGATGAAGTCCATCGAGTGTAGCGACTGAGACCTGAGTACCACATGGTTGAGCCATCATTTGATTGAGTCGATTGAGCCCTACACCTGTGGGAATCCTGAGATCAGGGTGAATCCAATGGTCCTTCCAACCTGGCTGTCCCGGTTCCGGGCGAAATGCACAAAATTGTGTACCCTTGAAAAGATGGCATCTGCATCCTCATGGATGCATTTGTGGATGGCAGATTGTGCAATCCCATAGAGGTCACCTGTGGAACTCTGAAAGGAGCCACTGGCATAGAAATTGAGCACCACGGTCACTTTCACAGCCACTGCTAGTGGATGCCTTCCATGTCCCCTTTGCGCCAAGTCCTGCAGCAAGTGGCAGATGTGAGCCACCAGGTCCCTAGACATGCGCACTCATCGGTGACACTGTTCTCAGTCATCTGCAGGAATGGCACACAGCATCTATAGGCCCTGGGTGTCACTAGGTGCCAACTAGCTATGGCTCACTTTCACTCCTGGGCAGCATGTGCGGAAGCCCCTGCTGCCCCTTCTTCATGAATTTGCTGCTCCTGCCTTTGCACAGCCAGGAGCCTCAGTCACTCTCTCCTCCATCTTCTACAGTCTCTGTAGGCCATCAGCCATACAGCTAGGTCATCAGGATCCATGACGTGGTCCTCCTGCAGTATGAGAGAGAGAGAGGCGTGGTTATCATGGCTGTACTTAGCACCTTTCCTGACCCTATGTGGCTGCCCCTTAATGCTTCCTGGAGAATGCTGGTCACCCCTTGGATGGCCAGAGATGAGTGTGCTGCATGGCTGCCCTGTCAACCTGCAACAGGATACTGAGATTGCAAGGGGCTGTGAGCGCCGCCAGCAGTGTCTGCTACATGGCCAGTGTTGATGAGGGGATTGTACAACGTGTGCAGTTCACATGCTCCGCGACCCAATAAAGTGGTGGCGGACTCGAAGTCTGTGCCGGGGGTGGTGGGGCGAGTGTAAGAAATGAAGAGCTTGGTGGCCCTTTGGTGCCTCCGCGATGCTTGCATGGGTGGGCAGGCTAAGAGCCCAACCCCAATCATATCAATGTGGCTGCGCCTGATCTGTATTAGTTGCAGAGGGATGGTCAGTTTATACAGGTGTCCCTAATGCATGGCCACTTCCTTCGCTTACCCTGGCTCCCACCTCGATTGCCTGTGCGCAAGATGCAGCGCCAGGGCAGCACTTGACCTACCCCCCCATCAGCTGTTGCCCCCTAGACTGGCCAGAACTTGCCTCCGGACACACACCCCCCTTTCACTTATGTCGGAGGGACAATTCATCCTTTTGGCAGCTGCTGACCTGCTTTTACCTCACAGAAAAGCCACAATAGCCTCACAACTCCAGCCTACATTAAAGCACAATCGGAATTTCATTGATATAATAGAACCCTGACATTCAGGAGGCTCCTGCTTGCTACTTCAGTCACGTGACTGCAGTGAACAGCTGAAATAGTGACCAGCGTGTTTATAGGGGAACGGAGCGGTTTGTTATAATATGCTATTGTGAAGGCTCTGCCCCAGCCCTATATCCATGCCTTGGTGTGTGTGTGTTGGGGGGGGGTGGGGGAGGTGGGGGTGGGGGGGGTGGGGGGGCTGTTGGTGGGTGGTGCTGGGTGTTGTGATTTGGTTAAAATTGACCTCTTCCTTGGCTGAGAAAAGGGGCACATTACAAAATGTCCACATAGAATGCTTAAGTTTCAGAGCGTGAAATTAATTTCTCACTTTCTGAAATCAGAGTCTGGATAATATCAAAGCATCATGAATTTCTAACTGAAAGGTGCCCTTTCTAAGGAAGTTAGCATGACTTAACTGCTGTATTTAAGGTTTTGCTAAATTCACAAAATTCAACAGCTCTCCCAGGCCTTTACTTCCATGATTTTCGATCCATATTTATTTCATCTGCTAAATGAAACCCAATTTAAAGCAATTAATATTAATGCACTTAGCCGATGCTGATGATGAATTAATAAAAGACTTGGTCTGACACTAGACTGTTTGCTGGGTGTTTTTAATGATGCTTTTAGCTGCAAAAGGCAAGGGAAGGGAAGAAGCAAGCTCTGTTCAGAGCCTGAAAAATGGAAACTATCAGTCTTCACCCAATCTTTTAGGGACAATCAATTGCATTGATTTGGCAAAAAAAGAAACCACTTGCTGGAGCTTTACTCAAATTGCTACAATCTCAGTTTCAAAACTCTTCAAATGTCAACACTGGCAAAATTAGCTTTCTGCTGCTCTAAACTCTTCCCTTACTAGCGAACAAAATCCTTGAAGTAAATGGAATAACTGTCATAAGGAAAGTGGAGAAATGAGACACAGTGTGAGTTTGTGGGGGAATTACGAGATCCCAATATCAGTCTCTATGGATTACAGTTATGAGTGGCTTAAATGAAATATTTCCAACTGCAGTTTTTAGGTGATGAAAAGGACATTGTTTCATTTGTTATCAAAGCCTTTGGCTAACAGGAATTGACTTAATTTTTCAATAATGAATTTTAGTTCAGTGCACTTAACTATAATGAAAGGGAGAAACCAATCTAACAAAGAAATATTTTTTTTTTCCATTCAGGTTATCTTAACTCCGCTGCAGGCAAAAAGTACAAATATTTTCTATCAAGATTGTCCACAGTGGCTCTTTCCAAATGCCAGTATCAATCACAGATGACTGGATCAATAGCTGTGTTTTGGCCCCAATCTCCTGCGAGAGATGGCATGTCATCAGTGACAGACAAATATCACAGTTAAGCAAAATATCCAGCCAGGCCTAGTAACATTTTTATTGATTTTTGTTGTGCAAATAATGTCTTTTTTGGCTGAATGAATGGCTCAGAGGCAAACAGTCATTGTTTATGATTTCAAAATGCAATAAAGAAATACATTATGGCTGATGTCTCAAGGCACACAACATAATCATCCTTTGGTAGTGAAAAACTACACAGCTGCACCCATCACTGCATATTTATCCCTGCTTAAAGGCACCTGTAGGACTTGCAAATCTTAAGCAAAATTACTCTAAACTGAAAACTACAATGGCCTTTAACCCATAATTACCTCAGAGTCTGACAAGAAGAAAATAAGACTTAGTTCTTGAGTAGTACTAAGGTGGGGATTTTCTGACCCCGCTGTGGCAGGACCCAACTTGGGGGATGCAGCGGGCCAGCCAAAAGTCCAGTGACTTTCGGTGGAACCGGAAGATCCTGGTGGCGGGTGGGGCCAGAAAATCCCACCCTAAGTCTTTCGGAATTTTTGATAAACTTTGTGGCAAGTAAATGTTAGACTATCCTGTTATTCTAGCTTCACTGAGTCACTTTATTGTTTTACATTGAATATATAAAGCTACTTGGACACACTGATGTATTTATCAATTAAATAAAATGGTGGTAATGCTTTTTTTATTTTTAAAAATTATTTTCCTACTACTCCTTTTCTTCATCTAAAGATAGTAGGGGAAGAAATTGACCTGTGTAATGCCCATCCTTTAGGCACTATGTGGTCTCCCAATGCTCGAAAAGGTATATGCAATGCATGTGCAAACGTCTTAAATTACAAGACACTCTTAGGGAGGGAGTTTGCATGTGTTCACCTATCGATCATCGACAGCATGCAGGGCAAGTAGATTATGACATCAGCCAATGTGCAATAATCTTTAAATACCATACTGCAGCACATCACGCAGGTCAATGCCCATTATCATGACTCCTTCATTCTGCAACAGTCCTCCATGTCACCTGTATTTGTCCCATTACTACAAGTCAAAGGTTGGCTACTGGGCATCAAGGTTTTTTCTTATTCTTTTATAGGGTGTGAACATCGCTGGTAAAGCCAGCATATGTTGCGCATGTCTAATTGCCCTTGATAGGGTGGTAGAGAGAAGACTGCAGGCTTAAACTTCATGGAGTTGCTGCCACTCTTCCTGGATGGGCCCCTCACTAATTCTACTGATCTGTTGGAGAACAGATTGATGGACTGCTGTGACATCCTGAAAGCCCCTTTTGAACAATGATATCCAGAGCCAGAGCAATCTGAACTTGCAGCACCCAGACATTTAACAGAAGCCACCAGTGGAAGCTGTGGCATTATCCATCAGATGCTTTATTGTGATTGGTTCCACGGTTTTGCTGATAAAGGTGACTAACCACTCCAAGTTGGGAAGGTTGGGCTCCAAATTCTGTGCAAACCCTATTGCTAAGATGGTACCACACTTCATGTTGTTTGACATTGAGCTCAGGCTTTCTGGCAGGCTTTCCAATGCATCAGGCTCTGACCCTTCCAGTTCAGTCCAAAGTCCTCATCTGAGTTCCATGCAGCAGAATTAACTTGCAGCCTCACCTTCTTGTAAACTGGCACGCAAGCCATCATTTTCTCTGCTCTGGTTCCTGTGTACTTATGCCAGTGTCTCACCACATACAGATCCCTCCACTAAAATACATGCAGTGTCAGTCCCTGGTGGCTTCATCCCCATTTTCTGCATCCTCTTCTTCCATTGGCTGGGAAGATTACATTCTTGGGTATCTGAAATGAAAAACAGACAAAGGCTGGAGTGTGGTGAGGGGAGGTAAGGAAGGAAGAACTGTGTGCTTAGAACCTTGCAACTTGGCAGTCAGAAGAAATTATGAGTTGAGGGAGAAGTGGGATGAGAGGAGGAGGATTCGTCATGCTATTACCCTCATCATCGATCACTTCAGTGCTGTCAGTGGCCATGGCCTCAGTGATGCCCCTTTTTATCATAGCCAGCATTGTCTCTCCATGGTGGTGAAAACATGTAGGCACACTGCTCCTCCTCCAGCTCTTTGCTGCTGCCTGCCATTGTGTGCCACCTTCTTCAGCAAGAAAGGAGAAAGCATCTTGCTGAGTATTTTGCAACATATTTGGGTAATGTGGCTATGTGGTTGGATAGCTGCCAATGTGAGTGAGCTATAAGTTGTGGGCACCAGGCTTGCAACAATGCTAAGTATATAAGGTAAAGCATATGATTTTTAGAGTTGAGTGCTGATTGTTGGTAGGTGAGTGATGGGACTATGGTGTCTATGAACAGTGGATGAGGCTAGTGGTGCAGTTGGATAGCTATGCCATTTGAAGATGAACTCACTCACATTGATCACTCCTCTGAGCTCATTAAACTATTTCCTTCAATGAATCTAGTTTCTGAGACCAATCCTCCTGGCATGAGCCTCCATTCCTATATCCTACCACTTCAGTGTATATCTGGAGGGCCTCCTGCACTCCCCACCCCATCCCCCACCCCATTCAGGCTACAGGAAATCTCTCCTCCTTTCTACTTCTTTCACCAAAGCTTCCTGTACATCACCAGAAAACTTGGATATATGGTGTCTCTTACGTCCAGGCATTCTTCAATCTTTCACAGTGCAGATCCAGGCCACAAAAGGACTCTCACTACTTCTTACAGTTATCATGCACCTCCCCTTTTAAAAGGTGCAGTCTGCCTTTAATTAGCGCTAGCATCGCTGATATAAGGCCCCCTGCTGATGCCTGCAGCCAATGGTCCTGTAGAGTTGGCTGCGTGCAGGAATTATGTAAAACAGCCAGCAATATTAATTTACCGTGCTCCATGCAATGCAATGAACAGGCACAGGCCAATCATGCATTGTAATCCCCCATGTCCATTTTTGAGTTGTTTACAATTTGACCTCTGGTGGCATCTTGGTGGAGTATGATTCCATAGTCACATCTAGTGTTTCACCAAAATGGCGAGTATTTGTGTGTGGAACTTGAAAGTAGCAGTAGAAAATTTGGTCTTGGTGGAATCTCAGGAATCCAATCCTTCCCAAACCTGAGACACACACAGATCTAGCAAGGGTCTCTTGATGGTGAGCAGGATTAGCAATTCTGAAAAACTTTCCCTTCCATAACTCAGGGATGCTAAGGCAACCCTTGTTGAGATCAGCTAAATCAACATAGCCCAGGGATATAGTCAAGCAGTCAGAGGCAGTGCAGGCAATGCATTGCTGCTTAAGGACCTTAGAAAGCCAGAAAAGGCAGCTCAGATCTTGCCCTGGTTTTTGGACCTAGAATATGTACAGAATATGGAAGCTATAATCTCATTGAGAGACAGTAACCACAGAATGATCAAGTTCAACTTGATCCAGAATTTAGAAATACCAAAAGCCAAGTGTCAGGTACATAATTTTAAAAGTGTTAACATCAAAGAATTGAGGGAATAACTTGACCAAATTAATTGGGTTTAGTGGTTCAAAAGGGTTCAGCATAGGGAAAGTGGATCACCTTTAGTCATAAGATAATTAGCAAAGGCAAGCTAAAAAAAAAGTTCTGAAGAATGTTGTTTTTGTTTATCACAAAATTTTAACAGCTCAGCACAATTTTTACCCCTTGATTTGCATTTTCAAAGATTCTTTTTATGCTCAGTGTATCAGTTTCTTTTCCTCAATTTTATATTCATGCTCATTAACAATTGTCAACAAGAAATATGATGTCAATAACTATTGACAGATAACATTCTTGACATGCCTTGGCATTCCAGGCAAACAACATTTTTCACAACTATGCATCAGCTAGCTTTTATTCTGTCATGTTTATATTTGCTTTCTGATGTGATCATTACTATCTATAAATGAGGTTTTTTGACCAATTTAAGGAACTAACAAAGCCAAATTTGTTACACTCGTTATGATCAGATGAGAAGGGCTGAACTGGCTGCCTTCAACTCAACTCCTTAGTTGGTCACAACAAAGGTTTTAGTTCCTTTTTAACAAAGATATGCCTTTTTCAAATCAGAATGTATTTAACTATTTAAAACTGTGAGCAATAAGGAACCAATCAAACAAGGGTTTCTCGTGCCAGAGAAAGGGCAAATTTATTAACCGCTATACCTGAGAAAAATAATAAAACTGCAACATTGAGCATTTGGTCGTCATGCAATCATTCGGACTTGCACACACACATGCATCAGAAATATGGGAAGTTTGAGTCCAGTAAAAAAAGGTAAAATAATATACAATTCAGTGCCCTTTGATTGTCCTTGAGGTGTTGATTTTAAACACTGCGGCTGATTTGGGTTAGCTGGTTTCTTGGATGCGGTCAGAAATTGAAGATGTTGCAATTTTACAAGACCTTGGTTCACCTGAAAGTTTCTGGTAAAGTTGGCTTCTCGAACTGGCTGACACTCTTATTCCAAAAGAGAGTGGGAGAGAGAGAGAGGAGTCCTCAGCCTGTTTCCTCTGCTGAAGACTTTCTTGACACCACCTCTGACACTTGCAATTTTTCAAGCAGCTGGACAGCCTTGCTTTGAAATATTTCACCCATTGCACATTTCCAAGTGGTTTTGGGCATATCTGTCTGTGGTTGCCATTGTTTCAATATCCAGTACTTTGCAGTTTTAATGTCTCTTCCTTAGTTATGATTTTGAATGGATGTCTGGATTATAGGAAATGTCTCTCTCTTCACACTCACCTGAGAGTGATTTGTTTGTTTGTTTCTCATTTTCACTTTGAAATGTGGCCTTGCATTTTTAAGCCATTTGCTTTGCCTCAGTTCAAATTGCAAAATTTCCAGTCATTTGAAAGTTGAACAGTTATATTTCCAAAAGTAAATGGACATAGCCTCGTGGCACACTCGAAAGTGATAATAAATGTAACCCTGGGCTGGATTTTAAATTTGAGATCAGAAAACTGACATAAAGGTCATTTCCGGGCCCCGACCCTGCATTGCATCAGCATCAGTGATGCAACACTATTTTAATATGCAAAGGCCCTAAATGGGCCGGAGATTGGTTTGGTGCCCAATTATTGGCACTGGGCAATGCCTGGAAGTGGCAACTAGCTCTGGAGAGCAATGGTTAAAGGCAGATGGCACTATGACTGGATTTGCCATTGCATTGCGGAATGGAGCAGGCAGGAGGGCAGAGGGGCGGCAGTCTCACAAAGCAAAGTGCCTTAACTCTCACTCTTCAGAGATTTAATTTGCTCCGCTCAAGCGGTGGCGACTTTGTGCCACCCGATGAAGATCTCAGTTTGACTTCCCTTTTTTTAAGATTTTATCTCAGCAACCACCATAAATAATGACACCCTACTGTGCTCCCGCCAGCTGTGCACTAACTTGCCCAAAATCTTTCACTCTTCCCATTCTTACTTTTGAAAGTTTGATTCTGTTCCTCTCCAGTCTGTTAACAAGCTCCTCAATGAGCTTAACAGCAAGTTAATTGGAGGTATGCAGGTTATTGGTTCCTCTGCCCTCCATCTGAAAATAGCAGCATGTCACAGAGGCATCAGAAGACTGAGAGAGCTATTCTCAAAGTGCATCTGCACTGGACCTTGCTCCCATGGGCGATTGAAAATCCAGTATCCTTTCTTTGGCATTACAATATAAGCTGTTTTGCCTTCTATAATTATTGCTGTAGATCTTCCATCTTAAGGCACTTTACTCGGTATCTTGAAATTTATAGGATTGATTTTGGAGGTAAGGGATTGCACACAATTACTAATGGCAAACTTGGCAACATATTCAAATAGTTTGTCTTTTCATGGAGCTGAATATTAATCTAAGCTCAGATCCTGGCTCAAAAAATATTGAACATTTGGGCACAAAGTAATAAATAATCCAAGTCAGGAGATTCACATTCAGCTGCAGCCAGATTGAAGAACAAAAGTTAGATGCAAGTTAGATAGTACAATGGGAGGGTTAGAGCGCACCTTGTGCATAGAACAATTACTCAAAATTAAAGAAGCATGCTTCAGAACATTTGCTTGCTTTAATTTTGGCCTAAGGCTTTCAGGTGTGAATGGAATTCTGACCTAAAGTATTTTCTAGCTGCAAGATAATTTTCAGCAATTTTCTAACTTCCTACCTTTTAAAATAAAAATATTTTCTCATCAATTATAGTTATATAAGTGAATAAATCTATGATCCTCACAAGGTATAGTTGCAAACTGTCATTGCACTATTATTTAATAAATAAAAATAAAATAGATGAGGATCAGAAACATACACATTGTACAAAAGATGACAGATCATGTCATCACAGTTCATAGACAAGGCCTGTTTGGATTTTGAAACGTAACCAATCCAATTGTCACATTTGGTTTTCTGTTGTCATGTGACTATGCCATGAGGCTGCCTCTGGAGGCAGACATCTTACAGAAGTTCAAAAAAGACTCTCACTGATGAACAAAAACAAAAATACCTGGAAAAACTCAGCAGGCCTGGCAGCATCTGCAGAGAGGAGCACAGTTAACGTTTCAAGTCCGAATGACCCTTCAACAGAAAAGATTGCTCTCCTTATACATGAAACATGGTGTCAAAAAAAATTGATTTTTGAACCCTGGAAATTATACAGAGAAGACACTGAGAACCCAGGAACGTGGAAAGGTTCAAATCAACAAACAAGCAGCTGAAAAAAGGACAAAAAGAAAAGCTGCACATAAAATAGTGGTTACAGAAAAGACAAGAACTAAGAAAAGCACACAAAGTTCAAATCTGCTGAAAGCTACTAAAAATAGGGAAAAGGAAAAACACAAAGCTGCAGAGAAAGGGCAAAGGAGTCACGAGCAAAGGCTGCAAGTGAATTACTGAGTGAGTAAAATGGCTGCAGTAAATTTTCCTATCACATCTCCAATTGAATTGCAAAAGTGATGCATGGAAAAAACTGGCAGTTTTTCCACTTACAATGGCAAAACTATGAGATTGCAACAAGCTTGGTTAACAAGTCTGAACCGATAAGAGTAACCACACTGTTAACACTGCTGGAGAAGGACTGCTACAAAGTGTATACAGCCCTAAATTTAACTGACAGGCAGAGATTTTGAATGCCTTAAACAAACATTTTGAATCCCAAGTTAATGTTACATATGAACGATATTTATTCAATACTAGAAATCATTGTGAAAATTAGACAATTGAACAGTACATAGCTGCAGTCATGCAGCTAGCAGAATCATGTGAATTTGGGCAGCTAAAAGATGATCT
Organism: Carcharodon carcharias; assembly: GCF_017639515.1. Lineage (NCBI taxonomy): Eukaryota > Metazoa > Chordata > Chondrichthyes > Lamniformes > Lamnidae > Carcharodon > Carcharodon carcharias. The sequence continues at coordinate 166,539,193 of NC_054469.1, forward strand.
GATTGAAGATAGATTGGTCTTACATGCAAGAGACCCCTTGGTGAGTGCAAGTCTGCTGAAAGATGAGAAACTAACACTAAAGAAAGTGATAGACATGTGCCGAAGTGCGGGTGTTGTGAAATGTCAGCTAGAACATATGTATAGCACAGCAGGCCAGGTGATGCTTAATGCTGAGAGACAGTCCAAGCTGAAAGAGCAGACCAATCGCAGACAAAGGGCAGATGCAAATACTGCACAGGGCAGCATTCGCAGGGGAAAAAGGATTGTCCAATATGGGGAAAGTAATATTTTAACTGCAAGAAGCAGAATCATTTCACACAAAAGCGCTTGGCTGAAAAGAAGCAGAACAAGCCTATATAGATGGCCAATGAGGAGATATCAGCAGATGTGTCTGATGAAGAACTATGTACCATACAACAGGTTGGTTCATTCAAATCTATAGGGGACAACTGTAAAGCGGCTGTTACTCTCCCTGTGCCATCATCATGGCATCAGGCAAACAAGAAATGCCAAATAGACACGGGTGCATCTTGCAACATAATGACCTTCATAGATCAGTATGCAGTGGCTCAACATGGTGATCTGAAAATGAAGCACTCGATAGTAAGGCTGAGGCTATATGATGAAATGATACTCATACCGAGAGGACAAATTAGTCTGACAGCCCAATGCAATGGCAAGAAGGAAGATCTGGAGTTCTAGATCATAAGTGGGGTGCAACGGCCACTCATCTCAGCTGAAGCAAGTCTAAAGCTTGGACTGATAACCTTAAACGTGGCAACTGAGAAAGGGAAGCAAAGGATTCCAGAGCAAGGAATACAATATGTAAGTAAACCACAAGATCGTTGCCGACCATGTCAGTGTAAGGAAATGCGTGAGCAGAATGTAAATGAAGCAGTTCCATAAGAAATCATACATATCAGAGCTGAAGTTGAAGATTTGAAAGGCAAGATTCCAGCTGAGTATATAGCATTGAAAACGCACTGTTCATTGAAGATTTCAGTTTATCAAGTTGGCAAGGGAAGCGGCCACACATCAGGGAAACCTTGTATAATGTGACCATTCCTCTGTAGCTCAGACAATTCAGGTGCAGCCACATTGATATGATTGGAGTCAGGCCTCTAGCTTATCTGCCCACTCAAGCAATGCAGAGGCCTCAGAGTGCCACCAAGTGCTCCAGAGCTTTTCAACCCTTGGGCACAGACTGCAAAGTAATGAGCGTTTTAGTAGACTGCAGTACGTTGGACAACTAGACACGTTGTACTATCTCCTTGCTAAAGCTGGTCGTGGAGCAGACACTGGTGGTTTGGGCCAGTCTCCCCCTAGGTTCAAGCTAACATTGCCGCCTTGCAACATGAGTTAGGATAATGCCTGTGCCTGAGCTGACAGCACAGCCCGCAGTCCAATGGGCAAAGCTGCTGGCAATCGGTTGGGTGGAGTAGGGCAGAGGTGGGTGGGGTTTCGGGCAGTCATGCAGCGCACTAAACTCTGGCCATCCAAGGATGCATTAAGGGGTTTTCAGACTTAACCAAGACGGGTTCTGAGTACACCCATGCTAACCCACACATCTCTCTTTCACCCTGCAGGGGTACATCATCAGGATCATGGAGCCTGGTGACCTAGCTGCATGCATCGTGGCGTACAGAGAGTGGCGTACTGAGGAGAGAGTGACTGAGGTACCTGGCTGTGCAGACGGAGGAGCAGCATCCCCAGGAATAAGGGAAGGCTGGGCCTCCTGCACACCCTGCTGAAGAGCCACAGCAAGATGTCGCTGGTTGACGCCTAGTGAGACCCAGGGTCTTTAGATGGCGCCTTTCATTCCTGCAGATGATCGAGAACCAGGGTCAGTGAAGACTGTGCATGTCTAGAGAACTGATGGGTCACATCTGCCAGTTACTGCAGAATTTAGCGCCATGGGGACATAGAGTGCATACACTGCCAGTGGCCATGAAAATGACCGCAGCGCTCAATTTCTACCCCAGTGGCTGCTGTCAGGGCTCCACAGGTGACCTCTGTGGAATCTCATAAGCCTCCACCCAGAAACGTATTCATGAGGTCAAAGATGTCATCTTCATGATGGCACACAGCCTTGTACATTTTGCCCGGGAGCAGGACATCCGGGAAACAAGAGCGATTGGATTCATCCACATTTCGGGTTTCTCACAGGTACAGGGTGCCATCAACAACACTCAAGTGGTGCTCAGGTCTCCAACACAACACACGGTGGATTACATCAACCACAAGGGATTTCATTTGCTGAATGTGCAGCTAGTGTGCAACCACCACAAATGCATCCTGCAGGTGTGTGCATAGTTTCCAGGGCGTGTGCACGACGCCTACATTCTAAGTTGATCGCAGATCCCTGGAGTCTTCCAGGGTCCACAGAAGTTGCAGGGATGGCTCCTCAGGGACAAGGGCTACCCACAGAGGACATGGCAGCCTCAGACTGCAGCAGAGCAATGGGATAATGAGGCCCATGCTGCAGCTCACAACTTGATGGAGCAGACCTTCAGGATGCTGAAGATGAGGTTCCGGTGCCTGGACCAGTCTGGTGGAATCCTGCAATACAGTCCGCAGAGGGTGTCTTGCATCGTTGTCATCTGCTGTGCCCTTTACAACCTGGTGCTGCAACAGGGAGATGAGATGGCTAAGGAAGAGATAGAGGAGCTGGAGGTCTCCTCCAATGAGGACGCTGCCGATGGGGATGAGGATGAGGATGATGTGGTCCTTAGAAGCGACAATGATGGGGATGAAGCCCTTGCACTGGCCAGATGAGGCAGATGCATTCAGGGAGCCCTCATAGCTGCTAGATTTTTGGAGGATGATGATGACGACGACATGCAGTGAGGAGACACCATAGATCTTCACATTGCACCTATGAAGGCTTGACTCCAGTCTGCTTAAGGCAACGCACATACCCTCTCTAATAATGCTCCTGTCATGGTGACACAGTGAAGGCTCAGTGGTCGCTCGATTCCAGGAGGATGATGACGACATGCAATGAGGACACTCCAAAGATCTTCGCATAGCCTCTGAGAATGTCTGATTCCTGTCTGGCTGAGGGCAGATTGTTTGCGTTCTGTGATCAGGGTCATATCATGGAGACGCAGCCATGAAACTTTAGAAGCATATCACCCTTGACCACCTTCAACACCTCAGCCCTTCAGGACCATAGCCTCACCAGTCACAGATGCTGAAGAGATGGAGACTAGTCCCGTCTTAAAAGGTGCTGAGAGCACACAGAGAGAATGATGGAACTCTGTGACACCTGCCCACTACATTCTGGCAGCAATGACAAGCACCATCGAGGTGCAGGCATCGCTGATGTGTCCACTGAATGTGAGGCTGGACCATCACTTTGGTCTGAAGGCTGCACAAACCACAGGGAAGAGGCCCTGGACTGAGATACCTGCCTTTATCTTGTGCAAGAAGGTTTCACATCTGAGTGACATGAACACTGCTCATCAGAACAAGGAGCCATAGGCAGGGAGACATTCTTGAGAGTTTATTTACAATAGTGAACATTATGTACAAGTGATTAATATCCGTGCCCAGGTTGTGCAACTATATCTTCTTAATCTTCCTAACACTGTCACCATGTCTTGGTGCTCCCTGGATCTCCACAGCGGAGGTGGAGGCAGCCTGCTAACTGCTACACCCTGTCTGTGATGATCTTGGAGGCATCCTCTGGAGGGCCGAGACCTGGAGGGCCCTGGCCTGCTTTCGGGGTCCTGCTCTCTGGCAGTGGCATCCTCGTTGGCCTGTGGAGCTGGAGTCACAGGAGAGGGGAGTCGGATGGGCTGGAAACTCCTGGGGTCACCTGGGTGGATGGCCCCGGGGTGTGCACCTGCTGATCCCCCTCCCTGTGGATGCCCAAGGTCCCCTGGCTGACTCTTTGAGGAGAAGGGGTAGCTGGAGTGAGATTGAGCTGCCCCACACTGCTCTCGCATAAACATTGTTGGAGGCCAACTATGGCATCAGCAATGGTGTTCAGCCCACACAGCAGTGCGGGAGTGATGTCCTGGACCAAGGTCTCCATGGCGGCCGCCATCCTGCCAGTGTTGACCTCGGTGAGTTGGCATGCCGGCGCTATCACCTCAGCCTGAAGGCAGATGTACTCCTCCATTGTGCCTTGCAATCTGAGGAATGCAGCAGACATCCCTTCCTGATGTTCCTGAGCTTGCCTTTGCAGCTCCAGCAACTGTGACATCTGACTCAGGTGCAGCAAATTTCTGGCCTTCAGCCGTTCTCCAAATGCTGGACACCTGGGAAGTCCCTGCCTCCACCTGCTGTGGATCAGACAGTGCGATGTGCTCACCAGATTGTGATCCCGAGGCTACTTTAAAGCTAGGTCCCACTGAGGTGGTGTGTCTCTGCGCTGGTGGAGGGTGTGGGTGAGCGCTGTGACGGGACTTCAAGGAGAGTGCCTTCAGATTCCTTTTCAGAGGTTTCTTTGGGGCTTGATTGGAGGCCCTGGGTCATGGACTCTGTTGGCTGTTTCCTGGATGTGCCTACAGAAGCAAAGAGATAATTAGTGCATGGCAGTGGCCTGTGAAACAGGACACATCACTCACAGCATGGTTGGCTGATGGATGTTGCACTGCTGGATCCTGACTTGGTAGAGCGCCACTGACCTCACCCTCAGCACAGGAACAGTCCAGATCGTGGCCGGCCAGCTGGATGGCTCTGCTTCCAAAGTTCATGAGGACCTTGATTTCAGGCATTCCTCCACCAATCTGTGACCTCTCCCTCTTGTTGTGTGCCAGATTGTCCTTCATGAATAGAGATGCAGAGTGTGTAATCAGGATGATATGTATGCTTGGCAGGTGTGGGTGGTGAGTGGTCCCATGGATGGGATGAGGACAATGATGGTGTGTGTGAGAGAGTGAATGACAATGTCCGTTGCACTGGCAGAGAGTGAGGGCCCTATGGATGTGTGATGGACTTGTGAGAGAGAGAGTTAAGAGCAATGTGAAGAGTGATTTACCTGGCGGAATGGAGATCATTCATCCTTTTGCAGCACTGGGAGGCTGTCCTCAGGGAGTTGGCACTGACCACCACTGCCACCACCTCTCAGGCCAGATTACTGAGGTTGATGCCCACCCTGTGGCCAAAGCGGGGCTAGGGGACTTCATGGTGAGCCTCCACTGCGTCCAAAAGGTCTTGTGGTAATATGAGGTGCAATACACCTTTAAGAGAATGTAAGCAGATTGACCACATGATTGTATTACCTATCTGCTGTGTAGTGTAGGCTACATTGTTAATCAGTCATTTAGAATGGGTTTTGGTTTGAGGACACGTGTTAATGCTCTGTTGCTGAGGTGAATAAACAGCATGTGCTTCTTGTTACAGAGATCTCTTCTCCTACATCGTTTAGATTACCAATTCATTCATCAGTAGATAGGTGTGTAACCATGTTTGCTGAACAAAGCGATCCGAAAGTAGGAACATAACAGCTCTCGAGGGACGCATCATCAAACCTGGGGGCTGCAGTCTTTCTGCCTTTCAGGGCCATGTCTTCTTTGCAGCAGTTGTGAGCTGGAATCACTGAGATATGTGCACTTGGCTGGACTTTAAAAATGGCATCTGGCATGATAAAGTGGCGCGGTTATGGGGTGGTGGATGAATGAAAGCCCTCCCACCATGGAAATGGTGTGTTTCCCGGGAATGCATAATTAATGCACTGGGTTTGGGACAATAAGGTGTGATAAGCCATTATTGCAGCTGGTAGGTAAAACATAATTTTACCCGCCTGCTACAGCACTTAAGGTGGAATCGTGCCAGATTTGCACTCTGCGTGCAATGCATGTGTAGTGATTGACTAATAGAACAAACAATGGTTAATGCATGAGAACAGTGGGTGTATAATGGGTAATTTGTGTAACTCTCAGTCACACAGCATCGTGCATGCAAAGGTGTATTTTGTTCGCTAAGAAAAGGAGGATGTTTGCATCTTCTGTTCAATATGAAAAGGGGGATGTTTGGGTTTTGAAATATAGCCAGTCTGGGTTATCCATGTAGCTTTCTATAGCCATGTGTCTATGTCATGAGGCTGTTTCTGGAGGCAGACATCTTACAGCAGTTCAATAAACTGAGACACACACTGATGAAGAGTGCTGTCCTTACACATGAAACAAGACCCACTATTACCTTATCAGAGCTAAAGATGGGCAATAAAAGTGACCTTGACAGAATTGCCTACATCCCAAAAACAAATAAAAATCATACAAATGTTAGGATTATACATGATAGAAAGAACTTGCATTTATATTGTACATTATCACATTTGTGTGAAATCCCAAAGTGCTTCACTTACCATTGGCAACTTTTGAAGTACAGTCACAGTTGTTACGTAGGCAATGTTTAAAAGAGAATTATATTTAATTGTGCAATCATTACCAATTAGATATAAATATACCACTGCTGCTTGTAGCTACTCCGACCAGGACATTTGCTATCATGTATGTCACACCTCTCTGTCTTGCACCATCCTCACATATCCACCATAGCTTGGCTGCAATCACTCAGACATCCATCATCCAACTATACCTATGTCGACACCTCTTTTTGCTGCTCTCTACATTTCCCTTCAGAAGAGATCACGGTAGTTTTTCATCTGTGATCAAATGGCTGAAATATTCATTTTCTTTTTTGGATGTCACTTTTCTAATCCAAAGTAATTAAATAAAATGACATGTAAATATGTCAATGTTGGCTGTACATATGCCTATATTGTACTGTATTAAAATATCAAATTATTAATTCTAGAGAAACAATTGTGAATTTATATTTTTAATTTATTCATGGGATGTGGCAACACTGACAAGGCCAACATTTATTACCCATTCCTAAATGGCCTTGAGAATGTAGTGGTGGGCCACCTTGAACCTCTGCAGTCTTTCCAGTGAAGGTAATCTTATAATGGCGTTATGTCAAGAATGCCAGGATTTTGACCCAGCACTAATGAAGGAATGGGCAAGTTAGGATGGTATGTGGTTTGGAGGGGAACTAGATCAAACCTAATGTCTTTCTATCCACTGATCAACCTAATATAATTGTGAGTAAATTTTTGACTATAATCTTGACAGAGCCTCTCCACCCTGCCAAAAATAGCAGAACTTCCCGAAAATTATAAGTCCCACCCCCAAACGCGACACTTCCCATTTTCACGGGAGCCGGAATGGGGTGGAGCGTGTTTTGCCCATGCACTATTTATGGAGGCAGATGGTCATTTAAATCAGCAGCTGCCTCCACTCAAGTCAGATTTGGTAGCTTAGGAATGTGAAACCCATATACAAAGTAGACCTGGCTTGGCCTAAATAGCCAAGTGGTTATGGTACTGGGCTTGTATAAACCCCAAGATCAAGAGTTCAAATCTCACCATGGCAAATTATGAAACAATGTAATTTCATCTGAATAGGAACAGATGGAAACGTGTTTGTACTCGAAAGAGTTACAAAGTAGACCTGGTAAGAGCAGGTCTGAACTTGGCATATTTGTTTGAATAACCAGGGGGCCCCTTTGGAGAGATAGGGTACCCCTGTTGAATTTGCCTTAAATTTTATTCACAGCCCCAGAAGTGGCACAAATTCCAACTTCCCTTAATCCAAGAGAGGAGGAGGTGGGACTCCTGGTCTCTAAGGGTAATTATTGTTGCCCCTATTGTCTTGTGCACCCAGGTGCCAGGAAGAACTTTGTGCTGGAGAAGGGTGTATAGTACTTTCTGCAAAGGAACGTAGAAGGTGGGCATGGCACCCTCACACATAGAGGCCATAGAAACCAGCCACAGTGAGCAGCTGGAGGTCAGAGGGAGGGCAGAAGGTCAGGAGAGAGGGCTATTGCTCGTCCACTAGGGAGGAAGAGAGGCAGAAAAACCAGGTACTACCCTGGGGGAAGGTTATACAGGCCTAGGATATCCTACCTCAGTATGATAGAGAACCACTGCCGAAGGTGACTGAGGGTAAGCTGTGAGGTGGTATCAGACACGTCGCATGGTGCAGCAGCAACTCAAGCCACAATCCATTGACCCCCATGCCCTGCCAGTAGCTGTGTGTCACTCTATGCCTCAGGATCTTTCCAGGAATCATCAGGAGACCTGTCTGGTATATCCCAGTCAGCAGCACACAGCTGTAATAAGGCTGTAACTAATGCGCGGTTTGCTCTTGTGGGGGAGCACAATAATTTCTCTATAGATTTGGTGTCTCATGTGCAGGGAACCACAGCCATTGCCCAATTAGTAGGCTTCCCTCAGGTGCAGGTTTAAAATTGCACTCATGTTGCCATGAAGGCCACAATATGCAGACACCTTTTTCAACTGGAAGTCCTTCCACTCAGTCAGTGCACAGATGGTTTGTGACCACAACAAGGTTTTCCTTCATGTGTGCAAGTTTCCCTGGCAGCTGCCACAGCTCCATCATATTAAGGACTTTCCAACTTGCTCAGCTATTCCAGCCACAAAAGCAGATCTGTGGTTGGCTTCTAGGGGACAAGGGCTACCCTTTAAGAACTTGGATAATGACCCCCTTTAGGAGCCGACAAACAGAGGCAGAAAGCAACTACAACAGCAGCCATGGCATTACGAGGAATACCAATGAGCAGGCTATTAGCATTTTAAAGATTCACTTCAGGTACTTCGATCGCTCAGGTGGAGCTCTGTAATATGCCCCAGAAAGGGTATCAGGAACAGTAGAGGCATGCTGCATGCTACACAATTGAGCAGCAGAGGGCACAAATCAATAACAATAACAGCATGGACAGAGCTCTGAAGAGGAGGAAAATTAGGAGAAGGAGGAAGCCCCTGTCTATCCCAAAGATGAGTCCGCCAAAGGCAGGGCAGCTGGGAGGCATGGCCATGTAACCAGGGCTGACTCTGTGCAGTGGGGGAATCATCGCCAGACGGGTCCTCGTGCAAAATAGATTCTCATAAGGTCATCCGATATCTCACTTGCCATTAGCCAGTCCCTGGTGATACACTTCCACCTAAAATGCCTTGTACATTGACTCCACAGTTACTCAGAGGACTGCCCATCCCCCACAAGGGAGAGAATAAACATCAAAGAGTCACATATGGCTGAAACCCTCACCCACAATAACCATGAGTCTCATCATTTGCAAACACACAAGGTAATAAGTCATTCAAAACCTGGCCCCTCACATGAACTCCAGTGACTATAAATAAAGGACCCAAGCTGCCAAATTGTCCATAATCAAACCAAGTTTACTGTGCTGAGAGTGAGACAACATCAGATTTTAAAACCCTATTCATGCTTTTAGGACTGTTTGTTGTACCATACAGGCAGATAAGGCACCTCGTACATGAGGGGCCCATAACTGTGCAACAACAGCTCTTTGAAAGAACTTGCACACTATCCATCCCAGGCCAATGGTCCAGTTTCTGATGTGGGTGTTGCATGCAACATTCCAGGCTTCCACATACATCTGCTTACCGCACAAAGTGCATCCTGTGACACCTAGAGTGCAAATGCAGCCAAAAGAGTGGGCACAGCAGACGACCGATATTACCTGCATGATAATACCAGGCCTCTCGAGCTGTGATGCCTACACGTAAGCCAATGTGTAACACAGCAGTACAGATGAATGCTTTTGCACCCAGCACTCATGCTTGAGATGCACCTGCTGCCCAACATCTTCTTGTGGAGTCTGATCATTGACCCTCCCTTAAAGTCAAGTTTGGATGGCCAATGAAAGATACAAGGAGCATCTCCGTGCTTGAGCTTTTGAACTCTTGAATCTCATGTCATGCAGCGAAGAAAGAAGAAACCCCCCCCCACCCCCCTGAAGCCTCACAAATCATCCAAAACCTGGCTCCCATTGACATCACATCGAGATAGACCTCAGCATGCTGGTCTCATTTTTACTGGTAAGAATCACCTTCACAATGTTACCATTATTTCTGAGCTCTCTAGTGTACAAACATGCACCGTGTCACGTACAAGTGTAAATAAATATATTGAAGAAGTGCTCACTTGTGCTATACACAATGTGAAAAATGTAACCATGATGAACCCATTAGTGCTCGAGGCAAGATGGTGCCTTTCACTCTCACACACTCCTTCAAAGTGCCTCCTGAGTTGCCTCGGAGGAGGTGGAGGCAGGCTGCTCACTACTCTGTCTAAACGGCAATGAGGAGCATGGTGGCCTGCCTCGTTATGCGGGCACGCGTTGGAGACCTCCTTCAGACTGCGGCCTCTGTATCGCTGCATGGGCAGCAGTGGCCACTGGCACATGTGCAGCACACGAGGGCTTTGGCAGAGGGACTGGAGAGATGAAGGAAGATGAGGATGCTGCGGAGCTCTCAACACCTTCACCCTCCTCAGTGACATGCACAGCCCTGGGTTGGCAGATGGGGTTACTGCTGCATAGCAATTCTTTCCAGCAACTGCTGTGCCAACAGTACGACCGTCCTGTTAAAGGGATGCAGCTCCTCGTGTATTCCATGGATGTTAGCGCTCATACTCTGAGCAGCTGATCCGGGATACTGAGAAAGGCCAGGCCAGGATGTTGCTTTTGTACCCACTCCGAGTGTTGCTGCATGTGTCTTTCCATGACATTGGCCAATCTCTCATGGTCAGAGCTTATGCGGTGAGCCCCCAGGACAATATAGAGCTGATGATGGTGATGGACTCTCCCGATCACAGTCCTAGAGCTCAGACTGTCGCAGGGAACTCCGCCAGATGTCCACACATCTGCTGCTGATTATCCAAATACTGTGCCCCAAAAGTTGACTCCTGAGGCTCCACGTTCCTGCCCACTGGAGCATCATTGTGACTTTCCTCCCTCCTTTGAGGTGCACTGTGCACAGATGCCTCTGACTCTGACACCTCCTCCTATACTCTGGTGTGGTGACTTTCACCCTGTGCCACCGGCTCTACATGCAGCTTAATCCCTCGGCGGTGCTTGTATCAGAGTTGGAGGAGTGGAGGCTAGTATGGTGATGCTGACTCCTCGGACATCTCTTCCTCCTCCTGATGCCCAAGGGAGCAGAGCTGGGACTTGTGTGAGACACAGAAGGGGGTATTTAGGTACAGCCCTTCCCATAGTGAAAGGACATTGTGATGCATGCCATTGCTTTAACCATGCTCCCGCTGCCCTTATGATGCAACCCTATTCTCACACTCTCTCTTATGCCAAAGCCCCCTTGTGCTCAGCAAAATGACAGCATAGCCTTCACCATTACCACCGCGTGTCAAGATAATTTTATCACCTGCTAACAGCGATTCACCATCACCACCAGACAGCTGTTGAGTCTGGCAGTCTCCATGGGCATCTATTCCACAGGTCGGCTGTGCCTCAGCTATGCTGACACATCCCCCAGACTGGGTCATCTCTGTGGCATTCTTCGCCATTTAGATGACTACAACAACATAAATTTGTGTTAGTTTGACATGTAGTACATGGAGGGACGTTGCTTTTTACTGTGTCTGTGCATCATAGTGCTCATTCACATGTAGGTGCACACACACATGAGCTGTGTACACATACAAGCCTCAATACTGAAGTAGAGGTATGTGCCATGTCTCACACCTTAGCTGCAGAATGCAGAAGTGACCCTTCCCTTGGATCTTTGTGTGGCTACTCACCTTGCCGGAATACAGCAGGTCATTGAGCCTTTTCCTGCTCTGAATCATGAGCACTGGTCCCCTGCTGCGCTCACTGCAGTGGCTATTTCAATCTTTCTTGGTTGCTGTAGGGATATTACTGCGGCCAGCAGGGTAAAGGACAGGTCTCCTCTTCAAGCAAAACATGAAAGTCCTGGTCAGAAAAGTATGGGGCACCTAGACCCAACCCTGCCCCCACCTCTCCTCTGTGTGATATTCTATCAATAAAAATTTAAGGCAAAAAGGGCCCTGAGCCATTCAGATTACAATGCTCTCATTTGTGTGTGTGTGCTTACATACACTAACTATTTTCACCATATCATCAATGATTACTGGTACGGTCTGGTGGAGAAAATGGCTCTGCACAAATGCTCGGTGTCATGCGTGTTGCAGCTGTGACTCCAAGGTAGCATTCTGTGCTGCGTGACCACTGACAGCCCTACTGGTTTCCTCCCTCTTAGTCACACTGTTATGCTGTGACACTGCGGCTGTAACGGACCCGGTCAAGGGTCAACAGTGTGGGTGCATCCTGACAGATGGGTGGCAAAAGGGCAATAATGAGCATGGCACTGTTCAACATTCACCCACCCACTGAGTATTGGCAGCTAACTACATTACTGCATAATATCTGTACCAGGTAGTGGTGGCAAGATGATGCCATTTCCATAGTTGTGTCTTGTGAATCAACTCCATGCCCAGTGGGTCAGTAGAGTTCACTTTGATTCGGCGGCAACAATGACAATTCTTCTAAAGGGAAAGCCCATGTTAGGCCATCCATTCCAGAGTCAGCTAATAGTTGGACAATGTTAATAGCTTTGACACTCACCTGATGTCTTCTCCGAGAGCAGAATTTTTAGCTGAGCGGGCGGGCGCAGTCCTGACCCACTTGGTATTTCAGTCGGCAGGCGTGCATGGGAGTCAGCAGCTTGCCCGCTAACAAGTAATAGGCCTATTAAAGACATTAAATTAATAATAAAATGGAAATTTTCGCTGCCTGGGATTTCTTTTGAAACCTCATCCAAAGGCAGGATGAGGTTTCCAACAGGAATTAAAAATACAATAAAAGTGTTTGAATCTCAGTTATAACATGTTCCTGCTCATGTGACGGAATCACATGAGGGGACTTGTTTTTAACATTTTAAAATTCTGTGTTTTTTAAAAAATCTTCAGCTCCCTGAGTCAGCTCTGTGCCTTCAGGGGGCTTTCAGTGCACGCACTGGCATGCATGCGCAAATTTCCACGCTCGCCCTCCTCCCGTCCCCAACCAGACAGCGCTCAGCGGTGCAGTGCATGATTCATGCTGGCTGGCAATTAGCCAGCCAACGTGAAATCGAGGCCAGGGCCAATCGCAGGTGGCGGTCAGCTTCATGACACTCCAAGGCCCGCCCGCCGCACCTACCCAACAAGGTAAAAATCTTGCCCCAAGGCACAGGGACGTCACCAATGATGACCAACCTTTCCAATGGGCCTTTCTAAAGGCCCGCTTTTTATCTGCGCCTGAGTCACCCGGCCTGCCTCCAACCCCTCATGGCTTTTGGGGGTCACCTGTCCCAACCCTGACTCTAACCCAACGTCTCATTCCTAAAATTGGAACTTGGGGCAGGCATTTTTAGAGGTCAGGTTCACAGAGCTGGGAATTCTCCTATCTCTGCATTCCCAACCTGGGAGCGAAAATCTGGGCCTGTGTAAGGCAATCTTTCCTCATTTGCCTTTCTACATTAAGTGGTCACCTGTGGGAATCACAGTGAACATTCGGCAAATAATGGACAGAAAATGTTATGGGTTCTATTAAGAAGATGTGATTTCCCCTCTCCATTTCTGTATAAACTCCACTCGGGCAATTAATAAACACGTTAAAAAGAGGGAAATCTGCCCCTTAATTTTTGATGAAAATGTCTTTTGGATGAAAAGAACCATTCATTTGTTGAAAATTTCAGTCAATTAAAAATAATTTAATATTTACTTTACTATCTCTGAGTTCATCTCAGAAATCTTTCCCAAAAATTTTCAGGAGCCATCTTGAATTCAGTAATCCTACAAAAGAATCCCACAAATAAAATCTATGATAAACACACACACACACACACACACATACATCTATATATATTACATGCAACTGAAAAACGAAATTATTTACAAACATAGCACTAATCTTACCCACGCATTTAATACTTATATGTCTTGATTATTGTTTCCTCATGAACCTCAATCTTCATTTGTCATCTGTCACAGCAGGTTCCATTCTTTGTTTTGGTTTTGTCACCTGATATATTACAGGCCTCCTTTACTGACTTCAGGTTTGCCCTAAGTCTTCTACTTTGCCTGCAAAATGAATGATTTTTGAGGCCTCTGCAACATATACAGCATCCTCATCATGCTCTCACAGCTGACGCTAGCTGCATCTAGTGTCTTTTTCTTAAGTCAAACTTTGCTGTTTTCTAACAAGGAAAGGAATGAAATCAGTAACTCTAAGGAGCGATGCTGCTAACTTGGCTCCAGTGCTCACTTGCAGGTCAGGTTTGCAAGCGCAGAAGCTCCAGTGTTGGAAGTTTATATCAAAAGGAAACAGCCAGGGACACATGACACACTATCCATGATTACAGCGCTGAGGATCAGATGATTTTCGTCACTTTTCCATGCTGTTTTGTAATTGCTTGCTTTGCAAATCATTGGTCACTTATGTGAAGTAGGAAGAAGTGTCCCCTCTTCTTCCAGTTCACCATAGAGAAATTGTAGGAACTGCTGGGAATCAAACCTAAGAATGAGTCACTTTACATTCATACTATTTTATATCTGACTCCATTCCCTCCATTAAAAAAATGTCAGAGCCCCTTACCCAGCACAATTAATTTCTGTGAAAGCTCCAATTTCATTAGGTCATGTAACCTTGCTGATATGCATTGGCCTTGCAGGACCAAATTGCTGTGCATCATTGAACGTATGCATTTGGTTCAAAACTGTATCATGCTACTGCTATTATAAAGCACAGTATGTACTGCCGAACTGTGTGCTCAAAATAGAAGCTGAATTTTTTTCCATCCAAGAGCCATGCCTGCTAGCACGGAGGCCAGCCATGGTTTTCTGACCCATCATTTTAGTAGTCGGAAAATTCTGGGCAGTGTACCAACCTTCCCCACCCTCCACAATTTTGGATTTAAACCAGCAGACGAGGTTCCCCTTTGATAACTTGGACTCGTAAAATGATTCCTTCTACATACATAGCAGAGTCCTGTTAATGTATCTCTCAGCAGAATACCACCTGCCTCCTGAACCATTCCTTTAGAAGTTCCAATCTAGTAATAATAAGTTTTATTGATTTACTTGCAACAGATTTGTGTTTCATCTCACTTAATAGAAGCAAGAACAATATATAACTGCAATTTAAAAGTGCTGATGCATAGTTCTTAAATCTTATCATTCCATCTTCAGGGAAATATAACATTTCCACATACGTTACTATAAATATAAAAAATACTTGTAAAACAAGAGAAGGATGGTCAGCCAATCAAGTTGTCAGTTCCCATTTTTCAAATCTTTGACCTGTTTCTGTGCTGTAAATTCTATGCAAGTACTCATCAAGTTAAAAAGTACCCTTTATTTTAGCTTCCTCCCGTGTATATTTTTATCCTGTTGTAATCTGTTGGGCTTCCTTTTAAAGTAAAAAAACTATAGACTCTGGAACTCCCTACTTAAACATTTCTGCATTTCTACCCCAGCATGAAGCGGCTGAAGCTGGAAAAGGTGAGCAAGCGTCACCTGCCACAGGCGGTTTAAGATCCAGCAAAAAGTGAGTCCGAGAGTCAGGGTGGAAACCACGAGCCATGGAGGCCCTAGTATTGGGCGCGTTGCTCATCCTGTGAAAGTGTGAGAGATATAACTATGATCTCATGGCATTAAAAGTGGGTAAAGAAAGAGCTTACATTTATTTAACTGCCCCAGGGTGTCCCAATGCGCTTCAGTACTTTTTAAATTGTGGATTTTTTTTTAAACAAACTGTATGTGGAATTTTAGGTTTAATGGAAAACAGTGAGTAATATAAAGTCAAGTGGAATTTTTATAAACTCTTGCATCACAATTTGAGTAGTATGCAGTTTTGGATATCACATTGGATAGATGTTGCCACAGTAGAGTGCAGGGATATTCACTACAATGCTGCCCAAGGTGAGAAATGCAAATATGACTTGAAAAAAATTGTGGTGCTTTTCATTCAACCAGAGGAGAATATGGGGTTATTTGATTGTGAAGAGAAAGAGCAGATAAAACAAGGCTAGAACAGGACTATATAGATGGAGGATTTAGGGTGGAGTGTTGGAGAAACCTATCTTCACACACAAAATTGTGAAATGTACTATCAGCATTGGTGACTGAGCAGAAGTCGTTGCCATTTAATAGGTTAAGTAGCTGAAAGTAAGGAAAATAAGAATAAGAACAGGGTGAATGTATGAAATTAAGAGTACTGTTCACATGGTGACTAAACATCAACGTGGACTGGTCTGTTTCTATTTTAATTTCTGTATTTAATCCATGTACCTTTGTTAAAGAATTATTCAAATGCTTAAGTTTTCAGTCCTCGAATTTACATGTAATTATATTTCATTACTGATATCTCAAGGAAATTGCACTTTATGGTGTGCAAAAAGGCATGAATTGCTTTGACCTAACCACTTCTAGGAATTTTAGATGTAACTACCAAACTATTCATGAACAAAATATTACTTTTTAATCATTTGGTTTTACAGCCTTGCTGATATTCAACAATACCTTTACACTATTTTGAATGATAACCAATGGTATTGTAAACTATTTGTATTCTTGGATCACTTAAAACAGTAACGTTCAAGCCTTTTTAATGTGGGGAATGGAAATCTTGTTTGTAATTTCCAATTAAGTGCCAACCATCCAAAGAAAAATAATGCTACTGTGGTGGCACTAAGAGGATGGTAGAGGCAGGAGCCCTCACAACATTTAAGAAGTATTTAGGTGAGCACTTGAAACGCCATAGCAAACAGGGCTACAGCCCAAGTGCTGGAAAATGGGGTTAGAATAGATAGGTGCTTATTGCCCGGCACAGATAAGATAGGCTGAAGGGCCTGTTTCCATGCTGTGTAACTCTATGACTCTCCTTCAAGTCACTCCTCAAAACCTACCTTTTTGACAAAGCTTTTGGTTACCTGTCCAAAAACTCCTTACATGGCTTGGTGTCAAATTTTGCCTGAATACACTTTTCTACATTCAGTAATATATATTGAATTAACTATAATATTTTTCTACTTATTTGGATTGACCAGCAATTATGTGCCTTTCATTTGGATTTTCAATTTCTTCAAGTCCTTTCTAACAGCATTATTCACTTACTATTTTGACTTAAGCAGAAATTTGTGTAATTAGGAGGTCAACTTTTAATATACATTTTAGCATGTGAAAATCAACATGTGTGGTTTATATTACCTCAAAATGCACTGATACACATACCATTCCTATTAATGACAATGTTCTGCCTGCTGCCATTTTCTCAGGGACATATTGCTGGATGGTCAGAGTGCCTGCCTGTTTCAAGCCCCTTTAACTATGCAAATTGGAGCCCTATGCATGTTGCCATTTTAAAACTGAACTGGTCAAAATTTGCCCTGCACACTCTCTGACTAGTTTGACTGGCAATATAGCGGCCGAGGCCCCAGGCAGGTCAAGTTTTAAATTATTTTCATAGGGACATGAGAAGGACATGAGAAGGTCCTCTTCCAGGCCCTAAATAATAATCTGGGCTTGTCCCAGACTCTGCCCGTATCCACCGTTTGCCACCTGTGTCCAAACATATCTTGTTGCCCTGAAGTTACCAATATTGTGCAGGCCTGAAACCAGTGATCTGCAGCTGGAAGCTATTTAAAGTGAGCAGCTCACCTCTTTCATTGAAATGAGGACCAGCCCCCTGGCTCTTTACTGCTGGAACAGATAGGCAGCTGGCTGATACATTCCATCAGTCGGCTGCCCAAAAGTTACACTGCAAGTAAAATTAACCCTGCTTAATTTCACAGTTATACGTTCATATATTATTTAACCTCATATAAAAACTATTCAAATATCTGTCGGTAATTCAAATGCATTAGATTGAATGACCCCACAAAAACGTAACTTTCTGAGCACTGCATGACTGTGAAAGTATCTCTGCAACAAGATTGTCCTATTCTACACAACAATTAACAAGGCACAAGTAGTTATTACCAAGTTATGTTATACATAGGTAGTGAGCCGGAAATAATTATCTTTCGAGTCAATATATGACAGGAGACAGTCATGCGCTATGTTGCCTCTAATTTCCCTTCGCTATGCACGGTCCATTTGTTGCACTGCTCAGGTCCTTTAGGATTGCCCTGTGACCGCGTATGCACGCATCTTAAAGAGATCACTGCTTGTGTATGGTCTGTTAGTTCCTGACTAACAGGGGCACATTCCTGCATGCTGCACCTGTGCAGTTTGGAGGCAACTTTGGTCATGAATAAAGGACACTGCTCATTATTGGAGACAGTGGATCACAATGAGTGGCTTATTGTTATATTATTCGTAAAGAGCTTGGAACTAACTGTTATGTTAATATATATCCCGGGGTGCCACATTCACTGCCACACTGCACTCATATACCGAGTAACAATGTATCAGTTTATCAGTCCATCAGCCACATGGAGAGCTGAAAGAAATACATTAGGTGGAACTCCAGAATTTTGAGTCCAAAGTGATTATTTCTGACTTATGGGAAGCAGAAGACATAACAGAGTACACAGTTTTACTGCATTTTCTGTTTACAAAGAAAAAATTACTTCTGATTTTTTGCCATTAAGCTGCTTATTCTATCATAATTGAGAAGGTGTTGATAATCATATTATGGGCATTTATTATAATTAATTAATTGAATACACATTTTAAGTCATTGCATGTAATTTGAAAGAACATGGATAACTTTCACTTCAAAGGTATGAAAATAAAAGAAAAGCTTTGAGTACAGTTCAAAATATTTTTTACCAATAAATATTTTTTACACCACCTTAGTATTGCTTGCATTTCCTTTAATAAACACATTTACACCAACTGGGGTAATACTAGCTAATACTAGTTTAAATATAATTGCATTAGGTGAAAATAAGTTTTTAAATCGGTGTCTCAGGGAATGGCCACCAAGTATAATATAATGTGCTGCTTTTCCTTCCCCTTAAGGATTAGATCAGTAATTCAAACACTTTACACTAAAACTCACAAATATTCAGTCACATCTGCCCGGTGTTCGGTCACCCATGAGAATATATTATAACAAGCTTATATTCTTGCTAAAATAAATCCTCTCTTTGCAGCTTCTTCTATAAATGATAACTATGAAACTGTAATTGATTCCAGTAATTTAGACAGCATCCAAATAATATCTGATTAAACTCTTGTACATTTAAAATATCAAGCTCAAAATAACCTAGCAAACTTGAATTTCACGGTTGCATAACACTGATGATATGAATGCACAGTATTTCTTTTTCATTCCTATTTCCATTTCCAAAGAGTAAATGAAACAACCGGAATCCATATGTATATCTTAAAATGTAAAAAGAGTGCTTCAAACCTTAATGTCATAATGGCAAGCTCCTTTCTTTCACCCAGTGCAAATTGTGAAAAGATAACCATATAATTAACACAATGAAGATGAGTGAATTCATTATCTACAGCACATTCCAATTAGTACAATTTTCAGATGATCACATCATTCCAATATCAACATTTTCAAGTCAAGTGCATTTTATATATAAGAATGAAGTACATTGTTTTCCAGCAATCCACTCTTGATTATCACTTGCTAACTTGGAATGATTCGGTCACAGTTATTATTCTTCAAAGCATCCTCAAGAATCAATGATAATACATGCTGGCAAAAATAATCAGACTCAAACCACTATCATGGATTTCACTGTATATTTTATACATAATGAAATAATAATGGCTGTCTCAGTGTGATTTTGAGCTGTAATCTCATTGAACCATTCAGAAAACAATTAGAAAGTACTTGCGTTTTACTCTTGCAATTTATGACATCATCCTGCAATAAAATTAATGCTGTGTAATCACTCCAACATATCTATCTTTCTCCACATAATTTAATTCTTCACCTCAAATCTTCCCCTTTTAATATCAACTTCCTCCTCTATTAAGGTTATGCTATACCATAAAAGATGTGATTCACTACATCCCCTTGGTTGCCATTTATTTTTCATCTGATGAAGTTACTGTGGTATCTTTTTGAACTACCTAATCAAATTATGCCATGCTTGAGAGCCCTGAAATTGTGCAACTTTTCTGGCAGTGCATGGCCTTGCCATGATTAAATGCAGTTCTGGATCTGAGTGGCTGAGTGCCACCGCTTCTGGCAGGCAAAAAGCTGGTCAAGAGCAAGGCAATGGTAATAAGGAACAACAATGGAATTCAAGTTGTTGGCTTAACTCCAGTGTTCACTTGGTCCATATAAAATGGCTGCACAATTAAACCACAGGCCTTTCTGCTGAAGTTGGGTTCTTAAAGCTGGAATTCCATTCTAAAGTTTAGTGGGAACTTGAATTTTTTGAATGATGGCTTGATATTTATTTTCATTTGTTTTCCTGTATTAGTTTCTTTTACTCTGGATGGCACCACTTCTGCATCTGAAAGCATAATGTAGAAGCCTATTAAAAATGTACAGCACACTGTCATGGTTTTCTCTAATTAATCAACTGCCAGCCCATCATTTTCATCAGCCACATCCTTCTGAAAGGTGCAACCTAAGGCCTCCCATTAAGGGGAGGCCCTAGCAAGCAGTGGTGGTGGGGGTAGGAGATGGGGGTGGGGGAGCGGTCAATTGCAAGGGCATGGGGTGTCTTCCAGCAGGGACAATACGTGCCATTGTGGGGGCCACCACGTGGCACAGGGTGCCTGATCAACAGGAGCACCTGCAAACCTGCAGGGAGACCGCCAGGTTTTAGTGGGCGGTCACCCCAAATGGTGAAGTTCCCATCTGCCACTGCAACAGAAAGGTGATGCACATTCCATCTGCACCCCACCCTCACTGTTGCCCTCCCACCCAATTTCATGGCCCACAACCCCCATCTCCTAGCCCAATCCTGGGGGTGGGGGACATAAAATACTAGACATTAAGGCAGTTTGTCTCGCTACAGATGCTGCCAGACCTGAGTATTTGCAGCATTAAGTGTTTTCATTATTAAAGAAAAAAAGATGTGTCTCAAGGAGTTGTGAATGGTGAGTTCATCTGTAGATGCTGTCTGAAAGTAAAACTTTATTGAACTGGAGTTGGGCTACATCTCGTTACACAAAGTCAATCTTGTTAACACTCGAAAAGAAATCGTACATTTATACATTGCAAGTTTAAAGAAAAAAAATAAGGAGGAGATTAAAAGTCTAAGAGTGTGAAATTAATTGTAGTGCCACTACTGTAGCGCCACTTTGCTGGGGTGTGATGCGCCATTGGGTACTGCCTGCACAGCCCATGCAGTATTCCATTAAAAAAGGGACACACTGAGCCAGCAGTGTCACAAGGCTGTGAATGCACGCTATCCTGATACCAGACAAGCAAACCAGCTGATGTGATGCCAGGATACTTGATTTGGACCATGCAGCTCCATGCACCAAGGGTTGAATTTTCCGTTCCGGAACCAAGTGCAGTGGTGAGTGGATTTCGTGATGCGTTTGCTGCTGGGTGGCAGGGTGGGAAATTGTGCCCAATTTCACGCTCAGAAGCTTATTAATTATGCCTCAGCGAGTAGCTCTCCAAATCAAATGGTGGTTGCAAGGAAGGTCAGCTCGGCAGGCACCCGGCTAAGAAATGGCATCCAGCGCAGGAAGAGGATGAATGATCTTATCCATTCCACCAAGGTAAGTCACCCTTCAGCTCTCTCCAATCTCACACTCTCATAATGGCATCATGTACTCAAAAGGGTGACACTGCTCAAGGATCTCACACAATATTAGTGGTGGGGGGGGGGGGGGGGGGGGGGGGGGGGGGGGGGGGGGTGGGGGTGGGGGGTGGTAGCGGAGGTGGGAGGTGGGGAAATCTTCACTGATTGTCTCATGGACACTTTAAATCACCAGCATCTCATCTATCATGCTGCACTAATTCCACCCTCAACCCTTACTAGGGGGGCTCAGCACACAATGGGCATGTATGCTTCCTTCCATCTCTTCTCATCACATTCCATCCATTTGTCTTCATGCAGATCAATCTCGCCCACAACCGCAGGGTCATATCCCAGATGGGAGGAGGAGCGGCAGACATCCAGGAGCTGTCCCAGTTTGGGGAGGATGCTGTTGAGCTGGCAAGTGAAGACAAAGATTGCTCTGATGGGAAGGTGAGATCAGCTTCTCCCAGCAAACCAGTACAGATGAGTATTCCATGAGTTAATCACACCCTGACATTCACAGAGTGACATGCAATGTTTTATCCTGCCTGTTATGAAATAAATCTGTCTTCTCTGTCTTACAGGCACTGGCAGGCCCAACAGAGCTCCAGACCAACCATATGCCCAGCCACCAGGCCACCTCAGAGGAGGATTCATCAGATGAAGAACCATCACTGCATTCACCTGCACCCTCCACCAGCGCAAAGTAATACAACTCAGTGGGTCATAGATCTAGATTAGGCTCGGGGTCACATTCTGGGGAACACCTCACTGACGTATCTCTGCAGCAGTCAGAGGCAGTGACAGACCAGGTCTCTAGCACTTGGAGCTCTGCTGGAGATCAGACACCTACTTAGTCTCAGTTAGCTGCTTACAGAGGCACATCATCATCTATCTCTAACATGCTGGAGATGCAACGACAGGCAGTGAAAAATCAGGTAGAGTTGCAAGAGGCAATCAACAGACTAGAGTGAAGGATGGAGGAGTCCGTTCTTTTTCTGTCTGATGTCGTGGCTTTGAAATGTGAGTGCCTCACGTTTTCCATGGGAAGGCTGGCAATCACAGAGACCTTCGTTCAGCAGATTTGTGATCGGACCAGCATTCCATCGCTATAGACATCAATGGGATCCATCAATGGCGAGGCAAGAGGGGAATGCGGCACCTTGACCTCCCTCCAGGAGTCTCTTCTCCTCAGGGTCAGACAGGCCCTCAGGCACTCAGAGTGAGGACCAGCAGCTGGAAACCTAGAGCATCCATCAAGGTGATGAGTGTGTCGAGCAGATCCCAATCCCCTCTACCTGTAACCCCATCACCTCCAGCTCTACAAGCTGAGGAGGGTGCACCTGCCCCACAACAGGGGACTCAAAGCAAGCCAGGGCCCTCTAGGTCTCAGCCTTCCTGAGGACAACTGCCAAAGTCATCAAAGACAACAGGACATAGCAGTCAGCAGACTGCCTCCATCTCTGCTGTGGTTGTTGGGGTGCACCAGGCTTGTAAATACATGTCTTTTGTAAGCATCATGCATATGCATCTACCTGCCCTCTTATTGTGTGGGGGAGCCATGCTCCCACTCAGTGATCACCTCCCTTTGTGAGCCTCACATTCATGTGATATGTAGCCGAGTCATGATATTTACTCAACCCTTGTGCTATGTCAGGGAGATGGTCAAACTCTTTACTGGAAGTGTCTGCAAAATGCGTTAGTAACCTCTACTCCTTACAGGACAATATAGGGTTAGGTGGCTCTCCAACAGCCTTGGAGGGTGAGCTGTACTTGTTTCTCAAAATGAGATGGCTGTCTTCATTAGTCATGCCAAAGCATTAGACTTGCAGCCATGATGGTCTCTCCAACCATGCGTGCATCTCAGTGTTCATTAAAAGGTTCTCATTAAGGTGGCGATGACTGCATCAAGTCCTTTGACACAGCATTTGTGCTGTTGTGTCGACTTTCATTTCTCAGAGCGTACAGATACAAAGTTCGCTGTTGACCTTTCCAAAGATTAGGGCCTGGTGAATCATGAGGGTTGATGGTGCAAGTCCGAATGCTGAAGTTGCTCTCGATGTTACTGGTTGTAAAGGCCTTTCACTGCAGTGGCATGGCATAAAGGGACAGGAAGAATGTGGTCATCTCCCATTGTCTGCTTCTTACTCCTCCATTCTGTCTGTCTTTTCAAAATGCAGTGTTCCCTGGAATATTTGTTTCCCAATCTTTGTAACTTGTATCTGCAATGGCAATTAGATGCAATATATTTATTTCTATTTGTGTCATTAGTTCACTGTTCTTATTGTGAATGCTCCACACATGCAGATAAAGTGACTTAAGTTTTATTTTTTTTTAAACTATTCTCTGCATGTACCTTACTTGATGATGCACTATTGCCATTAAACTCTCTGCCCCTTCCTGTCTCAACCTGGTTACCATTACCTATATTGCCACTCTGCACTATTACCTTGTCCTTTCCCTTTAAGTTTCAAATAATTAGGCAAGTTCCTACCAAATTTGGCAGAGGTTAACAAGCCCTTGAGACAGCTGCTGAGACAGGGTTAACAGTGCTGCTGGAATGTGACCAGCAAAACGCACACAAAAGGATTAAACAACTTTCAAACTCTTCTGAAATCTTGGCCCATTACAACCCAGAATCACTGACCACAGTAGCAGCAGATGCATCGTCTGCAGGTATGGGGGAGGTTTTATTTCAAGTGTAGAGAGATGGCAAGTGTAGACCAGTCCACTATACAGTCACTAACAGGAACAGAACAATGATATGCCACAATAGAAAAAGAAGCATTGGCACCAACGTGGGCACGTGAAAAAATTTCAGACTGTCTTATGGGATTGTTTTTCAAAATCAAAATGGGCCATAAAACACTAGTCACCCTTCTGAACCTGAAAGAAATTGCGAAGATGCCAGCCAAAATCCAGTGGTTCTAATTAAGATTGATGAGATATAGCTCCATCACAGAGTATATGCAAGGGAAGTATCAAACAATGGCAGACATACTGTCATAAATACCATCAGGAGGAACAGAGTGTTTACATTTCATTGAGGAGGATGAAGCATATACATCCTTAATCACTAAGCATTTACCAGCTACTGCAAAAAAGATGCAAGAAGTAAAACTAGCCCAGCAATGAGAAGAAGAATGCCTCCATGTCCAAGAATACTTTCTGGAAGGATGGCCAGACTATATCCCCACTAACCTGAAACTACAGCAGTACTTTGAACAGCGCAAGCACCTCATAGCCATTGATGGCTTACTAGTCTTCAATGAGAGAATAGTTATACGGAGAACACTTCAGCTTAATGTTCTTCAAAGGCTTCACCAAGGTCATTTAGGAATAGCAAAATGCCATGCAAGAGCACAGCAATCAGTCTGGTGACCAGGCATTACTCGCTCTATAGAAGAAATGATTTCTAACTGTCTTACCTGTGCCATAAACAGCCATGAACAAAAATAACCACTATTACCTTCTACTTTTCTATTATGGCCGTGGAAGCACTTGGGATTGGATTTATTTGAATTTAGGGGGAAAATTTTCCTTATTGTCATGGATTACTACTCCCAGTGGATTGAAGTAAACAGGTTTGTAGTATCACAACAGAAGCAGTCATCCAATCCCCGAAGAGAACTTAGGCAAAACGTCATTCCATACATCATGGTATCTAACAATGGACCACAACTTGCTAGTGAGCCATTCTACAATTTTACAAACGAATATGTCTTTGTTCGTATAACCAGTTTATCTCACTATCCTCAAGTGAATGGAGAAGCTAAGAGAGGGGCATGAACCATCAAATGTTTATTGAAGAAAAACAAACACTTTAATCTAGCTCTTCTTAGTTAGTGAACGTCACCACTACAAAACGGTTTCTCATCATCAGAATTACTTATGGGTAGGAGACTGAGAACATGGCTTCCATCTCTAGGACAAAAACTCAAACCCAATATCACCACAGATGACCATGAGAGGGTAAAACAGCGTGAGGAAGAACAAAGTAGCAACCAGGCATGGAATTTTAATCACAGGCATAGAACACATGAGTTACAAGTGTTGAAGCCTGAGGAGAGAGTACAGGCCCAAGACCAACAGAAGGAAGGCACAATCATTAAAAAAGCTCCACAACCAAGGTTGTACAGGATTGAGACAGACCAGGGTATCATAAGGTGAAACTGTAGTGCCTTAGTATCTTCTGAGAAAAGCCAAAAAAATCTTGGGCTTACTCTTCAGATCCTGATGAAGATGAAGAAAGACATACTACAAGCTCTGCAGCCACACAGGAGGAGAAGAACATTCACACCAACAGAAGGAAGAGGACGGAATATCCTGGACCTCAAAAGGAAATCAGAATGAGATCAGGAAGATTGATCAAGACACCTCAGAGACTAACCCTGTTAAGTTGAGACTTGAGGGGAGATTTAGGAGGATGTAAATATGATAGAGATAAAGACTTCGGTTAAGGGGGAGGATATGTAAAGAGTTAACATTAGAAGCATATATGATGCTGATGTAATAATGATGTCAGATCACATGACAGAGAAGTAAGAGACATCTGGCCAGAAGAGAAGCTACAACCTCATGCAGAGGCGCAAGTGTGTAAATACTTACTGTAGATAAAGAGTAATGGTTTTGAGAAACTACAGGCATGAATAGCATATTCTGGGAGAATAGACAATCCCCTAAACCTCTGCAAATAGACCACATGATGAAACATACAGTACTAATTTGGTGAAACATTTCTCTTCTAGGTGTTTGTGACCAAGCGAAATATTGCTCACAGGAAATTAATTTAACATTTTGTCCTACAACAATGCACAGTAGTAAGATCATGCTATCCTTATTCCCTTTCATTACATAGAAGGCTGTTCAGAATATTTCTGGCATAGGTCAGGATGAAGATTATCACCCATCTTTCTGGTGACCATTGATAGAAGAGCCAAGAAGAAAACAGAAAGGAACATCATGGATGTTTTATCATAGTTCTGCTGTTCTATCTTGCTTGTAAGTTAAAGCTGTTTGGAAACATCAAAGGTTGAGTTTTCACCTCTGCGTGTGGTCGCGTGCCCAACACGCATGAGCGTGAAATAGCGCGCGATGATGTCGGGCAAGCATCCCGACATCATCGCTCACTCGTGGGCACACGGAGTTGACAGCATGCCCACTGACAATTAAGAGGGCTGTTAAGTCCATTGATCAATTAATTAAGTAGAATTTTTTCCTGCCTGTCCAACCTTACAGATGGCGGCAGGTGAATAGACCAAGCGGCCTTTCAATTTTGGAGAAAAGCTCATCCATGGGCAGAATGAGGTTTCCGATGTTAATTAAAAATAAAATTAAAGTTTTCAGAACACATTTGCAACATATCCCTGCTCATGAGACAGAGTGAGGGGACATGTTTTCCTTATTTTTTAAAACTTTATTTTTAATGTAGAAGAACTACAGCTCCCTGAGGCAGCTCTGCAGCTTTAGGGAGCCATGAGCGCACCTGCGTGCACGCACTGGCTTACGTGCTCACCCTCCTCCTCCACTCCTGGGCCTACCCACCGCGCCAACTGACAAGGGAAAAATTTTCCTCCAAGATTTATTCCAAACAAGAGGAACAACTAATAACGCAACTTATAAGAAAGAAACACTTGGACTCAGATTTTCGCCACTATGGAGTGGTTAAAATCCCGGAAATGGCCGAAAATTCTAAGTTTTTTAAAATTAATTTAATGGGATATGGGCATTTATTGCCCACTCCCAACTGCCCTTGAGAAGGTGGTGGTGAACTGCCTTCTTGAACCGCTGCAGTCCCTGTGATGTAGGTACACCCACATTGCTGTTAGGGTGGGAGTTCCAGGATTTTCACCCAGTGACAGTGAAGAAACGGTGATATATATCCAAGTCAGGATGCTGAGTGGCTTGGAGGAGAACTTCCTGGTAGTGGCATTCTCATGTATCTGCTGTCCCTGTCCTTCTAGATGGTAATGGTCATGGGTTTGGAAGGTGATGCCAAAGAAGACTGAGAGTTTCTGCAGTGCATCTTGTAGATAGCACACACTTCTGCCACTGTTTGTTAGTGGTGGAGGGAGAGAACATTTGTGGTTGGGGTGCCTATCAAGCGGGCTGCTTTGTCCTGAATAGTGTCAAGCTTCTTGAGTGTTGTGGGAGTTGCACTCATCCAGGCAAGTGGAGATAATTCCATCACACTCCTGACTTGTGCCTTGTAGATGGTGGACAGGCTTTGGGGAGTCAGGAGGTGAGTTACTTGCCGTAGGATTCTTAGCCTCTGACCTGCTCTTGTAGCCACACAATTTATGTGGCTAGTCCAGTTCAGTTCCTGGTTAATGATAACCCCCAGGGTATGGATAGTGGGGGGATTCAGTGAGTGTAATGCCATTGAATGTCAAGGGCCGATGATTAGATTCTCTCTTGTTGGAGATGGTCATTTCCTGGCATTTGTGTTGTGAGACTGTTACTTGTCACCTGTCAGCCCAAGCCTGGATATTGTCCAGGCCTTGCTGCATTTGGATATGGACTGCTTCAGTATCTGAGGAGTCACAAATAGTGCTGAACATTGTGCAATTATCAGCAAACATCCCCACATCTGACCTTTTGATAGAAGAAAGGTCATTAATGAAGCAGCTGAAGATGGCTGGGCCTAGGACACTACCCCGAAGAACTCCTGCAGTGACATCCTGGAACTGAGATGATTGACCTCCAACAATCACAACCATCTTACTTTGTGCTCGGTCTGAATCCAACCAGCAGAAAGTTTATCCCCCAATTCCCATTGACTCCAGTTTTGCTAGGGCTTCTTGATGCCACACTCAGTCAAATGCTGCCTTGATGTCAAGGGCAGTGATTCACCTCACGTCTGGAGTTCAGGTCTTTTGTCCATGTTTGAACTAAGGCTATAATGAGGTCAGAAGCTGAGTGATCTTGGTGGAACCCAAAATAAGCATCAGTGAGCAGGATATTGCTAAGCAAATGCCAGAGTTCTGACATGTGATTTGCAGAGGCAGCTGGCCATTTAAATCACCAGCTGCCTCCACTGAAGTGGGATTTTGGATGGTCAGGAGGTTGAAATGGGATTTTGGATCATCAGGAGTGTGAAACTCAGCATGCAGGTTAGAACAGGTCAGAGGAGGTCTGAACTTGATTGGTTAGTTTGGATAGCCTTGAGAGAGGTAAGGTACAGCTTTGGATAGGGTCCGAGGACACCTTTGGGAGAGATGAAGCACCCTTTGGGAGAGGTAAGGCACCCTTTGTGATTGTTAAATTTGTGCATATTTTATGCACAAACTCATTGGAACTATCCAGCTGTCAAAGAACTGTCCAGCTGTCAAGGAACTGCTAAAGAACTGTCAAATCTGTCAAAGCTGTTCAACAAAGTGTCAAAGCTGTTAAGGAAGTGACCAAGCCTACTGGGTGAGTTGCATGGAGCAGTTAAAGGCAAACGGCAGTGGTTGGAGAGCATGAGTTAGCACAGGTTGGTATGGATGTGGCAGAGTGTGTGTGTGCAGTGAGGGGCTGAGGGGTGAGGGATGGAGGGCTGTTTTTTGTTTTAATTTTGTCTTTTGTTTAACACAGTGCTTTCCACCCAACAGCCTTTGCACTCTCTGGTTTGCCAACACAAACTCCCATTTCTGACTCCACCCCCCACCCCAACCACTACCCCACCCCCCCAACCCCACCCCCCCCCCAACACCCCCCACCAACCCCACACCCCAAGCGGAAATCCGACCTGCAAGCAGACATTTTTAAAGGTTAGGTTCACAGATTGGGGAAATCTCTCAACTCTGTGCACCCGACGTGGGGACAAAAATCTGGGCCTTGCACTTATACAGTGCCTTTCACAACCTCAGAACGCCTCAAGTGCTTTACAGTCAACTAAGCACTTTTTAAAGTGCAGTCACTGTTGCAATTTAGGGAGCAAGGCACCTAATTTGCACACAGCAAGCTCCCATAAACAGCAATGTGATAACGATCAGATAATCTGTTTTAGTGATGTTGATTCAGAGGTAAATATTGGCCAGGACACAGAGGGAATCCTATGCTCTCCTTCAAAATAGTGCTGTGGCAGCTTTTACATCTGTCAGAGAGAGCTGACAGGCCCTTGGTTTTACACCTTATCTGAAAGATAGAAGGCCCTCAGTACTTATTGGGGTGCTGGCCTGGATTTGTGCTTAAGGCTCTGAAGCAAGACTTAAACCCACAACCTTCTGAGGCAAGAGTGCTATCAGCTTGCATTACAGTTGACACAAGGACAACAGTTCCAATGATGTACTCTTAACAAATAGCAACAAATAACTTAAACCATGATATTCTGAATTATTTTGCCTTCCAGTTAGGTGGATCTTTCAGTAACTAAACAATTCACAGCTGGGTAAAAGGTTTTAGTATATTCAAGCTGTCCTGTGAAGAACTTGGCTGCCAACATGAATATAAAGGCTGCAATAGAAGCCTACGATTTAATATTTGACACCGAGTTAGTTATCATACAGTAATTACTGAAGGTTAATATAAATCTGAAAAGACCTATTAGATTATCAAAACCACCAAACAAATTTTAGTCCAATGTCAAGCATTGAATTGAACAACTTGCATTTATATAGCATCATCAACCAAGTAAAACTATGCAACATTCAATATGAGATAGATTTGCATTACTTAAGATTCATCTACAAAAACGTAGTGCAAATGCTGGACATACCACCCTCTCAAATTGCAAATATTCCAAAATGGTGTTATCTGACCATTTTATTCATCATAAGTATATTTCAACATTTAAAATAAACATTTCAATACCCAAGGTATTTATTTGTATTTTTCTTTGGAAGACACAAGTTGAATATGAAATTTAAAACTGCCACATAAGTTGTCAAATCCATGATTTCTCGAATACACATGAGAATTGTTTTGAATCAAATATGAAAAGATAGAATATTCATAATGCCATTACTCAAATATAAGAAATTGCAGCAAAACACAATCTAATTTAAGAATTTGTGAAATATAAAAGTCTTCACTTAAAATTTTATGTTGATTAGTACAGTTGGTGAAAATATTTTTTTGCTATAAAAATGAAAACTGTTTCCAAGAAGTACATAATTGCAATTTTAGCAACAAAGCACTTCTAATTGCTTTATAAGCAAGAATGAACTTGGGGCAGGACTTTTCCTATGGCGGGCTGGCTCGGCGGGAGAGGGCGGGGGCGGTCAGGGAGCTGATCGTCGCCCGCGATCGACTCCGCACCATTTTACGCAGGTGAGCCAATTAAGGCCCTCCTAGCATGATATGCAGCCAGTAGCACTCAGCGCTACCTGTGCAGGGGGGGTGTGGGTGGAGAGGAGTGAGAATTGGGGTCAGCGCTCTTTTGCATTTTCAATCTCCCTGAGGCACAGAACTGCATCAGGGAGATTGAATGAATATTAAAATAATGAAAGAAATGATTTTAAAATGTATTTAAATATGTCCCTCATGTGACTGTTGTCACATAAGTTGGGACATGTTTTTATATTTGTGGAAATTTATTTATTTAATAAAACCTTCAGGAAACCTCATCCTGCTTGTGGATGAGGTTTCCTGAAAAACATGGAGGCTGTTTGGGTTCTTCGCCTGCCCGCCAACCTTAAGGTTAGATGGGCAATGTTCACAAGTGCTTCAATTAATTTCTTAATGGTCTTAATAAGCCGTTTAAATTTTGGCAAGCATGTAGCTGACTCCAGCGCGCGCCTGCCAAACAAAATATCGTGATGACGTCGGGACACACGCCCAGCATCGAGTGTCATTTTACACATCAACGTGTCAAGCCTGCCCGTGCAAGCCGACCGGAAAATTCTGCCCTTGGAGCCTTTCATGATCTTGGGATGTCCCAGAGAGTTTTACATCCAATGAAATACTTTCCAAGTGATTGTTGCACTATAGGAAATGCAGCAACTAATATCTGCACAGCAAGATCCCACTAGCAGCAATATGACAATCTGCAATGTTAATTGAGGAATACTTAATAACCAGGGCCTCAGGGAAACCTCCCCTGCTCTACTTCAAAATAGTGCCATGGGATTGTTTGCCTCCATCTGAGAGAACTTTGGTTTAACATCTTATTTAAAAGACAGCATTTCCACCAGTGCAGCACTCATGCATTGGCCTAGATTTTTGCTCTCAAATCTCTTGTAGCGGGACTTGAACCTCACAACATTCTGACTCAAAAGGTGAGAGTGCTACTCACTGAGTCATGTCTGACACCTATATAATAGTTTATACAGGGTACAGTGTCCACTCCAGCCAAACCAATAAATGTGGCATAATCTTTGGTGAAACATGTCATTAACTTTCACCACAAGCACAATTAATATTGTTTTATTATTTCAAAAGGAGTTTAATGTTACAACTGAAACCTTCTTACAGATGTAAGCTGATCTTAAAGACAAGATATAAGCAATGGCCCGAAAGCTTTGGATATTTTATACACACTAGTTTGACACAGTGCAGTCAACAGTACAAGCAGTACATGGAGTTATAGACAAATCATCTGATGGCAGAGGTTAAAAGAAACTTGTTACTATGACAACAGATAGAGTCAGATAACAAAATGAACAGCCACTTTTGATCTTCAAAAAATTTCTCATCCTTTTGCCCACTCCTGTTATCTGGGCCACTCCATCAAACGCCTAATAGATAACAGAGTTGAAAACCCAATTGACCTTCAAGGAACACCAGACAAGCTGTAAAGTCAATGGACAGGTTATGATGACAGCGAGGTAAACATTCTTGGCTTTCTGTAACTTACTAACAGAAAATAAGGGGACTTAAAACTGACAACCTGTGAAAGAAATACGGAAACTCCATCAGGTTGGGTTTGCTTTGATATGAAGGATGTTGTAAGGAGAGATGTCTCCTGACCCTTAGCTTGATTGTTATGCCCTTACTTCACCAAAAATGCCCTCTGACCTTCATTACAACAAAGAAGCACATCTTAAACAACCAATTGGAGAACAAGAAAAATAGCTGTGACTCTTCCACTCTGACATATAGAAACCAACAGAAATGTTAAATTATTTACTCTTTTTCTTTGAACAGTAGTTTTGCTTCCAATGCAATAAAGTGCACTGATTAATTTTTAGTGGAGCAGAAGTGGAGGGGGAGGCAGAAAGGGGGACTCATAAGCCATTAAAAGTTATTGGCTGTACCCAGGAAGCTTGCCAGCGAATTTACATCAGATTTTGGACCATTGTGTTAACTATAGAAGCTCTCAGGCAGTTCCCAGGAGTAAGGCTTGGGACAATTGGAAGGGAGCTAAACAGAAATTGGTTTTCGACACTGCAGTTGAACTGGAAGGAGCAGTTTTGCTGTCCCAACTCCACATTCAGATAAGTTTCTTTTTTAAATTTATCATGTTGGGGGTGGCCCCCCCAGCAGTCCCTTTCTGAATCACTGGTTAGGCTGCATGTAATCTACATTTTCCTGAATGCAGCTGGCCTCCCACTGGCTGTGTTCAAGCTAGACTAATTTTACAAAAGGGGGCCTCACAGGCATTAGAAATCCTATTTAAAAATGGAATACCTGTTTCAGGCACTGGAACAGCATGCCACTTTTTCTGTTTTTACGCAGGTGCAGCACTTCAAACGTGTGCATACTACCAACCAAATTGGACACTTTAGTACCCACTTACACAAGTAAAACAGAAACAGAGTAAGCCCATTTCTAATCTAATAGTTCTTCAGTATAGTTTGATCAAATTCTCCCTAGATGGACTTAGATATTTGACATAATTATATTTATAGATTAACACCATCATTAATTGAGAACATTGAACATATGAACAAAGTGATTAAAAAAAACTTGGGACCCTTACTTCAAGTCAGTTGCGTGGCCTCTTCAGATGGCCACTGGTGCCATCTATTTGCAGGACCTCAGCAGCACAGAGGTGGTGGGCATGCACTGAAATGCTTTTGCACATCATTTTCAGGGTGTTAATGCTCATTTCCATTCTTTTTCCATCAGGTGAGAGACCTCAGCCGTCGATCCATATTCCTTTAAAATACTGCAGTTATTTATAACTTCAACTGAAATAATTAAAATATGTTGCGGTCTTGCTAAATTTCTTCCCACAAATATTTACCCTATGACAGGATAAGACTCTGAGAAGTTACATGAATGGTACCTCTTTGTGAATTTTAAATAAAATGATCAACCTACCATAGATGGAGTAATCACAAATAGAATGAGTGCACATTTGGCACCAAAATGCATCGCTTAATTTGCACTATAATTATTACTATGTTTTATGGATTTGCCCTTAGACCAGGTACACAAAACTGAAATTCTTGGTATGATTTCCAATATGCTTTTGCTTTTCAGTGTCAATAACAAAATGCAGAATAATGGTAAACTAAGCTGAATAATTGCCCAGTGGTGCAATTACTAATGACCACAAACTGCTCATATGGTAATTTACTTTTTTCTACGTCTTGCAGATCAATAGCAGTTTTCTGTTGACATTTAAAAATGCTGAACCACACACTGTAAGAACACTCACTGCATGCCAAAATACAACTCAGTATTGAGTATAGTGAATCAATAAACTTTGCCATTTAACAAACAACAGCATGTAAATAGTCATAGGGATTAGAAAGTGCACTGATTTTATACAGAAGGTTTTCAACTTCTGCTTGGTATGATGAAAGGATAATCAGTACAGCCATTATTTCCCTAGAATATTAAAACAAATGTAAATTCTTATTTCATTCAGCAGTGTGGCTGCCGAGGAAGGGAAGTTGGATAGCACCAACTTGCCAGTGCAAACTGGATGCAGGAAACAATCCCTACACCAGATTGCGTAAGCCATGGTAGACTCAATATTGCACCTTGGGTCTCATATTAGGTTAGACAGGGAACGTGAGTAGGATTTCCAACCCTCCCACTTTTCACTGGTGTCCACTAGAATGGGCGATTGGTCTCTTGAGTGCTGCTGCTGACAACTCAGGAAAAAAGGTCCACTTCAAGCATGTGCAGGGCACTGGTTGACATGGCACCCTTAGATTTTTGCCAGAGGACACTGCAACTAAACCTAAGCATTGACAAGAACAATAGCACATAAGAGTAATCAAAACTGCTTCTCATGGCAGGTCAAAAAAGATAAATAGGGAAAAGACTTATAGAATTTTGTACATGAAGACTGAATTTGCAAAAGTGAGAAAAAATGCATTCACATTGCTCTTTATTGGCCTTCCGAGGACCTTACTTTCAGGTTAGTTTTAAGCATAGCAGAGGCACAGTACTTGTAATTTTAAATTAATATGGCAATTCTTCTTCTGGAGGTTCGCCAATGGTTGTCATAACTTCAGGAAAAAAATTGGCAGAAACCAGATTCATACATCTATTCAGTGTTTCGGTTGGTTCCGCTGAAGTTACAAGTACCGTTAGGGAGAAAGCACTAGGAAATTCCCGGTGAATCATTCTTGGTGAAAACATGTATAATTTTGCTTTTGAAGATGGCCTCTTAAGGAATACATCACATTTTGGCCCAACAGGTACTCTTTTTTTTTATTCATTCATGGGATGTGAGCATTGCTGGCTTGGCCAGCCTTTATTGCCCATCCCTAATTAACCTCAAGAAGGTGGTGGTGAGCTGCCATCTTGAATTGTTGCAATCCATGTAATGTAGGTAAACCCACAGTGTTGTAAAAGAGTGAGTTCCAGGATTTTGACTCAGCAACAGTGAAGGAGCAGCGATATATTTCCAGGTCAGGATGTTGAGTGACTTGGAGGGGAAATTCCAGGTAGTGATGTTCCCATGTGTCTTCTGCCCTAGTCCTTCTAGATGGTAGTGGTCATGGGTTTGGAAGGTGTTCTCTCAGGAAGCTTAGTGAGTTCCTGCAATTCATCTTGTAAATAGTACACATTGCTCCCAAAGTGTGTTGGTGGTGAATGGAATGAATGTTTGTGGATGGAGTGCCAATCAAATGGGCTGATTTGTCCTGGATGGTCTCAAGCTTCTTGAGTTCTGTTGGAGCTGCACTCATCCAGGCAAGTGGAGAGTATTCCATTACACTCCTGACTTGTACCTTGTAGATGGTGGACAGGCTTTGGGGAGTCAGGATGCAAGTGACTCACCACAGGATTCCTAGCCTCTGACCTGCTCTCGTAGCCACAGCATTTGTATGACTAGTCCAGTTCAATTTCTAATAACCCTCAGTTATTGAGAGTTGAGGATTCAGTGATGGTAATGCCATTGAATATCAAGGGGTGATGGTTGGGTTCTCTTTTGTTGGACTATGCAAGTAGACCAAGTTCCAGCATGCATCCTGGCCTGGCATAGTGTAACACAAGAATAAAATGCTGCTATCCATCGTGCTGATCTTTATTTCTGAATAGGTTTACCCTTAGTCTTGCTTCTAAAGGAAAGAAAGATGCTGGAATTAACATAGCTCTTTTGCCCTATCTGTATAAAAGGCAGTTCTCCATGCTTAACAGCTGCGTAATATTCCCTTTCAATGCAATTGCTGTTAAATGTCCCAGTGATTCCCTGAGGTATAGAAAATGTAAGCAATAAAGGATGCATATTCCAACAAAGATTTGCTGATGACATTAAGCCTAGAGTGCACAAGTGATACTATGGATATGTCTTGGATTGCATTTGCATCATGGATCATTTTGCTTGTATTGTTGCAAACCTGTCTCATTATAATTTCTTAAGCAGCAGTCAGGAACTGAAACCTTCTGATCAGTCAATTAACATTGGCAGTAGTCAGAGCCAGGTCAGTGGTTGAACCTACAGGATGACAAAATTTGTAAGTATGTAAACCAATGGAGAAAGTGGATTGGTTGTTACATTTTTAATGGGCAGTCCTCCAAATATTCCCATTTATATGTAGAGAATGGTTTGTATGGCAATCTCAGAAATATAACAACTCCTGGATCATCAAAGGCCAAAGTCCATTTAGTTCCCATTCTCCAATCCTGGTAGCTGCATGTTACTATATTGACTAACAATAATAATCAATCTCTATAAATTTGTCTACAACTGACGCAGAATTAACATGAGGAAAACTCAACTGGTGGAGAGCTTTGGAAATTATGGGAGGAATTTTATTTGCAAGAGGGAGTGGGTTTGGATGAGGGAAGTGGCAGACTGGGAAGATGGAGTTTAAAGCATTGATATTTACAGCACTTCAGCAAGCTGTGCTTCCGCTTGTAACTGTATTCAGTTGTGATCAAGCAATCCCTTCAAAGAGGCAGGTTGTTAATTACAATATGGTAATAGTTCATGAGGAGCGATTTTAAATTGGATGTTGGGACTTAACTGCAGAGGCATGGGTTTCCTAGTCTTCCTGGAACTCATCAGTGAAAGCAAGGCAGGAGCACAGTAGCAATTGAGGAGGCTGAAGAAATGCCAGGTGAAAAT
The DNA here is from genome assembly GCF_017639515.1 of Carcharodon carcharias. NCBI lineage: Eukaryota > Metazoa > Chordata > Chondrichthyes > Lamniformes > Lamnidae > Carcharodon > Carcharodon carcharias. Next base: position 166,576,122 of record NC_054469.1, read on the forward strand.
TCCTATAGGTACTGAAGCCTCACAGCTACATTCTAATTGTGTGAAAGAAGTTTGTTCACCATACATGTTCTGAGGGGTTACTTTCACTAATTTGGAGGTTTGTGAATCTGATCTCTACTCTGTAGCTGTGATCTATCAGATCAGCATGGGTGTCACTTATGCTGTTTAGCTTGGACCTCAGAGGATGAGCAAGATGACCAGCAGCATCAGCAATAGCCTTCTCCTCATGGTCTGCAACCACCTGCACAAGACCCTTAGCCCCCTGAGACACTGATACTCTGACAAGTCCAAGGGACTGATCCCCTGCTCGTACACTGCTCACAAACCTGCCACTCCACAGGAGAGGGGGGATGGGTAGAGAAATGAAGTTTGCAGGTGGTCATATCCATAACACAGCATATGAGCAGAGGATCAGTCCCTTGGACTTGTCAGAACATCAGTGTCTCAGGGGGCTAAGGGTCTTGTGCAGGTGGTTGCAGACATTTGCAGCTAGCTTGGAGGCCTGCTGCAAGTGAAGCATGCTTTACCAGTATCTGTCAAAGTCAACACTGCTTCAGTTCCTTTACCTTTGGCTCCTTTCAGGGATCTCCTGGAGATATTTGCAGGATCTCATAGATGGCTGCCCATAAACGCATAAGACAGATGATGGATGCCATGCTTGCCAACTTTGCCACCAATGACACCACTCAGATTATGTGGATACTCTAGTTTGTGTCTCTGGCTGGCTTCCCACGGTGGCAGGGCATTAATGCCTTCACACATGTGAGATGCTGCTTCCTACTGATGGGAGGAAGAAACCTGACAGGAAAGCAAAAACGTTCAGCTGGAGGTTGTTGAGCTGAGCAGCAGCATTGTGGTGCCATGCTCCTCAATTCAGTGTCAAAAGCAGTTAATACTCTAATCAGGGTAGGATAGCTGAGTACAGTGGCACATTTAAGTATGTTCTAATGGGTGTAACATGCTCATCCACTCTTTTTGCCGTCTTAAATCTAATCCACACATTACTCTTCACACCCACTTAACCTGCAAATGCACCCATTCATCTCTTTCTACGGAGTTCCACACTGTCTAACCAGAGACACTTATTCTCAACTTAGCGACTTCATGTTACTCCCTCAAACTCACCCTTAACAAATTTATCCATCAATCCACTCAACATATTGCATTCCTCTCACTCGTAAGTCTCTTCTTTCTTTCCTTGCAGGAGAATAGAGCACGAAATATGAAGGGGAGGCAGAGAGCCAATGGGGTCCTCTGTCAGTCCTCCAATTAACATCTCCAAAGGAGGAGGTACTGGAGATCGGCAGAACCTTAATATGCTTGGCCATTAGAGATGGAAAAATAGGGACCACCCAGCAACCTGGTGACAGAATTAAGCATCAGTCACATGGCATCCAATACTCCGTTATGTTGACTTGATGTCAATTATATACTATCATGTGTATAATCAATTAAAACATCCTCCATAGGTGCAACTGGAGCAGTCATTGACAGGTTCTCATGGGCTCTAAAGCCGAGAGGATGTTGGCCATGATCATCTTTGCAGTCAGAGCAGGGATCTGAGCAGCTTGCCTGTACCTCTGCTGAGGTCACATAGAGATGCTAGAATGTGTAAAAATAAAGATTTGCCATTGCACAAGTGTATACACATGGATGTGCTACACAGTGTTAGATTGATAAATTTCTGTTTCCTTTTGAGTCACGTAAGTATTATTTGTTTACATTACTTCCCTGTTTTGCCCATTTTCTTGCTGCCTCACAAGTGGTCTTTTCACTTATGATGAACAATAAGACAAGAATTGAAACTGAGCAATGGTTTCTCTGAAAGGGATATCTGGTCGATGGCAGGACTGCTTTGTGTTGTGGGAGGGGGTGGTGCGCTGATGGAAGAGGGTTTAGCATGTGGGTCCCAAATAGTCGTACTGATGGAAACTAACTGAACCTCACTTTGCAGGGTCTATCGGAGTGACGATGGGGGCATCATGAGCAGCAATGTGCATCACTGCTGCTGCATTGATCACATCACTCTCCTCCTCTTCATCTTTCTTCTCCTCCTTGGAATCACCTGATGCCTTGCTCTTCCTGAGGTTCCAAAACAGTCTGCTGTGCTGTGAAGACCTTGGCTAGCACATATTGAAAGGTGTCTCAAAATCTGTCCAGGTTTGCTCAATGACGCATTGGGTTGTCATATGGCTTTCATTGTAGTGCTCCTGGGTCTCATTGGTTGGGTTTCTCATTGGAGTCTTTAGCCACGTTTTAAGTGGAAACCCCTTGTTTCCAAGCAGCCAGCAGGAAATATACTTTGAGGTGGAAGGGACAGTGGGCTGGTTCAGGGAGAATGCATCATGGCAGTTGCTCAGGAATTTTGCGCGCACCTGTATGATCATTTGTTTGCATACCAGCTGTACATTGATGGAATGGAAGCCATAGTGGGTAATGAACACACCTGGGTGATCTAGGAATATTTGGTTTGCCACATGTGTGAAGGCATTAATGCCCTGCAGCCGTGGGAAGCCAGCCAGAGACACAAACTAGAGTATCCACATAATCTGAGTGCTGTCTTTAGTGGCAAGGTTGGCAAGCATGGCATCCATCATCTGTCTTATGTGTTTATGGGCAGCCATCTATGAGATCCTGCAACTATCTCCCGACAAACATATCAAATTGCTACAGAACAGTTGAACAAGAATAAAACCGGGCAGACTATCCAGCATCGACCCAGGCACCAGAAGCAACAAAGGCACATCCTGACCAGTGGACCCTGCAAAGTCCTCCTCATAAACATCTGGGGATTTATGACAAAAGTGGGAGACCTGTCCCACAGAGCAGGCAAGTAATAGCCTGACATGGTTGTAATCGCTGAATCATACCTTACAGCCAATGTTTGAGACTCCTCTATCACCATTCCTAGATCTGTCCTGTCCCACAGGCAGGATAGACCCAGCAGACGCACTGGCGGTATAGTAGTATAAAGTTGGGAGACAGTAGCTCTGGGAGTCCATGAAGTCTCATGGCATCAAGTCAGACATAACAAGGAAACCTCCTGATCATCACCCACTGCCCTCCCTCAGCTGATGAATCAATACTCCTTTATGTAGAACATTGCTTTGAAGAAGCACCGAGGGTAGCAAGGACATAGAATGAAGCCTGGGTGGAGGAACTTCAATGTCCATCACCAAGAGTGACTCAGTAGTACCACTACTGACCAAGCTGGCTGAGTCCTGAAGGACAGATCTGTCAGAATGAGCGTGCAGCATGTGGTGAGAACCCCAAAGTGGGAAAACCCTACTTAGCCTCTCCCTCACCAATCTACCTATTGCAGACACATTTGTCCATGGCAGTTTCAGTTGGAGTGACCATCACACAGTCTTTGGCGAGACAAAGTCCCGTCTTCACACTGAGTATACCGTCCATCGTGTGGTGTGAAAATAATCAGATAGATTCAGAGTAGACTGAGCAGCTCAAGTGTCACAGTGGGTCACCAACAGCCACAAAATTGTATTCAACCACAATCTGTAACCTCATGGCCTGGAATATCCTTCATTTTATCATTACCATCAAGCCAGGGGTGCAACTCAGGTTCAATGAGAAGTATAGGAGAGCATGCCAGGAGCAGCACCAGGCATACCAAAAAATGCCAATATGGCGAAACTACTAGACAGGACTACATGTGTACCAAACAGTGAAAGCAGCCTGCTATAGACAGAGCTAAGTGATCCCACAAATAATGGGTCAAATCTAAACTCTGCAGTCCTGCCAGATCCTGTCAAGAATGGTGGTGGACAATTAAATAACTAAGCAGAAGAAGAGGCAGCTCCACAAATATCCCCACCCTCAGCGACAGTGGGGCCCAGCACATCAGTGCAAAAGACAAAGCTAAAGCATTTTCAACCATCTTCAGCTAGAGGTGCTGAGTAGATGATCTATCTCAGCCTCCTGAGGTCCCCAGTATCACAAATGCCAGTCTTCAACAAATTTGATTCACTCAACATGATATAGAAATGACTGAAGGCACTGTATATAATACAGACTGTGGGCGCTGACAACATCCCAGGTGTAGTGTTAAAGAAACATTCACCAGAACTAGCTGCGCCCATAGCCAAGCTGTTCCAGTGCACATTGGCAGCTACAATGTGGAAGATAGACCAGAAGTATCCTGTCCAAAAGTATGACAAATCCAATTCAGTCAATTACTGCCCCATTAGTCTACTCTCAATCAAAGTGATGGAAGATGTCATTAACAGTGCTGTGAAATAGCACTTACAATAACCTGCTCACTGGTGCTCAATTTAGGTTCTGTCATGGCCACTCAGCTACAGAACTTATTACAACCTTCGTGCAAACATGGACAGAAGAATTGAATTTCAGAGATGAGGTGAAAGGGGTTGCCCTTGACATTAAAGCAGGATTTGACCGAATGTGGTATCAAGAGCCATAGTAAAGTTGAGGTTAATGGAAAGTAGGGGAAGACTCTGTACCGGTTGGAGTCATGCCTAGCACAAAGCACTAGGGAGGTCTTGTGACGCAGTGTGTCCCTGTTTCTGAGCTAGAAGCTCTGGGTTTAAGTCCCACACTAGGGCTGGATGTCCACAGGAGCTGTGTTTGTTACACAGCCAAACAGTTTGATTATCAACCTGCAAACCCTTCCAATGCACTTATGAAGTCAGTAAGAGTGGGAAAGACTCCTGATCAGCCATACTTGGTATGGAGTGACACTCCACAAGTTATTACCTCTAGCTTCAGGCTAGTGACCTGTTCCAGGAAAAACAAGTTACGGAAAACGGACATAAGCATGTGATTTGTTTGCCTCAAGCATTTCAAGGTGCTGGAAATCTTCTAAGTCTAGCACAAGAAAGATGGCCATGGTTGTTGGAGTTCAATCAGCTCAGACCCAGCACATTGCTGCAGGAGTTCTTTGGGGTAATGTCCTAAGACCAACCACCTTCAGTGACTTAAATGACCTTCTTTGCAACATGAGGGCAGAAGTGGGGATGTTCGCTGATGATTGCATAATGTTCAGTACCATCTGCAACTCCTCAGATACTGAGATAAAAACAAAAAACTGCGGATGCTGGAAATCCAAAACAAAAACAGAATTACCTGGAAAAACTCAGCAGGTCTGGCAGCATCAGCGGAGAAGAAAAGAGTTGACGTTTCGAGTCCTCATGACCCTTCAGCAGAACTGAACTTCAGGCCTTTAGCCCTTCAAGCTTGTTAGTGAAAAGTCAAACTTCAGTAAATTTCTGGCTAGGATCAGCTTCCAGTAGGTGCTGAATCTAGAACATATTTATACTTTGATATTTGCCCTAATCTTCCTGTCTCTGGATCATTAGAGATGGGAGGACATCAGACGATGCACGTACTAACCCGGTGGAAGTCCTGATGCACAGACATAATAAGAATTTCCCTGGAAGTTTGAAATTCTGATAAGCTGATTATCTGCTGACCAGGACCCTTGGAGAATGTCTCTGACCCTGAGTTCAGGCGTAGGCTTGGGACAGAGGCAGGGGACTCACCAGGATATCTACCCAGGAAATGTTAGACAATTTAACATCTGCTCTAACAACTGAGTAACTCAACTGAGCACCACAACTGACCTCCACCTCCCACACAATTATCACCCCCAACTACCTGACTAGCCCCCTGACCACTCAGCTACCCTCCCAACCAGACTCAACTACACCCCGCAACGTGACTAACCTCAGACTACCTCCTCAACCCAACCCAGCTATCCCGACTACTCCCTGACCACCCAACTACTCCCCCAACCTGACCCAACCACGCCCCCGACCATCCAGCTACCCGACGTGACCTGACTACCCCCTCAGCTCAATTGCCACCTGAGAATTACAAAACATGAATGTGTAAAACACATTTTAATTCTAAATCATTAAAGTTAATATTTTTTAAGCTAATGCAAGAGTTTTTTTTATTAATTATAACATTAAATCAGCATTAAATCTCACATGAATATTGCACCAGAATGCCAAATGGAGATTGTTAGGAAAGCACCCACCATGAGACAATTATTGCAATAACAGGATTAAACATTCGGGGAAATAAGTTTGCAGTTAGAGAAAATTAAATGCCATATTTTTCATTACTTAACTGCTATGCCAGATGAATTTCATTGCTTGTCACTTCAAAATGAAATATTATTCAGTAGAAACTGAAAAATTAACTCCTCAAAATCCCAGGTTTATTACAATGACATTGCTCACGAATGAAAGTGACAAAGGAAGCCATGATACCAACAAACATATGGGGTTAATGGTAAAGTAGGGATGGAAAAGCGTACCAACGGTATCACAGATTGTGGGACTAAAACTTGTGAGCTTTACACATTTGATCATTGCCTAAGTTTAGATGGAAGTCTGCCCTCTTATTATTTATAGTGAATATTGGTTCAATTTTATATTCTATTTTTGGTCACTCAGCACACCAGCAATAGCTACTAGTGCACTCTATGTGACGTCTTGTGACATTCACACCAAAGATTCACAGTTCATCATTTGCAAAATTATTGGCAAATGATCTACAGTTGAATACAAAAGATGGTATTTCGTACATACATTACAATTGTTTCAATGGTGTAAATATAATGACTGAATAAATAATTGCAAAAAAGACTACTCATAATACAGCACTATGTGAATGATTTGTGTCTGATGATTTAGTGCAGCTACACAAAGCAAAATACCCTATTAATTCCCATATCAATTAGAGAATGTTATTTAAAATTGATTTTGTTTGCCTATCATTCAACTGAGAGACCTAGAACATAAAGAAACAAAGTAAATACTGATGAAAGATAACAGTGGCAGTATTTAGGGATGTCCACTGTTATACCATTTACAGGTTCAAGTTTTAGAACAAGTGAGAGACTCCTTATTTTTAACTCAAACTCTTGAGATGTTATCAACAAGGGAACCAGAGACACTCCAGTAATGACATCCGAGTATCCTTTGATGTAGGAATCCATTAACTCACTTCAGAAAAATCTCCATAGTGTCCATCAACACTGCAGACTCCTGAAAGACTTCACTTGACTTCTGAAAAATTTTGATGAGACTCTGGAGAAAATGGGTCAAAAGTTTAAAAAGAGTCTACATTCTTGTCTCACAGAAACTTCAGTAAAAGTTGGATGCAACTTCAGAGGAAGAGAAATGTTCAGTTTATCCAATCGCTATTCTAAAATAAATACCATTGATGGGTGATTTAAAACTCTTTCCCATCTATTTCCAAAAGCACTGTTAATATATCGAGCAAAAGCAGAAGTGTACTTACTTATCCTGGAAGCAACAAGGTTGCAAATGCCAAGGTGTTATCCTCAAGGCAACTGGTCAACAAGCACTGACCTGCCAGTTTCACACACATCTCAGGAATAAATAATAAAAAGTGACAAATGCAGCACATAATGTGGTATTCAACGATGCAGACCAGAAATTAAGATTTATGGTGAATGGGGAGTAAACTATCTCAGCGAGAGCAGAGAGACCACCGAAGTGATCCCAGTACCCTTGGCTCAGAAAAGAAGATAAAATGTCATTCTGGAATCCATTCTGGAATGTGCATGGGGAAGGTGGAATCAGTGTTAGCAGTTATTCCCTATTACATTTATCGTTTCAAATTTATAATTTAGCCTCAAACATGAAAAATGACACATTCCTGAGTGAATCCATGAAACCATACAATGAGCACTTTAAGGAGTACGTGGGGAAATGGCATCTTAGATTATCACAATTGGAGTCTAAAAAATATGCCTTTAACAATAATACAGGGGTGAAATTGGAGTTTGTTGCATGCACTTTCCACATTAAATTGGGATACAAAATGGTCCAATTTAGGGATCAATCTCTCCCACTCACACAGTATCAGAAACTCATCCAATGTCTTATTAGTTTGGGTGCAGCCACCTAAAACAAGCTCCTTGAATATCCCAAAGGGCCCAATGCCTGATTTATAAGAAACACTAGAAGTTGGCTTGCCCTGAACACAGCAGGCACTAGGCCTGTTTTGTTCAGAATTACTTATCCTAAAAGGCAATTCTGGAGGCTGCCAACAAAATGTTAAGTCACTTTTAAAAAATAATGCTCCTCTAATCTCCAGAGGAGAATGCAGTCCACTGCCAGTCATGGCTCACTTTAACCCTTTTCCTGATTACCTCTCCCCAGACCCTCAGCCGAAATCAAAACCAGTCAATCATGCTATCTCCTACACCAATCCTGCCCTCTCCATCAAGCAAACACAATCTAACTTTAAGACCACAATAGCAAAATGCTTCAGTGTCTGCAATTCATTACAGGTCCCCAGTTTGCCGATTGAACTGAAAATCTCTCAGAGACAGGACAAAATATATCCCATGGCCTGCTCCACTGACATGACTGAAATACCTGTGCTAGCCTCAATTAGAGGCCTCATTGCTAATCCCAGGATGGGGTCATTTGTAGACATGGGAAGAATTGTCAACACCTGGTAGGAAACAGCAGTGACACTGGCCCAATACAACCCTTTAGTTGAGAATTTGGGTTCATTTAGTGCCCGATTATTGGGCACTATGAGTGCCCTTCAAGTACCAATCTGAACTCCACAGCACATGCACACACCTGAAGAACAAATTGTGCCAGATGCCAACATGTTGCAGGCATTAGCACATACGCAGTGAAAATCCACCAAAAGGATGCAGAGCAGGTAGATCATGACATCAGTAAGCAATAAATGCTAATTTGATGCCAGCAGTATCATTTTGGAGTTCAAAGCTCCAGCCAACAACCTCTCTTAACCTCACATAGCTGCACGTGCATTCAGTAGCAGGAAGAATCCCTCACCATTGCTTTTTAAAGGTAACATTGAATATTTACGGGTTAGTTGCTGATTGATTCATATAGGATGTTGTTCTGATTCTGCAAGTGCTTGGTGTTTACTATAATTGTTTCAAGCTGCAATATTCTACAGGGACTATTGTTGCAGGTGCTGAAGGAATTGTTCCTGACATCAAAGATTCAGCACAAACCAGTTGCTCCCAGACAAGGGTGCACCAGTAGGCTTTCCCCTTAGAATACAGCATGACTAGGTGAATGAACATAGGCCACAAAGCAAGGCAACAACTGGAAGAAGGAACATACATATGAAATATGAATTAGGAACAGGAGTAGGCCATTCAGCCCCTTGAGCCTGCTCCACCATTCAATAAGATCATGGCTGACTTGATTGCGGCCTCAACTCCACATTCCACCCACCCATGATAACCTTTGACTCCCTTGTCAGTCAAGAATCTATCTACCTCTTGTCTTAAATAATATTTAACGACCCTACTTCCATCACTGTCCGGGGAAGAGAGTTCCAAAGACTCACGAACTTCAGAAAATTTCTTTTCATCTCCATCTTAAATGGGAGAGTCCTTATTTTTAAATTCTGTCCCTGAGTTCTAGTATTTTCCACGAGTGGAAAATTCCTTTCTGCATTTAGCTTGTCAAGTCCCCTTAGAGGCTTGTGTTTCAATCAGATCATCTCTCATTCTTCTAAACTCCTGTGTATATAGGCCCAGCCTGTCCAACCTTTCCTCATAAGATAAGCATCCCATCCCAGGCATCAGTCAAGTGAACCTTCTCTGAACTGCTTCTAATGCACATATATCTTTTCTTAAATAAGGAAAACAAAACTGTATACAGTACTCCAGATGTGGTCTCACTAACACCCTATATAACTGTAGCAAAACATCCCTACTTTCCCCTTGCAATAAAATGTCAAAATTCTATTTGCTGTACCAACTTTTTGTGATTCATGTACCAGGACACACAAATCCCTCTGTATTTCAGAGTTTTGTGATGGGATACTCCACAGCACAACAATATTCAAGAAGCTCAACACCATCTGCTTGATTGGCACCCCATCCACCACCTTCAATGTTCACTCCCTCCACCACCATTGCACAGTGACAGCAGTGTGCACCATCTACAAGATGCACTGCAGCAACTCACCGAGGCTCCTTTGACAGCACCTTCCAAATCAGCAACCTTTGCCACCTAGAAGGACAAGGGCAGCAAATGCATGGGAACACCAGCACCTACAAGTTCCCCACCTCCAAGCCATACACCATCCTGACATGGAACTATATCACCATTACTCCAATGTCGCTGGATCAAAATACTGGAACTCCTTTCCGCATAGCACTGTGGCTGTACCTACAATACATGGACTCCAGCTGTTCAAAAAGGCAGCACAGCATCTTCTCAAGGACAATTGGGGATGGGCAATAAATGCTGGCTTAGCCAGTGATGACAATGCCTCATGAAAAAATAATAAAAAATGAAGTATACAATGTCCCTCTCTATTTAACTAACATGCTGCTTTTCTATTCCCCCTGGCAAAGTAGACAAGTTCACATTCTCCCACATGATACTCCATATGCCAAATTTTTGCCCATTCACTTAACCTATGTTCCATGCAGAATCCTTATGTCCTCTTCACAACTCACTTTCCTACCTATCTTTGTGTCAGCAGCAAGTTTAGCAACCATGTATTTGGTTCCTTCATCCAGGTCATTGATACAGATTGTAAATAGTTGAGGCGCCAGCATTGATTCCTCTGGCAGTCCACTCATGAAATCTTGCCAACCTGAAAATGACCCATTTATGCCTACTATTTCCTGTTAGCTAGCCAACCCTCTATCCATGCTAATATGTTACCTAACCTACCACCCCCCCCCCTCCCATCTGAGCTCTTATTTTGTGTAGTAGCCTTTGATATGGCACCTTGTCACATGCCTTCTGGAAATCAAAGTACAGAACATCCAAACATCCACGGGTTCCCCTTTATCCACATTGCTTGTTACTTCCTCAAAGAACTCCAATAAATTAGTCAAACATGTTTACAAATCCATGTTGACTCTACCTGATTTCAATAAGATTTTGAAGTGCCCCGTTATAACCTCCTTAATAATGGATTCCAGGAATTTCACTATGACAGGTGTTAAACTAACTAGGCTGTAGTTTCTTACTTTGTCTCCTCCTTTTCTTGAATAGAGGAGTCACAATAACTATTTTCCAAACTGATGGGATCTTTCCAGAATCTAGGGAAATTTGGAAAATTAAAACCAATGCATTTATATCTTTGCAGCCACTTCATTTAAGGTGAAGCCCATCAGGACCTGGGGATTTGTCAGCTTTTAGTTTTAATAATTTCCTTAGTACCCCTTCCCTGGTGATTGTAATTGTTTTAAGTTCCTTCCTCCCTTTCACCTCCTCATTCAAGTATTTCTGGAATGTCACTTGTGTTTTCTACAGTGCACACAGACACAATATCTGGCCAATTCACCTGCCTTTTTCTTATTTTCCATTATTAATTACCCATTCTCACTCTCTAGAGGACCAACACTCTCTTTACTTACTCTTTTCCTTCCAAAATATCTGAAGAAACTCTTACACTTTTTATGATCAGAATTTTACTTGAGTTCAGGTGCATGGCTGACCAGGAAGAACATTAAATTATTAACATTAAATTAAACAAGTGCATTCATCAGTCCATCCCCTACCTGCAATACCATTCCAGCCTCGCCCCAGGGGAGCAAGCTTGACGTGGCCATAAGGTTGGCACTCGTCACTCTTCTTTACTCACAAGGTGAGTGGCAACATCTCCCACCTTTGGCAGGGGCAGGGCTATATGCCATTTGGCACTATGCATCTCACATTGCTGAGCACCATGAATAATGGCCACCCTGCAAAACATCTATACTCAGTTCCATGCCAAATTGGTACTCACCCTTGCAGAGCGCAGAAGATCATTGAATTGTTTTGGGTGCTGGATCCATATGCGACACATCACATCATGCCCGCTCACCTGGGCAGCCACCTCTGTCCAGGTCTTTTCGTCTGGGAGTAGCAGCCTCCACTTTCCATCCCTCGGCATGAATATTTCAAGCCGGGCACTCACTGCCTCCACTAGGGCACTCAGGCAGTCATCTGAGTATCATGGGATAGAGTGCCTGCCAGCAATGGCATCCCACCTGCAGTGCCCACTGTGTACTGAGACTATCACTGCTGCCAAATTTTACAGTCTCCCGTCGATAGTTCTGTTAGGCTCTTCCCCAACCCCTGCAGGAACTGCCTTGGCTCATTTTATATCCCCCTCCAGGTCACCATTCCACCTGGTGCCCACCACACTCCTGCCCCTGCTGGCACCACTGCACCAATGTCCAGGCATATTTAATGCTGGCTGGCCCTTAATTGGCCAACTAGCATGAAATCACGTTGTTGTGACGTTCATGGATGGAAGCAAACACTGTGGCTGCTTCCAGGCTCACCAAATGACACACATCCAACGAGCACAAAATTCAGGCCTATGTTTCTACCTAGTTTTCTCCCGCACTCTAATTTTCCCCTCCTTATTAATCTTTTAGTCATTCTTTGCTGTTTTTTTTATATCTATCCAATCTTCTGTCCTGCCATTCATCTTTATGGAATTGCACACTTTTTCTTTCCAATTTGATACTATCATTAACTCCATTAGTTAGCCACAGACAGTGCATCCTTCCCTTAGCATCTTTCTTTCTCACTAGAAGGTACCTTTACTGAGTATTCTGAAATATCTCCTTAAATGTCTGCTACTGCATCTCTACTGGCCTATCCTTTAGCCTAATTTCCCAGTTCATTTGAGCCAGCTGTGTCTTCATGCCCTCATTACCCATATCTAAGGTTAAGTCTTAGACCCACTCCTCTCTGAAAACTGAATGTGAAATTCAATCATGTTATGGTCACTGCTACCTAGGGGTGCCTTCACTATGAGGACATTAATTAATCCTGTCTCATTGCAATTTGCCAGATCTAGAATAGCCTGCTCTCTTCTTGGTGCTAGAATATGCTGTTCTCAGAAACTGTCCAAAAAACACTATGAATTCATCATCCAGGCTACCTTTGCCAATCTGATTTGTCCAATCTAAAATGTAGATTAAAATCACCTATGATTATCACCACACCTTTCTCATAAGCTCCCATTTTTTCTTCCTGTATACCCCATCCTTCAGTGCAGTTACTATTAGGGATTCTACAAGCCACTCCCACAAATGACTTATTCCCTTTACTATTTCTTATCTCTAGCTAAATTGATTCTACATCTTGATCCCCCGAATTAAGGTCATCTCTTTTTATAGTACCAATATCATCCTTAATTAACAGAGCTACCCCTCCACCTTTTCCTAGCTCCCTGTCCTCTCTAAATGTCTTGTATCCTTGAATATTCAGGTCCCAGTCTTTATCATCCTGCAGACATGTCTCTGTCATTAATATCAGATCATACAAATCTATTTCTATTTGTGCTGTCAATTCATCTGTTTTGTTATGAATGCTACATGCATTCAGATACAGGGCCTTTAATTATTATAAAGGATATGATAAATGGACACTTGGATAACAATAACCTGATTGGGCAGTCGACATGGATTTATGAATGAGAAATCATATTTGACAAACTGTTGGAGTTTTTTGAGTATCTTACTAACAGGATTGATAAGGGGGAGTCAGTGGACATAGTATACTTGGATTTTCAGAAGGCTGTTGATAAAGTCCTCCACAGGCTGGCTAACAAAATTAAAGCACATGGGATAGCAGGTAATACACTGGCATGGATTAAGAATTTGTTAACAGGCAGAAAACAGAGTAGGAATAAACAGGTCATTCCTGCATTGGCAGGCTGTGACTAATGGGGTACTGCGGGGATCAGTGCTTGGGCCCAGCTGTTCACAATACATATCAATGATTTGGATATGAAGACTAAATGTAATATTTTCAAGTTCGCAGATGACAGAAAGCTAGGTGGGAATGTGTGTTGTGAGGTAGTTGCAAAGCATCGTCAAGAGGTTTTGGACAGACTTGGTGAGTGGGCAAGAACATGGCAGATGAAATGTAACGTGGAAAAAAATGTGAGGTTATCCACTCCGATGGGAGGAACATATGTGCAGAATATTTCTTGAATGGTAAGAGATTAGAAAGTGTAGACGTACAAAAGGACCCGGGTGTCCTCATCCGTGAGTCACTGAAAGCTAATTTGCAGGTGTAGCAGGCAATTAGGAAGGTTAATGATATGTTGACTTTTATTGAAAGAGGTTTTGAGTACAGCAGTAATAAAGTCTGCTTCAATTGTATAGAACTTTGATTAGACCGCACCCGGAGGACTGTGCGCAGTTTTGGTCCCCATGCCTTAGGAAGGATATTATTTCCATAGAGGGAGTGCAATGAAGACTCACTAGACCTGTTCTTGGAATGGCAGGACTGTTCTATGAAGAGAGATTGGGGAAACTGGGCCTGTAATTCTCTAGAGTTTCAAAGAATGAGAGGTGATCTCATTGAAACCTACAAAATACTTAAAGGGATAGACAGAGTAGATACAGATAAGATGTTTCCCCTGGTTGGGGAATCTAGAACACAAGGGGACACAATTTCAAAATAAAGGGGATACCACTTAGAACCAAGATAATAAAAAAAAACTCTTCACTCAGGGGGTTGTGATTCTTGTGAATTCTCTACCCCACAGGACTGTGGGAGCTCAGTCATTGAGTATGTTTAAAGTAGAGATTGACAGATTTCTAAATGCCAATGATGTAAAGGGATGTGTAGATAGTGTGCAAAAAGGCATTGAAGTGGATGATCAACCATGATCATTTTGAATGGCAGGGCAGGGTCGATGGGCTGAATGGCCTACTCCTATGTTCTTATGTTCTGTTGTCTTTTTTCTAATTTTGTAACCTCTAGCCTTATCTGCTGGTGCACTCTTAGGTCTGTGCACCTTCCTGCCACACTCTGATCATCATTTCCCTTATTCCTACCTTGCTCTCTTGCCTTGTCTTCTCTATTTAATTGATCACATCTTCCCACACTTGATCCCTCACCCAAACTAGTTAGTTTAAAGCCCTAGTTACCAGCACGGTTCAGGTGGAAACTGTCCGAATGGTACAGCTCCCACTTGAGAAAGAGCTGGGCTCTACCAACACTCTAGTATTGTGATCCTTTATGGACTCAAGCATTTTGTTCTCCCTGGGCAACTCTTCGTAGTAAATGAGCAATATGCAAAGCATCTCATTGGTGGATTCAGTGGGACAAAGATACAAAGCACAGCTTACTCCTCAAACAAAAACAGACTTCATATGCTTTGGCAGTTGATTCAAATAGCATACTGACCTCTAGGACCATATCTTCCAATGGATCAGTGTTAAACTGGCTTCTTCCTCCTAATCTTCTTCTGGAAAGAGCCAACCCAGGCTTAGAAGGTTCTTTTGTGGATGGCTACCATCTGCTGGAGTGCCGTCTGTGTCTGCATCCTCCAACCTAGCTTCAAAAAGAACTGAGAGATCCACAATCGCAATCTCCACCTGGGGTCCAGTGGATGGTGTCTCTGTGATGGAGATTGAATCACCACTCAATGAGTAAACAACACTAGCTGTTGTAGGATGAAAATCCATCTTTTCTAGGCATGACTTTGGAAATTACTCCATGACAGGCAGCCAATTGTCCTGCTGTAGGCCATCACCTGCTTTTTCCAGAATGCCCAGTTGTATACAGACATCCCACTCATTAAAGATATGCTTTGACTGTAGACAATACAGAGGGTCTCAACATCCCTTTGTAGTAAAGGTTGGTGGTTATCTGACCTTTTACTGGAAAATTCGTACCTCTAGGACTTATTATTTAATGTTTGATGGATAGAAGGGTACTGTTTCGAGCCATTTCAGCTGATATTATAACACCAGCTCTGGTGTCATTTTTAAAGCCAGTTTTGAAGCCTTTAAATTCCACCGTAATTGAACAATAGTCTTGATCATGACCATTTACTTCTCCTAAGAACTCTAATTTCGTGCCTGTCGTTATTTCCAATTTCTTGAATAGTTTGCATTTCATAAATGTTTTCCTGGCTTCTTCCTCTATTAAAATTGTTAGAACTACTTGAAGTGCCCTGTCTTTCTGCACTGGAAAGATTGTGCCCCCTGCTGGGCAATCTTGGCATCTGTGCTGCTCTTTGCGCGGCAGCGTAAGCATTTTAAGATGGATGCTGGAGGCTTTCCCACCTCTTGCCTGCTTTGGCGGGCTCTTGAGCAGGTGGGGCTACCACCCTTTCACCTACCCCTCTGATAGAATCATCAGTGTCAAGCCTCAGTATCATGGCGGATTCTCATGTGATTTAACACTGAGCTTGGCTTGCCTAGCATACTGAACCACTTGATCGAGTGTGAGGTCATCTTTCATCCGTAAGAAGTATTACAGCTTTTCATTGCAACAATACAGTCATGAAGAAGTTCATCTTTCAATGCATCACACCCACAAGAACTGGCTAGGCGAAATAGGTCAGTAAGAAACAACTTGACAGTCTTTGGGATCTCTGATTATATCACGCTCTCTTGATCACAAGGTTTCTTTTCAGAGTAAAATGTCTGTCAAACACTTTTAGGACAGTTTCAAAGCCTGCAGAGACCTCTTCTAACCCCTGTCTCATGAGGGCGTTGTCAGCAACAGGTCACTCAGTGTAGGGGAATGAACTAACCTGGTGCTTCTGCTCTTTGGCATGAAACCCTGATGCTGCTTGATACCTTAGGAAGTGTTTCTTTCACAATCCCATTGCTGGTCTCTCTGCAGACCCTCAAGATTTGCGAATGGTCAGGGTAGGGGCAGTCACTGCTCAACTGGTTCTGACATCACTACAGACTCTATGTGCCAGCCTTGTAGGTACGTTTCTTGCTACTGATAGGTCTTCTTCCACTTTGTCGCTATGGGTGTTCTGTTGATGGCACCAAATAATTTTTAGATTGGTGTCACTATCGCTGCTACCATGTTTAGTGTGTTGGTCTCATAGTTTAATCTGTACTAGGATGGTCTCCTTCCCTCTTACCATGAGTAACTATGGGCTGGCTCAGGTAAGTTGCTTCACTCTATTATGACTATATGCAAGATATGCTACAAGGTGGGAACATCTCTCTTGAATACAGACTTTTCCATCTGCTCTACAGAGTCTCTAATCCATAGCTACCGATATCACTGTTACATCATGATACACATTACTTTCTAATTAACATAATTATTAACCCATTATCTACACTGACCAAGTCAAAAGACCCTATCTTAAGTGGTGTGACTGCCCCCTAGTACAAATTGTCCAGGCATCTTTCCCACTCACTGATGCACCACAGCATCTGCAGCTCAGCCTCCAACTCAGTGACTCTGAACCAAATCCCCTCAAGCTGCAAACATTTATTTCAGGCACGTTTGTTGTGGATCACATCAGTGCCCAGGGGTCCCGCATTCTACAGTTGCAACACATCATCTGCCTTGCCATCTCCATTATCTGTTAATTAACTTATTTTTCTTAATTAACTATAATTAGTAAACACTGCTATTCCCAATGACCTTTACTATTGCTAGTAAACATTGCTACAATGACTAAAATCTTACAATTATTAATAAATTATATACATTTTGAAGATTAGCAAGCAAAATATTCACCAACCAATCACTTATGTTTTCCTGTGATGTCATACTTTGATTTCTCTCAGAACGCAACTGGTCTGCTCTGGAGTCACAGACTGGTTGGATTGGATAACTCTTCTAGGTGCTGCTGACTGCCTCTGGGTGCTCTTTTTTTGTTGCTCATACCCATGGGCATTCATCTGTGGGCTGCCCTATCCAAGTGCTCATCTGAGTTTTTTGCTGTGCAACCTCATGCGACCTCACCCTCCAGTGAGCTGGTACCTGCATTATTCTTGCCCCCTGGCCTGGCTGTAGCCCCCTCGTGTCTCCAGTGTGCCAGTTCTGCCTCACATCTATCCTCTAAAATATGTGCAGTGCCATTATTCGAGGTTAACTGCTGGTATTAACCTTCATGGCTAGCTGCTCCCATTACCTTTTGATCATGTATCTGGAGGATCACCTTCACCACTGTAGATTGAGGACATCTCTCCTCCTTTCCACCTTCTCCACAATGGCCTCCAGTGCAACATCCAAAATCCTTCGAGCCCACTGTCTCCACTGTTGTGCCATTCCTCATTCTTTCCCAGATCAGATTCTCGTCAACCACAACCTCCAGCACTTGCTTCCACCATAATGCATCTTCTCTTTAAGAAGTGCAGGCTTATTTTAAGTAATGCTATGCACTCATGATAGTTGCCCTTTGCTGACGAGTGCAGATAAAAATCAGTGTGGCTAGTACTGGCTGGCAAAGATCATTTAGATGAAGGGCAGTATGAAGTTGATGTGCTGCCTGCATTGAAATCAGCCGACACAGTTAATTGTGCATCACAATTCACGTGCCCGTTTTTAGGGGCCATACAATTTAGCCCTATTCAGTCTTTGTAAAACAGAGCAGCACCTTGTCACTGCACCTTGGGCCAGAGAAATATACCTTTTTAAAATTTCTTGTTTTCTAATAGAGCTATTACAGCCCCACAGGAGATAATTAATGTCCTCAGGGAAATCACCTTATTCTAATGATTGACTGTGAAGGTGGGGGTGGTACTTTGGAAATGATTTATGCCAGGTATTAAATGGTGTGTGTTTCTTTGAGGTCTATTGAGAACATAAGGATCGGAAATTGCTGGCGAATCCAGGAACTCCACCTTAAATGCTCTCTTGGATGTCCCAGGGACATGCAGAAAGTTCATAGATGGCACTCCCAACCAAAATGGAATGATATAACTAAACAGTGCAGTCCTACTGGACAAAAAAAAATCAGACTTACACACTGTCCCAGCCCAGGTATTTTACATCCATAGTTTGGGAAGGCGAAACATAACATTGGAGCAGAAGGGTCGGACTTGAGGAATGCCAATGGGGCAAGGTAATTCTGTGCTTTACCTGACCTGGACTCTTTGATACTAGTGTTGGTTGGAAGCACTAATATTTCTTAGCTCAGTAAAGACAAAAGCAATTCATAAGTATAAAAAGATATTGACAAATTTTTAATGAATCAGATCCAGGTGGTTTTACTTTCCAGTAAATAGGGCTCATGGATAGAAATAATAAAAGAACTGTAGTGAAAGGTTCTATTTACAAAGCATTAGGTATTTAACATTCATATATTTTTGATAGATCAAAAGATCTGGAACTACCTTCTTGTTTGTTTTGACAAAGACCAATCATTTTGGCACTACTCTAGTTGAAAACTCAAACACTTTGTTAAAATTAACATGCAAAATTATGCATAATAAATTATATATTAAAATGTATAACATTGCATGAAGCAAAAGATATGCTACATTGAAGAGAGGGGAGACATTGGTCACATATTACCATACCATGGCATCAAACCATTTGCTGTGTCACTGAAAAACAACAATGGTTTTCTCCATTATGCTAGAGTTTGCTGGCAAGTTAATTGAATAATCACCGTTAAATGAGGGTAATAGGTTCCAAGGATTCTAGCCTCAGATGCAATGAGAGTAATTTTAAAATAACAGCAGGACAAAAAACGGGCATGTTCAGATCCATTGCTGGTTAAAGTCAATGCAGAGTAAAATGGAACAGCATTTAAGCTAGGCAGCTGACATAGACCTGTCCATTTCCCACTTGGCAGGTTTGGTTAAAATAGCCTAATATCAAAATGTGATCGATCAAAGTTGAACTGTGTCAAATTAAGTAAAATAAAAGCAAAATACTGTGGATGCTGGAAATCTGAAATGAAAACAGAAAAAGCTGGAATAACTCAGCAAGTCTGGCAGCACCCGTGGAGAGGGAAACAGAGTTAACGTTTTGAGTCCATATTTTTCAGAGCTGAAGAAGTCATATGGACTCAAAACGTTAACTCAGATTAAGTATGTATCTTCTAATACCCAGCCAACTGCTCTATTAGATCAACCATGAAAAGGACAGGGCACCTGTAATAAGTCAGTATGAGTTGAAAGGTGGATATGTCAAGAACCAAACCTCTGTATACATTGATAATGGAAAAATTCAATGCTCTCCTAAAATATTACAGTAATGATTCTTGTAATCGATCTTGACCCTGCCAGATTGTTCTTTTAAAATGTACAGAATTTCCTCTACTGTCACTTGAATACTAAAATAGATTAAAAAGAAAGCTTTTCATAGTTGTTTCCATCAAAATGAATGTTAAATTATTGAACACATCTATTAAATAAGCAGCAATTTAACATAAAATTAAGAAAAAATCTATCTGCACATTAATATTAACTAAAGGTTTTCAGGTGTAAATTGAATACTTTTTCTGACTTGACTGGATAAATTTACTATATGAGCAGCCCTGAATCATAGTGTAATCTAAGCACACCAACTGCATGAAGGTTACAAAAAAATGGTTTGTTTATTCCACTGGCATCAAAATGGTATCAACCCTCAAGAGAAAACATAACTCTACGAAACAAACTGATGCTCCAGCTTTCTGTCCTATTCGGGGCCTTGGCTCACCAATGCAGTTACTAGCCTGGCTTGTTCCAGGCTTCTTCTGCTGCCCAGTTCATGGCTGCAGTCTTGTTCTCTCACTCTCTCTTTCATGAGGCTTCTCAGGTTTAGGGGTGTTGCCAGTTAGCTTGACTAGGTTTCCAATTTCCTCTAGCCCCTTAACCATCTTTTCTGGTCTTCATCTGCCCTAGATTTTGTCATGGCATTTTCTCTGCTGCTTTCTCCCTTACATCACGGCAAGTTGCTCTGCCCCTCAGCTTGTCAAAGGCATTATCCCCTGCAGAGTGGGGCCCAGAAAGCCTGACCAATTCCCCTGCTTGATGCTCTCCCCCAACATCACACCCTGCTGCTGGAGGCCCTGCATTAATTTCCATTGATTTTTATATGTGGCATGGTGAGTGGGGCCTTCATATTGCCTAGCCATTGATGTCGAAGAGAGGCCCAATCAATTTTCATGATTGGGTCTCATTTAAATTTTGAATGAACCTGAGAGAGAATAGTGCTGGAGCCCCACACTTGGAGGTGGATGGAAATCAGTGGGAGTCACAGTGAGCAAACCTGAGAGAGAACTGTGCAAAAAACCCACAGTTAAATGTGATGGAGTCAGAAGCGGGTGTTCAAAAAATGTGAAAAGAAAATCAAAGTGGATCATCAGAGGAAAGTGGGTAATTGATTTATGGTAAGTATTTCTCTTTTTTCTCTCTAAACTAGAGCATTTGTTTAAACTAGGAGTTGGGAAATTACAAATTTCAATGGGGCTAAGTATAACAATGAATGAATTTATAAGAATATTAGCACATTCTCGAGGTTTTAATTAAAATTAGCAGTTTAAACAAGGCAGAAATTAGTTTACAAAAGAGAGAATAGTGATTAGTTGGATCATGAATGGGTAGCTGAGACCTCTTGCTTGCAATTCCTGTGCCATATGGGGACTTCAGGGCACTTCCCCTGTCTCAGGGATCATGGGTGTCTCAAGCTGCTTGAGCTCGGAGTCAGACTTCTGAGCTTGAGGGGCAGCTGGAATCACTGCGGAGCATAAGGGAAGATGAGAGTTTCCTGGATCATATGTTCCAGGAGTTGGTCACCCCACAGACAGTGAGAGTTCAGGGTAGTAGATGGGTGGCCATTCGGAGGAATAGGATGGGGCAGGAGGTGTAGGAGTCTGTGTCACTGCCAATCCGGGACTTAGCATTGGACATAACTGGAAATGATGACACCTTGAAAGAGTGCAGTAGAACCCTAGGCACCAATAAGCAAAGGACTGCACAAGGGGAATAGCAAAGAGCAGAAATATTATCGTAATAGGAGATTCCATAGTTAGGAGGATGGACAGGTGTTGCTGTGAGACTCACATGCTGGTGCCAGGGTAAAGGATTTCACAGGGAGGGTGCAAAACATCTTGCAGAGGGAAGAGAGTTTGCCTGAAGTTGTGGTACAGATTGGTACCAACAACACAGAGAGGGCAGGTACTGAGGTCCTGCAGTCAGTTTTCAGAGGGCTAGAGAGGAAGTTTGAAAAGTAGGGCCTCGAAGGTAATAATCTCTGGACTTCTCCCAGTGCCTGTCACATGCGAAAGCAGAAACAGGAAGATTTGGAGAATCAATGTGTCACTTAAGGCATGGTGCAGGAGGGAGGGCTTCAGATTCTTGGAATATTGGAGCCTATTCTGGTGCAGAAGGCACCTGTTGGGCTGCAAAGCGTTCCTTTTGAACAGGACTGGGACCAATGTCCTCATGGGGAGGTTCACCATTTTGGTTGGTAGGTTTTAAACTAAGTTGGCAGGGAGATGGGAACTAACATGTAGAGGTATAAAAGAGCAGTAAGATGCATAAAAGACTGAGAGTTTTAGACAGCACTAGAGAAGGACGTAGTACCATATTAAGTAGAAGCAGAGTCAGAAGGACTACAACGAATACAAAGACAGGTTTACAATGCATGTATGCAAATGCACAAAGTGTGGTGAATAAGGTTAGTTAGCTGCGCGAACAAATAACTGTGTGGAAATATGATGTGGTAGCAATAACAAAAATGTGGCTTAAAATGGCAAGGACTGAGTGCTTAATATACAAGAATCTAAAGTGTTTAGAAAAGATAGAAAAGAAAAAAAGACAAGCAGGGAAATAGTACTGATTATGGAAGACAGTGGAGATGATAGAGGTAATGGATGGGGTGAAAATTGATTGAAAGGATGTACTGGAAAGTCTGGCTATGCTTAGAATGGATAAGTTGCCTTGTCTGGGTTGCTTGCATCCTTGCTAAAGGAAGTGGGGGTGGAAGTGATGGAAGGGCTTGCCATAATCTTCCAATCTTCCTTAGTTGATGGAGAGGTGTCAGAGGACTTTGCATGGCAAATGTGACATCCTTATTCAAGAAAAGCTGTAAGGCCATTCTTAGTAACTACAAACTGGTCAGTTTAACATAAGCAATGTGTAAGGTTTTAGAAAAGATAATGAGGGGGAAAAAAATCAACTGGCCCTTGGAGAGGTTTGAGTTAATTAAGGATAGCCAGCGTGGATATGTAAAAGGCAGATCATATTTGAGTGATCTAATTTAACTATTTGATGAAGTAACAGGGAAAGTTGATGAAGAGAAAACAATGGATTTTAAGAAAGCATTTGACAAAGTAACACATAAAAGGCTGGCTAACAAAATTGAGACAATGGAATAGGAAGATGATGGTGTAGTGGTGATGTCACTGGGCTAGTAATCCAAAAGCCTAGGCTAATGCCCTGGGCACATGGGAGGAAATCACCATCCTCACCTGGTCTGGCCTATATGTGACACCAGACCCAAAGCAAACTGCCTTCTGAAATGGCCTACCAAACCACTAAGTTCAAGGGTAGTTAGGAATGGGCAACAAATGCTGGTCTTGCCAGTGACATCCACATCCCATGATACCAAGCTTGGAAGTGTGGCCGACAGTGAGGATGATACCAATCCACTACAACAGGGCATAGTTTAGGCTAGCAGAATGGGCAGACAACTGGCAGATGGAATTTAGCACAAAAAAGTGTGAGACGATCCATTTAGGCAGAATTAGAAGAGAGAGGCATTATTGACTAAATGGCACCATTCCAAAGTGTGTACAGGGACAGAGGAACCTGGGAGTTCATGCACATGGATCTTTGAAGTTGGCAGAACATTTTAAGAGATTAGTTGGCAAAGCATATTAGATCTTGGGCTTCATAAGCAGAGATATTGGGCAAAATCATCTCAGATTTGCACTAAGTGTGTGAGTGGGTGGGAAAAAGGGTGCCCTACCCACCGGCCACAGTGGAAGCTTTTCACACCGTACCATCCCAATGTCAGCACATTAATTATGCGTTTCTGGGAAACACCCCATTTCCATGGTGGGCAGGTTCACATTCATCCACTGTGCCATCACCTCATTGCTTCATCACGCCGGGCACCATGTTTAAAATGCAGCAGCAGACACACCTCTTAGTGCTTTCAGCCCAGGATTGCTGCAAAGAAAACATAGCCCCAAAAAGCAAAATGATTTCAGCTCCCAGGATTAATGACTCATCCCTTGAGCCTTTTGGATGCAGTGGAGGCCCATTCTGATGTCTCCTACACCTGTTCTAGGCAAAGACCAGCAAGCAAGTTCGCCAATCCAACATAGGAGGTGGTGATAGTGATGGTCATCGCCAATGCCCTGCAAAAGAGGACAGCCAACCCAATACTGCAACAGGATGAATGGTCTCATCCATTCCACCAGGGCAACTCACTCTTCTCATCAGCCTCAACTCACACACTTTCAAACCCATCACACATCCACAGGGATCGCAATGAACAACACCACTAACTCTCACACACACCATCACACCTTCCTTAGGCTCATACCCTCTCGAGTTCACATCCTCATCCCGTCTATATCTCTACTGACCAGATAAACATTCCATGCAGTGCCTGTGTCCTGCTCACGCTCTCTCCATCTGTTTTCATACAGCAGAAGCTGGCTCACAACAGCAGGGAGAGGTCCCAGACCATGGATGGCGTGGCCCAAATTAGACCCCTCACTCACTTTGAGGAGACTGCCATTGTCCTGACTAGCGAGGATATGGACTATGCCTGCTGTGACAGTGAGGTCTGCGGCGAACACCCTCATGAGGATCCTGCACCACATAATCCCTCCCTCGACGCAACTGTGAATGCTCTCTCTCCTGCTTTTGACTCTGCTGCCATGTACTAATTATCTCTACTTTGGTTCATAGGGAGCTCTGCCAAGCAATTGACACCCTCAGCCAACCAGTCCCACAGTTTCATCCACGTCCTCACCTCCAGCAAAGAGAACACCTCCTCCATTAAGGAGCTGGAAATAAGCAGCCTGGAAGACCTGTCACAGTGCTTACCCACGCCCTCCACCAGCGTAGAGACACACACCTCAGTGGGACCTAAATCTAGAGCAGGCTCGGGTTCAGAATTTGGTGGTCACTACACAGACACGTGTCCGCAGCAGGAGGAGGCAGATTCAGCCAAGCTCCCCAGCACTCGGAGGACTGATGGGGGAGAGGCATCTGTCACATCCAATTCAGATGAAGAAAATCTGGATTTGGCCTTCCAAATCATCCTGGAGAGTCAGCAGAAGGCAGGAAGACATCAAGCAGAGCGGTTGGGAGCTGTCAACAGAGTGACATGAGTCAGAGGAGTGTGTCTGCCTGCTCTCTGATGAAGCGGTGCCCACATGTACGCATATGGAGGCTTCCATGGGGAGGATGACAGACACCATGGAGACCCTGGTCCAGCAGGACATGGTAGCCATGGGTGAGTTCCTGCAGTGGCAATGTGAGAGGGAAATGCGGCACCTCAAAGCCCCTCAGGTGCTCCTTCCTCTCAGAGTCAGGTCGGGGCCTTCAGGCACCCAAAGCTAGGAGGAGTGACATCTGGACACCCCTGGGTCATCCACTCGGGAATCTGAGGCTGTCCTCTCCCTCCTAGTCCTCGATGCCTGTGACCCCCTGAACCTCATCCTCTATCACCGCAGAGGGAGCAGCTGGCCCACAGGAGAACAGCCAAAGCAAGCCAGGGCCCCAAGTCCTTTGCTGTCCAAAGGACCCACACCAAAGTCATCAGAGACAACAGGGCCAACCATTGCACAGGCTGTCTCTACCCCTGCTGTGGATGTCAGGGCAGCACCTAGAAGCCTAAGGCATTCAAAAGTTAGGAAATTCTGATCACAGTTGGTTGCACGAGTGAACATATTTTGTCACTTTGCAACCTGAAAATATATTCACTTTCACTGAATAATGTGTAATGGTGCCTTTCAGCTTCATTGACAGGCTTCGCCATTGTATTCCCCCTCCCCCACCCAATAGCAGTTCAGCTGCATGCAGCCGGCCCATGAGTGATTCTGGAGGGAGAAATGTGTATGTGGCAGAGCCTTTCACAGCCTCATGTAAGCACTCTCCCACACACGTGGATCCTTCATGCTCACACTCATCTCAATGCCCTGAGCATT
This sequence comes from Carcharodon carcharias, assembly GCF_017639515.1. NCBI lineage: Eukaryota > Metazoa > Chordata > Chondrichthyes > Lamniformes > Lamnidae > Carcharodon > Carcharodon carcharias. Next base: position 166,601,973 of record NC_054469.1, read on the forward strand.
TTCCGTGCTGTTTACTGGGGTTTGCTTTCAGTTGTCCATCTGAGCTGACCTGCATCTCAAACCACCCATGGATTACACTCTCATGCAGCACCTGTTCTCGTCCACCACAACTCTTGCTTCACTATTCTGATTTAGCAAGCGACGGACACCCTCATGAGGATCCTGCACCACATAATCCCTCTCTCGACGCAACTGTGGGTGCTCTCTCTCCTGCTTTTGACTCTGCTGCCATGTACTAATTATCTCTACTTTGGTTCATAGGGAGCTCTGCCAAGCAATTGACACCCTCAGCCAACCAGTCCCGCAGTTCCATCCACGTCCTCACCTCCAGCAGAGAACACCTCCTCCATTAAGTAGCTGGAAATAAGCAACCTGGAAGACCTGTCACAGTGCTTACCCACACCCTCCACCAGCGCAGAGACACACACCTCAGTGGGACCTAGTTTTGTTTGTGCTCTCCCCCGTTCTGTCCCCTCCTACAGTCACCCATTTCCTCTTCCCCCATCACTGTCAACGCCCGGTATCACCTTCTACCTCCCCTCCAAGACCTAGCAGCCAAAACCCTTTTATTTTGTGATGTCTAGGTGAACGTGTGCATTCCCATCCTTCCTGAAAATCCCACCCCCATTCACATTAATATACCTGACCTCCTCATTCCCACCCCCATGGTTCATGTCTGCCTCTGAGGCCCCACCAACCACCCTCGCCATCCCTTCTACCAATACGTCGAACGCTCACCCTCCCACCCTACAACATCACTCTGCCCTTGGCCATTCTCACCATTCCCCCTTACAATGCCCACCCTTGGGTCGCTGCCCATGAGGAAATCATGGAGTCAACAGAGCCCACCCCTGCTCATTCACCTGGACAACCAACCCCCCCACCCCTTGGAACTTCTTCCCCCCACCAGACCGGAGTGTTTCACCCCCCCCCATCCTCCCCCAACCCCCCCCGCCCCCTACCCCCCCCCCCCCCCACCCCCCCCCCCCACGCCACTTTACTCCTTCCCCTCTGCAGACTCCTTCCCCCTTGTGAATTCCTTGCCCTGCCCAGACTCCTTCCTCCACCTTCACCAACCCCCCCCCACCCTCCACTGGGCTGCTTTCACCCTCCAAACATCTTCCTTAACCTACCTACACCCTTACATCTACCTCCCCAGTTGCCACCTTCTCCCCCGATAGCCCCTCCTCCACCTGTACTCCCTCCCCCCGACACCTTTGTCCCCCCCAACTTCACTTCCCCCCTGATACCTTAGTTTGCCCCTCCAACCTCACCGTCCTGATGCATTCGATCCCCTCCGCCCAACCTCACCCTACCTGATGCCTTTGTTTCCCCCCTCCTAGTCTCAATTCCCCCCGACATTCCTTCCTCTCTCAGTTGATCATAGACCTTCATCTCCCACACCCTAATACATCTTCCTCTCCCAAACACAGCTGGACCTTCCTCTTCACCTCCTTGACGATCATCCATTGTGAGCAGACCCTCAATGGTGACTTTCCTACTTCCGTGAGCTGCTTTGTGGTGAAGCTATGTCCATGAGAATCCAGCCAGTATGCTATGGGCATTCCTCCAGGGTCCGGGTGCTGTTGGGCCCCTGCATCTTCTGCTCCTCGGATGTCCATGGTGTGAGCAAGGCCTGATGGTAAGTCTCGACTTCTGAACATCACACTTGTCAAGACATGCTCTGCGTCAGTGTGTTTCCTGTCGATGCGGGTGGACGATCGAGCATGGGGAGATGATTCCGGTGGGCTGGGCTTATAATGAAATGAAGATGTATTACAATGAGGTTCCTGACACCTGAAGGTGATAAACATGGCCCACCATTGACGGGCAGAGCGGACGATGGCAACTGATTTCATGATGTCATGAAACCAATTTTTGGCCTTCTCACCATATTGTCCACACACACCGCAGAACATGCCCAACGCCAGCAAGCAGGGAAAGTTCCACCCATTGAGTACAAAAGCAAGGACATTATGCTGAAGCTTTGTAAATCTCTGTTTAGGCTACAACTAGAGTCTTGCATTCAATTCTGGTCACCACACTTTAGGAAGGATGTGAGCATCCTTGAGAGGGTGCAGAGGAGTTTTTACCAGAATAGTTCCAGGGATGAAGGGTTAAGTTGGAGAAACTGCAGTTGTCCTCCTTGGAGCAAAGAAGACTGAGGTGAGATTTGATAGAGGTGTACAAGATTGTGACAAGTTTAGTAAGGTAGACAAAGAAAGATTTTTCCTCTTAACTGATGGTACAATGATTAGAGGACACAGATTTAAAGTTTTGGGCAAGAGATGAAGATGGAATATGAGGAAGAACTTTTAAATACAGTGAATGATGATAATGACCTGGAACTCACTGCTTGCGAGGGTGGTGGATGTGGAGGTGATAAATGATTTCAAAAGGAAATTGGATGGGCACTTGCGGGAAGTAAGTTTACAAGACCACATGGATCGAGCAGGTGAATGGAACTAATTGAATTGCACTACAGTGTGCCAGCATCAATGCGATAGGCTGAATAGCCTCCTTCTGTACCATAATCAATCTATGACTCTTAATTTACCAGCACTAATCACTTTGTTTATAGGCAGTTTGCCATTTGGGAGGCTTGGAAATCTGACAAGCCTGTTGCTTCTTGAACAAAGGTGGTATTTTCATTAGTGACATGAGGAAAACTGTTTCTCAAGTAACAGTCTCAATGTTGGCAGCCTGGACACCTTGAGACGTTTACTATACCCATCAGGGTCAGAACTGAGGTGGCATTTCCCTCAGATGGCAGATGGGTGCCTCGCCCAATAGTCAATATGCATGGAGAGAATGGTTGAAATGTTTCCTCTATAATCTAATGTCATTAGCAGGATTGGCTGGGGGTAAAGCTGGTGCTTCAGATGAAATGTTAAGCAGAGGTCCTGACTGCCTGTTTCAAACTCAGTTTCTCCATCCAAAGAAAAGCAGGAAGTTGCCCTGGCCGACATTCATAATTTAACCAACACCAAAAATAAATGTGATTAACTGGGCATTCATCTCATCTTATTTCTGCTTGTAGCAATGTGCTGTGAGCAAAATGGCTTTCCTCTTCACTTCATCTGCAGAACAATGAGCTGCACCTAACTGGGATGTTTCTGAGAGATCTGATAAAGCACTAAGTAAAACATTTTCTTTCTTTAATCTGAGTATCCTGAAATGATTAACATTGGGAATGATGAGGAAGTTGAGAATTGGTTACCTGCAAACTACAATGCTATAGCAAGGATTAAACATAGTTTGCTCCTTCAAACAAATATACAAATACTTTTCACAATTTACACCTTATTTCTAACTCAAAATTAGATAATGCACATTTGTTGGCATTCTACTTTTAGCTGAAGCAGTAAGAACATAACTGCTAAATTTTTTAGCAATTCATTGATAACTATTCTGCTTCCTTCTCTGTTTAATTTCTTTAACAAATGATTGAGCTTTTTTTGCTATATTGATCAACAGTCACTCTGACTTCTTTACAATTCACCAGTCTAAGGCAGGAACAGAAAAGAAGATGTGAATTTGCAAGTTAAAAAAAAAATCAAATGTCACCATTCTTTAAAAGTAGACAAGCCAGAACAGTGCTAATATATTAATGTTCCAGTGTAATTTCCTGTTGATAGCGTACCACTGATGAATAACGGAAACTGAAGTACAATGCCTGCATGATATCTAATATCTTTGATATCTTGTTGCCACAAATTGGAAACATTAAATAACACCAACTTGTAAGTAGTGCTTTTTCTCCCCCAAGTTTATATGTGGAGTAAGTACCATTCAAGCACTCGGCATTTAGGCTGCATTTATACTGCAAGCCTATCCTTGGTGCAAGAAGATTTCTGGTTCAATTCAATTCTAAATTTGATGCATAAATCTGAAGTCAGAGCCTGACTGACTGGTGTAAAGCAGTGTGATGTCTGAAAGGATGCAGTCTTGCACCACTTCCATGTAACACCACATGCAATGTAAATCTAGTTCAATGTCCAATGAGTTACAAAGTAGCTAGAGATATGGGGCAGAAATTGATTGCAGCAGGGGTGGGGCCATTAAATATGGCGGACCATCCAAAAGCCGGCAGGACTGTAAAATCCCACTGGCATAAAATCCTGCTCATTTTGCCCACTCCCCACACTCCCCGCCACCACCACCAGCTCCCAACCCCAGCACATTTTAAATCTGCATGATCTTAACTTAAATGTTTAGAGACTGGAAATTCTTCCATCAAATTCATGTTCAAATTTTTGGGGAGAGCTTTGTACATGTATGCAACTACACATGTGCACAGTTTACTCCTGGGTAGCGTGATTTGAATTCCAGCCAGGCAGGAACTGAGAAATGGGAAAAAAGGATACTGCCCAGTTGACATCCAAAATATAACAAACTGGCACAGATGGGTAATTGCTGTGTAAGACATTTTTGTGTGGTATTTCCATTTTGCAACTGCTCAACATTTTGACAATTAGTCGATCAGTTACTTCTTTCAATGATAGCACCTGCACAAAGATTGACTGAGTGACAAATCCTGGATTTGATTAGGGTCGTGAACAGCTGATAATGCCAAAATGAGGTGCCTAGTCCATTTTGAAGGCCAGGCCTTGTTGCCATGCTAGTGGCAGACTGAAAATGATAAGCAAATGCCTGGCAGCAGTACACCAGCTGACACAATAAACTCCAATCTAACCAGTAGCAAGCTATGTCCAAGGCAGGTAGGGAAGGTCAGCAGTGGGTGAATTGGGTGGGGGGATGATAGCATGGATGGAACCTGGGCATCAGCAGACCACATTGCTGTTGTGGAGCCTGATGCAGCATTGCTAACCTTTGAACCCCTAGATTAAATTATTCATTCCAAAGCAGAATCACATAGGTCAAATTTACTTCTGATAGGTTTGGATGAATCTCTGCTAAATTTCAAAACACACAAAAAGGTAGAGAGGTGTAATGATTGAAGGTATAACACCCGCCATTGAAGGTATAACACCCGCCATTAATTAACAGGCCAATTAAAGCTCTTGAGGCGCCAGTTGATGGTGATTTTTTTTGGCACCCATGTGATCATCGGGTTGGCGCACGGATGCAGTAGGCAGGCGGGTAGGATACATTTGTATAAACCTCATCCACGGGTGGGATAAGAGGGCTCAGTGGGGTCGCGAGTGTGCTCTGTCAAATATTGATTTTTCAAAGTTACTGATACTTGCCTGTGTGATCTGCAATGCTTCAAAATGCATACCATCTGTTTGGTCTGGACTCACAACCTTCAGGTCAGCACTCTGTAGTGAAGAATCTTTTTTTGGGCCTGCAGGTTTCTGGAAGCCTGCCCTTAGCCTGGGAAGAGGAGCTGAACTCTCCACTGAAGGCACCTCCTCTGAGGAAGAAGGGAGGGCTAGAAGGGAGAGGAGGCCAGGAGTGCACATTCAGCCTCCAGGGGAGCCACCTTTGGAAGGACAGGTACAGGCACAAAGGGTGCAGGGCCAACAGGAAGTCCAAGGCAGAAGAGGCCGCAGCAGACACCACTATCCTTCTGCCAGGGTTTACTGGCGGAGAAGCAGCTAACTCAATATGTCTGAGTTGCAGTGCTGAAGGAGGCTCCGTCTCTCAAAGGATACAGTCAACTATATCTGTCAGATGATTGGGCCTGAGATCTCCGCTAACTGTATGGGTGGATACCCCAAGCCACTGGCTCTGAAGGTCACAGCTGCCCTCAACTTCTATGCCTCTGCTTCTTCCAGGGCTCAGTGGGTGATCTTTGTGGTGTCTGCCAATCAGCTGTCCACACTTGTGTCAAGCAGGTTACAGACGCTCTGTTCAGGCGTGCATTGACCTTCATCCGCTACTGCTGGGACCAGGCAAACCAGACACAGTGAGCCAGAGGCTTCGCGGCCATTGCTGGCTTCCCCCGTGTCCAGGGTGCTGTAGACTGTACACATGTGACCATCAAGGCGCCAACAGTTGAGCCCGGTGCCTTCATCAACAGGAAGGGCTTCCACTCCATGAATATGCAGATAGTGTGTGATCACAGGATGCTGATTCTACAAGTCTGTGCAAGGTACCCAGGCAGCTCCCACTATGCCTACATCCTCAGATATTCCTAGGTGCCGGGGCTCTTCAGCATGGCTTGATGGATGGCTGCTGGGTGACAAGGGCTATCCCCTCTCAGAAGGTGGCTCATGACTTCTCTTCACTATCCAAGAACAGAAGCTGAGCAGTGCTACAATAGGAGCCACGCTCCACACGGGCTGTGGTGGAGACAGCCATTGGTCTTTTCAAAATGCGCTTCCGATGCCTGAACTGCTCAGGGGGCGCACTCCAGTACCCCCCAGATTGTGTGTCGCTGATAGTGGTTGCATGCTGCATTCTCCACAATCTGGCGCTGGAAAGGGGGGACGCAGTGGATGATGAAGACGTCAATGCAGTGGCTGCGGCTGCACATGATGAGTCCAGCAGTGAGTCCAAGGATGGGCATACGCAGGGAAATGCTGAGGGGGTAGACACTGACCCGGGCATACTCCAGGGAGGCAGAGACACCCGGGAGGCTTTAATCCAATGAACCTTCAGCTAGCACACCACAGATGGATCTCCAGGTCAAGCCTGAGCTGCAGGCTCCATACTTGATACCTGAGTGCAGAATCTACCAGTTTAGGAACAGTAACTAAGGGCCTTATTAATAAAGCTGAATGTCCCATAAAGCACTCACTACATTATTGGTAACGATCCACCTGCAGAAGAAAAGAGGCAACCTCAGCCATGGTGACGTATCTGAATTTAATATTTTCACAAAAGGAATTTAAGAAAATAAAATATTCAAGGTGTTAAACATCACACCAACTCATAAAGACCTCATTGTGGGCCAACACAAAAGCAGCAGTGATAAACCCGTGGTGTGCCTAAGATGTCTTATGTTTATGCTTTCAGGTGCCATGTCTTGGTGCTGCCCCCTCACTGGGAGTGGCATCTGAGAGCCTGCTGACTCTGCTGTCCTGTTGGCCTCAATGAACTTGGCAGCTGTCCTCTGGCCCATGGAACCTGTGCTGGCCCTACTTGGAATGGAGCTGCCAGTTCCAGAGCTGGCATCTCCCCAGTCATTGCAGCCTCATCGGATGTAACGGTCACTGGCAGAGGGGCGGAGGAGCTACCACCCTCATCCGGAGTTCCCTGAGAGGAGTCCGCAGAGACGATAGGCAGCTGCTGTGCCGACGTGAGGTCACTTCGGACCTCCCTGCTCATGATGGATGGATGGGCACCGAGCTGGGAAGCTTGGTGCCCAGACCATCTCCCACACTGGCACTGACCAGCTGAGGTCAATCCCGATGTGAAGGCTTGCTGGGGTCTGAGCGCAGCCTCAGGAAGCCCTGATTGGTCTCCTGGAGGAGCCTCTCCGCGAGAGCCACCATTCTCTCCATGGAGGACGCATGGTGCTCGGCCATGAGGCTTATTGCATCGGCAGTGGTCCTCATAGGACACCAAGCCAAGCATGGCCTCATGTATCTCCACCAGATGTCCCCGCGCACCCAGCTGCATTTCCTGCGTTTGCTGCATCGTGGACGACTCCTGAGGCACATCATCAGGCACTGACTGAACACGTGCCTGGTCCCCTGCAGTCCTCCAATTGTTGGCATCATGGGCACTCACTGTCTCTGCTAGCTCCTCCAGCGACTGTGAAGTACCCTCACCACTGTGCCCTGGGACACTAGCCAATGTTCTATTTCCCATCAAGGTGCTAGTGTCTGTACTGGTGCCTGCCTGTCAGAGATGGTGTGACGCTGATGCACCTGAGACTTCAGGGTCCTCAGGTGTGAGAGGGGGCCTCTGCTGCCCCTCTTCCCAGCCCTGCTCCACTGATGTTGAAAGGAAGAAAAAGGACATCGGATCAGTTATTGTGGAGACAATGTCAATGTGCACCCCTGTCCCCCAGATCATTATGCGTTCATCCTTCCATAAGCAATGGTCAAGCCATGTTGCAAATTTCAATCACTGAACATTCAGCACTGTCATGGCTGCTGGGGAACAATGGTGACCTCACTGCTGGGCAAACATACCTGCCCATGGCACCCCAGCCTCATGGACACTGATGGACCTGGGCGTATGGTGCCTCTCCAGATCAAGGGCCTCCTGCTCAAAGCAGCTGAGAATCGCCAACTGGGCTGGCCCTCTGTCAGTCCTCAACAGCTCGGCAGCATTATGAGCATTCTTCTCCTGAAAACAAGAGCAGAGCATAGATTAGTGCTCATTGTACCTGGACTCTCTTCACAGACAGCCCACCCCAGCCAGAGTGGGACATATCAGGGCACCAATGCCTCCTCACCCCGCTGCTGCCAAACACTCACACAAGGATGCTAGGCCTGTTCCTCACCACCTCCCCCTTGTACAAATGCTGCCTACATCACATTAGGCACTACACGGTCTGACCTTCCATATCAAGGAGGCGCAAGCACGTGAAGTGCAGAGAGCAGCAGATCAATCAGTGCCATGCCACCTTGAAGCTCCCCTCCCAGCATGTCATCACCCTGACTTTGACATGTCCTCGAGTTCCAGCACTGGGCCTTGGTGCAGCTCTTCCAGGTAGTCCCCAAAACAGTAATGTGGGTCACAGTGTACCACATGCTGTGGGGGCAGAACCCGTCTCTTCACCACCCTCTCAGCTTGACCTTAGCATGGGCAATATCTGTTGGCCCACCCAGCGAAGGACACAAGCCATCAATGATTCAATGCAGTCGCTACACTCAGACTTGTGGGGGGGGGGGGGGGGGGGGGGGGGGGGGGGGGGGGTGGGGTGGTGGGGGGTGGGGTGGGTGGGGGGTGGTGGGCGGGGTGTGGCGGTGGTAGCACCGGGTGGAAAGCCTAATTGCTGGGTTAGGTGGCCGATGCCAACATGGTACTCACCCTTCCCAAGCACAACAGGTCGTTGAAACGCTTGCGACGCTGGGTCCAGGTGCGCCGCACTACATTGTGGGAGCTCAGCACCTCCGCCACCTTCTCCCAGGCATGTTTGTTCATGTGGGGGGGCCTCCTCCTCCTCCCATCCTGGGGTACCAGCACCTTCTGCCATGCTGCCACCTCCTCGAGGAGGGCAGCAAGGCACTCATCAGAAAAACAAGGGGCACAGTGCCCCCCTGCCCCACCCTCCTGCCTGGCCTTCTCACCAGCAGTGCTCTGCAGAGCCCATCCACTAGCCATGATTGGCAGCCTTTGAAAGGCTGCAGGAGTTTTTTAAAACAGGCTGCAGGGTCACCGTTGGACCCGGCGGACTTTGCAGACCCGCCACAGCTCGCCCGCTCCTGCTGTCCTTGGGAACTTCGTTTCATGCTGGGCAGGCCCTAATTGACGTGCCTGAGTAAAATGGCAGCGCAGACCCGATCGCGGCCACGCCCGCTCGCGCATGGCCCACCTGACGGGCCGGAAATTCTGCCAGTAGCTTCTAAAGAGCTCTGATGAAGTTATCTGTTTCTAGTAAGAAACCTGTCTGGGTACATCAAATTCATTACATTTGGTGATGAGGATAAATAACTCCGATGCTGCACCTTGCCTTGTGAATGTGAGTACATCAATTCTTAAGGAAAGAAAGAAAAGTATACTCACCAGCCAAGCCACTTTTCGGCAGAATCGACCTTTATGATTCATCCATGGAAAACTGGAGCGAGTACATTGAGCACCTAGGTTTTTATTTTGTGGAGAAGGAAAAACAGTGGAGGAGAAGCAGAAAGCAATTCTTTAAAGTGTCTGTAATAGCAAGACATTTAACCTCATCCACAGTCTAATGTCCCCGAACGGGTCCAATTCTAAATCCTTCATGAATTGGTAGACCTCGTGAAGACGCATATTCAGCCGAAGCCATCGGTAATTATGCAGAGGTTTCAATTCAACTCCAGAGTAAGGGCCCTGGGACAGTCCATCACAACTTATATAGTAAAGTTGAAACAGTTGACTGAGCACTGCGACTTTGGAGACACACTCAATTACATGCTGCGGGACTGGTTGGCTTGTGGCATTCATGAAAACTCCATTCAACGCCATTTATTTGCAGAAGTTAATATTGATTTGAAACGCCATGGAAATAGGGCTAGCAATGGAGAGTGCTCAGAGAGACTCACAGGCTTTGCAGAGTGTGCAACATGGCGCCGTTCTTCAGTTGGGGTAGGAGCCTACCGCCAGGTGCGGCATGAAAATCAGGGAGACAGCCGCAAAACAGGAGACAGTCAATGCTGCTCAACAAATTAAAAGGCATAGTGGAAGCATCTTAAGTAACCTTAAGGTTGGTGGGCAGGCGAAAAGGCCAAGTGGCCTTCGTGTTTTTTAGGAAAACTCATCCACAAGCGGGATGTTTCCTAAAGCTTTAATTAAATAAAGAAATGTTCATAAATATAAAAACACGTCCCATCTCATGTGACACAATCACTTGAGGGGACACGTTTAAATCAATTTATAAACCTTTTATTTAATAATTTCAGAAGCTCTTCAATCTCCCTGAGGCAGCTCCATGCCTCAGGGAGATTGAAGCGCTCTTTCGCACGCATGTGCAAACCCCGACTGTCTCCTCCCCCTGCCCCTTGCCTGCACAGATAGCACTGAGTGCTACTGCTTGCGTCTTACACTGGACGGGCCTTAATTGGCAGCGCGGAGCCGATCACAGATGGGGATCGGTTCCGCGACCACTCCTGCCGATTTCACTTGCTAACTGAAAAATTCTGCCCAATGTGTTCCAAAATAAAAGAATGTATTTTTCAAAGCAGATAATTTGAAATTATGCTTTACAAGTACATGGGTACGGCATTTGTTGTTTTGTTATATTGTTATTCTATTCCTAAAGAGCTTGGAACTAATTGTTCTGAGAATATACATCCACATTCACTGTTACATTCTAACCCAGCACATGACTGCAATGCAACAGTCTACCAGCCACATGGAGAGCAGCAAGAAGTGCACTCGATGAACCTCGAGCATTTTGAGTCTGAAGTGTGATTATTTTTAACTTATGGGAACCAAAAGACATAACTGGAAGAAAACAAATGCTGCAAATCTCGATTATAAATTCTAGACTCTTTTCCAGAGTGAACTTCTCAAGAGTTGAGGCCTGAAATATAATGATATTGAACAGGTCATAATGGTTTTCAGTTTACCCAAATAAATTTTTAAAATGTGTGCAATCAATGCAATAAAACACAATTTTCTGTTGCTCTTTGTTACCAGTGTGTTAACATTGCGGCTGATTAGGTAATCACACTTTAAAAATGTTGGTAAAACCCTGACCTTCTGGCCTCAGAATCAGTGCAATAGGTTATTTATTGTAGACCTTTTAATGTTACCTTTCTTGTATTTAAACTATTGTTTATTTTCAATTACAGACCTGCAATTTGATAGTACAACAAAAGGACATGCATAAGACTTGAAAAGGTCACCCTAGTGGTATCATCATACCTTTTAGTTTCTAGAAACTGTACAAATACAGCCTCTCAGAGGCAAATTAAGGTTTGTGCGGATTAATTGACAGTAACCCTATCAGCCCCAGTGCAGGTGTCACAAAGCCCACTGACAAAACCTATCAACAGTTTTTTTTTCTTAAGAAAGCTATCTGTTTGATTTGGTGATACTAAAGCACCAAGATAGGGTAGCACATGCTCAGTTATTGCTCTTTGTGTCCATTTCCATTGCTGTTTGATTTAAGGTGACTCACAAAATCCATCAATCACCTTCTGCTAGCGTAACCTGTGGTATAGCATAGTTAGGTATTCAGCTACGATATTTAAACTAAAAAGGCCAGGCATTAAACTGCAGTGAATCACAACTCATCAACTACTTTCAAAAACTGAAGAGGTTGCTGATATTTGCAAATGGGTAAGTTAATTGGTATTTGATGTAGAAAAAGATCTAATAATATGGAGATTGAAGGATATGCCATGAATGACTGCAAAGCTGTAAACATGTTAAGGGACTCATAAGAAATCATAGGCAGTAAAACTCAAACAATTATGCCAGTTTCAGAGTGATTAGTGTAAAGGGCTGGAAGTCCCAATCTTTTATAGCTCATTGTTCTGGTAGAGCGAGAAAGTGAGGAGGAAAGAAACTTCTGGAAAAAGAGAGATACTTTCTCGCAACAGAAATAAATTGCATCCTGTTGGAAGAAACTATTTCAAATGTATGTTTCTTTACTAGAGGTTGGAAGGATTCAATTGTTGTTCCTTGCAGTTTTAACTATAAAAAACTCACTTTTTGTGCAAAGTTCATAGATTTTCAGTTCAACCACTGGATAAGAAGAGGTTGGTAAACTCAAAGGGGCACATTTACAAAGTATGCCCAGCGGATGATGTAGCAGGCACACAGAAAATTTAAGCTGTGAAGTGTATTTACTGTGTTGTTCACATTCCTCGTTTTAAAAGAATGAATTATACTCATCCAGGTGAAGGATGTCAGCTTAGGGAATTGAACACAGTTAGGTGTAAAGTTCCACAGTTTTGATTTTTTTTTGGTGCTGCAGGTCTATTCCCATTAGGACCTGAATTCAAAATACCAATTTATTTGATCTAGGACCCATACAGCCAGCGGACAAAGCTGGATTTAAACACAGGCCCAAGAGCCAATCCACCACATCACCTACTACTTTGAAAAATAGATTACAGTTATACAGTTTTCCTTTTGTATAATTTCCATGGATATGCGCAAGGACATAATGGACAAAATATTTAGCACATTGGGCGGGTGCACGCCCGACCTGACCAACCATAAAATGACACGTGATGGTGTCGGGCGAGCATTCTGACGTCATCGCGCACTTGCGTAATATCCGGCGTGTGCCTGCCGACTATTAAAAGGCCTATTAAGGCTATTAAAAAGTTAATTAAAAGAAATTTTTCACGGACTGTCCAACCTTACAGTTGGTGGGCAGGTGAAAGGGTCAAGTGACCTTTGCACTTTTTAGGAAACCTCATCTATGGGCGGGATGAAGTTTCCAAAAACAAATAAAAATCTCATATGACAGAGTCACACGAGGGGACATATTTTATAATATTTATAAAATCTTTATCTTTTTAAAAAATCTGTTCATCTCCTTGAGGCAGCTCTAAGCCTCAGGGAGATTTGCAAGTGTGCACTCGCATGCATGACCCGCTTGATCCGCTTTCACTCCCCTCCCCTCCCCCTGCCCCTGCCCACACAAGCACCACTCAGCACTGAAGCTCGGATTTCACGCTGGGCTGGCCTTAATTGGCCAGCCAGTGTGAAATCACGGTCAAGCCCTGATTATGGGCGGCGGTCGGCTTCCTGACCGCCCTCACCGAGCCTGCCCAACAAGGGCAAGATTCTGCCCAGTGAGCTTCTTGGCGTATCTGTACAGTTGCTGCAGTATTTTGACACATTTAATGAATGGCCAAAAGGTGACACAGGGACCAGGATTTTTTCTATGGCAGGTGGGCTGGGCGGAAGCAGATGGAGGCGGGCACAGAGCTGATTGCCACCCACGATTGGCTATGCACCGCCATTTTACACAGGCGGGCCAATTAAGGCTTACCCAGCGTAATACACGAGCGGTAGCACCCAGCATTACCTGTGCGGGTGGGGGAAGGAGGGAGAGTCAGGGCCAGTGCTCTTTTGCGCATGCGTGCGAAAGAGCACTTCAATCTCCCTGAGGCACCTCAGGGAGATTGAATGGATATAAAAATAATTAAAGAATCAATTTAAAATTTATTCAAACATGTCCCCTCATGTGACTGTGTCAAATGAGTGGGGACATGTTTTTATATTTATGAAAATTTGTTTATTTATTTAATAAAAGGTTCAGGAAACCTCATGCCGCCCGTGGATGAGGTTTCCTGAAAAAAACGAAGGCCACTTGGACTTTCTGCCTGCCTGCTCAATTTATGTTGGATGGGCAGCATTCTTAAGTGCTTTAATTGATTTCTTAATGGCCTTAGTAGGCCGTTGGCATTTCTGCGGGCGCGCAGCTGACTCCGGCATGTGCCTGCCGATTGAAATATCGTGATGACGCTTGATGACATCGGGATGCATGCCCACATTTTACGCATCGGCATATCGGGCTCACCCCCGCATGCCGACAAGAAGATTCTGCCCAGAGAGTTGGCTGACTTTTGAAGGATTCATTTGCGAGGCTGGATCTGCAACTGGTGGTGAGAGAACCAAGAAGAGGGAGAAATCTACTTAACCTTGTCCTCAACAATCTGCCTGTCCCAGATGCATCCATCCATGACAGGAAGATGGGAGTGACCACTGTGCATCCTTGTGGAGAAGAGGTCCTGACTTTCACTGAGGACAATCTCCATCATGTGTGGCACTATCCCCATGCTAAAAGGGTTAGATTCAGAACAGATCTAGCAGCTCAAACTGGGTTTCCTTGTGGCATTGGGGGCTGTTAGCAGCAGCAGAATTCAAACATAACCTGTAACCTCATAACCTGACACTCTACTGTTACCAGCCATCTAGGAGACCAACCCTGGTTTAATGAGGAGTGTAGGAGAGCATGGCAGGATCAGCACTAGACATACCCAAAAATGAAATGTGAAACTGGTGAAGCTATAACACAGGACTACTTGCATGCTGAACAGGTGAAGCAGCAGTCTATAGACAGAGCTAAGCTATCCCACAACACCGGATCAAAGCTCTGCAGTCCTGCCACATTCAGTTGGGGATGGTGATGGACAATTAAACAACTTAGCAGAAAAAACGTCTCCACAAACATCTCCATTCTCAATGATGGGGGAGCCCAGCACAATAGTTCAAAAGACAAGGCTGAAGCATTTGCCACCAACTTCTGCCAGAAGTGCCAAGTGGATGATCCATCGCATCCCCAACTTGAGGTCCCCAGCATCACAGATGTCTTCAGCCAATTCAATTCACTGTGCTTGATATCTAGAAATTACTGAAGGCATTGGGCATAACAAAGGCTATGGGTCCTGACAACATCCGGCTGTAATACTGAAGACTTGTGCTCCAGAACAAGTGACGACCTAGCCAAGCTATTCCAGTACAGCCACAACACTGACATTCACCCAACAATGTGGAAAATTGGCCAGGAGGGTGGAGGTGGGTGGGCAGGGGGGGTGGTGCCGATGATTCTGGTGAGCAGGGCTTATGATGAGATGCTAAAATATTGAAATTAGGTTCCCAATGCATGGCAGGAAACATGCCTCACCATTGACGGGTGGAGAGGATGATCACAAACTGGTTTCACAACGTTCCAAAACCAATTTTTGGCCTTCTCGTCATATTGTCTGCTCATGCCCACCATGACGCCCACTGCCAATGTGACCGGATGATTCCGTCCATTGTAGTAAAAGCCTTGAACTCCTTTCCTAAAAGCACAGTGGGTATACTACAGTAAATAGACTGCAGACGTGACTCACATATGGGCAAAACCATAACCCAACAGGACCATTTAAACTCCGCACTGAGTTTAAACAGACGCCATTTTTGCTTTAGTGAGGGCCCGATCTCACAATGTGTGATTTTTTTTTTTTAGAGTAGACATAAATGACTGTAAAAGGTGGTTAAAGTCTGCCAAATTGTCAAGTTGTTAAGCTATTTAAATCCCCTGTCCTTTAAATTTTTTAGAGAAGAACAAACTAGCCATGCCTCTGAGTTGAAAAGAAATTGGTGCTTTCAGTTTCAATAGATGTTTGTTGATGTAACCGTGAGGATTATCATTATAGTATTGCTTGACTGCTTTCACAATTCATAGTGGGGGTCTTTAAGCTCATGGTTTGATTAACAGCTCCAAGTGGTTTTTAAAGGATTAGCTGTTTTTGATGTGGGGTTATGAACACAAATGTTTGCTTTTATAAAGAATTAATACTTGAGGATATTTAATAGTATTGCATGGGTTTTAATCAATTAGAGGATTTTTATAAATAGTAAAGTTTGTAACAGATACTTAGAACTTTATTTCATCTCAGCATGGTTCCTGACATCTGCCCAAGGGAGATACTGGGTGAGTTAGCAATGAGGATATAAGGGGAAAAGGTGGTGGGTTGACATGAGTTGGCAGAATGGGACTATAAAAGACCATGGGGATGAGTGGATGGCCATGTGTTGGCATGAGTTGGCACAAAATTGAGTTATAAGGGGCCATGGAAATGAGTGGGGGCATGTATTCGCTTGAGTTGGCACTAAAGGTTGGCATAGGGGCTATAAAGCTTTAAGAGACTATAAGGATGGTTGGAGGGTTATATTTGGCATGGAAAGTATGAGAGAGCATTGAGATGGATATGGACATGGGTTGGCATAAGTTGGTATGGTTAGAGCATGAAGAGTGGTTGGGGGCATAGGTTAGCATGGAGGAAATGAGGGCCATTGGGGATGCGTGATAGCAAAGTGGGTGGGCTGCCATGAGTTGGAATGGTTGAGACATGGGGAGTGAGTTGAGGGATTGTGAGAAGTGATGGCCAGAGAAAATATTCGACAACATAACTGTGACAAAGTCATAAAGCACTGAGGTCAGGCCTTTTAACTAGCCTGTCTCAACTTTTGGCAGCCCCTGTGGGCTCGACTCCACCACCCACACCTGCCCCACCCAGAACAAAGATCCTGCAATTCCGGGCACTTTTTATTAAGGTGGGTATGGCGAGCTGGGAAGTTCCCTGACTGCGCAGCTGCCTTGGGAGCAAAAGTCTGGGCCATTTTCTTTGAATTGTGATAACAATTAGCATTACAAAAAACATTTCTGAAAGGTTTTGCTTCAGGCCTAACCTTGCAAACATTACCCTGTATAGTGCTGAGACTGTTAACTAAATCACCTATTAATTTGTGATGCAAATAGTTAATATTACAATTACTTGCATAGCCCCAGAGGTGGGCTTCTACTTCAAAGTGAGACATATATGTGGGCAGCATTGCTGGGATGTTTTGTTTACTCCGTTTTTATCTATCATGTCATGGTAGTGAGATCTCTTTCATGCAACCTCTCTGGCACTGAAAATTAATTATTACAAATGTGGACTTTCATTCTTTCAGCTTTTAATTATCATTGGAGATTTTTCTTAACTTATGCTTTCTGTCCCTTTTTTCTCTACCTCTTAACCCAATTTTTCTTTCCCCCTCTTTATTTGACTCTCTGAACCTGATTTGACATTGAATTCATTATTCTAAATGAAACTGCCTACTTTAATCTCCTACAACCTGTTAAGTTAAGGAAACATAGGGCAGGATTTTCTGCTCGGCGTGCGGACGCGCACCAACACGCCCAAGCGTGAATTAGCGCACGATGATGTCGGGCGAGCATTGCAACGTCATTGCCCACTTGAGTGATATTTCGTTCAGCGGGCACACGCGAGAGTCGGCAGCTTGCCTGCCGATAATTAAGGGGCCTATTAAGCCATTAACCAATTACTTAATTGCTATTTTTCGCTGCCCATCCAACACTACAGTTGTCGGGCGGGCGAATTGGCCAGGAGGCCTTTGGATCTTAGAAGAACCTTCATCCAGGGGCGGGATGAGTTTTCAATCATTAAATTTTTTAAAATAAAAATTTTGGGGCAGAATTTTTCAAATGTACATGTTAAGTTGAGTGAGTCCTCTGTGTGGACATTTTTTCCAGAATTTTAAAAACTTTATTCATTGGTTTAAAATACTTCAGTTCCCTGAGGCAGCTCTCTACCTTTAGGGAGCTTTCATTGCACCTTCCCCAGCACCTGCGCTGACTTCAGCCCTCTCACTCCTCCCACCCCCACCCCAGCAGCACCGAGCTTCTCAGTGCACCTTTCATGCTGGCTGGTGTTAATTGGCCAGCCAGCGTGAAATGGCGGTCGGGGGTCAATCGCAGGCGGCAGGACATTTCCCAGCCGTTCCCAGGCCCGCCTGCCGCGCCCACCTGACCACCCAAAAATCCTGCCCATAGGTTAGAATTTTCCGCTCAGCGTGTGGGCACGTGCCCAAGTGTGAAATAACTCGTGATGACATCGAGTGAGCATCCCACTTGCGTGACATTTCAGTTGGTGAGCGGGTGCGAGAGTCGGCAGTGCACCCGCCGACAATTAGGAGGCCTATTAAGGCTATTAATGTACCAACTGACGACCATTTTGCACTGCCTGTCCAATGTTACAGTTGGTGGGCGGGCCAATCTGCCAGGCGTACTTTGCCTTTTTGATGAAATCTCATCCAAGGGTGGGATGAGGTTTCCTCTATTAATTTAAAAAACAATGCTTGGACAGAATTTTCATCATGTTTATTTTCATGTGAGTGAATCTGATGTGTGCACACTTTTTTCAGCAGTTTCAAATCTTGATTGATTGGTTTTAAATTCTTCAGCTCCATGAGGCAGCTCTGTTTTCAGAAAGCTTTCATTCCACGCTCCCCCGCACCCACGCAGACTTCAGCGCTAGCCCTCCTCCCTCTCCTACCCTGGTAGTCCTGAGTCTTTCAGCGCTCGTTTCACACTGGCTGGCCGGTAATTGGGCAGCCAGCATGAAATCGCAGTCGGGGGCCGACTGCAGTCGTTGTTCCGTTTCCGGGCCACTCCTGGGCCCGCCAATTGTGGCTGCCTGCCAACCTGAAAATTCTACCTGTACAGTTGTTTACCCTCTTCACACAGGTCCCAGATGCCCTGTAGAGGGCATCACGCCATTTCAAGATCCCGCAACTTGAGCAACTTGTAATTTAAAATGTCACAGAAATTAATCAGGCAATTGTCATTCATTAGCTAGAGTAAATTTGTCCATTAATGTGTTTTCCAGAAGCACAATAAATAAGTTAGAAGCATTATTTTTTTAGTTGACCTACAAAAAATTCAAACTCCACAAAACATTTTGGGTCCCCTCTAGCGAAGTAGTAACTGGTTTGGCTATCATCATCTGTATGGATGAAAATAGAGCAGAATACAAACACAATCAGGAAGCTACTATGATGATTATGATTTTTTAGCTGCAACAGAATGTTCACAAAAAAGTTTTGATGCATGAATTAAGATTGTCATTTGATAATTTATCATCAAACTTTACCATATCATTATTCTTTTGATTTGATACGAATGCCAGGGGTTTCAGATCTACATTAATCAACAACAACTTGGATTTAACTAATATATGCAACATGGTAAAGCATCCCAAGGCACTTCACTGAAACATAATCAGAAAAAAAAACCACCAAGCCAAAGAAGGCAACATGAACAAGAAATGTTTAACTCAACAGTCAGGAAGCCATCAACCCCTGAACACACTGAAGCCAAGAAGTACAAGACCATTTATTGCACTTAGTCTCTCATCACTTGGTCTACACACTTGGTGTAAAATAATCTCAGTACAATGCAAGCCTAGTTTAAAAAGTGCTCAAATGGTCCATTTAACAATCTGGGAGCTCTTGAAAGCTGAATTTCAATTCTTTTAATGTTAAGAGCGAGTAGACATTCACTAACTTTCTGTTACTGTTCAAGTTAGCTG